>NC_090444.1:905997031-906597031 GCF_031143425.1 Pleurodeles waltl | reverse complement strand
AAGTGGGCATGAATCTAAAGATTTGAAAGGAGGGGAATGAGTGTGGTTAGTACCACATCAAGATTCCAGACTGGTGCAGGCAGTGACTTTGGAGGTAATATCCTCTTCAAACACTTAATAAATCCTTTAACAACAGGTATTCTGAAGAGTGATTGTTGCTCCTGGTAAAGGAAAAATGCAGCAATAGCTGTTAAGTGTAGTCGTATGAAAGTGCAAGCTAACCCTACCTTTTGTAAGAGTATGATGTAGCATACCCAGTTTTGTACACTAGGCTTTATGGGATCAATGTGCTGTGTGCCACAGTAGTGACCAAATTGCTTTCACTTAGCCACATAACATGTTCTAGTGATAGTTTGTTATGCCGTCCTAGGATATCCATACATTCCAATGGTAATTTTAGGTAACTGAACTCTAGGAACTCAGGAGCCAGATTGAGCAGTCTAGGATTTGGATGTTAGGCTCTACCTTGTTTCTGTGTGAAAAGGTCTTGCCTGTTGGGGAACCTCTTCTGAGGAAATACAGATAGCTCTAGTAGGGCTGTGTATCATGACTATCTTGCCCTTGTGGGAGCTAGCAGAACTGTGGTGAGCTTCTTCACCACATATGGTAGTAGTGGGAGAGGTGGAAAAGCACAGGCAAAGATACCTGATCCATTTTTGCACTGAACGTTGCCATTTGACTGTGGATGATAACATCTGGAGACAAAGTTTTTGCATTTTGGATCATGCCCTGTGGCGATGAGATCTATATCTGGGGTTCTGAAAGTTAGAAAAAATGGAAGTAGGACTTGGGGATGGAGTTCTCACTCGTGGACGTGTTGCTGTATCCTTCTTAGGAGACTTTGAAAAGTTGTTGTCCACCCCTGGGAGATACTCTGCCAAGAGGTGAATGTGATGTTGAATTGCCCAATTCCATATGCTCTGTGCTAACTGGTATAGCTAGAGAGCGAGTACCTCCCTGTTTCTGTCAGTAATACATAACGGTCATGTTGTCTGTCTTTATTAGGACAACCTTTGAGTGATGCATCTGTAGTGAATTCTTTGTCCCTTAGATGGGCGGTTACTACAGCTAGGCATTTTGTGAATACCCTTAGCATTGTTGTGACTCTAAAAGGTAAAATTTTCAATTGATAATGATGCCTATTTACCACAAACCAGTGGTGGTGAGCAGGGTGGATAGGAGTGTGGAAGTATGCGTTCTTTAGGTCGAGAGCTGCTATGAAGTCACCTTGATGTGAGAGTGGTATGACATTCTGTGGTGTGACCAAATGAAAATATTCCGACAGGATGTATCGGCTGATGGACCTGAGTGTGCTGTCTATGGAATGAGAAAGTAAAGGGAGTACACCCCTCAGCCTTGGTATTGCTTTGTTTACCCCCTTTTCATGAAACACTCTTACCTCTTCCTTGAGAAGGTGTAAGTGTTGAGTGCGTGTTTGCATGGAGGCATGCTTGGTGGGGTTGCTGTGAGTTCGAGACAGAAACCATGCTCAATGACGGAGCCCCCACTGGTCAGGAGTGGTGTCCTTTCAATCTGCCAAGAACCCTTGAGGTCTGCCTGGCAGGAGTTAAGTGATCAGGGTATTGTGAGAGAAGCCATTGTTTGGAGGCTGAAGCACCCTTTGCATGCTTACCTCTACCCTCTCCCTAGGATCTGTTGCCTTTATAGGGTTCTCTACCATAGCCTCTACCATCTTCTTGGTGAGAGGCTCTGTCCCTGCTTGGAGGTGGACGCTTTTACACTACCCCTTCCTTACCCGCTTACAAAAGGACTGGAGTAGTAGTCATGGTCTGCAATGTGCCCATATCCTTTGCTGTCTTAGTATCTTTCTTAATTTCCTCTAGCATTTCATTAACGTGTGGGCTGAATAAATGCTCCCCATCAAAAGGAATGTTAATTAGGTATGCTGAAAGCTATGTTGGAACTGAGCGGCTTTGACCTGGAGTCTTTGGATTCAGTGGTTATTTCTCAGTGCTGTGGTTGGTCTTTTGGCTGGGACTCCGATTAGGATTGATGGTCGACTTGTCCTTTCTCAGCTCTTAAGTCCTTTCTGGGTATCGACTGGAACCAACTGGTTCTGGAACTCCAAGACATGTGTGTTGTGTATCTATGGGGCTTCCCAGCTGACCCACTAGAGTGTGTGGATCTGTTGCCTCCTGCAGCAGTGTGGGATGTATTTGGGCCTGATGGCTCTGGGAACTCACCGCCCTTGGCGTGGTCTTTGCTCTTAAATCGAATTCCCTTCCAGAGTCAGTGCAAGTCTGCTGCAGAGGGATGCCAATGGCTGTTCTTCTCCCTTGCTCTCCTCCATCTCAAGGTCAGAATCTGCTAACGGGATGCATTGCGGACTGGATGTAAGCACACCTCCCTCCTCTTCTACCTCTTCCTCGGTGCTGACAGGTTTCTTCTCCTGCAAAAACTGCCCCAGACATGTTGTAAGCAAGGCATCAATCTCTTTGAAACCTCTGAATCCTTTTGAACTGCACGCATGCATGCACGCCGGGCAGTCTTATTTGTTGTACTCCGGGGAGAGGAAAGGGTTTCAGACCTGATGGTGGTTGATGCATGGGTACTTAATTATCGACTCTGAATTAATTTAAATTTGCCCTGCTAGCCCTTGTGGTATAGTTACCCAGTGTGTATTGGTCATATTCCTTGTACCGCCACTTTTGTTAAATCCTGCTTTAATGGCGTTCCTCTCCTTTCTCTTCAAACCATAAAGGAACGCCAACATAGCAAGAGAGAGCACTGCAAATTTAAATTCATTCAGAGTCGATAATTAAGAAATATATCCTAAGAAGAGCGGAGTTATCAGAAGCAAGGAAAACATGATCTTTATTGACAAGAATAAGAAGTAATGTAAGATAAGAGGAAATAATTGAGAGATAACAAATACAAGGTCATCGTATAACAACATAAATTGTTCATTTAAAAAGGAAAAAACACTGAACTTTAGAATTTGTCCTGAAGAAAGTGGGGTGAACGATCCAAACGTCCACCGAAACGCTAAGCCGACACTTTGAGATATTATGTACTTTATGAAAGTTCAAGTTTCAGTTATATATTGTATGACATTTTGAGTTTTGTCTTTGAAAGCATATTATTTAAGAAAAATATTCTTGTTTTTAATCTGTATGTGATTAAATGCTAATACGTGGAGATTATATAGTATAAATATGTAAATATTTATTAAATATATATAAAAATAAAGGAAAGAAATATTATTAACAGAAAGAGATTGAGTAGCTGGTTTCTCATGAGTGGGTTTACATTTGGCTATATAGTAACTACTACGTTACCCTGTGAAATATTTTTTGTGTGCCAACAACACTAGTAAGGATCCATGTCGGTCAAATCCATAAAGGGAATTTTGTGTTTGTTATAATATTAACCCCATCCCTTTATTGGTATAGGGGTACCTCTCCTAATTTGGGGTATAAACAGTAAAGTCAGCACAGTGTTTTCTCACAGATTACGTACAGTTTAAGTGTTACTAAAGTCTATCTTGTTCTACTGTGTGTAATGCAAATTTAAAATAACGGCTTACATATTCACAGTGCTTTCTGTCACAGGCTGCGACCTCATAGCATTAAAAATGCACGTCACTATTCTCCACTGCAACAACCAAGATTTAATTATGTGGCTCTCTGGTTACACACAGACTTCCGCAGACCATTAACAGAGGTTTCATAATGTTCTATAATGCATATCCCACTGAGTAACATCTTTTTAAATGTATCTGTTATTTAGGCTGTGTTATTTTATATGTAGCTACCAAACAGTGAAAGACCCAAAAACGTACTGAATTTTTGTTTATTCTAGCCACAACTTTGACCCCGCACCCACGCTCACTGACCCCACCTTCATTGCATGCAGCATCACAATTCCCATACTTTTTTTTTTTTTTTTAAAAGCACTTCGACGGCTGGGTTGAACCACTATTAGATCTACTGTAAGCAGTTATATTAACGGTTACAAATTAAAACCAGAACTACTGAACACGAAGTCCGGTGATTGGAGTGGAGCGTGAACTATATGATGCAGGTTCATGTAAGCTGGTTTTTCCCCACTTATTAACTCAATTTTCTAGAAAATCCTGCTTCTCCAAGCCAATCAAAAAGTAATGAAGTTTGGAGTTGTAACGCAATCCAGATTTGATAAGAGCTGAATGGAACAAGGTACACACAAAGCACCATAGCTCAGAATTAAAGGACAACGCAATTAAAAAATTATGACACAGGGTCCGAATAAAAATCTCCAGGACTAACGATTTAGCACTATTTTCTCACATCGATAATCAAGCTGAGGAACAACTGACCTAGCTTTTATTGAAGCTAATTAACATTCAAAATGATGCATACTCAAATCAAATATCAGATTGCTATTAGCATTAGATGTAATCTGACATAGAGGAAACATGCCAGTTAGCAAAATAAAATTAAACAAATAGTGCTATGAAATGAACAGTGCAGACCGCATCATAGCTTTTTTTTCTCCCTTCAATGCTGGCAGGGCGCAACACGGAGGCAGGGAAAGAATGTGAGGAGATCAACAGAGGGAAGGTGTGGGGGAAAAGTGCTATGATGTGGCCAGAGCTGTTCGCATCCTGGTGCTTTTTTGGATAGTGCGAGGAGGGAGCCAACACTATGGCAGAGGGAGCTGAAGGAAGGGTGAGATGGGCAGTAACAAGGACAACAGAGTGTGGAAGGGGGGGCTGGGACCAAGGGCACAGGCTATGTGAGGATGGGAGCAAGCAGACACGTACAAATAGGGAGCAGACGGATGGGAAGAAACCAACGGGGGGAAATACAGATGGGAGCCCACTGCAAAAGACTCACACTGTAGAGTGAGCCAACAAAAAGAAAAAAGTAGCTCCCAAGAGAGTGGAGCAATGGAAGGACATGAGTAATTGGTCCAAGCTCCAAGGGAGGGCCAAACACAAGAAAAGGAAGTAGTGACCATACATCAGAACAAATAGAAAGCAAGCAAACAGAGTGATGACAAAGCCAACCAATAGTAGCAATGGGCAAAATACCTTGAAGCAACAGTACATTCACTGTCTCAGGCCAGACCTTAAAAAGTCTGACCCTGGTAGTACTAAGGTCAGAGTAAATGGTGAAAAGTGAACGTGTGTCCACTTTACAAAAATAATAAGAAATGCCTAATCGGGAGAACTGGAAAACACATTGTCATGTAGTTTTGTCAGAAAAGCAGTGTGCAGCCAGTAGGACATTCACCTTATGTATAAAGAAGATTACCTCTGGCTGATTCAGCCTAGTCTCAGTCAGACAGAAGTGTCAGTGGTCCGTATGTCACACCCTCTATGACCAGCTAGTCGCTCCGGAGATCACCTGCTCCTTCTATCCTGAATTAGTAAATAAAAAATTAGAGCAAATTGCGTCTGCATCATTCAGCTGGTGCATGCATGCATTAGGACACATGCACGCACCACTGGAACAACGCAACTGCAAGTAGCGGCCGCATCATCACAACTTTCTTTTTGACAATGGTGCTGGGTGTCAGGAATAATCCTTATGCAGTAGAGCACCGTCAAAAGGCATTGTGAATGCCAATACACCCACATGGCGAGACCTACTGCATTTGCCAAAACTTGTTCGGTCGAGCTTACTAGACAGCACATGCACTGTCTGTTGCGAGGCATACTGTGGCTTACCATGAATAAAGAGGGGCTTGGAGCCCCCACTTGCTTACCACAGATTGGCTTACCTTGTCACTGTCATTTTCCTGCTTATTTGTGTTCCAGCTTCTCAACTGTGTTTGTCCCTCCCATGGAGTATTGCCTGTTTACCATGGTTGTTTGCCTTGTGTCTGTGCTCAAAATTACAGGAAGTCATTTTTTCTTTTTGTGTTAACACTCACTAAGAGTGCTTACACTCTAAGTGTGTACTTCTCTCTCCCACTGGGCTCCTGCCTGCCCAGTGACATTCACCCCACCTCCATTGCGCTCACCCATTTGCTTCTCTGTGTTGCATACGTCCCTATGCGTTTTTTTCCATGTACCCCACTCTCCCCCATGTTGTTTTTGCATCCCCCACCCTCCTGTTGTTGTTTCCATGTTCTTTCCCTATGCTGCTGTGCCCCTTTGCCCTTCTTGTGTTTCTTCTGAACCCATTGCTTCACCCACCATGCCTACTGCTCTCCCCCCCCCCCCACTAAAAAAAAAAAAAAAAAAAAAAAAAAAAAAAAAAGACTTCGGCATGTTTAGTTTTTAGTTACTGGTTCAACTCGGATTGGTAACCAGAAACAAATAAAAAACGTCTACATTTTTTGTAGGCACATGCATGCATTGTGAGGGGGGTCTACAAAATGATGCATGCGGCTGCGTAATGTTTTTGTTTTTTGTTTTACTGTAGTCATGCAACACAACTTTGAGGATGGTGAGTCATGTGGCTAAAAACCATTGGAATAGTAAATAGGTCAGAAAGGTGAGAAGTGGAGAAGTGTGGCTCAATGGTTAGAGCGGCAGACCCTGATGCAGAAATCTGGCCCTGGACCGGGGCTCAATTTCCTCAGACCTGATAATTCTCGCATCAGTGCCTAATCTAATTCATGGGTCCCACTCTGTAACTCTGGGCAATAGCTTGCTTAATCTCCACAACGGCCCCAACAGCGCTGGGATGCCTGGCTTCACCTTGGAGGTTGCCCAGGAGTGGGCACCTCACAGGGAAAAGCCAGGAGGGGCTCCACAGCGGTATGCGTACATCGCCTTGTGACCCTAACGGGTGAGTAGTGCGCTATACAAGTACGAAGTTTATCTTTTGGCTTTGTCAATGTTTTTATTTTTTATTTTATTATTCTTGCTAGCACATGCTCCACAATGTTTATATTTTGTTGCATCATGGCCAAAGTACAAACATTGGGTGGAATCATTTCATGTCACCATGATTGCCAGTCAAACAGAAACCAATTTGACATTATATTTTCTATTTCAGCCATCGACAAAGCCAATGCGACTGGTCTTTGCTTGTGTGGAATGCTTTTTAAAAAAAAAATTGCAAGCATATACAACAGGAATAACACGTTTCAAATGAAAAAAAACAAGAAATTTAAAAAATATAAACTAAATGAGAGTACGTGCTGTTGGCACCAAAGTGCACTTCTTTTTAGGCCATTGGTCTGTTATTGTGCCATCCACATTTTTCTTCTGCCAACTACTGCATACAACTTGGGACAATGGGTCAGCCCACTCCAGACTCTGGCTAACTTCCTTGTGATTGATGGCATACTGTCCTTTCACAAGGAGCATCCAAAATGTTGTTTGATTCAGTGCCAAGGACTACTATAGTAATGTGTGCTTTTTAGACAAACAAAAATGCTTTTAGACATTTTTTAAGACTTACCTGGGTCTGGGAGCTTCCCCATCAATAACGTTTTGTAACAACCATGCCGAAACAAAACAAGCATTGACAAAGCTAAAGGCTAGCAGCCAAAGCCAGGTCTACTAGCTATTTTATTTCTTGTTAAAAAAAGGGGGCTGGTAAGACATTTAAAGTAGTTACGAGACCATACATAAGAATGGGAAAGGCACTAAAGAAAAACCCAGTCAGGTTGTACAGAACAATAATATTAAATTGGAAAGAAAAAACAGCTCCACAAATATTCATTAAAAATGGCTCAAAATTGCATGTTAAGCTTATAGGACAGACGTTTTCTGATCTCCTCTTGCTTCAACAAAGAAAGACAATGACCAACAGTTTTATTGTTTCATTGACATGCCTATACATGATGCTACCGAGCCATTTTGGTACCATGTCTCTGGTGGCGCTGACTGACATTAATGGGAAAAGGCTAAATCAACTTGAATGGCCTGAGGACAGACTGCTGGAGTCCATGATTTCCCTCAGGGCTCACTTCCAGAGAGACAGAATCTAGAAATTGTTGTCCATGGATGTCCGTCGTAGCTGGACCAGGAGGGGATTGCCACCGGTTATGGTAATTTGCAACATTCATGTCCACTGTGAGCAAATTTATTTTTGTGAAGAGACTCAAATCGTGCATCGATCTACCCCTTGTGGACCTCTATCAGACACCCCAGATGTTTGAAGATTATTAAGCAGCCAATTTTTGTAAAGATTAGAAGTGGTCTTGAAAGACACCCCCGGCCCCCACTTGTGTGCCAATAAAATGTGCAAGCAGGTCACATAAACGTGAAAATTGTTGTAAAACTGAAGTACTTTAATGAAAAATATAGCACGATTTTCAGTTTAAATCCGACTTTAATAAAGGCTAGTTGTTTAGTACAAAATATCATCATTACAGAACTCAGTAAAAATGTCAACATATTTGTTTTTATAACAGAGAAGTGGAGATGTCCCAGCACCTACATGGTAGTTTACCTCCACAATTAACAGACACCGGAAGGATACATTTGTGGGTGTTTGGCTAACATGTTCTTCCAGTGCATCCTACAGAGATCAGTAGGACAGTACAGAACCAAAAACACAAGTATGAAGAAATCATGGGTACTGTTTGAAACTGAGACAAACATGTCGGCACATAAGGTTAAATACAATGTCTTGGGTGAGTAACAGCAAGATTAAAAATGAGGCAGTAAATTGGGTTAGAGCTTGGTTACATTTCCAGAAATATTCCTACCACAATCATCTTTAACAGTTCTATATTATTGAACAGGAGGAGCCCATTTAAGGTCTTGGACAGTTTTACATAGGATATAATACAGGCTGAGAATCAGCTCTGTACAAACAATACCATTTACTAACACGCCACCCCCATTAATCACCTAAACAAACACCTAAACAAGTTCAGTTTTCACAAAAAAACATTAGTATCAGAGTAGAATAATAATATGGTATGAGTAACAGTAACACTTATGTGCAAAGAAACTGAGGGGTAGTCGGGATGGTGTGAACTCAAAAGTGAATGGGACATGGAAAACAAACTGCATTTTCACTACACTTTAAATACTTGGTTCATTATAGAGGACTGACGCTGGTCATTACAGTAGGGGATGCTATTTTCTAAGGATCCGCCACACAAAGTGGAAGTGAATTCAGCAAGCCTTAACATAGTATGAAAGAATATTTCTTCAATGGAGGGGGGGGGGAGAGAGAGAGAGAGAGAGAGAGAGACACTTATCACAACAATAAATATGCTAATACTTTCTAAGGCACCATGGTAACTGTTTATGCCAACATAATTTATTTATATGTGTGTATATAAAAACACACACACACACACATATATATATATATATATATATATATATACACACACATACATATACACACACTGAAATCTTTCACTAATGTCCCTCTGCCTCAACGTGACAGGCCACCACAAGGTAGCGAACCCCTACTATCTGCACTTAGTTTGTTAGGCTGGAACCCGCTCCCCCCCATCAAAGGCTCCGTCCCAAGAAAACAGTTGCAACTATAATGTGTTGCAATTGTGAAGCTTTTCTTCAGATGACAGCAACCAAACCTGTGACCACCGAGACTTGGTCCCCGAAACGTGTTCGGTTTGGTTACTATTACCTGAAGTGTTATATTAATGCTTTTAGTGTAGGTAAACCCCTTCCAATGTGCACTGTATTGTAACAACAATCCATACAAACAACAACAATTCTGGAACGCATTGTAATGTGTTACAAGAGTGTCCAACGTCGAGGATGGAGGGTCAGAGCTATGCTAGATTTGAAGGGTAGTCCTTTAAATGACCTTCTTAAAAATATATTATATGTAAAGGTACCTTATGTTGCTACGTGGAAAATCTGTCAAGGACCTGATTCTACCTCCAGGCCAGGGGTGGACACCCTTTAATTACTCTGTGAAAAAGTATGATGCCTAAATCAGCGAACCTATTAGAACCTTTTTTGATTTATCATTTGTTGCAGAGGTTCCAGAGAAGGCGAGATACAGCAGCATTAAAAGGCTTTTTGCCGAACTGTATGGAGAACAGAATGCACTCAAAGCACATCTGAGCAGGAAACAAGAGCCATACTCCCCAGCAAATAATTTCTAGCTTCAGAAAAATAGCCAGTAGGACCAAGAGCTATTTAAAACTTCCTGTACCATTGCCTTCAGTACTCTAGATCAACTTCACCAAATTGCAAGGAGAAAACACGAGAAGCTCTTTAGCTTTTTGTTGTAGAGATGGTGTATGTTTTACACTGTCACTGTACAGGTAGGAAAATAAAAGTAAGCCCTTCTACACATGTCAAGCGGTAAAGAAAAGTGAGGGGTACACTTAGTGCCATGTTGAAGACCACAAAGTTGCTTAATTTAAAATAAAACATTTTACTTCAAAAGCCGACTGACACTCCTCATAAAGACATATCTATAACTACAATGCCCTTTAAATTGATCTGTTTGCTGGTATCAAATGTAGAAGGCTGGTGAAAATAGAGCTGGCACCCAAGAGAGGATGTTACAGACTCCTTTTCCAAGCTATGCTTTCCACAATTTATTTGTGAAAAGTTATTTAACTTGGAAAATTATGCTTGGAGGTAATTTCCGTATATTCTCAGACACCAAGTAGGAATGAAGGCATTTACACGGACCAGTCACAAAAATCTTTAGAGTGTATTTAACCATCATAACAAAATAAGCATGATAACGTTTTTAACATTGTTGCAGCTGGGCTTTGTCTAGAGTGGCATAGTGGGTGAAAAACCATTGGGTTGGAATGCTATCCTGAGCAATTTCCAGTTATAGACTTTTGTAAACATTCCTCCCATCACCTTTGGTGTGATTGATGTTACACTTAAGTAGCCAACGTATGCCCGGACGTAGGTGCCTTGCTCGCTGTGCCATACGATTCAAGCTATACCTCACTAACAAGGGTTAACGATGGATATACTGTTCTGGGATTGCTTGTGTTTCCTTCTAGGTGGGCCTCGCCTAGCAGTGTGGAATGCACTGCTCCCATGTGAAGCTGGGTTAGTACTGATTTAGGCAAGCCGGGCCTTTGTCTAGATTGTGCAACAAGTGCATTGCTAGTTCCACTCCATTTTAAAGGTTTGACAACAGAGTGTGACGAAATTGCTCCTATATGGCTAACTGAACATCACTATGCGGATAATTACAACGTTAAACATTTGCTGGCTCTGGAAGCATGAGGCATGACATGAGTATCAGAATCTTTAGGCACAGATCTTCTTCCAAAAAAGACCAAAAGTTGTGTACTGATAGTTTGTTGATGGCCACACATTAAGGGTCTGTAGCAACAGGAACCAGTGGGGAATGGGACAACAAAGCAAAACCCTTCTACAATTTACAATTCTGTGGCTAGGAACAAATACTAAGAGACAGAAGGATCTGTTTTATTCCTTCAAGGGGTACATTTCTGATTACATGACACAGGCAATGAAGTTTGCACAGGCTGTATTCTGAGCAGAAATTTAGCATGGTTGTCAATTTGCACTTAGAACAATGAAAAAAGGCAGTAAAACTGTACTCTTTACATTTTTAAATACAATAAGACTTCATATGTCAAATGTTACAATTAACAACAACCCAGTGTAAATTAGATACAAACTGTCAAAAGGACAGGGTGATATGAGCCTTAAGTTATGAGCCCTTCCCACTTGCCTTTTGGTTACCTTGGGTGTATGTTTGCTGCACACGTCCCTTAATCATTCTGATGGCATTCAAGCCTTAAAATACTTCTAATCAGAATCGTATTGGTCTCATATTAAATTAAAACAGAATAGGCAAAATACATCTTGTAAAATATTTATGTTCACTTTGAAGTTGAATATTATTTACAATAATAGGGGCACTATTATTTGCCAGTCTGTGCTTTAATTTAATGAGGGACTACTTTGAACCAACACTTCCCTGGGGTCCTTGCTTGGAAAGATCATGTTAATGTCCAAAACTGAAACTGATGTATGGACGACCTGTCTGTTGTTGGAGAGCTCAGAAGACTCCCTAGTTCAATACAATCATACACTTAATCAAGACTCCCGAGGTCTTTGGTTCACCAAGATGATTGCTATGTAAAGAATCAAATTCCGAACTGATGGTCATCTGTAAAAGATGAAGTACTTGACATGCCCTTTGCATTTCCGATTCTACCTTAAGGGGTTGATAGTTGCCACATTTGGTATACTATTAATGCTATTTAATTAATGCTACACAATTTGAAGCGTTCATACATGCTAAGCGTAATTGCAATAAAACAGATGAATATACTCAAGTAAAGATGAAATGACAGATTAAAAGATAAATGTTATTCAATAAGGTATTACAACTAGCTAGAAAAAATGACAATTATCAAAGCAGGCTTACACTGTTAATGTACAGTGGAAACCGGACTAATGGTCGAACTGGTAACAGTGAATCAAAGATACATTTACTTGTATGTTCTTGTCAGAGTGCCAAACTGAGGCGGATCACAAACACTGGCTTATACTAAAGTCAGTATAAAAAATAAAACCTCTCCCTATCTCAGCATATCGTTTAACAGAGCTGAAAACCTTAGAAATAAGCCAATGAGAACAGTTTGTGTGTCATCCAAAAGTAATAATCTTACTCAGTTATATAGTTCTCAATGTCAAAAGTATAGTGACTGCAGCCTACATGAACTGGCTTTTATTAAATGAGACTTGCTTCTAGGTCCTAAAGGTACAATGCTTATGGTTAAATCATGTCTAAAATGTGCATGTTGCATGTATATACATATATATATATACACAAATAAATATATATACATATAGTTACATGCTGGGACGTTATAGTTAGGTTGAGGTTTTACCCATACAAAACTATAGAAATTCAGCAGTTATAGATATACTTATATTAAGAAACTATAACTCGTTGCCTAAAGTTAATTAGCTAGAACTGCTAAATTTCGATGGTTTTGTAAGGGTAAAATCTCAACCTAACTATAATCTCCCTGTAACTTTTTTTTTTGTGAATTTCTATGTTTTTTTCAATGCACAGGTTAATATTTGTGTCAGGTTGCGGCAAGCCAGTCAGGGCCTTGCTTTTCTCCAGGATCCGAAGAGGATTCTCGAATCCACGGATCAGCCCGTAAAAAAAAAAAGAAGAAAAAAAAAGGGCAATTTTTTGCCCATGAGCCGTCCCTAACAGATTCCTCCATGTGTTCTATGCGTTCAGGATACCTGTATCCAGACTACTTTTATGTTTTTACACCACCCCCAGGCAATGAAAGAAACAAAATGGCAGCCGCAACTTTTCTGTCAGGTTGCAGCAAGCCAATCTGGGCCTTGCTTTTCCTCCGAATTCGTGGAGGATCCGAGGAGTATCCGAGGCGGATCCAAAGAGGATCTGCATCTATATCTTTACAAATTTGTTTTTCAGTTATTAACTGTAAAACTACTGAATGGATTTACACCAAATAACAAAAGGTCCTCTTTCTGGACCAAGAGCTACCTTTCTGCCAAATTTGGCAGAATTCTGTCCAGTGGTTTCGGCGCAACTCCCTATGGAAAAATGAATAGGGAAAACGCCTTTTGAGACCACCCTGCTTTACCTCGGCCACGCTTGACGGATCACCCCGAAACATTCCAGACAGCAGCTGAAGTGACCACCGTTGTTTTTTAAAAATAAATCTGATTCTGTAGCCAGTGCTGTAACACTATGGCTTATAACCTGAAGGAGTATCTTACTTTCTGAAAGCTTGACTTAGGTTTCATGTAAATTGACAAATTATTAGATAACTTAAGGTTGCTTCTCTAACTGCATTTGTAATTTGGGATACTAGTTGATGAGAAAACAATTATTACTAGTTATCATGTACACAAAAATATAAATCACACACACACACACACACACACACACTTACACTTTGTTTTCATCTTATGCCACCAAACTCCTGTGAGGGCAGAGCACGGTATCAGGTGTGGAAACCCAACAGTGAGCAAAGCTGCAGGGCTTATTAGCCAAAAGATGTCAGCAAACTGTTGCAAACATTTAAATCAAAAATGTTAGATATACAATCCTATGATTATGTTGAACGTCTTGTGTAAAATATGTCTATATCTATACATATATTCCATATTATGTTGTATTTGCTCAGATTTTTAGTTTGTCTGAGAACAAAATAGAAAGGCACCTCAAGCAGAATACCTTGATTGTGTACACGGTTACAGAGACTCCAGTCAGACAGTGAAGTATGAAATAGGTCAACAAAACAGAAATCAAGAATGGGTCCATATTCTCTACTGTTTACAAAAGAGAAATGAAGAGATGAGGAGGGCGCCACGTAAGTGTCTTGCTGCTTTATAAGTATTCCAGCCAGGCTGATTCAACAATAAGTTAAGTCATGAATATGGCACTAAGCCTACCCCTCATTCCAAACTCGTGCATAATTCTTCTGTGCACACAAAAGAGGGCCAATGGTCTAGCAGCGTTGGAATTTGCTGCTTTATCCTCATGGACGATGATACCTTCAAAGTGGCATGCCAGCACCTGCAGTCAAAGAGCTGTAGATAACCATAAAGCTTGGGTATAAGTGTGCGTGTGCATCCAATTCACAAAATGGGGCTAGACTGAGTTTTTGAAGATCAAAACCATAATGCATGCTGTCACATGTGCAATGTTTGATGTGCAAGGGCTACTAGTCATGGCAAAGAGGGGTTCAGATCAAAGATGAGTGCTTATAGAAAAAGCTCTATGTGCAGTAAAAGACAGTAACAAACGCAATTTCCTCTAGCACACTACAGAGCTAATTCTCAAGGCAAAGGCCTGCCAATGGTAACAACCTAAAAATTGTTTAACAAGAAATGTTAACAAAAAAGGTTAATAAATAATGCAAGTGGAAGGATGATGTTAATTAAAATGTTTAAAATATAAATAGCAGGCTTCCTGTACTGGCAAAATGCATATGGAATTATAACTGGAATGAACAATACCCAACAATTAAATACAATATTTCATAAAATTGCAAAAGATAGATCACTGGATTATACAAAAATGGAAAACAGTTTTACAATTAAAAAATACAATAAAGGAAACAATGACATTTGCAAATGAAAAACAAATGTAAATGCTGGCAACTCAAAATAGAGGGAGTAACATATCGTTTTCTTGAAGTCGGCTGAGGATGTCCAGAATGTTTTACCAGTTGTCCAAGAAATCGAATCCTGTCTTCAAGAGAACATTGTTGGTATTTATCTACAAGAGCAATGAAGGAAGAACACACAAACTTTAAACGTGCTCGAAGTCTGTGATCAATACAATTCTCTAAAATAAGACATGCATCAACTCAGCATTCAATCACATTGGAGCTAGAGCCAAGATGTAAAAACCTGAGACTTTAAAACATCAAGACATAATGAAAAAGTTACTTACCTTCACTAATGACTTATCTGGTAGTTACAATATCTAGCTGCAGATTCCTTACCTTTGAATTCTCCCCAGGCTTCAGACTGGATCCGGAAGATTGTTGTGAGCAGTACCGATGCGCACCGCTAGGTGGCGTCAATCAGCTCCAGGTCCGTTGTCGGCACCATAAGTGCCTGGTATGGCATCAGAGGGTCACATACAGGCATCACCTTGGTGGGCTGACATCAGTTTCTTTTCACAACTTTCCACGTCAGAAGCGCACAGCCATTAAGAAACTGACTACTGGTGTGTTAAAACTAAGGCCCTGAAAGGGGAGTCCTACCCCTAGAAATCAGTTCACAAAGCATATACCATTTTGGTGGGGGGGGGGAGACACGGAACACCTGGCTGCCAAGATTATGTTATAGACTGCTGCTCAATCTCCACGCAGGAAGGCAGAGAGTGGACACGTTCAGGTGTAGAACACTTTCCTGCTGCTACGACCGAAGATCCTCCTGAAGGGGCAGTCTGATTGGAAGATGAATGGACATGCTCAGCAGCTCAGAATACCAGGCACCCCATGCCCAGTCTGGAGTCACAAGGATTAACTGGGCCCAGTCGTTCTTGAACCTCTTGAGAACTCTGGCAGAAGTGGCATGGCAGAAGTGGCATGGCAGAAAGGCATACAGGAGGTCTGAGTTCCGCTCAAGATGAAAAGCGCCTCAGAGCGATTGCCATCTTGGAAACTCCAGCGTGCAAAACTCAGATGTGTTCACCTCCGCAGAGAACGCGCAAACTAAAGCTCTCCCCACTGCTGAAAAAGACCTTGCGCTACCTCTGGATGTAGATGCCATTCATGATTTGCTAAACATTTTTAGCTGAGTTTGACAGCTCTGGTGTTCAAAGATCCTGCCAGATGTTGAACCACCAGGGATATGCCCTGCTGTTCCAGCCATGCCCAGAGGCAAGAGCCTCTAGACAAAGGGCCTGCGACCCCATCCTGCCCTGTATGTTGCAGTACCACGTTGCAGTGGTGTTGTCCATGAACAACTGCACCATCTTTCCCTTGAGAGAGGGACAAAAGGCTTTCAATGACATCCGGATCGCAAGGAGCTCTAAAAAGGTTGATGTGGGGTCTGGTTTCCGCCCCAGACCAGATACCTCTGATTTCCACCTCTCCTGGATGGCTGCCTGATCCCAGGAGTGATACATTTGTCGTTAATGTCAGATCTGGTTGGGGAAGGGAGAGGGATCAGCCTCTGACCCAACTGCAGTTCGTTAACCACAACTGTAGATCTTCCGCAGTTCCCTCCGAGATCTGGACCTTGTTGGGGAGAGTATGGATGGAGGGGTAGTCTTGAAGGGGAGGGGGTAGCCCCGATGGATTGCCAGCTAAGCAGGTGATGGAAAATTCTGTCGCCAAGTGACCCAATTGGGTGGAGAGTCACACTAGGAAGGTTTAGAGGTTGCTGCGGGAGTGGAGGGTGTTGGACTGTCCATAAGGTCGGTGGGTCCAGCGCCTGTAGCCACGCAGAGGCTGGGCAACTTGCACTGCACGGTGGCTGGCCGGGAATGGACACGGTTGGAGGCCCCTTCCATAGCCACGAAAGAGGCGAAAGGCAGATAGAGAAATGGGGGCGCTGTGAGGCCCAAGGACCTGGCCATAGCTAGAGAATCCTTGAAGCACTCGAGCGCAGTCTGCCTTGTCTCCAAAGAAATAGGTCCCATCAAAGGGCGTGTCCATCAAGGAAGCTTAAACATCCCTGAAAAAACAGACCTCCTCAGCCAAGCGTGGCGCCTTCAGGGCCACTGTCGATGAAACCGCTCTGCCTAGGGATTCAGTCATGTCCAGTACATAAAGAATTGTGAACTTTGCTGCATCTCTCCCATCAGTAACAGCCTGAGAAAGTACAACCCAGACCTCCTCTGGGACCTGTGGCAGCACTTGCACAACCATATTCCAAAGCACGTGGGAATAACGGCCCAAAAGGCATGTGGTGTTCACGGACCACAATGCAAGGCTGGTGAAAGAAAACTTCTTCTTCCCAAGTTAGTTCAGTCTTCTGGATTCTATATCCAGGGGAGCAGAAGGGAATGCGTCTTAGGAGGTAGAGGCTTGGACCACCAAGCTCCCAGGAGTGGGGTGTTGTGTCAAGAAAGTTGGGTCCCCATTGTGGAGAAAAGGTGGCGGGCAATCATCCTGTTCACATTAGCCCCTGTGCTGGGTTTGGACCAGGTACCCAGTAGGACATCAGTTAGGGCCTCATTGAACAGAAGCAGGGGTTCGAAGGTGGAAGCTCCCAGTTGTAGCACCTTTGTCAGGAGATTAGTCTTGCCAGCCACTGAAGGAAGCTGAAGTTCCAGGACCTCAGCTGTCCTCCTCACCACTACAGCATAACCCTGTCTCCTCCTTAGCCATGTTAGTGGAGAAAGCATGCCAGTATCTGGAAAACTGTCTAGTCAACTGGCCTCACCCAAGGCTTCATGCCAGTCCATTCCTTCATGGGGCTGGTATTCTAAAGTGTCCAGCGACTCCTGCCATTCATCCCTGAAGCCTAATCCATAGTAATGGGACTCAGGGTCCGACCAAGAAGGCAAGGCTTCTGCCAGCATATGGACAGCGCCAGGTTCATCACGACCGGTGTGGGGGGAAGGTCGAGGTGGCATGACCAGCACTGGTCCGGATCCAGGACTAGATCCCTGGGTGCCCCTCGGCACCAAAGCCAAAGCTGCCAGCGCAGAACCTCAAGGGGCCTCTTCGAATTCCACGGGGCCGGACGGCAGTGTCAGGCTGCCCAACAGTGAGGCGCATGACCTCGTAAATCTCACTGAGCTGGGCAGAGGTCGCTGCAGCTCCCAGAAACTCGGGGAGGTGCGGAGTCGGCGAAGGCAAAGGTTGCACAGAACAAGACCTAGAGCATTGACACTCCCTCGCCAGCCGACAGATGAGGAGAAGTTGAAGAACGCTTCAACTTCTTGGATTTCTTTTTGTGCCTCTACTCACCCAATTGCCCTGAGGACTTAAAGTGGGCAGACTACGATGGAGGACTCCGCGACCAATCCTGGGACTGAGATCTTGACTTTCGCGGAGTCGAGCGCCAAGCCGCCATCAGCTTCAGGTACCACTCCTTCTTTCTGGAGGACATACGCAATGCACCAGTAGAAGAAACGCAAAAAAAAAAAATAATAATAATAATAATTGAAAAAAGCCAGTAAAAAATTTCCTGAGAGGTAGCTCTCTTCAACAGCACTTGCTGGCGCAGAAAGAAAAGAACTGACATCAGAGCTCCGGGGTGGCGCATATATGGGACCTGCGATGTCATGTCCGGGGAGGATGATGCAGATGACAGATGTGCCGTCGATCGACCCCCACCTAACGTCACGCAGGGGTACTGCTTATGAAAATCTTCTCTCTCAGGCGTTGGACTGGATCCAGAATTCAATGGTAAGGAATCGGCAGGTAGAGGTATTTTTCCCAATATTGACCCACTGATCATAAAGCAATTTCGAACTTTTTTTTTTTTTTTTTTTACTATATTAGAGTTTAATCAACACCCTTTATTATATTTGTGCTGATTGAAGGTGTTATATTCAGGGCATTTTTTCAAAAAGAAAATTAGCAAATGAGTAATAGCAAACAAGGAAAAGCATCTTAAATCTACTGCTTCGTTTACGCCAACTTTATTTTTCCAGTTTTTTTTAATAACCAACTTTATTATTTTTTATATGCGTGAGAACACAGCAGAAAAACAGAAGAAAACACTTACATATCAGTGAGTGCAAGGTAGCCCTGTTAAGTAAAGAAAGTCAATATCGTCCGCAGTCATCAACCTCCCCCTCTCCCCAACAGAACATGATAACGTAATTCATATAGGCAGCTCCCTGTGAACTCACCACATCCCTCAGATTTTCTCATATTTGTGGGGACAGCCCCAAACTTATTTTTCCAGTTTTAGTGTATTAATTTAGCAGACTTTACATTTGCACCAAAGAGATGCATTTCGTAAATAAATGCACACCATAAGGTTCTTTTTTTGTTACTGCAGACTGAAATGATAGACTCGGCAGCACTTTTGGCCAAGTGACCCATCACAGTAGGTGCCATGCACCACACAGTAGTTAGCACCCTGTGCCACAAGACACTGGTCCCCACATGTCCAACTACACTTGTCACTATGCGCCCGCAGTAGTGATTGTCATGCACCAGTCACATAAGGGACATTTCCCCACAGCCCTGTCGATTTTAGATCAATTTACCTAATTGGTGCTCTTTATTTTATTGAGCCAACGGAGGAGAATTAATTTTAACAACTATTAACTAAGTGATTAAATAGTTGAGGCTGTTGTGTGAGACTTCCCTCCCAGTGCAAAAAAGGGTCACTACTGGTTAGCAGATCTATTTAAAAATTGCAGGTGCTAATCGTACTAGCTGACAAATCGCTTAGCAGAAGCAGGTACTTGAGGAGAAGGGAACTATTTACTAACCATCGGTAATGCTCTTTCTTGTACAGACTATCTACCTGCAGAACCCTCACCTTTTGAATATTCCCCAGACATCAGACTGGATCCAGAAAATGTTCAGCAGTACCTCAGCGCAGCGTCAGGATCTGCACCAATGCCATTCCACTCTGAAATTGATGTGCTGGACCCTACATAGGTCCCACCCCTGCACCCACAGTGCCCCAAGAGCAAAGTTGCTTGTGACCGGTATGCAGATGCCTAGACATGGAATCTTATTAATTCACAGAGTCCAAACACAGTACGGGAAGGAAAGGAGGGTTGGTGAAGAAACTGCAGATAGACAGTCTTTCTACCAGGAAAAACATTACCTAAGGTAAGTAACTTGATCTTCTGGCAGAGACATCTAGCCATAGATTCCTCTCCTTCTAAACAGATACCAAAACAGTACCTATTTGGAGGCAGATCTGTGAATGCACACAAACCAGAAAGTTCTGCAGGAACAAGCTGGCAAAATGCTCTCCTTGGCAAATCTCACTGTCCAAACAATAATGCTTTGTGAACTTATGGAGGGATGCCAATGTAGCGGTCAGACAAATATCTAGGACAGGAACTTTGCGTGCTAATGCAGCGGTAGCAGCTTTGGCCCTATTAGAATGTACATGCAGTCCTCCCGGAAGCTGCTTTTTGGCCAGTGCTTAGCAGATCTTAATACAGAGCATGATCCAGTGGGAGATGGTCCTCTTCTGCACTGCTTTGCCTTTTTTGACTCCAGAGAACCCCACAAAGAGCTGATTGTACACCAGGTGTTCCTAGGTACGATAAATGTAAAATCTGAGCTTTTTTTTTGTAACCAAGCAATGAAGCCTGTTCTCTCCCTAGAGCGGGAAGTACAGTATAGAACACTAGCATGGTGATAGTTTGACCGACGTTGAATGGTGTCACAATGTTTGGTATAAATTATGCTTCTGGCCACAGAACCAGTTTTTCTGAGATGAAGGTAGTGTACGGTGGATTGATACAAATAGTTTAAAGCTCACTCACTGGCCATGCAAGATCACGGCGTAGAGGAACCTGGTCTTAATGGTAAGGACCAATAAAGGAAGGCTGAGAAATGATCAAACAGAGTCACATCAGATACCTATAGACCAGACTGAGGTCCTATTGAGGTATTATGATGGGAGAAGGGGAAAACATATGTTGCAACCCTTTCAAAAGTTGCATTACAACTGGCGGCTTTAAGCAAAGAGAACAAATCTGGCAACCGTAAGAAGGACTAAAAAGCTGAAAGATAACCCTTAACTATGTTCAAAGCACAGCCTTGACAGGCAAAAGACAAAACAAACAACAAAACGTCATACAACTTGGCTTGGAGGAGGTCAAACTGCCAAATCACACTAAATCACAAATTTATTCCAAAGGCATATATAGTTTTCGTCAAGGGATGCCTGGCTGCCAATATGAAATCAATCACCTTCAAAGAAAGGTTGAAGGTGTTCCACGGCCACCACTCAATCTTCAAGAATGAAGTTGGAGATTGCGATGTACCAGGTGCGGAACCCCACTTGTTACTGCAACATTAGGTCATCCTGAATTGGCAGCTTGATCGGAGGAGCGGTGCTCAAAGGAGTGCTGGATACCATACTCTGTGCCCAATCTGGAGCCACTAGGATAACTTGGGCCAAGTCAGACCTGATCATCTTGAGAACTCGGTCAATACTAGAATCAGCAGAAAGGCATACAGGAGTCCTGAGTTTTACTCTAAGTGGAACATGTCTTGAAGCAAGAGACACATTAACAATTCTAACACGCAGAAGCGATGATATTGCATGCTCTCAGCAGTAGCAAATATATCAAGCAAAGGTTCTCTTCATGCTCGGAAGAGACCTTGCACCACCTCCGGATGCAACTTCCACTCGTGATCTGCTAAGCATCAACGGCTGAGTTTTTCTGCTTTGCCATTCATAAAGCTTGCTAGGTGGTTCGCCACCAGGAAGATCCCCTGGTGGTGTAGCCATTTCCAGAGGCACAGGGCCCACCGGCACAGGGTCTGTGACCACAATCCGCCCAGTGGGGTGGTGAAGTTGTCCATGGAGACAGGTACTAGCCTCCCCTTGATGAATGGAAGGAAGGCTTTCAATGCCAAGCGGATGGCAATCTGTGCTCCAGGAGGCTCATTATGGAGCTAGGACTCCGTCAGAGACCAGAGGCCTATGATCTTCACCTCTCCCAGATGGCTGCCCCAACCCAGAAGTGATGCATCAGTCACCACTGTCAGCTCTTGGTTGGAAAAGGAAAGAGGCCTGTAGCTGACCCAACTGTGGTGCAGTAACAACCACTGCTTGTCGTGTGCAGTCTGTTCTGAAATCTGAACATGGTCAGAGAGGTCCACTTAAGCTTGGACCCTCAGACTTCAGATCAGACTGCAGAGATCACATATACCGCGAGGAGTGCTGTACCAGCAGGATGCAAAAGGCCATCATTCCCAGCAGCCTCAGAATCAACGTCCCTGAAATCCAAGACATAGGTTGAAAGACAGGGGTCAAATGTCCTGGGCTTTCTTTCCTGGGGGAAAGGCACGAAACCGAACCATGTCCAGAATGGCTCTGATAAAGGGAAGCATCTGAAAAGGAGTCAGGTGTGACTTCAACACATTAAGAGTGAACCCCAAAGATGACAGGATGTTTGCTATAGTCTGGAGGTGGTTGACAACTACCTGGGGTACGCCCAGTTGTCGAGGTAAGGGAAAACTGGCACCACTGCCCTCCAAAGGTGTGCTTCTTCCATTACCACCACTTTCGTGAACACACAAAGGGTCACTGGTGAGACCAAAGGGAAGCACAGCGAATTGGAAATGTTCCTATCCCAGCACTAACCTGAGTAGCACCGTGGGCCATCAGGACGGGTGTGTTAAACAAGTTGTCCTGCAGGTTCAGAGACACCATTCAGTCTCTAGAGTCGAGGGCAGACAAGACCTGGGCTATGGTGAACATCTTGAACTTCTACTTTGTGAGAAGGTGTTGAGTCGGTGCAGATCTAATATAGGCCAGAGGCCTTCACCGTTCTTGTGCACCAGAAAGTAGTGTGAGAAACAACCACGTCCTACTTTTGGTGCTGGCACCTTATCAACTGCCCCTGTGCCCAACAGGGCTCTCGCTTTCTGCTGCAAAATGATCAGATGGCCCTTTGTCAGTTGCTGGGAAGAATGTGGAAGGTGCAGCAGGGAAGAGAGTAAAAGTAAGGTGTATCCCCGGCAAATGATTTGTAAGACCCACCTGTATGATGTTATTGCCTGCCAACCTAGTAGTAATCAGTGGATTCTGCTTCCCACCGGGTGGTTGTGTTCAAGTAAGGGCACGCTAAAGAAGTTTGGTAGATGGGACTTCAGGGGGAAGACAGAATGAGCGCTCCTATGAGGTTGGGCGTTGGGGCTTTGGGTACCACTGCCTTGACAATAAAACTGCTGGGTTCTCTGTGGAGGCTGGTCTGCCTGGTATTACAAGGCAGCTCTACCAAAGCTGCAAAAGCAGTGGTTGAACTGGTGCAGTTGGTGAAGAGGGAGCAGACAAGCACAGAAAGCGAGCAGTAACCATGCTCTCTCTAAAATGCTCTAGATGAGAATCAGTCCTGTCCCCAAACAGGCGAATCCCATCAAAGGGCACGTCCATCAGGGAGTACTGGACATCCCCAGAGAATCCAGTTGATAGCAGCCACACATAGTCACAAATGGCAATGCTGGGCCTGATGGCTCACAAGATGGAATCCAAGACGCAACGAATCATGAACTTGGCCGCAGTATGACCGTCTTGGATCGCCTGAGCGAGAATAGGTTGGATGTCTTCTGGAACACTAGAGAGGATGTGTGCCTCCGAGTCCCAAAGGGAGAGGGAATACTACCCTAACAACCATCAGGCATTAGCGGCCTGGTGGAGGAAAACAATCAGTTTCCTTGTCGGAGGTGAGTGGTACGTAAAGTGTTTGGGTTAGAGCTGCTTGTGGAGGCTTGCACCACTAGACTTTAGAAGGAAGGTTGCCGCGAAAGAAAAGAAGGGTTATCTGCAGCAAGGTGATGGAGCCTGGCAATTTGTTGATGGACTGGAGGGTCAGAACAAGGTTTGGCCCATGCCCTCCATAAGGTATTGTTCATCGATTTATTAAATGGGAGGAGGGTTTCAGAAGATATTTACCCCAGTTGAAGGACTTCTGTCTTAATCCTGAAGGTGGTGAACTGGAGATAAAGGCGGTCATTCCTACTTTGGCGGGCGGCGGTCGCCGCCCGCCTGGCGGGAACCGCCAGAAGACCGTACCGCGGTCAAAAGACCGCGGCGGTCATTCTGACTTTCCCGCTGGGCTGGCGGGCGACCGCCAAAAGGCCGCCCGCCCGCCCAGCGGGAAAGCACCAGCAACGAAGAAGCCGGCTCCGAATGGAGCCGGCGGAGTTGCTGGTGTGCGACGGGTGCAGTTGCACCCGTCGCGATTTTCAGTGTCTGCCAAGCAGACACTGAAAATCAATGTGGGGCCCTGTTAGGGGGCCCCTGCAGTGCCCATGCCAGTGGCATGGGCACTGCAGGGGCCCCCAGGGGCCCCACGACACCCGTTCCCGCCAGCCAGGTTCTGGCGGTGGAAACCGCCAGAACCAGGCTGGCGGGAAGGGGGTCGGAATCCCCATGGCGGCGCTGCTTGCAGCGCCGCCGTGGAGGATTCACAGGGGCAGCGGGACCGTCAAAAGGCCGCCCGCCCGCCCAGCGGGAAAGCACCAGCAACGAAGAAGCCGGCTCCGAATGGAGCTGGCGGAGTTGCTGGTGTGCGACGGGTGCAGTTGCACCCGTCGCGATTTTCAGTGTCTGCCAAGCAGACACTGAAAATCAATGTGGGGCCCTGTTAGGGGGCCCCTGCAGTGCCCATGCCAGTGGCATGGGCACTGCAGGGGCCCCCAGGGGCCCCACGACACCCGTTCCCGCCAGCCAGGTTCTGGCGGTGGAAACCGCCAGAACCAGGCTGGCGGGAAGGGGGTCGGAATCCCCATGGCGGCGCTGCTTGCAGCGCCGCCGTGGAGGATTCACAGGGGCAGCGGGAAGCCGGCGGGAAACCGCCGGCTTCCCTTTTCTGACCGCGGCTTTACCGCCGTGGTCAGAATAGCCCCAGAAGCACCGCCAGCCTGTTGGCAGTGCTTCCTCCGTCCCCTACCCTGGCGGTCTCGGACCGCCAGGGTAGGAATGACCCCCAAAGTACTTTAGCTGTCCTAACTTTGGCATAGGAAGCAGATTTCTCTGTGGCCAGGGAGGTACCATCTTCACTAGCCTCCTGTAAATCATTGTACCAATTTTCATCCTGGTAGCTTTCAGCGAATTCATCATCCGGGTCATAGTCTGTATCAAAAAAGGGAATGTAATGTGTGTGTTCTTCCTCTGAGGAGGCGGTAATTCAGGTGGACAAAGTTGTGCCTCGGTTGGTACTGGGTGAGACTGTGCTCGAGGTCGGACCGGTGTTAGTTTGGCGTTGGACAGAACTATGTGGAGCACCCCCTCCAGCACGGTGTCGCTGGGATTCGGCATTGGCGTCAAAAGTCCCTGGGACCAGCATATCTCATAGTGCCAGAAACGGAGTCAGGAGTTGAGCCAGAGGCAAGACGGGCTGAGGGTCTAACTGCCGCTGAGGGTGACCTGCTAGCAGCACTCCAGATGAGGGGACCTCAGTCCCTTTGGGTCCAAAATCACGCCAGAATGAGCTGGTAGGGATCGGAAAAGCATGAACTGCGTGGATCTCCTCGATGTGGCGTGGCAGTTGCCCTGGATCAAGCTACAGAACAAGCTACTAAGATAGCCGACTTCAGGAGCGAGATTGAGAGTTGCAGCACCAACCCCAAACATTTTCTGGTGAATTAGAGTGGCTCAAAGGGGTGGAATTTCACTTTGATTTCTTCTGCTTTATTTTTGACTTACTGGATCTTGCGACTTCTACCATTCCTTGATCTTCATATTCCTTCTACCCACTCCCCTCTACTGCTCAGTTCCAGGTTACCTGTGGGGAAGTGGGAAGGTTGCATATCAATGAATGAATCAATCAGTTTTTGTAAATTGCGGCTACTCACCTGCGAGGGACTCAAGGCACTGGGGAGGGGACTCATCTAAAGAGCCACATCTTGAGGTTCTTCCTAAAAATGATGAGAGATGGGCTTTGCCTGAGGTGCAGGGGGAGGTTGTTCCAGCTCTTTCCTTCAATGTAGGTGACGGATTGGCCTCCGGGAGTGGTTTTGCAGATGCCAGGGATGGTGGCCAAAGCCATCTGGGCAAAGCAGCGGGATCTGGCGGGGGTGGAAGGAAACGCGGTGGTTCAGGTAAGCTGGTCTTGCGTTGTTGCCTTGTACGTGTGGGTGAGTAGCTTGAAGGTGATTCACTTCTCAGCCAGGAGCCGGTGCAGGGTCCTCAGGTGTTGGGATATGTGTTCTCGGTGAGGGAGGTCCAGAATGAGTCTGGCTGTGGCGTTCTGGATGAGTTGTAGTTTTTCGATGTTTCTAGTTGAGGTGCTGGTGTAGAGGGCGTTGCGATAGTCTAGCTTGCTAGTGACTAAGACATGGGTGACTGTCCTGCAACAGTCTGCGGGGATCATCTGCAGATCTTCCGAAGTTTGAGGAGTGTGTGCCAGCAGGAGGAGGCGACTGAGTTTACCTGGCGGGTCATGGATACGAAGGAGTTGAGGATGATTCCTAGGTTGCAGGCATGCTCAGTCGGTGCACTGGGGTGCGGAGGGATGTGGACCACTGGGAGTCATCCCAAGCTGAGGTTGTGTTTCCGAAGATGATGAGCTCAGTCGTGTAGTAGTTGAGCTTGAGGCGGTTTTCTCTCATCCAGGTGGCGACGGCTTCCATCCCTGAGTGGAAGTTTCTTTTGGCCGTGTCTGGGTCCTCGTGAGGGAAATGATGAGTTGTGTGTTATCGGCATATGACACGATGTTCATACCGTGGCTTCTGACGATGGCAGCGAGAGGGGCCATGTATACGCTGAACAGTGTGGGACTCAGTAAGGATCCTTGGGGGACTCCACAGTTGACTCCTGTGGGTCTGGAAGTGTGGGGCAGGAGTCTGACCCACTGAATCCTCCCAGAGAGGAAGGAGTGGATCCATTACAGGGCTCTTCAGTGGATTCCTATGTCGTGGAGTCTGGTGCGCAGAGTGCTGTGGGAGATCGTGTTGAAAGCTGCTGAGAGGTTAAGGAGTATGAGAGCTGGGGTGTGGCTGTGGTCTAGGAGTAATTGGATGACATCGGTACTGCCAGGAGGGCTGTTTCTGTGCTGTGGCTGCTGCGCAAGCCGGACTGGGAGCTGTCCAGGGAGTTGTTGGCCTCAATAAAAGTCTGTAGTTGTACGTTGATTGCTTTCTCCAGTACTTTGGTGGGGTAGGATAGCAACGAGATGGGGTGGAAATTCTTTAGTTCTGATGAGAGGGCGTATTTTGGCATGTTTCCAGTCCTCGGGGAAGGTGCCAGTGTTGATGGAGCAGTTGATTGTGTTCCGGAGCTCGGGGGCTATGGATGAGCTGGCTCTGATATGTATGTGGTGTGGGCAGGGGTCAGTGGGGGCTACGGAGTGGGTGCTGTTCATGATGCTGACTGTTTCCTCTGTGGTAAGCGTGGACCAGCTGCGGATGGTGTGGGCGGGAAGATTTTCCAGGATCTTGCGGTGGAAAATTATTTAGGCTGCAAAACAACTGCTACAGGCAAGTGATCATTTTGTTTTGCAGCATGAACCTTTTCTGGCACTTGGTGCCACTGCTTTATTTCACAACATACCTTTCCATTAGAAGAGATGGGGTTTCAATAGGATACATATGGAAACGAAGGTGGAACAGTTGGATTTTTGGCTGAATGAATGAAAATTTAAGGATGAACACTTCAATGGAAGAACTTTATGGAGTTCATTTTTGAGTGCAGAACCCCCACCCCTTCTTGAATCCAGGAGAGAAGTATATGCTATTCAATGCAGCAGGAGTAGTTGAAAAAAGGTCAAGGCCACTGGTTGGTTCAAGACAGCTACAAGGCTCATATGGATCTCAGTTCAAACAGAAGAAGCAGATACAGCCATGAACTCAAGTTATTTTGTGCCTATCAATTACTGTACTTTGAAAGGGAGATATGAGAGTGAGCTGTAGAAAGAACGTGCTTTTGGAAACTGCAGAGGGCATCTTCACCAATATGGTGATCTCGGTCTGTTTGAGGTGGTCAGGACTGAGCTCTAAAAGTGATGCACACTGATCAAGTTAGGGACTACGAAGGCATAGAATTCCTTAAGCCTGTGTCTTGAACAGGGATGTGCTGTGCACTTTATGGAATCAATTTCTTGCAGCCGAAAGAAGCACACTGGCAAGGGTCTCCAGCATGAAACCGTTCAAAGGGCACCTGATGTGAGGGAGAAAAGGACAAACTGGGTGAATGGGGATGGCACAGTGTCCTTAATTAATCTCTTTTGCATTTTGGTGATCCATGATTGTAAAGAAACAAGAACCTCACAAAACTCTTGGGTAAAGACTGCTACAGTTTTGAGACTTTGTGTGTTGGATAGCTCTCATTTAATAGCTGGCTTGTTGGGTTTGAGGCTGTAGTAATATGATTTTCCTAGCAGTTTTATTTTTTCTGTGCTACAGCTCTATACTATCCCTTCATACAATTTCTGCACTAAGCTATGCCTGTTTCACGCTTGTTTCTGTGTCTGGTTCGTTCAGGTTTGTGGCCCACTCTCTAGAAGTTTGCAAGTCTGTTTGAAACATTTATAGGCAGTGTTGGTGATTGGTCAATTGGAAGACTAAAATGACAGATAAGGGAATGAATGGAAACTACTGCCAGTTTAATGTCTGGGAGATTAGCCTGAGACACATAAATTAATCCCAAACAAGGCAGTTTTATCGGAGAACAGTGGAGAACATCATGTTAAACCACTATTTTAGCCTATGGTCAATTTTGTGGAATTTAATGTAGACAAAGGGCAACTTATTCTGCTGTTCTGTCAACTTCTGGGCGGCATTAGACATGGTCAATTGGTAGAAATTAAATGAATTGGAAATACAGCAGGGGTTATTATTCAAATTGCAAGAACTCCACGGGGAAAATTGTGGTGGAAAATAATAACAGAGGCACTCTATCTGAAAGGATCCCAATTAAGAACAGGTTACACCAAGATTGTGTGTTGGCACGCAAATAATTTGCACTTTATAAGGCAGACCTCCCCTCAGTTCTGCTGAGCATATCCTCAATCTTACCTAAAGTGGGCAGCCAGCATGTTCCTTGTATCTTATAGGCAGAAGATATGGCAATTATAGATATTGTTCAAATAGGATTGCAGAGAAGATTTAGAGTGTGTTATAAATATTGACAAACCAGGAGTTTAATTATTAAAATGGATACAACCAAAATAATGGGGTTTCAGTGCAAGGCGAAATCCTGCCACTAGAAGATTTGTGAAGCAATATTTTAGGAATTTTCCAAACATAAGTATTTAGGTATTCATTTTAATGTTAATTTAAAATAGAAAATGCATCTAGTTGTATTAAAATCACAAGTGTTACCAACTACTGCGAGGCAATGTAAAATTGGCAGGAACTATGGAGGCCTCGATTTATCACCAGTTCTGTCTGCATTTAAAGCTATGCTTCAAACCACATTGTTGTATGGTACAAAAATGTTTTATATGAATGGGACACAATATTGGGTATAACAGAAGCATAATGAGATTTTGGTATTTTGCATGGATGAAGCAAAGCGTAATGGGTTTGAAATAGATCTGCTAACTAGATAAGAAGATAAAATTGTCTCTTTCTGAAGGATGGAAGTAGTGAACCATGATTTAAAATGGGCTGCAAGGTTGAGAAAGCATTTGGGAAAAATTATGAAACAGCTCTTTCCAAACTCTCTCATTTCACTATCCAATGTAATATCAACTAAATCAGAGTTGAAACAGAGTTGAAATGTATCTAAAGCTTATGATTTTAGTTATTAATATAGAATTATATTGTACCCTTAAAGAATTAATGATACTTTATCCTTACATCTTAACTTTTGAATCCAAAAATGAGATAAGCAATTATAAAAATTAGAATTGGCTTAAATACTAACTATGCTTAGCCATAGATGGCTAAACTCCTACGGGAAATATGATGAGTCCATAAGAGTGTATTAAACATGACATTCTCAACACATATTTTATTGGACTGTTTATGTATCAGAAAAGAGGCAGAGATTTTTAAAATCAATTTTAATGAAATATGGTATTGATTCTTGTAGGGATGATATGCAGTCTTTAGATGTTATTTGTGCCTTTAGGAGATTTTCACAAGTGGAAAAGACGTGCAATTGCTTTGCATTGATTTTAGGACGTGTTAACATTACTTTGATCAATTGACGTACTAAGAGTACCAATTGTATTGTACTTTAATGGACCATTCTCTTGATAAACTTTGTTTTCGACTGACTGACATTGTTGTGCCTATTTGCTGGAGGAGAGTAGGCACTGTTGCCTTTTCTCAAATGGTGGTTCAGTTTCCAAAACAGGCATGGGAAAATCCATTAAATCCAAACCTTTTTGGGGGGTAGGACAGAAAATATTCAAATCTTGCAGAGAAACTTTTGTGATGTCTTTGCCAATCAGTATGTTACCAATATGTGTCTAAAAATATCAGAAAACATACAAAAGTCCTAATGTCGAAGGAATCACTTATCACTCTCCAGTGCCCAGCCCAAGGCTAGAATTCTCAAAAAGATGGCTTTAAATCTCACAAACGCACCAAACAACTGATAATGTTGGAAGGGGGGCATGGATATACTTTTTAAAAATACAGATCTACTTAGAACAAGACCTACAAATGGGACAAATGGCTTACTGAATGCCTCCAAACACAGTCTCCCATCCATGGTGGTGTACCAGATTATTTTTTCATGGCTCCAGGTGCAATCGATCTTTACAATTTTTGGGGACCTGGGCAACGCCTATGATAAGACCCCCATTTAGAACATCTTTTGATCTACTGTCCATTTTGACCGCTTTTAAGCCTCGTGATGCCAAAGCATATTGAAGTATATGTGACACTTTCAGAAGCCAGGGGATACAAAAACATTGGAAACCTTGAACAAAAATTGATACTCATTTCTTTTGGTGCTTGGATCTAGCTTTTTCAAACACAAAAATAATATTTTATGTGGGATTCCATGTCAAACCACCCTGCTCCATCCACTATAGGAAAACATGGTAAGGGTGACTTGCTGGATGTTTAGTGTACTAGTAAATAATATTTAAATACGACTTATGTACATAACACCTGATGTTCTAACTTTATTTTATGGATATCAGTATTCATAAATAAATCCTCTTTTCATACCTTGCAATTATGCTGTAACAGGGAAAATCAAAATACTGTTCCCAGGATTTTAACCATTCTACGGGGTCAAATATCGCTTTTTCCACCATCTCTCCTCTTTCTATGTGGTCAGAGATTGACACCTGGATTTCCTGTCTAAAGGAAACTGTAGCGACAACAGAGGTAAAGTCCAGAGAGGTAAGATGCAGGAGAGAATGGTATAACGAGAAAGGAAAGAAGGTAGAGACATTGAATAAGTGGAAAGATTGGTAAGACAGGAAGAGGCATAAGGGAAAAAGAGAAAGGTAAAGAGAAAGTTGCATAATTAAAAAGAGGAGGGCACAGATAGAGGAAGTGGTGGAAAGAGAAGGAAAACCAGTTCACTTGTAAGACAGATCGGTCCCAGAAGTGATCTAGTAGCTGTAAAAGGACCAGTAGCGATGACGTGCATTTGTGTAAATATATCGGCGCATCATCCGCATAAAGAGACATGATCCGTTGTCTGCCGCCATCAGGTATGCCCCACTGTCGTGCCCGTTGTCTGAGCTGAGCTGCTAAGGGTTCGATCGCTAATGCAAATAGCAGCGGTGATAATGGGCAACCTTGTCTAGTGCCCCGCTCAATAGGGAAACTTTCCGAGATAATCTTGCCCGGTTTTACCCGAGCTGTGGGGTTAGAATACAGAATACCAATCCATGTCAGAAATTCGTGGCCAAATCCCATGTTCCGCAGGGTTTTTTCTTTAAAAAGGCCATCCAAGAGTATCAAAAGCCTTCTCGATGTCTAGGGATATTGCGACCCTGTCATGCTCCAACTCATGGCATCTGACATGAGCTGCAAAAGGCGTCTAATATTTAGGAAGGTGTTTCGGTCGGGTATAAACCCTGATTGGTCCTTGTGTACCAAGTGCAGCATCAGTGGGAGCAATCGAGTCGCAAGAATCTTGCCCAACAGCTTCCAGTCCAGGTTCAACAGTGATAAAGGCCTGTATGACGGCACATCTAGGGGGTCCCGGCCTGGTTTGAGTAAGACTACTATTAATGCTTCGTCCTGAGAGTCTGAGAGCTTCCCTTTTATTTGTGCTTCATGTAGCATCTCTAGATATGGTTTGAGTAACTGTGCGGTGAAGGTGTGGTAGTATTCCACTGGTAGACCATCACTACCAGGAGCTTTGTTGCAAGCCAATTGTCGCAATGCTGATTGGAGCTCTTCTGCATCTATGTGTTTCTCTAACTCCATCTGTTGTAGTGGAGAAAGGTGAGAGAGAGGAAGTGAGTGAAAGAAGTCTGCTACCCGCGCAACTGGGAGGGTTGGGTCACGCCACATATAATCTGCTGTAGTATTGCTTCAAGGCATCATTTATATCTGTCTGCGTGTTAACCACTAACTTAGAGTCAAGCCTTATGGCTCCTATGGGAGTACGTGGCAGCTCACCACGAATTAACCATGCTAGTAACCTACTGGAGCGATCACTTTCTGGGTTTGTCCTAGCAATGTAGTGTTGGTAATCATATTTCCGCAAGCGCATGTCCACCTCATTTCTTTGTGTTTGCGGTTCACAAAGGGTGTCGGGGCCAAGCGTGCCCTGTGCAACTGTGCGTTCCACATTGCGTGGGTCTGTTTCTAACAGTGTCAGCTCGCGGGACAATGTACGCCGCATGCCTCCCGCTGCGGACAGACATTGGCCTCTCACCACTACTTTGTGGGTGTTCCATTCTACTGCGCGCGACGTGGCCGTCCCACCATGTAATTCGAAATATTTGGAAATGTACTCGCCCATTTCCTGGTGAAACGGAGGGTCCGACAGCATGTCTGGTTGCAGGAGCCATGTGTGTATGCAAGCGCGCCTACTTCCCCATTGCATGGAAGCCATCAGTGGGCAGTGGTCTGACAGTGTTTTAGCCAAGTAGGATGCCTCAGTGATGTTACAAGCCAGTCCAACAGAGCTGAGGAGCAAGTCTATGCGGGTGTGCAATCTATGAACCGGGGAACAGAAGGAATATTTCCTATCTAGGGGTGGAGAAGGCACCACACATCGCAGAGTCCCCTCTCGGACATCCATGTCGCCAGCACATGTGATATTTTCCTGCTGAAAGCGCAGTCTAGTGGTGGATGGGACCTAGCCATATCCATATTGGGTACGCAGTTTAGGTCCCCTCCCCATATGATATTGGTCGTTGGATCCCAGAAAAGTGCAGGCGTAATCGATATGAGAAAGTCACCCTGTTTCGAATTGGGAGCATATAGCCCTGCTATAGATAACAGCTTACCATCCAGTGATCTCTCTAATAGTACATAATGCCCATCAGTATCTATCGTGCACTGACCCACAACATATGGAACCTCAGGAGCTACCCACACCAATACCCCTTTGACGAATGCCGATGTCGTCGTACCATATGCTAGTCCCTGCCATTTGGTTTTAAGGGTGTGCAATTCTACTGCTGTGTGGTGCATTTCTTTTAGTATCGCAATGTGGGCTCTATGATATTTGAGGTCTGTGTATATCCTGCTGCGTTTATTGGAGTTGGCCATGCCTCTCATGTTCCACATTAATATGTTATAGTTGTCAGTACTCATGTGTTTGCGATATTAGCAGGCAGCGTATGGTCTATTGGTGTGTTACACTGGGTCGTTGTCATTGTGGGAATCGCCATTCCATTCGGATCTCTCTTCCCCGTGTGTTCCTCCCCCCTTCCTTGTTGCGTCTTGGTCGGTGTCAAAGAGCATGTAATAGAATAGTAACAATAAACGGAGTGCCAACTTGTGGGCTACGCCCGCCATGTAACATGTAGGTGCAACGGGTGCCGCTAATAACAACGGTTCGAACAGTGTCCATTCAGGAACCCATGGGGCATGAAGGGGCGTGGGCAAAAGGAGTTGAAGACTCGTAGGTTTTGGCCCGATTCGAATAACTTCTCACCCATTCTCACCTGCACGCAAAGCCATTTGATGTGCCAAAGTCTTGGTGTCAGGCCTCGGGTGGGGCACCGAACAGGCCAGTAATTGGAGACAGCGGGATAAAATGCAGGGTCTCCCCTAGCCTCTTGCTGAGTGCGAGACCAGTCTCCACATCTTCTGCGCAGCCAAGAATTCTTTAGTCTGGACCTTCGGACTAGGATGATGCACTAAGAGCCACAGATGTTGGGCGAATTTAGAGGTCGTCTGCTATGCATGTAGTCCGTTCCGAGCCAAGTGTAGAAGGTGTCGTGGAGACACTAGAGTGGCCCTGTGACGAGTCAGAACCAATGTTTTTGTCCTCGCGTCGGGTGGCGTATTGATTTGATACGAGCTGATAAGCTTCTATCAATGCCTGTGCTTGGCTCTCAGCCGCTTGTGCCCTGGATGGGTGTGATGTGATGTGATTTCAGATTTCTTCTTGCGCCAAGACTGATGTGTAATCCATTCTTTTTGTTTAGATTCGTCACAGTGTGGTTTGACCAGGCCCTTGGCATTTAACCAAGTCCATGCGTCTTCCGGGAATGGGAAGATGTGAGTTCTCCCCCTGTCTATCACACGGAGTCGTGCTGGGAACAGGGAGTAAGTAATATTGCACTCTCGCAGAAGTTGTTTAACCTTCGTGAAGGACGCGCGCTTGTGTTGCACCTCCATGGTGTAGTCAGGGTAAGCACTAATAGTATTGTTGTCCAACTGCCAAGGGCCCTGGGTTCTGAAACTTTGGAGGATCAGGTCCTGATCACGGAAATGGAGGAGCTGTGATATTAAGTGTCAGGCGGGGCCCCCGGCCGTCTGCCTGGGATCCAGTGAGCATGTTGGACTGTGAGAGAGGGTGACACATTGTTTGCAGGCACCGTGTCCTTCAACCATTGCTTTAAGAATGCCTCAGGGTTGGGCATCTCCATTTGCTCCGGGAACCCCAGAAATCTGACATTGTTTCTCTGCGACCGACCCTCAGCAGCATCTGCTCTGCGTTTCAGTGATGATACCTGTGTCTCCAAACTCTGCAGCTGGGTCTGTAGATCTGAGATTTCAGGTCGAACCGTTGAGTGTAGTTTCATTGTCGGACACCCTGTCTGCTAATTTACGGTGATCCGCCCTAAGTAGGTTTACCTCCAGCGCCACAGAGTCTATTTTACCCTCCAGGTTGCCTTGGTGTCCAGGCGGCCTGTAGTAGCTTGTCAAATTGAGTGGAGTGGGCCCATAAGGTCTCGTTCGTTTGTTGGCAGGTCACAGCATGATCACCTGTAGTGGTGGTGGAGAGTAGCATTCCCCCCCCACCCCCAGTGGTCTGTGGCTGACGCATCAGCTTTGGTTTGACCATGGCTGTAGAGGATTCTGCCCTCCACCGCACTTTTTCCAAAGCAGTCTGTGATCTTCTCAGCTCAGCCCGCCGTCTGCGTAACACACCACATGTAGCGCGCACACAACTATGGGCGATGCAGCACCACAGAATCCAACCTTGGTGTTAGGCACTGGAAATCACACCTATGCATTGTCCATGTGGCAATTGGACCATATAGCGTGCTTCCGAGGTGAACACTTGCGCACCGGTTGTGGAGGCCTGCTAAGCCCCACGGTGCTCGCTTTGTTCTTAGGTGTCCATGCGAATTGTGTTCCCTATATGGTGCTCTTCCTAGCACCCTCTGGAAGCCTTGTGCCAGAGCTCCTAAAGCCCCCAACTGAGAGAGGGGCTTGCACTCCCGGGGTGTCCTCACCTCGATTTAATTTGTGTTGATCTCAGGCCAGCAACCATGCCGTGTAAGCGTTCTTCGCGGAATGCGCTTCATCCGACGTTAGTCAAGCCCGCTTCAATCGTCAGATCTTTCAGCGCCGGTGCGGCCCGCTGTCGTGCTGCGCCACCTCATACTAGCGCTCGCAGGTTCCTAAGGCCCCCGCAACCAAGCCTCGGGTCGTCCGTGCGAGTCCACACTGGTGCAGCCACCGACAGGCCTTGCATCTTCCCCACAGCCGGTGCTCAGATCCACAAGGCTTTTTGGTCGCTGGCATTCGCGGCGAGCAGATCTAGTCCCAGCAGCCCCTTTCTTGGTATTGCGGGGTCGCTCCGATCCTGTTTGCAGGCACCAGGAAGTCCGGGTGGGGGAGATTGCAAAATTATTATCGGGACAAGAGCGGAGCTCACTAGTTAGCGTCTGCTCTGGTCGCAATCTTGGCCATGCCCTCAAATGATTATCAGTTAATAAAGGGAAAGTACAATGGAGAACTTGCAAGGCCATCACTTTTCTTCTTCTTCAAGTTGTTTTAACAGAAGTTTTTAATCAAAAGATTGCGTTTTTAACATGAATTTTAGTATTTTTCCTCTAATGTTATTTATTGTATTTAACAATATAAATAAAAAGGAAATATGTACTTGTTTTATACCGAGGTTGGGGAAGGTGAGGGGTACTGGAATGTGGTCAATGGCTTCACTGATGTGCTTTTTAACATTTCAGGTACTGGTTACACAATGCTGATTCAAGGAACATGCAAGACCTACAAACACACCAAAGGACAGGAAATCAGTGTGCTTTGAAGCAACATAAGCACTGAAATGGCAATGAGGTCATGGCACTGCCAACTGATGTTAGAATTTAATGGGCACAGGCACGGAGGACAATGGGTTTGGATAAAGAGAATGACATAAACCTTTCAATCAGGTGATTTGGAAATGGGCACAATTCCTATTTCAGATAATCCTGATCAGCAGTTAACGTCCAGGTATCTACAGGAATATATAACAACATCAATACTGTTCAGTAAATATACTGTATCAGAAGTCATCAAGAAATTGTTAGGGTATAATCAAGACAACATAAGAATTACACATGTGGGATGGTCATACTCACAGGTTTGTGTTTAGTGCACATATGTCTGGGAGTGTCAGAACAATTTTGTTTTCAGATGGGTGGGACAACATTGATAAGAACACAATCAATATTTCTACCTCAGTGCCACAATGACTGCCACACCATTGCACCTAGTTGCATTATTAGCCCTTTTCCTCAATCCATATTAGTATGTTAAAGTTAGTACCTGAAAACGCAGGTTACAGAAAGTTGAATTTACAGGGTATTAATTTAAGGGATAGATTAAGAATTTGGCTTCAACAGTAACTTATTGACAAAATCAACAGGGAAGGTATCAAGGTCAAAACAAAACATTATTTTCCTTCCCAACATCAATATTTCCAAAAGATTCCTTATCAATCACGTTATCAAGGATAAATAAAACACTGGATGCTGAAATCTCCATTGAAGACAATGAAGTCTACAGGGCTGTATTGGACTTCTGCTTTAACACTACAGTGCTGGTCTTTTTGCTTCTCCCTGTATAGTTTAGAAAATTCCATCCTTAGTGATTGGAATGTTCTAATAGAACTATGGTCCTTTGACGTCAGGCTATACCAATTGTTAAAACATTTTCCTTTGTTAAAAGCCCTGGCCTGAGGCTTGGCTCCATTACTCTGATAGAGCACCTTTAGTAGTTACGGCTGTTTTGATATCTTGTCTCGTAAATTATCCCTTTTTAGTTGTTCTATTTGTATGCATAAAATTCACAGGACAGTATCAGTTTTCACATACCTCTGAGAATCGTTGCTGGTCTGGAAGAAAAGAATCATCCTTATTAGATAGAGTCTGTGACACTTCAGGGTTTTGCTTGAGTATGTCTGGAAGAAACACGTCATCCAATTCACGGACTGATGATTCGCTAGGTCTTGGCTTCTCACTCTTGAAGGTGACAGATGTTACACTAGGAGAGGGTATGGAGGGCACACTTGGATAAGGTGCTGATGTCACAGCTGGAAGGGCTGTACCATAGTTGCTTGAATAGGCTTCGGGGGCTTTGCTTCGGTACGCCGCTGAAGCCTTGCTTTGGTAGGCAGATGTCACACCTGGATAGTCTGCAGGTGTTGTGGCTGGATAAGCTGTAGAAACCACACTTGGATAGGCCACAGAGGCCTTGCTTGGCGAGGCTGAACAAGTAATTGTAGAAACTATACTTGGATAGGCTGTAGAGGCCTTGCTGGGAGAGGCAGTTGAGGGAAAAGACTGAGCAATGGATTTATCCTGTTTGCTTACTGCTGGCTTTTCAATTTTTGTAGTTTCTTTATCTTTTGAGCCCGATTCCTGTCTGTAGTAAGCTGGAAGAGGTTTCTCCCCCTTCTCCAGGGACTTAATCTGACTTGGCGTTAAAGACTGGAATTCAGTCTCATGGCCTTCGATCTTGGACCGTTCTACACTGATCTTCCAGAAGGCAGACTCCTCCTCTTTTTTGGTGGGTGCTGTTCCATCCACGTTGGATGTCTTGTTGCCTTGAGATTGTTTTGCTGGTTGTGCACCATGTGCCCCTTTGGGAGTTGGGCCTCCCTGAACTGCTTTGGCCGGCTGCTTTGCTTCAGTAGGCAAAAGAGGAGCCCCACTCTCCTCCAGGGTGGGCAATGACGACGCAACACTGAACTCCATTTGACTCTGCAATGGTTTGAAAAAAGAACAATTTAGACAAGTTGCTCAAACTTTACACTGCTTATAAGTTAATTATGCATACAACAGAAAACAAGCATTGCCAAAACCAACAGGTTTGACATTGGCTGGCAACTTTTTTGGCAATGGCAGTCCGTGATTGGTAATGTTTTACAATAATTTATGTCAAAGAAGCTGCAAGGCTCTCATCAATCTAAAAAATTATTTTTTTTTTTTTAAAAACTACATAAAGGCAAAAAATATTTTTTGTTTAAAAAAGCACGCAATGTCATAGTAATCCCAGGCACTCAACAGAATTGCTGTGTTTGGATGTACTTATGAAAGCACAGAATGTCGCTACTTGCACTGAAGTTAGCCAATGGATTAAATCAGCTGCCCCACTGCCCCATGCTGTATGAGTTATGTTGTAGCGGGTGGAAGAAAAATGTGAATGGCACAATTAACAGGTCAATGGAGGAAAAGGGCTGGCTGAAAGCCCAATCAAAAGGTCTTGGCGAGTGCCAGTGGTAAAAAGGTGCACTCAATCAGATTACCTTACCCATAAGAAGTAGCATGCTAAGTCATTTTTAGGTTGCAGCCTACCGTTTGCTGAAGACATCTTTGGGACTTTCAGAAAGTTGACCTAGTAATGCGTTCCACCAGCTAATTACCATTGGCTTTGTGGTTTTTAACTCATATTTTCTGGCTTTGTATTTGCTGGATTTATTTGCTTTAGGCTCTCCAGGTTCAGTTCATCCCTCCCATTACCTAAGCCATGATTACTGTATTCTTCCACAAACAACCTTTCTGTAAGCAGACCTTTAAATCTTTTTCTTATCTTGTCACATTTGCAGTGCAGAGTTAGAATGTCCAGTACTGTCTTCTGAGGGCACTGGTTTACTTTCTTTGGCTTCCAAGTGAAAGGATTTACATGACAATCTTGCTAGATAGTAGGGGTAGAAAGGAGATTTTTCTAGCACACGACAACATTTAAATGAACTGTGTAAGTATTTTAGCACATATCAGAATTAGGAAAACAAATGAAGCACATTTTATGTTATTTCTGTAGAGTGTGGGAAACAAATACTTTAATATGATCAAAACAAATCATTACACTAGGTAATGCAAATATCCACACATTTTCGTTTTATGTACTGTATAGTTTTACTAGTAAAACTGTAGGTCTGTGCAAATGTAATGGTCATTTCAACTGAAAACATGTTGTCTATAATGGCAATGCGCTACCATACCATGCATACTGTACTCAACGCCACACCACTCCACTTTACACTACTCCACATAGCCTCACTCTGCACCACTCCACACCACTGCACTCTGTGCCACTTCAAGCTATGCCCGCTACCCTGTGCCACTCTACTCTATGCTAATACACTCTACACCACTCCACTCTTTGCCACTGCACTCTACACCCCTAATGCTAGGCCACACCAATCTACTCTGCTCAACTCGATGCCACTGTACTCTACGCCACTCTGCATCACTACACTATATACAATACATTCTACACCAATTCACTTTACTCTATCACACTCAACTCTATGCCCCAGAACTACACACCAATCCACTGTATGTCACTACTCTACACCACTTTACTCTATGCTATTACACTATACGCAACTGAATTCTACGTTGCACCACTCCACTATTATCACTTCACTCTATTCTGAAATAAATCTATTCTGTGCTACGGCATTCTACGTCGCTCTAATCCACTCTGCACTACTCCACTGTACTCTGCTATGCGCCGCTCCACTCTATCCCATGGCACTCTATACCATACCTCTTTTAATCACTGTACTCTATGGCACTGCTCTCTACGTCACTCTATTCCGCTGCACTCTGACACACTGCTCTGCAACACTACACTCTCTGCCACTCTACTCTGCACTACTTCACTGTACAACACAGCACTCTACGGTATTATACTCTACTCCGTACCACTCTATGCTACTCTACACCACTCTAGGTCACTGCACTCTATGCCATTCGACTCTACTCTGAGCCACTTCCATCTGCATCACTCAACTCTACATCACCCTGCGCCACTCCACTCTACGACACTGTACCGTATACAGCTGAATTCAATGCCACTGCACTTTATGCCACTATATATTGTGCAACACTGTACACCAATCCACTCTATGCCACTCTAGTGTATGTAACACCAATGTACAACACTCTCTGCCACTCCTCGCCATTCCACTCTACGACACTCCACATGACTCTCCTCTATGACACTAACTTTTAGCCATGCTGAACAGCAGCCACTCTGGTGTACAACATGGCTAAAAGACAATGCCAAAGCTAATAGCTCTTGCACAGGAGAGATCTATTGGCTTTGCCAATGCTTGTTTTACATATGCAAATGTGCTAAACTTATTACTCACCAGAACTGTTCAGAAAGTAACTGCACACTTGAACAGGAATTACTTATTTTATATCACGCACCATCATTTTCTAATAATTTATTTTTCAAAGCAGAACAGTAATAGAGGGAGGCCATGGGGTTTATTGAATTTAAATGCAAAGCAGATAACTAGAAACTCTCTCGGAGCCAAACACACGCAAGATGTTTATGGTTGAACAGTCAGTCCACGATTAACTAGCCTTCAGTGTTTTATCATTTTCACTGACGTCAACAACCACCAAATGTCTAATTCAAAACCAAACCATCAGCCAGATGGCAGTTATCATGGTCTTTCACAGCACTGAAAGATATTCTATTAGAAGTGTACAATATTGCAAAACTAAAGGTCTTTGGCAAGTGGTTCTTAACCTGTGGTCCTAGGACCCTTCGGGGTCCGCATGGCCTACACAGGGGCTCCATGACTCTTTTACAAAATTAAATAATATTAAAATCAATAAATTAACAATAATGAAGTATATATAAAGAGGCAAAATTTTAAATTTGAGAACTTTTTCTATAATTGATAGCGCATTAAACAAAATATTTTATTATCCGAGCATTTGTTTTGTGTATACTTGTTTTTGTATTTTTGTGCACTACTTTGGGATTCAAATCATCGAGATTGCTTAGTCTGGGGGTCCCCTGCTTCCATTAATGATTCAGTGGGGGTACCCAGATTTCAATTATGATGGGGGAGGGGAGGTTCGACACTAGTCAAACTTCTATGAACTGCTGGTCTAGAGGACTGCGACTTTCTAACTAGGAAAACAGTGACCTCACAGATATATAAATCCTTTTCAAAATCTAATCTAATGGCTATTTATAACTAAGCTAGGCGATGTGGAAAGTATTTTGCCTGACAACTCACTGCAAGAGGACTATTCAAATACAGAATATTTCAAGGTATGAACACCTGCAAAAACAATGTTAGGTGCATAACACAGATTGTATTTCAAATGGTTGTCCTTTGCATCACCAGATACATGTATTTAGCTGAGCGGCTAGTTTTTAGAGGCAAGAAAAACAAGCATTGGCGAGTCAGCTGGAGAAAAAGATGGGAAACCTGGAAACGTGGCTTGGATGAACACGGAGTGGGGAGTGAGATCCTTGCCTTCCGCACCTGCTAGGCCTAAAAGCAACTTTAAAAGCAATCACTCAGTGCAGCTCAGCACCTGCCTATGAATAGCAAGTAAAGAGGTAGGATCTGTGCACTCGTTAGGTACAGGAGGCTTCAGAAGAACCACTGCAAGAGCGTGATCCATCATAAAGCGGGGAAGCACTCCCAGGTGTGCAACTGTAGCAATCTAAGAGTCGATGCAGGGATCGGCATGTCAAAGGTAACTGTCAGGAATAACTTGAGATATCCGCCCCCACCCTCCAATTGAGACTTTCCAGACTCTTCGCCCTAAAAGACTACCAAGAATCCCCCTCACCCGTACTGCTATGGACGTGGTGACTATCTGGCTTGGAGGCAAATTCTGAGCAGTCACTTTAAAAATTCATAACCAAACTTCCACTTTACAAGTAATTATTTCAGCGGCCTGAATATAAAAGCACAGCACGTGCACCTTCTTGTGTTCTCTTGTGACTCAATACCCAAGCGAGGGAAAGAGAGAGAAAAAAAGAAGAAAGTGAAAGGAGAGAAACAAAAAAGAAAACAAGGAAGAAGGAAGAAAAGAATGAAAGAAAGAACTGATGAGTTATTATTAACCCTTTCACGGCTAGGCCTTTCCCACCTAAAATGGTAAGCCCTTTTTAGGCTATTTGGGGTAGTTCGTGCGTAGGCCTCTGTAGCTTTTTCCCCCCCACATTAGTTACCCATGGCAAATGTGTGTCAATTTTTTCCCAACATCCTAAGGATTCTAAAGGTAACCAGCGTTTGTGGATTCCCCAAGAGGGGACTGAGAAAATAAGCAAAATATAGCTACATTTTCACTTTTTGGGAAAAACAGGAAAACAGTTCTCCGTAAAAAGTGTCTGGCTTGGTTTCCTAAAAGTGGCACCAATGAAAGGTTTGCTCTGCTAAAGTCATCATCTTCCCAGCTTTCAGAAGCTGAATCCAAAAACATATTTTTTACCACAGATTTGGCATTTTTCAAATAAGTAGCCAATTTTTCCTAATTTTTGTGCTTGTAACCTACTTACAGTGTGTGGTGGTAACCGGGGCAAAAAACATGGGTAAACCCGGAAAGCTATAGCTTTCTGAAAAGTAAACAAAATTCTGATCTCAGCAATAAATACCTCAAGGCTTTCCCAAAGAAAATAACTGTTAAATTAAAAAATATTGAAAAAGAGTAGGAAAAAATTGACTTCTGTGACACCGTTTTGATTTGTAACATCTTGTCAAGAGGGGCATTCATAAAGGCCGTATACCATAATGTCCGCTAGACCCTTCTGGTTGTGGTGATATATACGGTTTGTACGCTTACCAAGGAATCAACGCACCCAAAGCCAACAACCGAACTGCACCTTACCATGGTTTTTCTATTGTGCACTGGGTATAGAGCTATTTGAATAGTAAAATGTAAACATGAAAAATGGGTATCAAGAAAACCTATGTATGTATGAAATAGACACCTGATATGGAGTTGAGGAGCAGTGGTTAATTGTACACCTCTGAATTTGTGGTTACCCAAACTACCATGTGATTCAGACAGCATTTTTCAAAATGTCTTCTTGCTTACACACTGGTTTACATTTTGAAGGCTCAAATGCAGGGAAATACAATTGATAACAACAAATGAATTATTATTCTGTATTCCCACATAAACCCTGATACAAAATGGTACCTCATTTGTGTGGGTAGGCCTAGGCTTAAAACAGTAAAGGGCCCAAAACACAACATGGGCACATCCCATTTTTTTTCCACTGAAAACGTTTTTCAATCTGGGTAGCTGTAGATTTTGGACCCCAGCTCCATTTTTTTATTGTTTGATAGAGAAACCTAGCAAACCTGTATATGTTTGAAAACTAGACACCCAGGTGAACTCAGGGTGGGGTGATTTACGTGACCCCACCAGCTGTTTTGCCAGAATGCCCTGCAATCTTCAAACTTTGACTAAAAACACACATTTCTCTCACAGTTCTGTGAGGAAAACTTCTGGAACCTGTGGGAAGCCACAAGTTTCCTACCACCCAGCATTTCCCCAAGTCTCCTGATAAAAATGGTTCATCACTTGTGTGGGTAGGTCTAGTGCACCTGCGACAGGAAAGGCACCAAAGATAAACACTGACAAATCAAATTTGTTCAACAAAAACTGACCCTTTTTTTGCCATGTGCACAGCTGTGGATTTTGGGCCCCAGGTGAGCTGGCACCTAGGGAAACCTAGCAAACCCGTACATTTCTCAAACTAGTCGCATAGGGGAAAGCAGAGCGGGGCAACTTTTGTGGCTCAAACCAGGTTCTCCTACCCAGAAGCCTGTGAAAACCTCAAAGTTTGGCAACAAAAATTACATTGTTCCTACATTTCTGTGAAGGAAAGTTCTGGAATCTGCAGCTAGCAACACATTTGCTACCACCTACCATTCCCACAAGTTCTTATACAAATGGTACCTCACATGTGGGTAGGCCTAGTGCCTGCAACAGGAAGAGCCAAAAATTACGATGGGCAAACATCAACATTTCCTTTCACAAAATTGATCTGATTTGGTAATGGGGGTAGCAGTGCTTTTTTAGCTGAGGACCACAGTCACCCAGAGAAACCTACCAAACCCAGACATTTCTGAAAACTAAACATCCAGGACCGTTAAGGGTTGTGTACCTTGCATATATCCCTAAAGGTTTTCTCACCTACCATACCCTTCAAACCTCAAACTTAGCCTAGAACTGCACACGGTCCTTGCATTTCTGTGACCTAAACTTCCGGAATCAGCAAGAATCCACAAATTTCCCACCACCCGGCATTCCTCCACTTGTCCACATAGAAATACGATCCCACTTGTGTGGCTGGGCATAGTGCCTGTAAAAGGCACACATCAAACCAACGTCAATAGGAGCCTCAAAGAGCAACTCCCATGGACCCTGGTTTGATTTGTGCCTGACGGAGGCCCTAGGCTCAGCTGCACAAGTGGTGTAGCATTTTTATCAGGACAAGTAGAGGAAAGGTGGGTGGTAGGAATTTCGTGGGTCCCTGAGGTTTTCACAAGGTTACATCACAGAAATGCAAGGAAAATGTTTGATTTTAGTCAAAGTTTGACAATTGCATGGCACTGTGTTCAAGAAAATGTTGTGGGATCCATGGGAGGCACATCGTTGAATTCCCCGGATGTCTAGTCTTCAGCAATGTCTAAGTTTGGTAGGTTTCCCTATGTGGCCACCAAGCCCGGGTCCACACTGGAGCTATATCCCTATTGCCGATACTGCCACAACGCGTTTTGGAGTATTCTGTATTAAAGGCGCTAGGCCCAGCCACACAAGTGGGATATTTTTTAATCAGGAAAAGTAGAAGAGGGCAAGGTGGTACGCATTTTGTGGATCTCAGAGGTTTCTGGAAGTTTACGTCAAAGAAATGCAAGGAAAATTTGAAATTTTATTTTCAGAAAGACTAATACACTTATCCTGGGGTGGGACCAAGACGTGACGCATTTTTCTGTCCCCTGAAGGAAGATTTTGGGTAAACATCTATAATCAGAGCCGCAATTTGCTAAGATAGCACCCTGGGGATGGGCGGGGGTAAATTTGGTGCCCTTACGGATGGTAGTGCATTAAATGAAGCAGAAGGGGGCTCCTTTGTGTTAACTGGCACTACTACCTAGATGAACAGCGACTGGCCCCTGAACACAAACATCCCCAGACCTCCTCACCTATAGCACTGATAGCTTAGCTACCTCACGCAAATGATAGTTTTGTTGATGTGTGTCAGCAGAAGGTGAGAGGGCAAGGGAGGGCCAGGAAGGGGTGTTAAAAACATTTCCCGCAACATGGTAATGAACGACTAAAACCACTGTAAACTGGCAAATCAGAGATAAACTAACTGGCAGGGACAAGACCAAGGCTGGAGCAATACGACAAGGGCACTGCTCTCAGCCTAACCTTAATGGATACAGCTCAATGTGCCCCGAGAATATTGACGCCGTGGGCCCAGCTCGCCCATGCTAAGGGTTGGATCTGTCCTCAAGCCACCTGGGGCCTGGTGAGGTTGGGAGGGGTGAGATGGTAGACTGATGCACCTATTCTGGGGTGGGAGCAGGGGACAAATATTCCCAAAAATAGACATAAAGCAGGTGGGGGTGGCTCACCCTTGCTCACACCCTTGAATAGGTGCATAAGTGTTCCTACCCTAACCCCCAGGGGTGGATTGGGGGTGTTTACCCAAAATCCTCCTCTGACCGGTCAGAAAGGTCGCCGACACCAGGGGAAAATATTCCTAAAACTAAAAAAGGGGTGGGGCAGTTCACCCATGCATTGTGCATTGTCCCAAGTCCAGGATGGATGCAACAGTTTTTCTAACACCCCTGGGGCAGACTGTCGGTGAACACTCTACAACCCCTTTGCTACAGAGCACATAAAAAGAAACCTATCTGGTGTCTTGTGAGCTTTCTGCCCCCACCTAACAGGGCAGACTGGAGTTTAAGACCTCTTTTCTGCCACCTGGCAGGATGGACAGACTGTTTTGGTCATATTGAAGTTGGAGGCTAGGCCTGAAGTGTGGGCGGGCCCATCCCCACACCTTGTAAAAATAAAAAATAAAAAATTCACTGGTGTCTAGCGGGAGATTCTCCCCTTTCAATGACATCTACCCTGTCCAAATTGGCGCTTGGGGGCTGAGATATGCCCCAGAGCACTGATGTAAGTGAAAGTAATTTCATCTTACTTTCACCTTCTGTTTAATGACATTAGTGTCACATGAACGCCATTCGTCATTGCACAGAAGAAAAAAGAAAATACAGCCTTGGTTGCTGGGAAAGCTCTTCCTCAACAGCTGAGACTCAAAATAGATGAAGCATTTGCAATGCAATGGGTCTCGCATTTGCTTGAGTTAGAGCTATTAGCAGTGTAAATTCCTAACTGGACTTTTCTTGCCACATTAAATTAAAAGAAAAACAGTTGACATAAGCAAGCAGATTTAAAGTGACATGGCTGCCGTGAGCATGAGCACAAAGGAGAGAAACAAAAAGACAAAGAAGTTTGCTCGCAGTCAAACGTATCGGCAATCATGCAATTATCCCTGTAAAAGGGGCAGTCTGCAAGGCGGTAACAAAACTGCCCCAAGGAGGAACAAATGTAAATCACCAAGAATGATAAAGGATTTTTGAAAGGCAAGCCCATTAACGAGTGAAAGTGATGGGCGTGGTAAAAATCCCACAATACTTACAACAGGTCAAATCGCTTGCGCGCTCCACCTAAAAAGGAAATACCCTCTTGGTGCTTGCACCAGAGAGATTTCCAGCCTTGGGTGCCAAGATGTGCAGAAGATGTCCTTAGCACCTGAGCACTGGTCCACAGCACCCAAGAGGATAAGAACCATGTGAAGGTCGGATGTATCCCTAGGCATCCCTGAAATAATGGACAAACACAAGACACCATCTTCGTGTTCTCCAGTGGAACTATGGTCTTTTACCATGGACAGAATACTGGCAGTGAGGTGGGCTGTCCCAGCACCTCTACTTGCGTCACAGGCTGTATTCTGTGTTGAGCATGCATGAGTGTGGTGGAGTGTATTTGAGGCCAAAGGCTCACTCCCCTGCTTCTCTGATATTGCAGCGGAGCTCAACTTGTGCAGTACAGAGCTCCCTGCTCCTCACCATCATCTCATCACAGCGGGTTGTGTGCTCTTGGCCATTGGCTCTTCTGACTCCTAGGCAGCAGATTCCTGCACATCGCCGAGGCATTTCATCTTACAGTATGCTAACCCTAAAAGATGCATTAATTTATCTGTTCTCTCTGTTGGGAAGGTGGTCAGGAGGTTTCTCTGCTGTTGGCAACACTGGAACACCAATCTCTTTATCTGACTCGCTGCAAGTACTGAGAAGTCCTTGGTCTTCCATATCTCTTCCATATCTCTTCCATATCTCAGAGCATTCGGATACATTCAAATGTATTGTTTGCTTATATCTGATGGCTCCTTCATATGTGGGGAATGTCTTGAGCTGCTGGGTGCTCATTTACTCAACTCTTTTGAAGCCTATTGGTGCAGTCTGCTTCCACCAAGAGGAAAGAAAAAGGAAAGAGGGCAAAAAAGAGAAAAAGATGGAAAAAGAATGAAAGAAAATAAAGAAATAAAAAATAATGAGATGAAAAAAGGCAAAAAGGAGAAATAATTAAAGGAAAAAAGGAAAGAAAAGGAAAAGGAAGAAGGTAAAGAAGAAAAAAATGAAAGGAAGAAGGAAAGAAGGTAAAAAGAAGGAAAGTAAAGTGGAAGAAAAAAAGTAATGAAATAAGAAAGGAAAGAGGGTTCGCGGTATGAAATATTGGATACCACAACCTAAATAACACCTCACCTATGTTTACGTAAAACTGTTACAAGTGTGCTGCTAATTAAACTAGATAAAGTTTGGCTTTCTTTCAGGGAAAATTTTATTAAAGAACCATTGGTGAACCGGAGTCCAGGAACACAATATGGTGTACTGTGAAACAGCAGCAGCCCATTTCCAAAGGTATTTACAGCAGCATTAGAGACGGGAAGTGATAATACTGGAATATGCCCTGTGATTATTTCAAATCTGTTTGCTATGACATCAAGCAACACTTCAGAATTATCTTGTTTGCATTCTGTTCTTTCACAATGAGCACATCTGCAGTCGTTCAAAGTGACGTTAAGCACTGCGCTAACTAGGCTGACCCATTGCCCCACGCTGCAGTGGGCTGACGCAATTGAAATGACAACAGACCAATGGGTGAAGAGAGGGGACTGAAACTAAGTATATTATACATATTATTTTAGTCAAATCAAAAGGTTTTGGCTAATGACAGTCCTAAAAATGAGGTGCTGAGGGGATACTCTTACCCTGAGGTGGGTGCTCAATGGGGAAATCTCACTGCTGTGTGCACCAGGGATTTCCTACCCTAGGTGCTTGGATGAGCTGGGATCATCCTCAGCACAATCCGCCGGGCTGTGCCAAGGAAGAGTCCAGTGTGTCCCCTGCACTATGAGGGTTAAAAAAGGTGGTTGGTCACTGATCAGGTCCCCAACTCCCTTTCTTTACGAATTAGCATCATTTTACTAATTTCGTAACACCTCTGCCTTGCCCATGTTGCCATATGGATTGTAGGGACTTCGATGTTTGCATGCCTTTTTTGGTGTACACATACACAGAACCCAACTACCTCGAAAAGCGCTGTGTATTTGCCTATGGGTTGGACTCCCAAATATAATTTAAGCACCTGGCACACACCTCTTTCTCCATCATTCTGCTTGGCATTGCATTCTAAAACAAGAACGCCTCTCATGTCACTCACAAATGACACCTAAACACTTCCCACATAGGATTACAACAAATACAACACCCTGCCAGCATGCCCTCCCCTATGATGTTGCGGGCTACATGTCAGAATGTGTGCTTTGGTGACCCACATAGAGTTATGAAGGTCTATATAAGGGCTACAATACAATATTCATTGAGTTACAGTTTATGCAGATTCAATCATAGGAGCCTAAACGTCACACCCAATTTCCATCCCACACAGTTTTGGCAGAAAACACACTGAGTATGTCAGGCAAATATGCGTCCCGCAGAATATGACCATTCTTAGGAAATGTATCCAAAAGCTTTATTTAAACTCACCTTCATGTTATTTAGAGGACAAACTGTCCTGGCAAAGGGATAAGCATCATTATGTGCACAGTACTGATGAAAAGCAGCCACAGATCACTGCGGGTAATTCCTCATAGCAAGCTTCCACACAGCAACCACAAGGAATTGCATTTCTATTTTTAAACCACATTCACTTGTCAGGAATGTATAGTATTTCACCGAGGCTGGCTCACAAAGCTCCTAAAAATGTTGTTTGACTTGGCAACAACAAGAAACCTAAATTGTTGAGCTAAAGGCTGAACGAAGACACTTAAAAATAGCCCGTCCAACCTTATAAAGATGAAAGGGTCTAAAAACATACTAAACTCTTGTCCATTGGTATGTGCACACATGAGCTGCCGATCAAGATTAGCGCAGGCCTTATGATGCTTAGCAAGGTTTTTAAACACATGATGAGCCTTTTAGATCTTTGCCCTTCCATCACATTCTGTGCATGTCACGCTCAACTATTCTCTGTAGGGTTTTCTTTCTTGATAATGTGAAGAACACATCACCCCTTTACACACCACACACACACACAGGTGCAAAGTGTGTAGGGGCTTCATTTGCCTATTCCGGTCCCACCAGCCAGTCTAAATGGACCTTTTGGACCTCGGCTGAGGACTATGGTAAGGAATATTTTTGCTCAACCATTAAATGCTAACACTCGAACGACAAACATGTATATTATTATCATGCCACAGCGCTCGCACCAATGGCGATATCCATACAGCAGGACAATTATATACCTCAGAGTTATACAACGTTAAGTTAGGAAGGCTGCATCCAGGCCAGGCCTTGAGGGTAGCCATATAAAATAACCATACAAATAATCTTAATGGAAACCATGCACATACTAGCATATTTATTAAACAGAGACACAGGAAAGTGGCTTACAAGATCAAAAGGGCACCCAAGTTGTTCCAGCCATTGTGTAACTGCTACAGGCACACTGGAAACAATAACTTTTTTCCTTTATCACAATGCCGCTCTCATTTGGGAAGCATCCCTGGAAGGGACATCGTCACCACCTACATTTAGTGAAGACGGATGCAGCAATTTCTCTCTTAACTGAGGCTTAGCTGACACAGGCATCACTCGGTAGAAGTCATTGCTGACACCTCAGTGTCAACGTTGCTCAATAGAGCTATTTTGGAATATGAAGAAAGTGAAACATGGGATATACGAGGGAGGGATGAAAGTGAGATGCAGCAGAAACGTAAAGGGTGGCTTGGTGTCCACATAGGAAAACCAGACTTGGCAAGGTTAGGAGTCAATAATTCGGCAAATCAAAGACAAGCTTACTTTAGAAAATATTCAGTTCGACCAAATTACTTTGACGTTCCCTAATATTCGGCTTATCCATTTTGTTTGACTGGGGTCACCAACAGAGTTGAGAACACTCTGCAGTGAAATGTTCCAGTCCCTTGATGATGTTCATATGAACACAGAGCATTCAAGTTCATCCCTGGACACAGGGGTCCCCTTGCTGCGAGGTCATTTTCCCGGAATTCCCGTAGCGATGATAAAGTCATAAAAGGCTGTCAATATGAAACATGAAATGGAAGTTGGCAAGTTATGAATTAGTTACCACAGGCAACACAAACCTGCTTTTAACACTAAATGAATAATACTGCAGCACCGGCAAGAATTAATTTCATTTTCAGTTAAAAATAAATAAATAATTTTGGCCACCCGAGCTAAGCAAGATTTTTATTATGCCAACCATTGCCAGCGTGTGTGATTGCCAGCGTGTGTGCCACATGTCAGCCAAAGGAGCCGTGTTTCCCCAGTATGGACTGGAAAGGTGTGAGTGCAAGAATGTGTGTATGGAAATCTAAGTGGTTCTCCAGAGCTCAGCGGAAGAGCATAGGCCAGTCGAAGGTAGAAGAAGCAGTGGAGGTGAGGGTAGGTAAAAACAAGCACCTCCGTCTGCTCAAGCCAGGTCCTTGCCTTCTTTGCTCAATAGCTAAAGTAAAATGCGTCCTATAAGCTCTCATCCAAAGAGGGAAGGTGGCAGAGACCAACAGATGGCTTTTCGTATATCAAAGGTTACCCTATTCCTCACTATACATTAAGGGAAAAACCACTGACCGTGGTCTTTCTCGGCACTGTGGATGTTAAATAGGGATTCAGCTTTATGCACACTCGATCCACACATGTGCATAGAAATGTGTAGGCTGAAGGACTGAAAGGCTAACAGCGCACTGCAGTGGTGTCACACCACTGAAAAGAATTTCACTCTGACACACTTCAGTATTAGGAATATTTCTGCACAGATACTAGGGAAACTGTCCATTTTTCAATTATAAACAGAATCCCACATAGACGTCAGTGAGAGATGTCACAGCATTCAGAAAACTGCATCAAAACGATCGGGACTACGTAACTTACCCTTGTTTCCCAAGAGAATGGAGCAGAATGTTCATCTTGCCAGGTAATGTCCTGCAAGAAAAGAGAACTGTTGTAAAAAAAAAAAAAAATGGAATAGTTACAAAGTACTAACATGCAGTAAATTAGCTAGGGAAAAAAGAAATGAAACCATGTCTTACAAATGTAAATTATTTCCCAGTTTGCATATGTTTGCACATCCGCAACCTGTGATTTGCACTTTACATGAACGAGAAACGTATTCTAAAAACCATATCCTTTAGAAAATGGTATCCTCAAAAGGAGATTTTGTTTAAAATCATTTGACATGAAATATCCAAATTATCTAGAACAGGCAGATCATTTTACAAAGACGTTCAATATCATTGGTAGAGGCCTACACATGGATCACAAATCAGCAGCTTAGTCGATACCCACATTTTTCCTTTATGTTGGTTACCACGCTCTCTTGTTGCAGAACAATTGATTCACTGTTGTCATTTTCAATGGAAGAAAAACAGCACTACTACGCCTAATTGGAAAGGGTTGTCAATTTAAAAGCCAAGATTAGAAACGAGATGGGGAAAAACTACTACATTTCGGGATGTGTATTCGCTCTCTTTTTCTTGTAGAAAGATTCTAGGCTTTAACAAAATGAGAAATAAGTGGATTTAATCCATTTCAAGTGGGCCTTCATGACCTACAAAATGTGGTCTGAAGACAATTATGAACCACACAAATGGTGAAGAACTGGGGCATTTGCGGCAGACTACTGATTGTCTTCCTTACGTTTCCAGGCCAAGATTGGTAGAAGCAGATCTGCAATATTTTGCAAGTTCGCGCAGCACTCTACTTCTACGTACAAAAGGTCAGAAATATCAAAACAAATCATCCTGGACAAGATGGATGGCGAACACAAACCTACTACTCTCCTCCTATTGTTCTTCATATTTGTTCTTTCACTTAATTTCTTTGTATTTTATCTGCTTTTTTATTCATCCCTTAATTTCTTCACTCTTCCCTGTTCTGAAATTCCCATCCTCCCTATATGTATTTCCATTTCTCCTTCATTCCCCTCCAACCTTTGCTGATCCCAGCCTCTTCTTCTTTCTTTCTAACCTCTCTTGTCCTTTCCTTCACTTACTTAACCTTTCTACACATCTTCCCAGAGGCCACCCTAATGCCAGTTACACATGCAACTTTTAATGACTTTGGCATTATACATATAAAAATATATGGTCACTGAAAAAAACTAAAATTAAAGTAATGTTATAGTTAGGTAACTATACCTCGCACCCTTGTCATGCACAGTTTTCTTATCAATAATTTGAATGCAAATTGCAGTGCTCTTTATCATCGATGTCATAGAAGATGTCATGAGTGATGTAATATGTGGAATATGTGGCAGGGCATGGCGAGGGTGCGAGCTTTATTAGGTCCTGGGGACCTCCATTTCCAGGAAGTAATTCATTTTAAATGGGAGAAGGTCATATGGCCACACCTCCTCCCCCCCCCCCAGCCATACTGGTCCCTGGGGAAACCCATCTCTCTCCCAGGGCCTTTTTTAATTTTTAAAGTGGAGGGGGCCACGTGACCTCCCCCCCCCCCCTCCTCCTCCTCTCCCCCCTCCCTCTCCCCCCAAGTGCATTTATTAGGTCGTGGAGACAGACCATACCCCAGGTCCGTTTTTTTTTGTTTTTGTTTTTTTTAATGAAATGGGAGAGGGGTATGTGCCCCCCCCCCTTCTCCATGAGCCTAATTAGGTCTTGGGGACCCCATGCCACATGGTCACTACTTCACAAAGAGCTACGCAACAAGCCCTCCCCCCCCAGCCTTTATCAGCCCCAGGGACCCCCAGTTACCAGGGCCCACATTACTTTAAGGTGAGTGTCCCACCCAGGGCACCCTCCATACACTTGTTAGGGGCTGGTGGGTGGAGCCTCAGACGGCTTACTGCATTCAGGTGGAGCCGGCATTGCTTTCGCCCACAGGGAGCAGCTTCTTGTGCGCGAGCAATCTTATGATCTATTTCCTTGCCTGCATCAGTGCAGGGAGGGAAACAGATCTCAAGTGTGCTCCCAGCTGGCGGGGGTATTTTTAAAGCTCCTGCCGACTGGGAGTAGCCTTTGTGTTTGCTCCCAATGTGATGGGAGATTCAAAAGTGCTCCCGCCAAGCAGGAGCAAATGTAGGTTTTCATGCCAGTGCCAGTGTGGGCAAGAAAAGCGTTGTGTCCATAAGTGGGCTCCCCAGGACACAACATGTGAGCTGGCCCCAGAGGATGGAATCCCCAGGGCCATTAATGGCTCAGGGAGGGGTGCCAAGCAGCTCCCCTCCCTTATTCAAACACCTAACTGCCCCAGGCCTCTTTGAGGCTCGGGGAGGGCTAGTGGGGCACGCAGCCACCTTTCATTTTTTAAATTAATTGCTTGCTAACTACTGAACAGATTTACACCAAATCACAAAAAGCAGTCTTTCTAGACCAAGATCTAGCTTTCTGCTAAATTTTGAGTAAATTCGTTCAGTGGTTTGGGCTGTACTGGAGTCTAAAGTTCATATGGAAAAACAAGCATTGGCAAAGCCAATAGGTCTTGCCTATGCGAGAGTTATTGGCCTTGCCAATGCTTTTAGGCATGTTGCAAATGGTTGAAAGTAAAGATAAAAAGCATTATAACACAGCCAGGTTTGACCGTTATAGCGTCTTTGCTGTTTTTTTTTTTTGTTTTGTTTTTTACTTGTAACTGCTTGTTTAGCAGTAGAGTATCACAATAATTGGTGTTCAGCGGGTTTCCTACATCTTTTGGCCCTTGTGCCGCTGCACCTGCTGCACTCTTCAAATCATTTAATCCTATTGTCTGCAAGGTAACTGCACTTGTTAATAGTAAAATATTACAATAATCGGTGTTCGGTGGGTTTGCTCGAGCTCTTGGCCACTTTGCCACTGCACTTGCTGCACCATTCAAGTCATGACCCTAGTGCCTTCAAGGTGGCTGTGAAGACTGACTAGCCTTGTTCGGTCCAAATGGTCAGACTGCGTTAAATTAAATGTTGGAAAGGTTGGAGCCCTTTTACATTTAATGAGCTGTAAATCAAACTGTTGGAAAGGTGGGAATCCTTTACATCTGATGAAGCTTAGAGAAAAAAAAACTGAACAACAAATAAACATGAGACCAATATTTTCCATAAGTAAAATGTGTGCGACAGTTTTGAAACTGCATAAAGTTATTTTTCTTCATTCAGACAAGGCTAAGGGTAACAATACCGCAACTACAGCGCTGCCCTTCCAACTTAAACTGAGTAAACCTGGATGTGGCATAATGGCCAGAGCTGCCACCTTTGGAGCTGGGCAACCAGGTTTGAGTCCCAGCGTCGGCTCAACATCCTGTGATTCTGGGCAAATTACTTAGTCTCCCTGTGCCTCCCAAAAATGAATGTGTCCTTGTGTAATCTAACTGGTGCTCATGTAAAGGGCTCCAATACCTTCTGGTTGAGTTTGCGCTATATAAAACTGCAAAAAAAAAAAAAAAAAACGCTTGGAGCTGTCAGTCCATGCTTCACCTTCAGGACCCAAGGCATCCATGGGACGGGAATGTGCCGGATATATAAGAGCAGCAGTGGGCGGTGCGAGCTAAGCAGTGCAATGGGAGAGGTGCCATTGGGTAATGAGTGATAACTGGGGCAAGTAACAGATGGAGGGGGTAGTCCTGTTGCCAAGCAGAGATAGGGGCACTAGGGGAGAGTTGTGAACGGTCATAGCGAGTGAAAGGGTCTGTTACTTAGAGCGAGTCCTAACTGCAGTGGTGAGACTGTCAGACCATTGGGGTGCCAAAAGGCAGGTTTAACAATGGGTACTTGAAGTTTTTGGTTCATATCATAGAATTTTAAATTGTATCATAGAATTGGATCGCATTTCCCACCGAAAACAAGTTACTCGTTCTCTAACAGCTTTCCAGTGATGTGCTCAGTGACAGGATTTTTATGTCTTCATGACACTATCATGCATAGAGGATCAGGCACATTATGTGTTTTTCCAACACTACAGACATTTCCAGAGCTGTCATGTTTTGAAACGGTGGTACATTAGCAAAAAGAGCAGGGGGCTAGGTTTCAGTAACAAGAAACACAAGTTTCCTTGGAAGACATTTGACCTCTGTCTTTGACTGCCCTGCAAATGTGATGAGATAAGGAATAAGATTTACAGGCCTGTTTGTTACAGAAAATGAGTTTGTTGAAGAATACTGTAAACACAACTTTCGCATGGGGAGGTACAAACCCAAACTGGGAAGCCTAAAGAAAAAAAAGAAAATACAGCAAATCGGAAGCAAGAAATTATGAGTTACAAACCACAAAGCCAAAGGCATTCTATGGGCAGAAAGCATTCCCACGTCAACTTTCTGAAACTTCACAAGATGTCTTTTGTATAACAGACAGCTGTGCTGTCTGTTAGGTTGTGACCTAATAAATAGGGAAAACACGTTTTGGGACTCCCCTTTTTTACCCCGGCCCCGATCACCCCAAAACGTTCCATGTGCTTACTAGTCAAATAGTCGCACTTTTCTGGAAAGTTTCGTAGAGGTTTGTCAAACAGAAACACAAAAAAATAAATTTCCTATGGAAACACGTTCCTAACTATAACTAGCCAGTGGCGACTGCCAGTGGGAGGGAGGGGTGGATGGATGGCTGGATGGAAAGGTTTAGCCTTCCAACAAAGCAGATGTTCCACTTTTAAACAAGGTAGCCATCTTGGAGGGTTAACAATAGTGAAGAAAACTGAAACCATTCTAAGATGGCGAGTTGCCTTAGTCAAAGCTCAGCTACCACAACAGACCTAATGGCTTTGCCAATGCCGTTTTATTTTTTATTAATTAGCTCCTTTTAACAAAACTAATTACCTGTATCGCTTTTTCCTGTCAAGCTAACTTTCTTTTTAAACAACCTGGGTATAAATTCCAACAGTTCAAACCAAATTAATGAGACAGGTCACTGGTTACCCTGTCTTTGTAAATAACAAAAATGTAAGCATGAGGCATTTCTCTCATTGAAAACATGTGATGAGAAGTTTTGGTTCTATGTGATCTAGACTAAATAATCTTACTTGAAGAAAAATATGTTTTCATGAGCCATTTTACATGACTTTCACAACATAAATACATCTACAAGACTGATCAATCCAATTAGATGAATACCTTTCACACTGTAAACGCGTCTTCATGAATGCTTGACCAGCTGGCCATATAACTCCCCGTTTCCTTTAGTCAGGAAGAGACCCAATCCTCCTCAGTTCTGTTCTTTTGGTGGTCACATCCTCATTTTCAACACCAGGGAGGCCTTAGCACTAATCTAGCCTTCTACCATCAGCCCTTTTCCCACTCCCACGGTTTCCTGTTTTATACATTTCTCTATTTGGTGGGGAAGGAGAAAAGGGGTTACGTTTCCAAACATGACCCCAATTTCTATGCTATTTTATGTTTAATTTCAAACTTTAAATTCGCAATTGAACACACATCTATTTTGTCAAACTGTTTTTTTTCAATTTGACTTTCCATAAGCTTCAACTTTTTACCAGCCTGAATTCACAAACTTAGTTTAAATAAGTGCTTATTTCCTCAGAAATACAGTGAACAGTTCATTTGTTCATTCAACTTTATTTAGGTTTAAAATGGTAAACCATAAAAGCAATTCAACATACATATACAATAAACAAGCAGTGAATTAAAATTAGAACAAACTTATTTAACCAATACTGGTGCTAATGTGCCTCAATATCACCTCATAACATATCAAAATTGAGTGGTCACAATTATATGGTTCATAAAGATTATTAAAAACTCATTGTCTTAAATGACAGAGCAAAGCAGGGGGCCAGGTGTACACAATGAAAGACCTAGGTCATAATGAAAATATCAAAGATCGCCTGTGCAGTAGTGCAAATTTAGGAAATGTGGCAACGCCAAGACAAAATATAAGATATGAGAGAGACTGTTAATACAGAAGAGTCTTGATGTGCCGAGAGATAAGAGTATTCCTGAACAAAGGGAAAAAAAAGACATCCTAGCATAGCAAATTTAAATCTCACAAAAAACGTAAAGTGGGCGATGGGTTGCAGGGATCGCTCATCGCAAGAGCAGATCAAGGTTTCCTTTGGGTTAAACTGGTCCAGAGGCAAGAAAAGTTGACACCTATCCCTGGCCCTCTGTGCAATGACCAGATATAATTCCCGGCCAAGAGTAGATTGAGCTGACACATACTTTATTTGCTGATTTCTGCAGCTTGCAAGCCTCCCTTTCCTTAACCAGGAGTTCCCTAAAGGTGTTCAAGTCATTTTTTGTCCTTTGCTGTAAGCTCACCAGACAACATGAATATACCTTGTCTCTCCAGCCTATGGCATGTGTCCATCATATAACTTAGCCACAGGGCATGACGGCCCAAGTCATAGGCCAGACAGTCCAGGATGACTACTTATTGTCATAAAGATTTAGGCACTGCTTCCGAGTCAACAGCCCCCAAGTCTAAAGCCATACTGAATATCAGCAATGATTGTTTACCGTGGCCCAGAACAAGTTCCTATCCAAAACAATGCCAAAGATCTTGGCAGTGGAGCCAAGAAGAGAGATGGGCCTATGACAAGAAGGAGAAGCCTTATCCCTTTTCTTATAGATAGGATTCTTTAGATTCTTATTGATAAGAACTATAACCGCGGAACACCACGACCTAGGTAACACAACCTGGCAAGCTGTGTTGGCATAATTCGTTAGGGTCGGGGCCCAGACATCTCCCTCCACTTTATATTAATCCATTGGGACTCCATCGGGCCCCAGGGCTTTGTGCAAGGGACTACTGTGAATTGCTACGCAATTTTCCTTGACCGTACACTCAATATCAAGTGGAAAGGAGGGTAAAGGTGCCGCAAGTTCGGATCAATCATCCGAATAATAAACCTTCTTAAAGTGTGTGACCCAAGAGTCTGCACTAATATTATCACACAGACCGTTAGAATCAATGTTGGACTGCTGGACACAATTAACCGTCTGCAAAAATAACCCTGAGTTAGCTGACCCACAGGCCAATGCCAAAGGGCACCAGGTCTTTTCCTAAGTTTCTCCTGCTTGCTAACTTATAAGCCTTTCTACAGGCCACAACCTCAACCGGGGCCCGTGGAATAGTCTTCAAGGCCCATAGTAAACACCTATTGACTTCAGTGCAGTTATCAAACAAAGAGTGATCTTGATGCTTAGGTGGAGGCACTGGCTTCATCAGTATCCCTTTAATTGTGGACCCTAGGAGATCAAAAACATGGGTGCTATTGGCTGAGAGATAGGATAGATGTAAACAACCCAAAATCCCACACAGGTGTTCCACAAGAGCCTGCACACTTCAGCCGACTTCCAAGCTAGTCTCAGCCCATTACAACTTGGCTGCAAACAAGTCCCCCCAACAGCAAAATCACACACAGCAAGTTTTGGGCAAGACCAAGTAACAACAAGGGGGTTGTGATCACTGAATGGGCAGGAACCAATGTCACCCTCACTCACACGGTCAAGGAATTCCCTGCTGACAAAAATATAGTCAATAACAGAGGATCTAGCACCACCAACAAAAGTGGAACTTGTTATGCAGTGAGGAGTGACCCACACAAATCGGGCCTGGCCAAATAGGAGATAAGCTACTGTCCTCTGATATCATTAGGCTAAGTCAAGACTTTGGTGGCATTCAGATCTGGGAAAAGGGTCTCCAATTCAAAACCCCCATACATCCATGAGCCCAGTCTGGCACTGAAATCTACCAGGACAAGGTGTGCACCACTCTTTTCAGAGAGGTAACTTGATTCTAAATCACAAATAAAATCAAAAGGAGCAATACAATTTGGGTTAAGCCTAGCAGAAAAATGTTCATATACAAATTCATAATGTACACAAAATTAAAAAACTTAGACCACCACTTATAAAAAAAAAAAAGCTTGGATTAGCAAATTATGTGTAGGAATTGTGACAATTATACAATTGAGGGACACTTTAAACCATACAGCCAGCCCTGCCTGCACCCTACCCATCTCTGACGACACAGCAGAGTGGCAAATAAAGCCATCACAAAAAAGTTGGGGGCCTAGTCCCTTGTAAAATCACTATGTCTTAAAAAGAAACAAAGTCAAGTCAGGAGCCTGGATTTTAGCAGCAAGGTCAGCCACATTCCAACCCAAAAGTTTGACCTTCAGGGTAGAATCTGGCCAGGTGATATCGGGCAACATACCAATGTCCCTTGTTTGCGGCTGGACTGACATAAGATGGAATATAGTCTCCCTGCATGGTGCTTTTGATTCAGGACTATTTAAATAAAAAAACGACCCCCCAAGGTCATCCATACATAGTCGCGAGGGCCAACACATTCAGCAAAGCAGTTAGTGACAGGTACCAAGAAGAGGGCTTTAGCTGTTGGACTGACAAAAGGCAGAGACCTTGAGAGCCCACCCCTAAGACCCACTGACCTGTAGAAAAATCCCAATGGGAGGACCTTTGCATTACTCTGCCTAAGAAGCCCCATACACAAGACACAGAGCACCCCCATAACCATCGAGGGTTTAGCAAAATGAATGATAACAGTCCCTTTTCAATTCCTTGCAGGTGGGCCCGATCCAAGGAACTCTACATGTGAGCAAAACTTTGGGAAACAAACTTAGTTTATGGCAGACGTGTTGGTTCAGTCAATTGATGGCCATCAACAGCTGCTCCCAACTTTGTGACCACTAGCTTGAGCTTCGGAATGAGAACAAAAGGGCAAGCAGCCGGGAGTAACCTATTTGTGCCGCTGCCTTAGACAAGCAGGTTGCTCTTGTTGGTCCTTGCCATAGTGCATGCACAGAGGCTTACATCCATTTCTGGCCCGCATTACTGCACCACCTATTCCCTGCCCATTCATAGATATCTGCTCAGTACGCTGATTTAGCTAATGTGCGTGGCAAAAAGGAAGCTAACACTCTTCAACCACCCCGCACTTTCAACTGCCAGACTGATGTGGTCTGGGGGCCAAACTGCCCTGTAGTCATATCTATGCACTTGCAACTATTTGTTTGCAGCCCACATTATCGCCGTGCCTGTTCCCTTACCGCATCACAAGTAACTCAGCAGCAAACAAAGTGACACACCACAATTGCTGGACCCAGTGGTAAATCAGGCCAGCTCTCACCTCAGCCATGGCAGGGCACACAGATCGCACTAAGGAATCACACTGCAGTGTAAGGGTCGATTCAGCAATTATTCCCGCACTTGTCACACTCCAGTACCTTTTACATCCTATGATTACCCCGCAAAACGGCGTTCAAAAAAACAATCAAACAAAGCACAGCGTGTCACCAGGTAGTCTTTTAGGCTGCAGACCCGACAGTACTTTGACTGTGTTATGCAGCTGAGCTGAATCAAAGTACCCCTTCCTTGCTGGTCTGTTTTTGATTTCCTTAGTAGTAGCTGCACCATGTCTGTCTCCAGTCTGCAATCTTCAGCCTGAAGGCAACTGCCCCCACCCATTCTCTTAGCTGTGGCTACTATCTTGCTTACGCAAAAAGCCACAAAAACTGCTCTGAATAGACCTAACTAATACGGGTTATCTGCTACTGCCTCCAAAGCGTCTAACAGCAATGTAAGCTTTCTGAAATCTATGGGGTGTCTGTTGTCCTGTCTTGGTCCCTCGAGCCGATTCCATCCCTTCAAGGCTGTTCTAATGTAGTGTGAGGCTGTGGGGTCTATGCACATCTAAATTTGAAAAATGGGCCACTGCTGCCAGGTGTGCCTGCGCCCAGGACTTTGTCTTAGCCTGCTGGTAGGCCCATTTGATGAAGCGTTCCACTGCCGGTCTAATGGCCTCTGGATCATTAAGCGACTTTAGCCCTCCAATCTCCATCAGTGAGCTGGTGTATTCGGAGTACCTCTTATGTGTCTCTGGCTTAAGCGCACTATGAACTAATACTGACAAGTCCGCCCGCCAGCTCCCACAGATCTTTCGGAAATGGAGTCCTCTCTCGCCTCGCCTCCGGGGCTAGCTTCCATAATCTGTTCATCTGGGAACGAGAGAGAGAGCATCTGCCTGTGAATGTTTAATGCTCTGGACATGTCATGCCCTGACGTCCAGGTTCCCCTGGAGTTGAAGGCTAACCAATCGCCTCAAAAGCCTCAGTGTATCCAGGCATGATGCTGATCCCTTGTTTATAGCTAAGACCACTCCCAAGTTGTCTAACCACATCGTTAGCTTCATGTTCCGCAGTTTATCTTTCCAGAATGACAGGGCTACCACTATGGGAAAAAGCTCCAAGAATGTGATGTTCCTAGTGATTACCAATTTGTGCAACTTGTCTGGCCATTTGCCTGCGCACCACTCCCTGCTTAAAGGCGCCCCGAAACCACAGCCCCCTGCGGAATCCGTGAACAGTGCTATCTCACTGGCTGATACCCAGGCCTCTCTCCAGATAAGCAGACCATTAAAATGCTCTAGAAAAGAGTCCCACATGGCCAAATCGCTCTTTGCTCCTGATCCTAGCCTGACGTGGTGATGTTTTTCTTGCAAACCTGATGTCAATCTGCATAGTCGCCTTGCAAAAACTCACCCCTGCTGGGATAACCCTGGTTGCAAAATTTAGTTTGCCAACCATTCTTTGTAGTTCCCCCAGGGTTGGTTTCTGCTTCCCTCGTAAAGACCTTATCTCCTCCTTTAGTTCTGACACCTTGCCCCCTGGAAACTTGGATGTACCCGCGATTGAATCTAGTTCAGTGACCAGGAAAACCAGTGTTGTCACTGGACCGACCGTCTTATCTTCTGCCAAAGGGACACCTAGCTCTTTTGCCAGGTGCTGAAAAGACCTCAGTAGACTGGCACATTTTCCTGGGCCTGCTTTTCCTACTAATAAAAAATCATCCAGGTTGTGCATCTTTCCCCTGGATGGATGTCTCTTATGTAGCGCCCATTCAAAAAATGTACTGAACTGCTCGAAATATGAGCACGAGATGGAGCAGCCCATGGGCATGGCTTTGTCAACATACACCTTCCCTTTGTGCTGAAAACCTAATAGGTGAAAGCTGTCTGGGTGTACTGGTAGTAAGCGGAAAGCTGACTCAATGTCCGCCTTTGACATTAACACCCCTCTGCCTGCTGACTTTAGCACATCAATGGCATTGTCTATGGTGGCATACCCTACCGAACATGATTCAGGGGGGATGCCATCATTTACTGATGCACCGTCTGGGAAAGATAAATGATGTATGAGCCTATATGGTCCTGCTTCCTTCTTTGGCACCATGCCTAAGGGGGAAATTATTAAGTCTTTGGGGGTGGGGCAGAGCCTCAACTCTTTCTCTATTTTTTGCTGAACAACCTCTAGATGCTCCGTAGCCGATTTTAAATTTCTGCTGACATCCCCCGCTATTTGGCCTCTAACTGGGATCTTGAAACCTTCCTCAAATCCCTTTACTAGTAGTTCTGCTTCCTTTTTGTTGTAGTACTCATTGGCTAACCTTCTCAAAATATTTGTGTTAATAGGGGATCTTCCCAATTTCTGCACGCTGCCGCTGGGTATTTCCCCCCCCCCCGCAAGACGAACAACTGTGACTGAACTTGCAGCCCTGTCCCCATGTGCACTCATCTGTTTTGAATTTCCAACAGATTGCTTGTGATCCCTTGTCCCTTACCACTGTGCCAGGGCTTGAATCTGTGAAATGTTTTGAGCTTCTTGTGCTTTACTTTATAGTACGTGTTCCGAAAAGGCTGTTCCCCCACCCCGCCCAGGATCCGACCTCCTTGGCTACCATCATTTTATGTATGTAGCTAGACACGCCCTCCTCGTTCCACTTCATCTCTGGGTGGGCCTACATCTTTAACCTGAAACTCTTATCGTATTCTAGCCAAGCATCCCCAGGGAATTGGTGGTGTGCCTCATGAATTTTTGACCTGTATGACCAGAGGTCAGCTGCGCAGCGTGGGAATTTCTCTACTATAACGCAAGCCATGATCCTGAATGCATCCAACCAATTTTCAAAATTCCTTTCCTTCCAGAATCTCTTCCTCTACCGCCTATCCTCGTCTTTTGTCACACACGGTGAAGTCCAGCCCTTCAAACTAAATTTTTAGGAGGGAAAAAATGTCTATGAATTTCTTCAGCCATATTCTTTCTTTTACTGTTAATGGTATTGCATTTGCCAGACCTGTTGACCTAGTTGTCATTGAAGGGGGCCCTAATGAGGGTCTGGCGTATGCCTCAGGTGATTGCTCCACTGAAATAACGGGGGCCTTAACATTGCCCACTTGCCCCCAGGCCAGCGTGGGGTCCCCTGCGGCTGCCTGTATGCTCCAGACTTTCTGCGCTTGTGGGCCTTCCTCCTTATTAAGGTTAGCCTGGTCTACCCTTCTGCCTGTGCTTTCTTGACTCTGCCCTGCGCCGCTGCCATTAAATAACAAAGGTGCAAAAGACTTCAAACACTCTTTGATTATTGCGCTTATATGCTTACCCTCCCGCTCGTCTCAAAAGGCTGCTGCTCTCAGGTGCTTCCACTGCCGCTGGCGTCGAGGTAGGCCGGTTTGCAACCCTTGATCTTTTTGCCACCTTCTTTGCTGGTTTCACCTCTGTTATCTTTCGCTTACTTGCTTTTTGCTTGAGGTCCCTCTCGGTGCTTGGGCCACAAGCATCTTTCATCGCGGTAAGATTTTCACCCGAAGCCTGTGAGACATCTCCCTCAGATACGATCTCCTCCATCTTTGCGTGTAGCAAATCCTTGCCACGCTTCAGTGCCTCAGTCCTCATATGAGCCAGAATCTTTTCTAGATCGTCTTGGTGTTCTCCCACGTCAAATTCTTCCATGTTGTGTGCCCTTTACTGAATCCCTCTGCTGGAATCTGTATGTAATCCAAAGATACTATATAATAAATAACTTTAAAATATTGTGTGGAAATGTAAATGAAAACCACTTCCGGAGAGTTTCTGGGAACGAGTACAAAAAACACTTGCGTTTGTAAGGTCTCTAAAAATAGACAATTAATTTCGAATGTACATTAATGGCAAATTCAGAATAAACCGTTCAAAGCATGTCTGTATCTTTAAGGATTATTCCTGCGGTAGCCGGCCCTGCCCCCGACAGCCTTTTGTGCTGCCCGATGTTGCCGGAAGGAAAACACCCCCTTGTGGAGTTGCGTCGCCAGGAATAGGAGGTCCTCCATGCGGGGCATGAAAGGCTCGAGAAGTCCTGGCGGTCGAAATGAAAACAAAAAACTTCCCCTGTGGAGTTGCGTCGTCGCACGGGCAGTCCTCCTCAGAAGGCAAAGGAGGGTGCTGCGTTGAAGGAAAAAGCTTAACAGCTGGGCACGCCCACCACTCAGTGCCGCATCCCAGAGGCAGGGAGAAATCCGGGTGACAACGTGGCTTGGTGGCGGGTTGCACAACGATGCACTCAAACCAAGGGGTCGCACTCAAATGGACGGTCTTAAGCGTGCCGCCCCGGCAAACCAGCAGTCCCCCAAGGGATCGGAGCTGCTCGGTCCGGAATGAAGAAATCCTCCAAAAAGCGGCAGGGGGGAGTCGCCAAACAACAGTGTGTAAGCAACCCTGCAGCGGGGAAGACGGCGTGGAGTCGCGTCGCCCAGCGGTCCACCACGCCGACCAAGACGTCGACCAGGAGCTTCGCAACAGTAGGCCCCAGACTCCTCCTCTTTTCCTCGCTCCCTCTGGCGCTCTGTCCCGGATCGTCTGTCTATCCCTCAAAGGGCCAGAGCGCTCTTAACTTTGCCTCCCTGGCCCCCCCGCAGGTGTCCCCCTGCATTTTCATTGGGGAGTTTAAAAACTCAAAATCCCTACGGGCCTCTTCATTGGCCGTCGCGCCCCCCCCCCCCCCCCCCCCCCCCAACTTGGTGCCTGTGTGTGTGTGTGTGGCGTGGGGGTGGGGTAGGGTAGGGCGTCCCAGGGTGCGAACTTCGCCCAAAAATATGGTTTGACCGGTCCCTTCCGGGTCCAAGGCAGTCGTTATGGCGCCAGCCCATCGAGCCCACTTCAGGGGCAGCCTTTGCTCATCTATCGAAATCCACCAAATCAAGCTGCCCAGAGGCAGCAAAATTAATCGAGGTTGTACGAGGGATGTGATGCAGGGTAATTTTCCCCAGGGAGAGTAGTGACATGCTGCTATTTGTGTGCAACCTGCCCATAGTTTTATCTTTATCCATTTTAAGGATGGACTAATCGAGCCTTACAGAAAAAGATCAAAGTTAAACTAAGCTGAAATCAAACATTCTCAATTGTATTGAATTAACTCCTGATTTACTAGAAGTAGATTCTAAAACTGTGATTTACACAGACGCTGTTCTGTGTCTAAGCAATGCTGCACCTATGACATCAATAAGTAAATAAATGGCAAGAGGAACCAGCTGCAGACATTTTAATATAGAGACATCACTCTGCCTGGTGACAAAAGGACATTGGAAAGCTTAGCACAAGGGGCAGCATAAAGCCTTTTCATTGTGCTGTGCTTTGGGGACCTTGCTGTTAGTATACATAATGCCTACTACAACTGTACGAAAAAGCCATAATGTAGTCAATAGGTCTGGCTTTCTTATTCTTTGAAGTGATTCTTCATTGATTAAGGACCATGGGTGAGAGGTTGAATGTGAAAATGAGTGGAGAAAGCAATGTTCCGGGTGTGAAATTGTATTAAAGCAAAGCTAGAGCTATCAAAGGTTGACAGCGTATATACAGGCTACTAAGTCTTGATTTTACTGCACCCCTCTTTTATCCACCACCAGATACACTTTGTCTCTATCTCATTCTTTCTGGTTTCCATTCCTTGTTATTCTTTTCAGTCTTTCTTTTCCTCCTTCTCTTCCCCTTTTGTGCTTTTCTCTCAGTTGTTTTGGGTGTTAGTCTGATGAGGAAAACTAATGGATGGTCCCCCAAATAAGTGCTGGTGGGCCCCACCTGCTAAAATGGGCTTAAATTGATCACTGACTAGACCAGTGAAATTGACAAGTGCTGCAAAGAGGGAAAAACTCGGACAGACATGAGTGACAGCTACAAACCATCAATGAGGGATCAATGTGGAACTGCTCAATAAGTAAATGACAACGATCAATGGCTATAATATAGCTGACCTAAAAAAAAATCAACTTTGGAAGTATAAAAACTGACATTCCAGAGCCTGTAAATTTTCCTACTAAAAGGTTTGTTATAGAAAACAAGCTGGAGAGCATGGTTGTAGAGGGCAGTTGCATATTTGTAAACGGAGTTACAGGAGTCGCAGAAGAAATATAAATTTGCTGGTGAGACTGTTTGCTACTGAAACAAGCACTGGCAAAGTCAGTAGGTCTCACCTACGCAACAGCTAGTGGCTTTGCCAATATGCTTCAACCATGTTGTACAGTGAAGTAGCATAAAGTGACATGGCAAAGACTAGAGTGACAGAGTGGATTGGAGTAACGTGGCATAGAGTAGAGTGGCATAAAGTGTCATGGATTGGAGAAGCATACAGTGGAGTGACATTGAGTGCCTTAGAGTAAAGGGGCGTAGATTTGTATAGAGTGCAGTAAAGTGATATCGAGTGAAGTATGCACAGTGTAGTTGTGCACTGCCATTACAGATAACACATTTTCAATTGAAATGACCATTACATTTGCAGAGATATGCAGTTTTACATATAAAACTTTACAGCGCACAAACAATGTGTGGAGATCGACATCATCTAGAACAGAGGTCTTCAATCTGTGGGTCGCGACCCCCAGGGGGGCCGTGGAGCCCTGGGAAGGGGGTCGCGCATTCCCCCAGCCGATCGTTAACTTTCATTGATTGAGTCTACTGTGCTGTGAAAGGAAGCTGCACAGACAGCTAAATAAGCCATTGAGCCTGCTTCCTGATTGAAATGTAAATATGAGTTAGGAGTTGATCTTCAAATGTTTATGGTAAATTAAACAAATGTAAAGGATGCTTTAATTGATCGAGTCAGTCAAAGTTATGCGATGACAAATATTTGTTCTCTTTGAGTGGTAGTGTGAAGAGTTAACAAGTGGGCAGTGAAGTGTGTGCCTTTAATTGTGATTGTATATACTTGGAGCCAGATTTATGCTGGCCTTGCACGGTTCCAATGCCACATTAGCGTCATTTATTTTACGCTAATGTGGCATTAGAAGGGAAAAAAAGCTGCGTCATATTTACAAAATGGCGCAATGCTTGTATTGCGCCACTTTGTAACCCCTTGTGCCTAATGATGCCTGCGCCTGGCATAATGTATGCATGGGGGGCATTCCAGCGCTAGGAGGGGCCGTAAAAATGGCGTAAAAGAATCTATAAGATTCCTTTGCGCCATTTCTATCGGCATTTAACGCCTGCTAAGTGCAGGCGTTAAAAAGAGGCTTCCATTGATTACAATGGGCCTCTGGGTGCTTTGCAGGATTAGCGTCATAATTTTCCTGCCCTTTTATATTGGCGTCGGGCAGTGTAGCCAGAAGACTTGCAGCGCTGCCCTACGCCAATTCCTCATAAATGAGGACCTTTGTTTTTTGCGACACCCTTGACCACGCCCCCACACTCACTGACCTTTGGTTTGCTAAACACTGTTCCATATTATTTCCTCACCGTAAAAATGATTTGCAGTGGGAATTGGGGATGTTTCTGATTGTCGATGATGAGGAGTACCAAGTTCTAGAAATTTTTGTAAGGAGTTGGTCCTTATGCCTAAAATTTTTTGAGGGGGGTCCCGGCATCAAAAAGTTTGAAGACCTCTGATCTAGAATAAGCATTTGTTTTGATCATATTAAAATATTTGTGTTCGTTGTCTGGAACTTCAAAGTTGCAATAGGCTGTTTACCGTTATTCGCTTTAGCATCACGTCGAAGCAATTTAGGTCAAAGGATACACCACTGAGGACAAGTTGGTGAGCACACTCTTGTGTAGATCCTTCTAATTATATTCTGGGTTAAAAGCAGTGGCAGTCCCAGATCTTTGAATAAAAAACATTTCTCAAAAGCAAGATGTAGTGTCACAGTTCTAAACACCAAATTACTTCAGATCTCTGCAGGAAATGGGTGGAGGATGAACAGTCAGTCCCGAAGGAACTGGGAAGACCAGAGGCAGCATTGCAATTAGTCCCATAATGAATAAACACAGAAAGTATAATGAACTTGATGTCTTCACAACAGCCATTCAACTTCTAGAGAATAGTGACAGATGTATGCTCTTTCAGATTAGTGGGCGAGAGGCAGAATAATAAGGGATCTTCACATTTAGTGCTTACTGTCCCAAAAAGGAGTCTTCTGATTATATCAACATTCTTGAAAGTGAGGTAGGTCCACTTTGCCCTGCAATCCCTGAAGACAGCATTAAAAACAGATGACCAGATTGAACAAACTACGACCATTGTTTGTGCGCTGTATAGTAAAACTGTATCTTTGTGCACATGTAATGGTTGCTTCAATTGGTAATGTGTTATCTGTAATGGCAGTGCGCTACCACACCATGCAGCCTCCACTTTACACCACTCCACTCTACACCATTCTATGCAACTCTACTCCCCTCCACTCTACGTCACTCCACCCCACTCTAAGACACTCTACGGCACTTCACTCTAGGCCACCCTACTTCCCTGTACTCTAGGCCACCATACGTCAATGTACAACACTCTGTGCCACTTTACTCCACTTTCAAACACTCCATGCTACGCCACTCCACAATACTTAAGACTACTCTACGTTATGCTACGCCACACCACGCTATTCCACTTTGCTCTAGGCCACTCTATTCAACTCTACGACACTCCATGTTACACCACTCCATTCTATGACACTTTACTTCATTCTATCCTACGTCAATCTCTCTACACCACTAAACTCTAAGTCACTCTAAGACACTCCACTCTATGACATCCTATGCACTCTGCTCTGTAACACTTTACTCCATTCTTCGCCTCTCTATGCCACTCCACTCTTAGACCCTCTATCCCACTCCACGACACTCCATTCTACGACACTGTACAACAAACACTTCACTCTACTCTTTGACCCTTCTATCTAGGTTCTCCCATAACCCTCCACGCAACTCCCTCCATGCCATTTTACTCCACGACACTCCACCCCACTCCATTCCACCCCACTGTACAATACTTTATGCCACTCAATGCCCCGCCAAACGATTCCACATAACTCTACTTCACCACACTCCACTCCATTCCATTCCACGACAGTCGACTCTACAACCCTACGACAATCCACTCTGACATTCAAAAAACACCCCACAACCCTCCACTCTACATTTCACGATACTCCACAACTCTCCACTCCGAATACATTCACTAGAGCAGAGAAACTTTGAGCAGAACCAAAGCATGTCAGGCCTGAGAAGAAAGTGATCCAAAAATTAGAATATATCTCACAGTGCAGTGAGTTTTTCCATCTGCATTACAGAAAAGGCTTTAAAATACATGTCAGTATGTCTTTTCAATCTACATGAGGAGCATACGAAATTTGTTGACAAGTTTCTCTAGATCTTGTTTGCTTGTGGCTTCAGAACTAAGCCAGTGTCTTAAAAAATACGTGAGAACAACACTTTAGAAAAAGAAACCCACCAATCTCTGAAATATTCTTGTGATTTAAGAATAATAATCTCCTTGGGGAACGTGATGTCATGACAGTGAGTTGGTTCGAAAGACACTAAAGCTTCATATATAATACAACCACTTCCTAAATTTGCTATCAATGTTTGCAAACGGATGAATATGTAATCTATGGTGATCCTTTGATCATGTTCCAATGTTTGGCACTTGAATCTTGGATCTTATCATCGTATCGCAGGGAACACAAATTGGTTTCACAAGTAATGCTGCCTGTATTCCTCACAAATAAAATGGCACCTACCAATAGAATCACATATCTAACTTAAAGAGTTTTTTGTCTGATAATTTCATCTTTGAAAGTTATATGAAAAACTGAACAAGCACCTCGCACACAAACGTTAGCGACCCAACAGGGCTGGCCTTAGCAAGCCGACAAATAAACATGCAATTACGCAAACATGTAGTAGGTATTTGTATCAGCTATTGAAAGTGTAAACTTAATAAAAAGTGAAACGCCACATGTTTCGTGCATATGTATGCAAAGAAGAGGCGTCAAAAATGACTTATCTGAAAAATTAATTAAAAAAAAATATGAAATGAAAGTAGATATTAGCCCGTCAACACTGTACAGGGTTACCTTTTAGAAACAAGCTAAACGTTGTCACTCACAATAAGGAGAGCCAATGGGTGAGGCTGTCTCAATCAGTGCCCCAAGCTGTAGGCTTTTGTGGGTAGAAGCAAAATATGAATGCTACCTGAACAAACAAATAGATGAAAAGGAGTGGGCGCACATTCCATGCTACGTATGTACGTACGTGTAAGTGGATAAGTGTTCACTTTTATTAAATTTATTTTGTAAACGTAAGGTTGGCAAATCAACTAAAGCAATTGTTAGGTCTGACCTAAAAAGGATTGTGAAAGATGAGCCAAAAGCTTGAAATTTCTTAACCACTGGGATCCAAACTACTCCACCTTGTAAAGGAAGTCTGATTTATTTAGAACATGCAGGGTATGACAGAACCTTTTATGTGATTCAAGGTCAGGGGGGATATCCGTGTCAATCCCGACCAAAAGTAAAATGACAGATTATGGGTTTGCAAATGATGACCTATTCTCTATCATTAGTGACATACAAGTCACAACTAGCTATAGCTACCCCCCAGTTATTACTGTGTTTTTATATGATCATTTCCAAAACCATATGTCAGCTCACAAGTTCAAAAATAACTGTTGTAAAATGGTTGCTGAAGTTATGTACAAGCATATTCAGAAATTTCCCAAAGCTCCAGCCAGGTGAACTGACGGTATCCAAATATATTAAACATTTGGGGTTGCTTGGAATTTGTGCTAACTCGGAGTCGTATACAAGAAATACCGTTCAGGTTTAGACAATGTGTGCAAAACGTGCAGCTTTGTAAAGTGTTATTTACGTAAATACAAAATCTAAGAAAAATAGTACTCAGACGTTTGGTGTGTTGGTTCTCTGACAAAACTATTTAACAAATTAAAGAGAATTAGCTACCAGAGTAGATTTAAACTAAAAGAATGTCTGGTCGGTGGAAAAAAGGTGATGGTAAAAGTATGGTAGCAGACACCACTCCGACAGGGGAAAAATAGTAACGATTTTTCATTAAAACACATCAGGAGCAGGACTCGTGAAAATAATAGAACTGCAGGCCTTTAGGCGTCTGCGGGAAAACACCCATGGAAGCTTTGACAAGATGGGTTAGAAAATAGAATTTCCTTATCTTGCTCTCAATAAGCTAACCCTTCCGGCTGTCAGGGTATATCTACTTCTCAGTGGCACACTAATGCTGTGAGGAAGATAACCATTTAACTAATGGAATAGACGAAAAGAAGCTAGAGAAAAAAAAAAAACTTCCAACTCCTTCTCTTTCGTCAAAGCATTATTTTGAAGGATGCTTGTGCGTCTCACTGTGCATCTGGATTCTGTCAATTAAGGAGTGAGGAACAAATTACACAATTTGGTCATACTAGATTCAGAACTCTGGCCTGCTCGCTGCACAGTGAACAATTTAGCAATAGGCCGCACAGGCGTTTTTTTTTTTTTTTTTTTTACTGATTTTTACTTTAAACAGGGGGCATGGTAAATTTACTACAGAGACCATCAGTTCTGCCACCCCAGAAATGTCTAACGTAGGCATAATAGAATGTGACATATGCACAGCTAGAGCATCACATATGGGTTAAAAACGCAGAACCGGAACACCAGCACTTGAGCCTCACTGCCAAGATGAGACCTGCATTTAACTAGCATAATTCATTTCACTCCTCTCTTTCTGAAAATGAAGTTGAACTAAAAATAGACTGCTTTTGTGCATCCAGAAATACCATCTCCTTTTACAGACACTGAAACAGTTTTTTCTATTTAGTTCAAGGCCAAATGACAAAAATGAAACCAACAATTTGAAGAAAAGAGAGTGGCTACACAATTCTGCCCAGAAAAAAGCAAGAAAACACAGTCCACTCAGCCCAGTATCTCCCATTATGAAGCTTATACAATACGTATAATAAGAAAAATCTCCCGAGATGCACAGCCGCATATGAGAAACTGTCCCTATTAAACGGTGCTGGAGGTCGACTCTTCCTCTCTTCATTTTCCCGCAAACATCGACTGAACTCTTGCTGCCCTGCATCTTTGCACCGGTCTGAACGGCCCTTCCCCTGTGTAACTTGCAAAACCACTTTATAAATCTTCTTTATGTTTAGCTCCCGTATTTTAAGCAGTGATCTCCGGGCACAGCTTGTAAAACTGCAAGTTTAAAAATAGTCCGAGACTCAGAGTCACTTTTTAGAAGACATGCCTTTGTGGTCCTGTATTTTTTTTAATCATCTCCGGCAGTGCCTTTTTGAGGGCTTTGCCAAGTTGGCGAAAGTTACGCCACTTGTGTGCCCCAGCCTCACCAGAGCGCCCTCACCTGGACGCCCAGAGGGCACGGTCTGCTCGCACCCCGCGGCGGGGACGTGATGTAGCCTGCCTTGAGATTCGGGGAAGGTTGCTGCTCCTCGGTTGGACGCTGGCTCTTTCCTTCCTTTGGCGGCGTCCTCTCCCAGGGGTTGCCATACTCCTCCAGGATCCGCTGCTTATCCAGCTTCACCCGCCGGGCCGCTGGCTTCAGAGGCGAGAAGTAATAGCGGCTCCGCTCCCACTCGTCCAGCGGCCGGTTTCCAAACACAGAGACGGCGCGGGCCGCCGAGGCAGCCGCTGCCATGGAGGCCATGGCCAGGTCCGCTCCGGAGGTGCCTCCCCGAAGTCCAGATCACGCAAGCGAGCTGCCGCCTCCGCCCCAGGTTTCCCTTTCTCCACTAAATCGTCCTGCGGAGAGGGAGTAAGCACCCGCCCACCGCTTCGACTGCACATAACACACGCCTCCAAGTAACACAGCTACTTACAACCTAAAAACAAACCAATAGCTTCTGAAGAAATAAAAAGTAAATAATCCTCGTCCTAAATAAAACCATGCCGACCTAAAACTTAGTACGCAAATTACCACTAAAACTGCCCCTCCTCAAAACAGCTGCACATACTTTCTTTCTCATGACAAGTTACCTTTCCATTCTAAATCCATCAATTTTAAATCCGTATTATTCATCCCGTCACACGCCAGTCAACTCTTTCCCTGCGCCACGGTCCACATCCATCAAAATATCACCAGGTTACAGCCAACAGGTGAAGTCATGCACTTCAACCAAATCATTCTCCCCACACAGCGGTAATTTCAGTACACCAATGGCGGCCCCAAGGAATTTAATCAATTTAAATTAAAATGGGCGCAAGATCCCACGTCCATGAATACATACAAAGTTTACACCGGATGTGGTAATTAAAATGATATGTCTGTCATGGGGCTGCTAGGCTGTCATTTTTAAGTATGGTGCTAGCCAAGACTTTTTTATATTAACTAAACATAAAGGGCACTGACAAAGCCAAAAGGGTTTCAGCCCACGCCAGATCGACTGTCTGCCAACCCTTGTTATGTCGGTTGTTAGCCCTTTGCCAATGCTCGTTAGATGTTGTGTTAGCTAAGAACTGTTGCCTTTAACAAAACATTATATATTATAGATTATTTCTTACAGGGGGCTTTCAATTAGCCTACTCCATCCACTGGTCTGTTGCACTGTCATTCAGTTTGATTCTGCCCACAGCATATCGGATGGGGGAACTGGTTAGCCCATTTCAGCCACTGAAGTAGCTGACTGCGAGTCACGGCATTCTGAGAGAGAGAGAGAATATCTCCGAGTGGCGGTCACCACTGGGTAGTTATATTTAGGACCGCTTTTACAAATGAAATGCATTTTTGGTTTGCTGATAGTTTTGGCAACCATTTGACAAATCTTAAAACTTTCTGAAAAAAAGCCTCTTTTGCCTTCAGCTCCTTCCTGGAATGTTTCACCATGATCCATCAAGCAGGGGCTGAGAAGGAAAAAAAAAACGAGGGGGCCCCCAAAGCATGTTTAACCCATTCATTTTTCAATAGGAAAATTGAACAGCGATATTGCAAAATCAGCTAGATCTTTGTCCAGCAAGCGTGCTTTTTAGGCAGAGCGCGCAACCAAGCGTGTTGCAATCTATCTGTGGGAATGTAACCACGCCCACCAGTATCACTAGTTCATGGCCTTGCCTTTCAAAAATCATTTATCATCATTGGTGAATACTTTACGTTTGTCCCTCTTTTGAGTGGTTTTGTTACTTCCTTGGCCATCGACCCTGTTGCATGGATAATTGCACGACTGCTGATGCGTTTGACTGCGAGCAAATGTCTTTTTCCTTTTGTGTCTCTCCTTCGTGCTCACGCTCATGGCGGCCCTGGATCTCTGAATTGGCTTGCTTATGTCAATTGTTTTACTTTTCATTTTCAATTTATGTGGCAAGAAAAGTCCAGTTAGGAATTTACAACGCTAATAGCTCCAACTCGAGCAAACGTGAGACCCATTGCATTGCAAATGCTTGGTGTGAATTGTTGTAAAATGGTTCAGTAATTTTTTTTAAATGAAGGTTCAAAGACTTTGTATATTTCATACAGCAGGGAATTCATGGAGCCAACAGATCTTGAGATAACATCTGACTGGCTGCCACCACATCAATAAAGATGTGCCAGCAGCCATCACAAAACTTGGAGACCTAGATACCTGTCCTCTAAAAAAAAAAAAAAAAAGTAAAAAAAAAAAAAAAAAATCTATATATTTAGGTAGGCTGCCCCCCTCCCCCACACCACCAGTCCTGGAAGGGCCCCAGTGGGACTTTTAAAATCATGTTGCAGCCCCACTCCCAGGCCTTCAAGAAGCTCCCAGAACCCCATCAGGACTGATTTTTTAAAATGTGAAGGGGGCAAAGGGTTTATCCCTTCTCATTGGCTTCCAGTAAAGATGTACGTGTGTGTGCCTGTGTGTGTGTCTGTGTGTGTGTCTGTGTGTGTGTGTGTCTGTCTCCCCAGAAAAAATATATGCCTATATTCCCCTTGCCACACTCTTAGCTCTACTGGTGCATGCTCTTGCAAGTGCCTAGATTTCAGCACACTTGTATTGAGACAGGTCTTTCTCCTATTATTTTGCCAAGGTATGGAACTCTTCACCTTCTACTCTGAGATATGCCTCTGATTATCCCGCTTTCAGAAAGGCCTTTGAAAACCTGATTTTTTTTTCCTTTATCAACTGTAACGCCTCATTTAGGATGGTTAGAATTTCAGTGACAGGACGCTTCTTTTTGGAGTAACAGTGTGCTTTACATATATCATTGATTTATTCATTTTTAGGTCATAGCTGACCAGACAGCACAGCTGTCTGGTTTGCAAAAGACATCTTGTGGAGTTTCGGAATGTTGACCTAGGAATGCATTCTGCCTGCTGCTTCCTATTGGCTTTGTGGTTTCTCACTCACGTTTTCAGAGGTCTTTTTGCAAGGTTTATTTATTTAAGTCTCCACAGCTGGAGTTCATACCTGCCCATGCTAAAGCCATGTTTACAGTATACTTCCACAAACTCCTTTTCTGTAATAAACAGGCCTGTAAATCTTGGTATCTCTTCACATTTGCTGGGCATTCAAAGACAAAGGCCAAATGTCAAGCTGTGTCTTCAGGGAGCCTGGTGTACATTTTGCTTTCAGCTGACTTCAATGTGACAGTGTTTACAGGAAAGAAAAGAATGCAATGGACTTTCTCCTTGGAGACTGCATGTACCTTTTTTTTGTCTTTTGGGGAAAGAATTCAGTTGGGTGAAGTTTCTTTCACTCGCAGTTTCTCCATTGTTTCCTCCCTTTGTCTTACCCCCTTATTTCTCGGTTCTTCCTCCAACTCCTCTCATGTTCTCTATGGTCCTCCATCCATCTCCCTTATACACATACTTTTTCTGTCACTCTCTCTCGTTCCCCAGCTGCGCTGAACTCCTCTCTTCCTCCTCCTCAGCTACATTCTTTCTCTATCACCATTTCAGTCTCCTCTCACTCCCTTCTCCTCAGTCCCTGGCCCTCAATTCTCTCCCTCTCTCCTTTTGTGCTCTCTCTTTTTTAGCACGCTTGCATCTGGCCCCCTCTTTGCCCAGGGGGGTCACGTCTCCTCTGCTTCAAGTTCTGAGGGCCCTGCTTATATCACATCATCTGTTTTTGAGTAGGGAGGGGGTTTGATCTGCTTCGTTCATTGTTCCAGGGGAAACAGTGACAGGGCTTCCCGGGCATCACAAGGGGTCTGGAGGAGTGGACTGCGGCCTGGATTTGCACCAAACACTGCTGGCCAGAGGAGCTGTAATGTTACCTTCAGCGACAGACACTGAGTGACATCTGCTATTCTGTAGGTACTGAGCATTTCTTGATAGGAGATTGTATTATGTAGAGCTTTTCATACCCCTTGCGAGGCATAGAACACTTTATGCAAGGTTGGTTCCTTTACTGGGTCTCGTTTTAAAGACTGAACATCATCAGTAACCTAGTGTGATTTTCAGGGAATGTCCGGATCTGGCTGTTCTTTCACTTCGCGGGCTCTTAGCATTAGCGGGTTTACACATATTTTCTGTTCATTTCATCTCTCCTCACTTTGACACCTCGGAATGCTGCACTGCTGGCTTTGCCCTCCTCGCAGTTCACGCCGGCATACTGTCTCCCTCACTCTGCTGCTGTGATGTCACTATGGCCTACGTAATGTCTCGCTCTGCTTTGCTCCCCGCTGTCCCACCCCTACCCCCTCCTGGGTTCTGCTAGACCTCCGTCCTCATTACTCCGGTCTTCTGGTCCTCAGCTAGCTGCCTGCCCTTGCTGCGGTGGGTGTGGAGTCCCAGCCTGCTCGCGTCACTCCCACTGCTGCGTCCCAGAGGACTTACCATGTGGCTGAGAAGGGACTCGTGTTCGGAAGCTTGCGCGGTGTTAGTTGCCAGGGGGCTGCGCTGCCGGGACTCCCCCCAGCTTTAACGGCCACACCCGGAGCCCGGCTCCTGGTTTGATCCGATGAGAAGTGGATCTTGTAGGCCTTTTAAAAGGTAGGTCTTGACTGCACAAGAGATGTGAATGGGCCCTGTGCATTCAATTAGCACTTGTAGCCTTACGATTTTAGTGCACATTATATAAGGAACCATGCAGTGCTATACGTCTGTGAGGGTGTATATTTCGGATTCCTTGCATCTGGGGCACTGTCAGTGTTTCAGTGATGTGGTCTGTCATGTGTCTCTGTGACGCAGGGTCAGGGGTCCAACGTAGGGCTCTGCGACGCAGGTAGTCCCCCAGCCTTTCAGCCTACCGTTCAGCTACCTAACGTCCTCTTTTGGCAAAACTGTTATCAATGTCTTGCTTACTTCCAAGCCCAGTTCCTACATTTCTGGCTATATCCAACGCCCTTTCAGCCACGTGGCAATAAAGGCCGAACAAGCAGCGCCATGGCCCTTCACCAGAGTTCTCTACTTACCTAAAGGGACCCAGATCGGATACGTGTACAGGACAGTGAGCAAGCTGGGCGTGGGAGGGCTTGGGAAAGTAAGCCAAGCTGCCCTATCTATATGCCCCATTTATAGCGCTCTGAAACAACCCCTTACTCCCCATCCTCGGGTAACGGGGTCCAGAATGCGAGCTCGTTGATGCGTTCTTACAACTTTCTCGGACCTGTACCTAAACGACAAATTCGTGCCATCATTTCTGGATTCCATCACCTCACAACGCACTGAACTAGAAATGTTTCTCTACCATCAGCCCTGGGCAGTTTGTTGCACAATGCACAACACCTTCCCTACCTATGCTCCAAGCTCTAAAACACGCGCTGACCACACAGTCACCATACAAATTAGTTACCAGACTCCACTCTATTATGCAGGACACTGGGCTGATAGCAGTGCCTGCGGCTCACAACGCCTGGTCCCTTTCACAGATATGCAATGGTCTTCTTGCTGTGGCCAAATGGCTGCTCTTTCACACAACTATCACCTGTGATGATACATTTTAAGTTCTCACGCTGACTATACCAAACACCCCCGTACATCTGGTGAAGATGGATTACCGCAGATGCACACTGTTTTAAATGCCAAAAAAAAACTAAAATTAAGAAAAATTTCTTGCTTACGTCAAGACTAGACTATGGAAACTCCATACACTTGGGACTGCTTATATATTACATTCAAAAATTGCAGATTATGCAGAAAGGCAAGCCAAAGTGAACCTCAACAAACCCAGACATTAGTCCATTGTCTCTCAGCTTAGAGACCTTCATTGGCTGAACCTCTATAATAGAATCATTGCTGTCGCTGTAAGGAGTATTGTTTACTATTGGGGCTTGGAACCCACTCATTGCCTATTATTGTTGTCTTAATCGTCACTCTTATTTTCTGCCTCCTAATTGGCCAGTGCTTGCTGATGCCACTTCCTGTTCTTTCAAAGCACAGAACAAGTAGCGTTTGATTAGTTTCCATCGGCTGTCCATTAACTGCTTTGTGTGTTTCAGGTACTATTTTATTTATTCTTCCCGTTCCTGTTGCTTTTTCTCAGCATCAGATGTTTACATAGAACGAGAACATTTGTGACCTATTGTATGGTATTATAATTGCATGTATATAGCGTTGCCTCCCACACCCCACTTTCGTCTTCTCTGCACAGATTGTAGGTTTAGATAATTGCCAACATGTTGTATTAAAATTTAACTGCATTTATATAGCACTTCGCAGTCCAGACGAGTCTTTGAAGCGTGATATACACAAAATGTCACTCCACACAAAACCGCTCCAGTCCAATCAACACAATGCCACTCCACCAGTGATTAATTTGTAAAAAAAAAAACTGCCAGGGCCCCAAATATTTCTAAGAAGGCCACTGCAGCTTGCATCTCTTAATGTCTATGCCAGTGCTGCCAAACGTCAATATCACCGTTACCTACTAGCCATCACTATGCTAAAAAATTGTCAGTTTCTACATTTCCATGCCACTTAAAGCTGCAAGAATGTCCTGAATGCACTGATATTTAAGGTGTACTGAACTGTTAAAAACTCCACTGGTGTACTTTGTTTAAATGTAGACAGCACCATCATCATGTCATAAATATGTGCCAGTGTTAAGAAATAAGTGACGGGGATGAGCCCTGGCAAACACCATCACAAATGAAGCACTGCAATCCACATCACACAATGTAATTCCTCTCCACGCTGTGCCACTCTAGTCAGTGACACAGTGCCACTGCACTCTAAACAATGTCTCTCTACTCCATCCCACACAATGCCCTTCCCCGCCATGCAATGCCATCTCAGTCCACACCACACAATGCCAATCCACTCAATACCACTGCACGTCACAGTGCCACTTCACACAATACCACTCCACCCAGTGCCACTCCACTCAGTGCCAATCCATGCCACACAATGCTACTCCACTCTACTGAATACTTCACTCCACTTAGTCACTTTATGCCATTACATGCCACACTGTGCCAGTCCACGCTGTCCCACTCCACGCAATACTAGCCTACTCTACTACATACCACACAATGCCACTCTACACCACACAATGCAACACCACACAATGTCACTCTACTCCATGCCACAAAGTCAATCCAAGCCACACAATGTCACGTCACACAAGGCCACTCTACTCCATACCACATAAGGCCACTCCACGCCACACAGTGCCACTCCACACCATACCACACTGTGCAACTCCACCCAATGTCATTCCACTATACTGAATGCCACTCCACACACTGCCACTCCTCAAACAATGACACTTCTTCTCTCCATGCCACTCCCCACAGTGCCACTCCACTCGGTGCTACTCCACTCCACACAAGCCCACTTCACTCCAACACACAATGCCTTTCCACACCCCACAGTCCCATTCTGCTACACTCCACTCCATGCCACGTCGTCACCCCATGACACAATACTGCTCCACGCCACACAATTCCACTCTACTCAATGCCACTCCATGCCCCATAATGCAACTCTACCCATGCCACGTAATGCCATTCCATGGCAAACAATTTCACTCCACACAGTGCCGCTCCACTCAGTGGCACTCTACTCAATGCTACTTCACTTTACTGAATACCACTCCACTCAGTCCCACTCCACAAAATGCCATTTTATGCCACAAAATGGCACTCCATTTAACGCATTGCCACTCCATACCTCACAATGCCTCTCTACTTCTTTTCACACCACAGTGTCATTCTACTCCACACAACACCACTCCATTCTACGCCATGCCACTACACACTATTCAGGGTCACTCCACTTCAAAAAATGCCACGCCACCCCAGGTCGCAGAATGCTACTCCACTCCATGCCATTCCCCGCCACAGTGTCACTCCAAGACGCACAGTGCCACTCGACGCCACAAAATGCCACTCTACACCACCCTGCTCCACCCAATGCCCCCCACTAGACTCCATGTCACAATGCCACTCCACACAATACCAGTCTGTCCCAGAATTTCACTCCATGCCACACAATGCAACTCCACTCTGCACAATGCCACTGTACTCCACACCATGCCACTATGGCTCTTGACATATGCTACTCCATGTGTCACAATGCCACTCCACGTAATGCTACTCCACGCTACACGTTGCAACTTCTGTCCACAACACACAATGCTATTCCACATAAAGCCACTCCACTCAATGCCCTTCACTCCACGCCTCACAATGCCACTCCTTGCCACACAGTGCCACTCCACACTACTCTATTGTGACACTACACTCCACATAATGCCACACAATGCTGCTCCACTTCATTTCATCACAACCAGTAGATCTCACGTAGGCGAGACCTGTTGGCTCTGTCAATGCTTGTTATCATCAGAAATTGTAGCATCAACAATACCGCTAACCATATCAGATTTTGGCCTGAGTCCCTCTCAGAGGTCAAGTCCTTCAAATATATACTCTTGCACCAAAAACCAGCATTTTTTTTTTGGAGAGGCTGAGACAGGAGGTGGAAATTCTATTTAAGACTTCTTGCAACACATCGTTGTGTAGCTCTGAAGAATTACAAAAAAAAACTTGACTATCATCTTGAACAAAGATTACATTTTTAACAACCACAAAAATACTTGACAGTCTTTGAAGCACAGTGGCTGCAGGGTACAACCCACTGAGCAGTTTGGTCAATTTGTACACATCCTCAGCGGTCATAAGAGTAGTTAGTGCTTTAGAGTTCGGGTGCAGCTTGATCTGGTGGCAAGCACTTCAAGTCCAGTTTGGAAATTTGTCTTACCACCGACAAGCTCAAAATCAACTCACTGAGGTTCAGAAATGGGAAGCAGTAGTGATATGACTACCGGAGAGATCCACTCTGCCTCTTCCAAGGGTTCCATAACCACATCTTATTCAAGATTTGTTTCACTTCTCCCTCGATAGCCTTGGGGATCCTTCTCACAGTATGTATAACTGGCACAAATCTGGCACAGACAATTTTGTGCAAATATCCGTTTGTCACTTAACCTGTCTTCAAACACACTTTCAGATTTCTTTAAAACATAATTTAAGCCGTCATCTTCAACAATCATCACTTGGTCACTATTCCTTGGGTTAACCCGGTCATAATGATGTGTCAAACCTAGCATAGGCGGCCCTGACTCTACAACATACACTTTGCCTGTATTTTGTTGCTGAATTTGATCTTTTCCACCATTAATCCTAGGACTTCAATACTAGCTCTGTGGTAACCTTCCAAATTTATATCCTTCGGTTCTAATTTGGCATTTTGCACAAACACAAACAAGTCTTTTGGTATCGAGGTGTATAGTGTGCCTGAATCCACCATCTATGTTACTTCTTTGTCCTTGATCCCAAACACAGCTTTTGGTCTATTCTTTCTTCCAAGAGGATTATCCTTATGTTTTACCCCATTTTTAGGTCGACTGTGCAAGCAGTTTGACCTGTTGTAAGTATTGTGGGCTTTTAACCACGCCACTACACATCCATCACTTTCACTCGTTCATGGACTTACCTTTCAATAATCCTTTGTTGCTATTGGTAAATGCTTTGTGTATTTCGCCCCTTGGGGTGGTTTTATTACCGCCTTGCAGACCACCCCGTTACATGGATAATTGCCCGATTGCCGATATGTCGGACTGTGAGCGCACCTTTTTTTTTTCCATTTCGTGTCTCTCCTTCGCGCTCATGGCTCTTTGAATCAGCTCACTAATGTCAACTATTTTACTTTTCATTTCAATTTATGCAGCAAGAAAAGTCCAGTTGGGAATTTACAAAGCTAATAGCTCTAACTTGAACAAATGGGAGACCCATTGTATTGCAAATGCTTGTTTATCATGGTCTTCAGTGCAGCTCTTCATACTGAGCACCATAAGGGTACTGACATTGGTTGTTTCCTCCACAGCTGTCCTGTACTCAATGCTCTGCAATGCCCCTTTTTCCACATTTCTTGTCCACAGCATAGCTACTTTTTAATTCACCTGAATATCATGTTGATGCTTCACGTGCTAAAGAGTCTTGTTCCGGTTCTCTCAACCACCACCACTTGTGACCTTTGACCTATAATGGTAGATCGTATTAATATTTTGAAAAGTTCTCTTTGCCACGTTTTTTTGTTATTTATTTCGAAAAAAAAGTACAGATTTTCTAACTTTAGATCCCTGCATGTCCCTCATGCACTTCTTGGGATCTTCAACCACTTTAACACTGGTGATGGTTTCCTTTATCGAAGGACTACTGGCAGCCCAAAGTCCCACTTGCATCTTTTTACTAAAGCATTGCATTGTGAATTGATCCTTGATCAGTTCTTCAGTCACCTCGCCAAATTGGCACTTTGCAGTTAATTCAGAAAATCTAGCCACAAATGTGTCCACTGTTTTTTGTGATTGCGTAAACCACTTGTGGCAGGCTATTGCTACACTGACTGACTCTTTGTATACATCCTGTATGAACCCTCTTTGCCCGTGGCAACTATATAATGATGTGTTGCCCTTCCTTTCCCACTGCACGAAGCAACAACTTTTCTCTTGCAGTAGGAAACTCTAAGCTGTCCACCGCATGTAAACAATTTTCGAATATTAGAATCCAATCCTCCCATTCATTAAGAGGTGAATGAGAATAGTAGGTGGCATAATTATTGTTTGTAAAATGTTAATGTTTGAAAAAGGTGATGCTTCTGCTGTGACCTTACTTGATAGCTGGCAGGAACAGAATATGTAACAGTTCCTAAAAGGCTACTGATAGGTTGTTCTGTGGGGTTAATGACTGAATGAGAGAACAATGAAAGTTGATAAGAGTTCAATAGATTTCATTTTCTTCCGGCAGGTGAAGTTTCTTAGGCCAGGTCTACCAGGAAATGCCCTGTGACTTTTTTGGGACGAGACACGCGACTGAGCACACTTTGAGGGAATGGTGATACGCATTAGGTTGTAAATTACTTTAATTTGGTCTGGTTGCGTGGTGTTCACGTTTGACGATGATGTGAGTGACATCACAAGCTGATTTAACGTTGCATGAGTAGAACAGTGTCAATGATACTGCCATGAAAGGAAACCAAAGTCAGAGTCAGGTTGTGCACTCACTTCAATAGCCAGCTAAAGGAGAAGCAGCAAGCTGTTGAGGGTAAACAGTAAATGTTTTTTAAATAAAATATCAGTTTTGAGGAACAGTTTTTTGATTAAACGATGGAGGCTGAATTTAACAAAATTAATTTTATTTGGAATCGAAAGTACAAGTCTTTGGTTGGAAAATGATTAATGGAAGCATACCCTTTTTCTTTGCACAGGTTTTAGAGCATAGTCATCAGGGTTGTCCCATTTGTAGAGCATTTGGGCACCTCGTCGCCATAAAAGAGTAATAAAACCCCCCAGGCAAGTTCCGAGTGAACAGGATGAAGTTTTGGTAACAACTATATAATCTGTGCAGGTCAGGCACCGTAGCTTAACTGTTCAGATAAAGATTCCAATAAAAACAGCATGGGGACCGGTAGACAACATTCCTTGGAATGCTACAGACTATAAGCATTCCTTAGAGATCAAGTTACAATACAACAGTACCCAGACATCCCAATACATGCACCACCGCCTCCCTCAGCACAGATAACAACCTCAAACACACATTACCCTTCTTCCACAATACTTGGCATCTCCACTCTTACAGTACAGATAAATCATCCCTACACACACCGAACTGTACCCCAAGTACACAAATCATATTTCCCTAAACAAAATTGTGTCCACAACTTCCATTTGGACAGGCACATGGTTAACAATCGCAAAACACTTCACCTCAAACAAACATCAATTTTATCTCCCGAAATTAATTTTTTTCCATAAATTCAGATCAACTCTCTCTATGCAAGATCCACAAACTGAAATGTGGGCAGATCCCAACATCAGTCGCAATGGCCAAGCTTAACACCGCCCTCACCACTTGGACCTTCATTTCACCACTAATGATACAGTTCACCTAACCAGTCATATACACGCATGATCCCCCTGCAAACGCAAGCATCACTTGCCAAACCTCACATATGTGATTTCCTCACAAAACAGCTATTTATGTGCCCTAAGCAGAAAAAAAACCCAACCTCACGAATACGCATTTACCAATGCCAAAGTAAGCTTTCTGTAATTCTCTCATTCTCGCTGGGATGCAGAACTGCATTTACCATGAAGCTAGACTATGGTGATCCTACTGGCAGCGCTCCCAACTTTAAAGAGAGGTATGCCAACAGCCCTATACTATGCATCCTTAAATCTGGAGCTTGCTGGATGTATATGCACATTTGCCTGATAACCAGGACCGGCTCCGAAGATTAATAAGGCATGTGATGGGACAGGCCTAATATTTACTTTAATGATCTGAATGTAATCATTTCAGCCTGACCGTAGACATTTCAGTCTTTTGGCCTGAGGCGATATGCAGTCGTGTCTTTTTCAAACAGGTCGTTCCTCAAACTTTTTCACTCTCAAAATTGCATTTAAAAGCTGCAAAAAATCTCATATAGTCCATTAGAAGGGCTAGCCGACAAGTCACCATTTAGGAGCTGTGCCAAGGGCTCAAGCACCCTTGCCACCATAAGACATCGTTTTAAAGAGAAAACCAGCTAAAAAAAGGGACAGCCAAACAAAAAAACTGGAAAGGGGGCATTGTGCTTGAACATATTCCAAAGGAATTGGTGCTGAAAGGCAAAACTTTAAAAGAAAGCATGAGCCCAGCTGCACTTCACTTGTGAACCAATGAAGATCTGCAACCTCAACAGTACATTCTGAGGGATCGCGAGACAGCTGTTTGAACAAACTACTTTAGTTCCTTCATAAACGTACAGAGAATCCCATAAATCGCTTGGTTTCTTTAGTAAGGGGGAGCGAGTTAAATTAACATAAATAAATATATTGCCATTACTTCTCACTGTAACCTGTTTAATTCATCTGACGATGACAACTTTTTTTTTTGTTTTTGTTTTTTAAAGAACAAAGAGCAAAGTAGTCTAATTTCGCTCCTTAAACAATTTGAAGGAAACAAAATGGCTGAATGGTACAACGTGTAAAGAGCAATGTTGATTACAATACCAACTTCTACACTTGACCAAAACTCTCATCTTGGGGGTGGGTGGGTGGGGGGGGGGGGGGTGAGGGAGGTGGAGAACGGGTCCGAGACGATTTCAGGGGCCCAGAGAGGCCTCAGTAGCTCTAGCGTCTGGCCCACTGGCCACCAGGGCAGAAGGCGGAGGCACGGAAGGCAAGGCGTGCAGTAGGCCGCAGGATGGATCAGCACGACTGAGCGCTTGTCTCCGTCCCCGCGGGCCTCGTGGTGATGAAGGAAAGGGAGGCAAGATGTAGGGAGGGAGGGGAAGGAGGGGGGGGGGCTTCCCACAAAAGTGAGGCACCATTTTTAATCGGGAAACTTGGGGGAATGCTGTTTGGAAGGAAATGTGTGGCTCCTCTCAGATACCAGAACTTTCTGTCGCCGAAATGAGAGGAAAAAGTGTTTTTTTGGCCAAATTTTGGGTTTGCAAAGGATTCTGGGTAACAGAACCTGGTCAGAGCCCCACTGTCACTACATCTTGGGTTCCCCTAGGTGTCTTGTTCTCAAAACTGCACAAGTTTGCTGGGTTTCCCTAGGTGCCCGCTGAGCTAGAGGCCAAAATCTACAGCTAGGCACTTTGCAAGGAACATGTCAGATTTCAATGTAAAAATGTGATGTGTCCATTTTGTGTTTCCTGTTGCGAGCATTAGGCCTACCCACGCCAGTGATGTACCATTGTTTTCGGGAGATTTGGGGGAACACAGAATAGCAAAAAAAGTGTTATTGCCCCTTGTTTTTCTCTACATTTTTTCCTTCCAAATGTAAGACAAGTGCGTAAAAAAAGATGTCTATTTGAGAAATGCCCTGTAATTTACATGCTAGTATGGGCATCCCAGAATTCAGAGATGTGCAAATAACCACTGCTTCTCAACACCTTATCTTGTCACCATTTTGGAAATACAAAGGTTTTCTTGATATCTATTTTTCACTTTTTATATTTCAGCAAATTAATTGCTGTATACCCGGTATAGAATGAAAACCCATTGCAAGGTGCTGCTCATTTATTGTCTCTGGGTACCTAGGGTCCTTGATGAACCGACAAGCCCTATATATCCTCGCAACCAGAAGAGTCCAGCTGACAAAACAGTGTATTGCTTTCAAAATTCTGACATCACAGGAAAAAGTTAGAGTAAAATGAGGAGAAAAATGGCTGTTTTTTACCTCAATTTCAATATTCTTTTATTTCAGCTGTTATTTTCTGTAAGGAACACTTGTAGGATTACACAAATGACCCCTTGCTGAATTCAGAAATGTTTAGCTTTCCGGGATCCAGCATTGGTTTCTCACCCATTTCTGTCACTAACTGGAAGGAGGCTGAAAGCACACAAATGTTTTTTTAGTAAAAATGGGGTATGCCCCAGTAAAATGTCAAAATTGTGTTGAAAAATGGGGTTTTCTAATTCAAGTCTGCCTGTTCCTGAAAGCTGGGAAGATGGTGATTTTACCACAGCAAACCCTTTGTGCCATTTTCAGGGAAAAAACCACAAGCCTTCTTCTGCAACCCTTTTTTCCCCATTTTTTGAAGAAAAAAAAAACGACATTTTTGGTGTATTTTGGCTAATTTCTTGGTCTCCTTCAGGGGAACTCACAAAGTCTGGGTACCTCTAGAATCCCTAGGGTGTTGGAAAAAAGGGCACAAATTTGGCATGGGTAACTTATGTGGAGAAAAAGTTATGAGGGCCTAAGCACAAACTGCCCAAAATAGCCACAAAAAAAAAAAGGCTTGACACAGGAGGGGAAAGGGCCTGGCACCGAAGGAGTTAAAAATTGTATTTTGTTACATTTTTAGTGCCTCAGTCTTCTGTAATTCTATGCTGATGAGTGCTGTCATTCTGTGCGCTGGGTTGAAGTAAAAATTGTAGTCTTATTTTTGTAAAAAAAAAATCCCAGTTTTTGCCTTTAAAATTCTGATCACCTAGCCACTTCCTTTTAACAACGTCATTGCTGTTTGGCGTGGCTTGGGGCGTCAAGATGATGGTCGCACTCAGAGTGCTCCGGATCCCTCCGTCATCCAACCAAAACCATGCTGTACGGTCTGCCTGCTGGCCCCCATATTCAATAACCTGTTGGTTCTGGATCCCCCCACCCCAACCTAATGTGCTTTGGGACCGGAGGTCCTGTGGGGCTGGGGTTGAAGTTGCAGCCACACCAATCAGACTTGCGGCCCACTGCTTGGCCTGCTTTCTGTGCTGCCGCACTGCCAGCTCTCTGTCCTGGTGGCCGGCGGGCCCGACGTTGGGGCAGCAGAGGCCTCTTTGGCCCCCTGAAATCACTGCAGACCCTCCCCCCCCTACCCGGGAGGTGAGGAGTTTGGGGGAGGTCCCAGTGGAACGTGGCGGCGCGCATCGCACGTTCCGCCAGAGGCCCTGAGGAGGAGGCCTCCTGCTGGTGGTTCTGCGGTGCGGTGGCTGGGGCCCACTGCTCCAGGGAGGCCGGACGGCCTCCCGCTTTGCCCTGTCGGGGGCCCCACACCCAGCGAATGTGTGGCCTGTGACGCCTGAGATGCCTGAAGGGCTGGATGAGAGCCCATGGATTGAGGAGAGGCGCGGGGTATCAACGGCGGCAAAGGAGGGTTGGCTGAGGGCCCCCCCCTCCATCTTGCCTCCCTTTCCTTCATCACCACGAGGCCCGCGGGGACGGAGACAAGGGCACAGTCGCGCTGATCCATCCTGCGGCCTACTGCACGACTTGCCTTTTATGCCTCCGCTCTCTGTCCTGGGGGCCAGTGGGCCAGACGCTGGAGCTGCTGAGGCCTCTCTGGGCCCCTGAAATCGCCTCAGAACCCCTCCCCCTCCCCTCCCAGAGGAGAGGAACTTGGGGGTGTTCCTGGTAGAGCGTGGCGGCACACATCGGACTGCTTTGCCCCGGGGCCCTGAAGTGGAAGCCTCCCATCAGGGACATGGCAGTGTGGTGGCCGAGGCCCCATGCTCTGCAAAAGGCACATAGCCTACTGCTCTGCATTGAACAGAGTTCTGCTCCCTGTATAGGCAAGGCCCAAGACGCCGGAGGTGCTGGGAGGGTCGAATTGGAGCCCCTGGAAGGAGGAGATGCGCAGGATGTGAACCGGCAGCCGAAGAGGATCGGCTGGGAGCCCCCTCTTCCATCTTGCCCCCCTCTCTTTCATCACCATGAGGGGTCCGGGCTGCGAAAACACATAACGGACAATTAAGTGGCTCATCAGTCATTGGTATGACACGAGATCGTGGCCCTAAGGAAAAGGGCAGGATACTCACAGCCTCCCCGCATACCTGAACCGAGACACCGAAGGTCCCCAGGGGGCACCGCAGCGAAGCTCTGGGACAATAAACTCAACGGGGCCAAGAGAAGGTGTGCAGGCAGCTCCCGGGGCCCTGGCCTGCCTGTCTCTGGCCTGCTTGGTGGGTGGCGGAGCTGGTGGGGAGAGACGACTCCTCCGCCCCGGTTCCTGTCGCGGGAACAGTGGAGGGACAGTCCATTAACCTCCTTAGCGTATACGCTCCCCCAACAGGGTTGGAAACATTCCTCAATACACTGACAGACATAATCACCCAGATGCCCACAGGGCCCACCATCATGGTAACATGAATGCCGCTCGTGACAAAGACCTCGATATTATGGGACCTCCCTCACAGTCCAGACGTAATCATTCTGCTCTTCTCAACAAATGGTTACGTAACTTGGGCCTATGCGACACTTGCCATCCCTGCTCTTGGCAATACATCCACACCTCGGCGGCCACCACACACATGCACGTATAGACATGCTCATTATGCCAGCCACTCATCTTCATTTGCTCACCCAGTACAGATACTGGCCCGGGGCATCTCTGGTCACGCACCACTGCTCCCAACTACCAGCCCCCCAGACGCCGTGCAGAGACCAATATGGTGTCTCAATGCCTGGGTCATACGGGACGCAACTTACTCGGCTGCTCTATGCATAGATATTGAACAATACTTTCGAGAAAATGTGGGCAGCGTCCTCTCCAATGCAATGCTCTGGGTAGCAGGTAAGTCGGTTATCTGGGGCCATGCTAAGGCTCTCCTGCGCTGGATAGAAAAGAAGAAACAAACACATGGAACCAGGGTGGTGAGTCAGATCGGGGTCAGGCACTGGAGCTCGTGTGAGGGGAGCTTAGGACCTGATCCTTGAAGGGGCAAAGCTGCTAGGGCGCACTTCCCAAGTGCACATCGATGGATGGGGGATTAAAAATAGCAAACTACTTTACCAATTGGCCCGCGTACAGCTAGGACGACGAGTGGTCCCAGAGATAAGTGAAGAAGCTTGGACAATCCATAACAATCTTATAGACATTGCCTCTACCTTTGCCCAATACTACACTGCCCTGTTTAAACCTGCCCCAAACCAACCCTTGAAAGAGATGCCCCACTTCTGCATGAGATCTCTCTCCCCTGCCTCTCAGCAGTGCTTAGTCACACATTAGACAAACCTATATCATGGGAGGATATCAGTGAGGCTATCTCGGCTATGAAGCCAGGTAAGACCCCTGGTCCTGATGGCTATCCTGTAGAATATTACTTTAAATTTAAAGACATACTGCAGCACCACCTTCAAGACCTCACCAGTGAAGCACTGCACTGGGGTCACTTACCTGAGGAATTTGACCAGGCTACTATAGTAGTACTCCCAAAATCCCATCCCCCCTCCAGGTCATGTGCCGCAACTGGCCCATCTCCTTAATAAATGGCGAGATAAAAATATTCGCTGCTATTCTAGCTAATCGTTTTAAGGCGGTTATTCGACATCTGGTCCAACTGATCGATGTGGCTTCATGCCCACTAGGGGGACCCAACACTGTTTAAGGAGATTGCACATCGCTTTGGCCCACTGGCACTCCTACTAATAGACTTTGAGAAAGCGTTTGACTCTGTAGACTTGGAATACTTAGACTCAGTCCTTGAGAAAATGGGTTTGGGAAGACGCATTCCGTCGTATGGTACAACTCCTCCATCAGGGGCCAACAGCCAGGGTTCTGGTAAATGAAGTATTGTCGGGGTCCTTCCCTGTAGGAAGGGGGACGAGGCAAGGATGTCCACTTTCCACTCTCCTCTTTGCCCATGCCATAGAACTCCTAGCACATCTGATTTGTCAAGACGCATTCCTTACGGGATGGAGATGACCTGGGGCAGAGGAGGACCGCATCGCCCTCTATGCTGACAATGTTCTCTCATACTTATCGTACCTGGCGGTGCGCAGTCCCAGATTTCATTACCTATTCAGGGTTTTCAGGGAGGCCTTGGGCCTCGTGGTGAACCATCAGAAATCCCTCTGGATTCCACTCTCCAGCTCCCAAGACACAATAGACTGGCAATCCCACATTCCGATTCAGCGCGTCAGCTTCACGTACCTGGGTATTAAAGTTTCCCTGGAGCAACCCATGACATGTCTCTGAACATCACCCCTATCGTCAAGAGAGTAAAAGCCAATCTTGGCCGCTGGCAGGTGCTACATTTGAACACAATGAGGCACATAGCCCTATACAAAATGCTAGTACTACCACGTTTTCTGTACATACTCCAAAATTTTCCCATTCAACTCCCTCGCCAGTGGTTCTGTGAGATGGACGCAGTAGCCCGCAAATTTATTTGGCACAATGAGAGGCGCCCCCTGTGATGTATGCCAACAGGATCCCTATGAGGGCGGATTAGGCATGACCAATTTATATCTGTACTACTTGGCCATGCAAACGCTGGTCATTAATGACTGACTCAACAGGGGATGGGACGACTCGGCCTACTGCCTACAACTTTCCATCACCGGGTTCTCTGGAATTATGGACATGCTGTATGGGAAACCCATCTCTAGGACACTCCCTGAGGTCACAAGCCAGGTTTTCCAAGGGTGGCGCTCTGCACAAAAACACACAGGATGATGGAACCTTATCACCCAATGCACACCTTTGTGGCAAGGGACACTGCTTCGGGAGGTGGCGGGCCTGGAGGGATTCTCCAAATGGGACAACATTGGCATTACAGTGGTTGGTGACATCAGGGACGGCAATCTTTTGAGATCCCTTCAGGAACTTCAGAGCTATTCTTTGGCTAAGACAGAATTTTCAAAAGTAATTACCGCTGCAACACTCCCTGGTCGTCCACATCTCCGGGGGCACCTCAGTGCCAGAATTCAGTCCCATGGAGACAAAAATAATGATGGAAGCCTTGGGTGCTGGGGGTATATCCAGCATCTATCGATCCCTGGTGTTGAACAGTCCTGTCTCTCCTCAGTCCCTTCGCTCCAGCTGGGAGACATTGATCGGTCCGATGGACGACGAAGACTGGAGAGACGCCTTAATGGCGCTATGTACCCTTTCCATATCTGCCAGACTACGATTAATCCAAATATACTACTTACACCACGTATACCTCACACCGGCCAGTCTCCACTGAGCAGGGTTGCGAGCCAACTCTGAATGTAACAAATGCGCACACTCATCCGCAGACTTCTGCCACATAGTCTGGTTCTGCCCTAGCATCACACGCTACTGACTGCAAATCCTGGGGGAGCTTTCAGAGGTGCTGGTGCTCGCCTTCCCCGCTGATGGTTCTTATCGGGTGATGGAGGGAGCTGAAGGCACACAGGCACAAAAAAACATTCCTGGGCATAGCACTGCTTATAGCCAAAAGGGACATAGCGACACACTGGGCACGGCACACTCCTCCCTCCCTGACACAGTGGAGAAGGGGACTGGACTGGTGTGCCACCATCGAACGCTCAAGGTTTACCTGGCTAGGGGCTGCCGAAGAAATTTGACAAAATCTGGTCTCAATGGCGGGGGTCTGTATAATATAATAATGTACTATGTACACGATATGAGGACAAGCCAAGGAAGGTGAGGGATGCCGTCTGGGTTATTCCATATGCAACAATGACTATATGGGTCTATGAGGGACCTCAGCCTCCTTCTCTCCCCCCCATTTTTATTTTTATAAATGTATCACAATATATGGGAAATGCTTGCATGCGTAATTTCCTTTTACACAATGCCAATTGCTTAACATGTATAAAGTGCTATACCACTTTGTTTTTTTAGATGGAAAGAAACACAATCAAGTTGGTTATTTAAAAAAAAAAAAAAAAAAAAAACACAACACAACAACAACAAAGTCAATGCTATGATAGAATCCACTGAGTTAGAATAAAACAGGCATGCTAAACGTTTCTGTAATTGTAAAGGTTATTTATGTTATTTTGGCATAGCAGCTGTTGCATTACTTACATGCCAAAACGTTTGATGGGTCCTGCTTTGGATCTCAGAACCACGCAGGCTCATGGCTCTCCCAGTGAAACAGCTTAACCACCTAGAATCATCGAGTTTTAAATGCCCTGTTTTATCTTGCATCAATGATGTGTGGCACGAAAGTAGCTGCATGCACAAGCAGGACTACAACCAACATATATTTTTTACCAACACCAAGAACCCACAAAATATTTCTGACACTAAATTCAAACACCGAGGGCGCTTCAGGTATTTGTAATGTATCTATTTTAGTCTCCACCAGTGCACAATTACAGACAACTGCGAGTTTGCTTAACTTTAATTTTGTGTTCATTATTTTTTTTTTTTTTTTACAAATCTGCACCATACTGCAGACCTGGAGAAGAGAAGGAGAAAACCCTAGTTCACGCATTTCAAATGAATAAGGGATTATCATTGTGGTTTACGGACTGCATTGAACTAAAGCATCCTGTTTGAGGAGAGGATAAGGCAGATTTTAGGAAACTGGCAACACCGTTCTCTTCGGATACCAGGCACTTTTTCCTGAGTGCTCCACTCCAGACCTCTTCACATGCTGGGCACGGGTGTTTACGAGCATGATTCTGCAGTTCATTTTCTTAATGATCAGCAAGTGATAAATGAATTGTTGGTGGCCAGCAAACATGCATCTTTCTGCACTTTGCCACAGCGCGTAGTTCACCATTAAAGGACAGACTGCACTTTTGGCAGAGGCCCGGTGGATTTGGAAGTTTCCTAACAGGCACAAATGATAACTCAATGGGAGCCAAAATCATCTTGGAAATGCCCACAAAGTCCCCCTGTGTTCGAAATAATTAATTGGCAGCAAATGCTTAGATCAGTCGTTCCCAACCTTTTGATTTCTGTGGACCCCCACTTTAACATTAACGGAACCCAGGGACCCCCACTAAATCATCATTGGAATCAGGGGACCCCCGCCTGAGTCATTACTGGAAGCTGGGGACCTAATTTGTCAATATTTGTTAATATGTTTTAATTTTCTAGGCTCTCACGGACCCCCTGAGAAGGCTTCGCGGACCCCCAGGGGTCCCCAGACCACAGGTTGGGAACCACTGGCTTTGATCTCAAGTGGTGTTATTTACTGAAGCATGTCTGGCTGACATTTTCTGTGGAAGTCTAGGAATGTAATAGTGTGAGCCAAGATTTATCTCTTGCCTTCTTCCGATCTGGTAACTCTTCAGTAAGACCTTTCCGAACCTCTGTTCCTTCTCAATTTTGTGTTATTTTGTGTTATTTAGTGTTATCTTCATATTCACAAATGTCCCACCTAGTATCAACTTTTTTTTTTGCAGTAGACCACTGAGTCTGTTATTTCTTTCCATCCTACACACTTTTTACAGAATCATACCAATCAGGAGTGGAAGCATCCTTGGCAAGAACGGTGCTGCCAATGAGGGTGAGAGATGTTGTTTGGAATATACAACTCACCTGCACAGTGTGGGAAAGAGCCCCTTTTTGACAAGGTAACCCCCACCTTTTGCTTTGTAATTGATGCAATTTTGAATGAAAGTGCACTGGGATCCAGCTAACCAGGTCACCAGAGCCAGATATCTTGCCCTAAAAACTATGCAATTGTTCCCCAATCCAATTGGCAATACCCTTGCACCCCCCGTAAGTCCCTGGTACCTGGGGCATGGGTACCAAAGAGGGTTCCTAAGGGCTGCAGCATGTATTGTGCACCCTCAGGGACCCCACACCTAGCAGATGCAGACTGCCATTGCAGGCTTCATGTATTGGTGCAGCTAAGAAGTAAAAACACAACGTGGCACACAGTCTGTGTGCCTTGTCACCTACCACTGCATGAAATATATGCAAGTCACCTCAATAGCAGGCCTTACAGCCCTATGGCAGTGTGCATTATACTATATGTGAGGGTATATCTGCAAGAGTAGTTATTTCCCTGCTATGTCTTTGTTGACTCTTGGACATAGTGAGAGAACAGGGAAGTCATTTTAGGTACATGTGCTGGACATTGGTCAATTCGAGTTTCCCAGCTACAAGATGCTTCAATGAAAATAGGGATGCTTGGTATCAAACATCTCATATTAATAAACCCTCACTGATGCCAATGATGGATTTACTAATACATGCACCCAGAGGGCACCTTATAGGTGCCCCCCTGAAAACCTACCAACTACCAGTGTGCAGACTGACTAGTTGTAGCCAGCCTGCCACCACCAGACATGCTTCCGACTCCCAAGGATGACATCCTCGGGCAGTCAGAAACAAAACCTTCTCTTGGAGCGGTTTTTATACACCCCATCAAACAAGATGACCAGCAAATCTGCATTCCAAGGCAGGGGGTTTCAAAAAAGCCCAACACCCTAGGTATTCAGCTCTGGCTTCACTCAAAGGAAAGATGCCAACCCCCTCCACAGGGCCCATTTGGCACCTGGACAAGCAGAAAATTTAGTATTCAGAGAGGAGTGTCCACACCTCAGGTCCGTCCCACCCATAAGGTGATCTGCCTGATGTGGACACAACATTTAGAAATCTGCCATCTTGGTGTTGCCAGATTTAGGAACTCTGGGACAGGGTTATGCTCACTTCCCACAGGAAGTAGTCATATGGTGGTGCACTGACCCCAGGGTAAGTAGTCCACTGGCTACTTCTCTACACTCCCCGAAACACCCTGAAGTTCAGTATTTAGATTCCTGCTGATCTATGAAGAAGGACACTCAGAAGCCACAAAAGTAAGGGAAGAAACACTTGACTTGAACCCAGCCCTGCCGGCCTGTCTGCTGCTCCTGCCGAATTACAACAAAGTCATCTCATCCTGCAGCCGTTGTACCTGCAAAAGCCTGGGAGGACTGCCTGCCTACAACAAAGATCAAGGGACTCCTGTCGAGCAGCGGATCTGCTTCCCTGCATCCTGCAGGCACCCGAAGAAGAACTGTGAGGAATCCGGACCTTTGAAAAACAGACATCTGAAGGCACCACTGCAACCGTGCCACCCAGCCCCAGTTGAAGTGGACTAACGGTGCCAATGTAGTTCCCTGCCCTCTAGAGACAAAGCCCAGCTTGAACTTGCCCACTCTGGACTCACCAACGTCACTGTGAGTGCATCAGTGGAGAAAACCAGACAGCTCAAAACACCTTTACACCCGTCAACCCTGGCCCAAGGTGTTCCCATGCATCTCAAGATTTGAACCTACCTGTTGGTTCCCCCTCAACTGGATACCCAGTTCTCATCCACAGCCTATTTTCCACTGGACCAATCCCTATTGACTAATATTGGGAACCCAGCATCATACTACACCTCTGCACTGTGCCGCCCTGTGTGACCTTTTGGTGTGGTCCCAGATCTTGCCCAATACTTCCCTTGAGTCCAGGAGATTGGTCCCATAAGTCAGCCTAAGGATGCTCGACAACACTACCCCCAAAAAGTGCACTACCCCCTAAAAGAGCACCTTGGGATTGCTAAAGCAAGCCTCTGTCCACCTGTGAGGGAACCCCTGGACTCTTTGCACATTAGATCTCATTCTGACATATCATATAAAAGGGCCAGCTTCCCACACACAGCCTCTAGGGAATTTAAAGATAAATGTTGCTAGACGCCGAGGGATAGAATCCTAGACGGTTACCTTTCTATGGAGTGCAGCATCATGAAAAAAAACGGAATCTCTTACACAGTGGGCAATCAGAAATGGAAGTTACTCTTAATGACATAAGAATTGACCTGCTCACCACACTGGATAAAGACTATCAGGTAACCCTGATGGCTCACAGTCTCTCAGCAGCCTATGATAAAACTGCCCAAAAAGTGCTACTCAAACATCTGAAGATTTCAGCCGCGAGTTATGAAACATGCATCTGGTCACTGCTCAGTGATCTCTGTTAATTTTGATCAGGCAAGTACAGCTGTGCAGTTGCAAATTCACAAGCAGAGTCCCACATTCACCATTCCTAGTTAATGCCTACATGAAAAACCTGGCACACATAACTGAGTCAAAACTTCAAACTCTGGATACACGCTCATGACACAGATCTTTATTGGTGTAAAGAATGGATCAACAAAACAATCCAACTTTAATGACAGCGTACAGACTTCTCAAAGAAAACATTTTATCTTTCCAAACAGTGCAAAAAAAACCACACAAATTTCATCAGTGAAAAAAAGCACCAAAGATGAAACTCGTGCTGTTGAGTGGCTACAAACAGAGGACTATGCTTGATATACAACACAGAAAATCTAATTTCTTTGCATCATCTTTGACACAGACCTATGCTTCGAAAATGTCAACACTAACCTAACGAGATCAGCTAGAGATGGCATGGCTGGACTACATCCACAGAATGCACATGGGCATCCCCAAAAATCTACTTATTAGACTGCAACAGATTAAAATACCATGGTGCTTCATTGTGCTTAACTTAACAAAGACACGAGTAAAGCGAACTAGCCCTAAAGGCTTTTCCTGCAGTCAAAGATCAAATTCAAAATCCTCTTAATCTTGTGCAGGGCCTACTGGAACAAAGGCCTGGGCTACCTCAAACCAGTGGCACTGTTGATGTACCAACAGAGTTCTGAAATCAACTAATTCTCACAAGATCATTACACAAAAGTCAAAGTAGCTAAATCAAGGAGGCACAACATGCGGGGTCATATGGCAGACGTGCCCTGGAAATGCAAAGGGTGTTTCGCCTGTTTTTTGCGGACTGAGGCACTTCTGAATTGTAGAAAGGGCGACAAACACTTGTGCTGCCCCCATCTGTAAAATGTACTGCACATGCAGATATTGTGCTCCTGCGTAGTGGCAATTTGATTGGGATGTAGCCTAATGCAATAGAGGCACCTCTTTGGAGGGGTGGGGGGTACCAAGGAAATATCAGGCATTTCCCTGCAGGTGAGTAGAGTCACACACTGCACCCCCAGCTGGAGGATCCCTGGCCCTTCTTTGAAATCCGGCAGGTTTCCTACATGAAGGATGGAACAGCAGTCAAAACTGCCTATCCACGTTTTATTAATATCTATTTCCCAGTACTAGAACTACTTGTATTTACAGTGACAGAAAGTTTTATTTTTAAGCAATGTGGGACACAATCCCAGTCTACTCCGGATGCACTCAAAGATGGTTTGCCCAGTGCAGACAAGCACCAGGTGACTTTTTACATTACAAAATCCCAAAAGCCCAAGGAATGAAAATGCGGTATACAATTAATCAGTCACCAAGTTCAAAACCCATCCTTCTCTGTTAAAAGAATATAGAAGAAAACCGATTCAGAAATGTTCTCAACTAAATGGAACCAACTCCCAGCAGGCACAGCAAATCTACTAACCACCAGTGAATCACCCACTCCTTAATAAACTCGCTGGTTAGCAAACTTCAAATGAAGAAGTTTAATTATATTGGCCATCACATCCATTGACTGATGTTAGCCAATTTGAGTAGCCACTGGCGATTGTGACTGGATTCTACCTACCAACAAGGGTCCAAGACACTCACATGGGCGTTATCCAAACAATTCTATCTATCATTATAACATCCCACTCGCCCCACAAAGGACTAATATTTACAATTAAGAGATTATGAATCAGGATGCAAGGAAATAAATCTTTGATACCAATGTATTAACTACATGGACCTGTTCCATCTGTAATATTGGCTCTCCTCTAAATAGGTTGTAAGATAACATGCTGGCATCCCTGCCAATGAAGGACTTTTACAAGAGCGGGGACTCCAGCTTACAGCTCCTCTTAGCTAAGGATCCAAATGTGGTAACAACAGGTCAGATGCAGTGATGGCTTCTGCTGTCAACTGAACTGTCTCTTCCCCTATACTCTGTCACTAAGGGTATCACACCTGTTCCCCTTTTTCAGGTCAGGAAGAACCCATACTTGAACACCACCTTGAAAAACCCTTCACTACACAACAAAGAGGCTGGCCAGTCAGAAATCAGTTTTGATCTTTTCTTCGGCCACACCATCTTTGCAGAGTGTCTTCAGAGACCCCCCCGCCCACCCAAGCCAAGGTCACAATGGGGCCAATATTTTTTCTTAATCTTTATTTTTGAGTTTTTTTGCAGCATTATAACTGTTTACAGTCACAGTTGCAATATCACATAATACAGATTATACATAATGTTGCTTGGAATCATTCACTATCATAATGACACAACCACCAGCCCCGTCGATATTCACCTTCGTACCTCCCATAAGCCCAAGAATTGAACCTCATTTTGTGTTAGTCGTCTCAGTATTGTGCATCTCTAACTTGTTGCCCCTGCCCCCAAACCCAGTGTACAGGCCAATAGGGCCAAACCCTTCTACTCTGACCTCTAATACACCCTTGAATCCCAGCACTCCCCACAGATCTTCTCAAACTTCCTCGGGCAGCCCCTCGTTTCATATCCTACCCTCCCACCTCCATCCATGAACTCATACCAGTCACCTATTGTTGCTCCGTATGAGAACAACTCTTACCCCATGACTGGGAAATGTCACTTTTAGACACAATCAACCAAAGCCCGGTAAACAGCATCTTAGCCCCCTGGTGAAATCCAGGTCACCCAGCATTCCCAGAATAACAAAGTGCAGAGTATGTAGTGTACCCCGCAAGCACCAACTCCAGTGTGATCACCTTCCAATATTTATTTACCTATAATAGGACAATTAAAGATCGTGAGCAAGAGCATGCTATTGCCATCATTTACAGCTCTATACTTTTCTCATTTTAAACAGTCTACTTTTAGTATAGTAGGTCCTACGCAAACTCTATAGCTGGATAAACCGCAGTCTGGGCTTGATCGGGACCTCTTTTTGGTGCATCAGTGCCAACTCCCAGTCCAGATCCTCCAGGGTCTCTATATTTGATTCCCATGTGTGTCAGAGTTTCTTAAAGGTGTCAGGCTTATTGTATATTATGTTTCAGTATATAAACAATACCACCTTGGGGCTGAGCTTGCCCCCTTACAGCCTGCCTTGAAGTGGGCTGTATACTGGCAGCTCACCTAATTCAATGCCCTCTGCCCCTAAAGCATGGTGAAGCTGGAGATATTTATATTTCAAGTTGAGATTTAGTTCATACTCTCCTTGTAGTTTCTCAAACGGTTTTATCCCTACTGGGTCCGCCACAACTACTATAGTGGAAATGCCTATCAATCCCTACTGCTGGTAACCCATTCAGTTTGCCACCTCTTTGAACATGTTGCATTGCCACAGAAGGGTCTGTTTGGTTACTTTCCCTTTCCATCCTAAATTTTGTATGGAGGTGTCCTAGATCTCCATTACCACCTGTGGGCTTTTAAGAAGCGTCCTCTGATGGACCCTCCATAAAAGTAGTTTATGTACATTAATTTATCTATTTTGGTTCTCTCCAGTCTCGTAGCCAGGTCTGCATAAAACAAATGCAAAGTTAATAGCCACCTGCAGTAGAGAGGCTTATGAGTATGCCCTGACATCTTGGAAGGCTAACCCCCAACATAAACTGTTCTGGACTGTACATGTGGTGCTATCTTGGCCAGCCCCTGGTCCCTGGAGAGACTTATCAATCCTGTAGAGAGAGAAGTTTGGTATAAAGTATAGGGCATTCTGTAAAATAAACAACAATTTTGGGAGTGTAGTAATTTAAATATTGCTGTCCTATCAGCCGGGACATCTTGAGCCTCCTCCATCTCACTGGATCTCCCATGGGACTTTTTCTAGATTCTTCTCAAAGAACTGGGATTCATTGCCTGTCAGTGTAATCCCAAGGTATTTAAAACCATCATTTGACACCTGCACACTTTGAAACGCTTCCTAACAGAAGACCATGCCCCCAGCATCCAAAGCACTGATGTACTCATATCTATCCTATAACCTTAGTACTTTTCAAATGACCAGAGTATTGACAATGCAATTAACTTTCAATGTTGCCATTGGGCCCTGCATAACAGTGACGCCCATCTCTTGAACTTGGGGCTAAACCCAAATGTTTTAGAATCTGACTCAAATACACCCAGTCAATGGAGTCCAGTAACTTTTTGGAATCCAAGGACACAGGGCCATTCAGTTTCTTTCGTGTCTTATCTCGTCAAGCCAATTATAGAGTCTATGGAGGTTCGGCCTGGTCGCCCTCTCCCACATGAGCCCCGTTTGATCCCCATGTATTAGGCAAGTATTTTCTTTGACTAATCGCAGTGCAAGGAGTTTAGCAGGTAGCTTAGTCTCAGTGTTTAGTTGTGGGATGTGTCTATAAGATTCAAATAAATTATTGGCCTAGTGTGGCTTGGGTATAACTAAAATTCATTGGCCATTCTTGTAGTTATCTGGAAGGCATTGAGTCATTGACTGAATAAAGGTATACCAGGAACTCACAAGCAACAGAGCCATCTTCCACCACAGCTAGCACCCACTTGATGTGATTTGAAAGAAAAGCCCAATATAAAAAAAACTTAGAAATGTTTTCAATGACAGGCCTTAAAAAATCTACTCGCCCTCTCACTATGACGAGTCGGATGTTATAAGGGCGAGATATTTTTAGGGCTTTCTGGCCCATTCTGACAACAGAACTGGCAAAAAACAGGTGTTCTGTTCATTCAGAAAGAGAATGAGCAATAAAGATGCCTTTAAATCTTATTTGTTTTATCTTGTCACATTAGCTGGTCATTCAAAGACAGAGGTCAAATGTCAGCTTATATGCTCTCAAAAATTCCTGCTTATTTTATTCTGGAGACTGGTGTTCACTTGTGATGGGCGAGCGCAAAATGCTCCGTCCATTCTGTAATCTCTCTTTGGGCTTCAAACCACGCCCATGGTACGTCATTGACTCACATTGGTTAGTGGGCTTACCTTTTAAAATCCGCTTGCTTTCATTTGTGAGAGGCATGCATACGTCATGTCTTTTCCGGTGTTTAGCCCACCTCCACAGCACCGGTAAACTACTAAAAACATACGAGGCTCGATGTTTTCAGCCTGGGGTCCGAACTACTTTCTATGTTTATTTTCCACGCTGTGCGATCGCGTTGCATTCTACATTGTGCGATCGCCCTGAATTTTTTTTTTTTTCTTTACAACGCTAAAAGCTCTAACTCGAGCAAATGTGAGACCCATTGCATTGAAAATGCTTGTTTTTTGCTCTGGCTGCAAAGGTGATGCTGTAAAATGAACTGTCCGACAATCGTGTTGCGTGCTGTAGGATGTCAGGGTTCCTTTCCAACACAACATTTAAATAGCTGGTAAAGGAATTGTACAAATATTTAAAAATATATCTGCAGTTACAAAAACCACAATTTTTCGTAATTTTAAAGTGTGAAGAAAACAAAGAATTTAATAGGATCAAAACAAATCAGAACACTTTGCTTGGTGATGTTCATCATTAGTAGAAACCAGATTTCCACACATTATCGTTTGTATGTTATATAGTATTTTCCAGTAAAACTTCATAACAATGGGAAATTCTGTAGCCATTTCAATGGAAAATGAGCTGTTGCAAAAGACAGTGATCTACCACATCATGCTTTAGTAATATATTTATAAAAAGTGTGAGTTTTTAAACATGAACTAAGAAACATTCATGCCCTGCCCTAATGACAATGCTATTGCCTCTGGCAAACCCTCGCACATGAACACATCTTTAAAAAAATGTTATCACAGATTTCGAGCTAGGGTCACTCACAAATTTGAAATGCAGCAGCTCAGAGTAATAATCTATGAGCGCTAATGAGTATCTGGACTGAAGTGAAAGCGAGTTGAAAGTCCCACCAAATCTAAGCTCAGTTTTTTCCACTGACCTGAAGGACATTCTTTAGACTTCAAAGATGGAGTGGTTATTTTTACTGATTTGTCATATCTAGCACACAAGGCACATTTCTTTTTACAAAGTGATCAATATCCCTGTCCATTTGTGGCCACCAATACGATTCACGTACCCTACCTTTGGTTAAGGTAGCTCCTGAATGTCCTTCATGGGCTTTTTACAATATCTGCCATCTTAGATCAGTTGGCGGTACTAATTTGCCTAAGCTCGTTATAAGACCATCTTCAATGGTTAACTCTTCAGCGATTTAAAAAAATGGTTGAATCATCAAATTTAAAGTCTTTTCTTTTGGCCAACCTTCAACTATGTATTTGATCAGTCTTTACCGCCAAATCTTTTTCTGTGTTCTCTTTCCATTTTTTCCCTCTGAAAATAAACTGACATTTTCACACTCCACTGCCACAATCAGACATGCCTTATCATTTTCTGCAAATTCATCTTTTATGGGAAATGTAGATAAGTAGTCTGCTCAAACATGTTTTCCTCCTGAAATGTGGGACACATCAAAGTGAAATTGAAGTAACCATGCTGCAAATCTAGCTAACCTGGGAGTACTTGTTTTTGCATTAGTACTAGAGAATAGAAATGAATGGCTTATGATCAGTTTGAAGAATTAAGTATCTTCCCCACAGATAACTGCTGACATGCTAAGAGCTTTTTTTCTATAATGGAGTAGTGAGTTTCTGAATTCCAGAGAACCCTTGATGCAAAATCAATTGTGCATTCCTCATCACTAGAGTTCTAAAAAAAAAAAAAAAAAAAAAAAAAAAAAAAAAAAGAAGAAGAAGAAGTACAGATCCTAACCCCCACATTACTTGAAGTTAGGATCATAAACCTTAAGTACTTTTGCAGATTACACTTTCTGTTTAATATCATTAAAAGTTTAATTACATTCTGAGCTCCACAAGAAAACTACGTGTGATCTAAGTAGTATTGAAATAGGCCCCACTTTAGATGCAAAATCTGGGATGAATCTAGAATAGAATTCACAAAGCCCCAAAAATGAATTGGCACTAGACTGGTCTTTGGGAGGTGACGGTTTTACAATAGCATCAACCAGACCTGGCTTAGGATGAATAACATCACATGACCAAATAATCTGCATCTTTCAGAAATTCACACTTCTCTCTTTTTAGAACAACACCCGCATTTTGAAACACAGAAAGTACTTTTTGTAAAATGGTAACACGCTTCTCACTCTCCTTAGCATACATCAACATGTCATCTTGAAAAATGAAAATATTTGGTGTCCCCTTGACCATACTAGTCATAAATCTCTGAAAATACTGAAGCCACAGACGCTAAGCCAAACGGCATACGGCAATATTGGTAGGTTCTCCATGGGGATACAAATGCCATAAGATGACAACACTCTGTTTCTAACTCCACTTGGAGGTAGGCTGAAACTGAATTAGCTTTGTGAAATACTTAGTTCCTGAATTGGTCGAAAGCATTTCAAAGTTTTTTGAGGGAGTGGATATAAGTCAAACCCTATTTCTCTATTGAGTGCTCTTAGATCCAGAAACACACAACTCTTAGCTCCTCGTTTTTTTCCCCCGAGCCCCACCAAAGGTGAAAGCCACAACCAGGATTCAACAGGTTTCATGATTCCTTTACTGCATAAACCTTCCAAATCATTTCTGACACTGAAGGGGACTCCCTTAGTTTATGCTGAACAGGAATAGAATTGTCTTTGGTTCTAATTTTGTGTTTGACACATTTTGTGTTTCCCAGTTCACAAGAGAATACTTTTGGGATATTGATTCAATAAATCCTCAATGCCATCTTCTTCTCACACCACTGTCATCTGTTCACTGGTGCCTGGCCATAAAACAGCTCCTGGTGGAATCATCCCAATATGTTCAGTCCTTTCACTGCTACATAAACTTTACCATATATCTGCCTCCCCTTAAAAGTTAGGATATCCTCAAAACACCCCTGCAAATCGATTTTTCTCCCTTTGTGTGGTACTGGTGATCTATATGGTGGCAATAAGCCATGTTCACCCCATTTTCGTTGACATAATTCTTGAGTGACCATGGTGATACTGGCACTGGAGTCTATTAACGCCTGGTGCCGCAAAGTCTTCACCATGTGCGCCCCGCAAGTAGCGCTCGTCCGCTGCTCCTCATATAAGCGTACTCAAGGCCTCAAACCAGCACTAATCAACGGTGTGGCTTATTCTTTCGCACCTCGTGGGTCGCCATTTCTGAGGTGACCACCTGCTCGTCACCACATAAGGTAAGCACAATACAAAGTCAGCAGGGTAGTCGTTTTACTGAACACTGCAAAATCCAGACACCGGTCACCCGAAGCTGCTCGCAGGCAGCATCTATAGTCTTAACTGCCTCACGCCTAATCCCCTTATCTCAGCAATCTTAGAACCAACAACTACAGTTGATCCATAATAGAACCTCTATCTAGAAGCCTTATAATACTACCTAATGTAAGCTTATAAACACATATTACAACACTACAATGTCATGCATGAAAGGTGTGTGAATGGTCTGCAAAGAAGTCGGTGCCTTGTTGCGGCTTTACAGCTCATTAATTGTAAGCCATTGGTTCCGTTTTTTTACCTTTCCACTATTAACAATGCATTTAATTTTGGGGCAATCTCTTCTTAATAAAATTCTATGTTTTGAACCTTCACTCACTTTGGTGCCAAATCCAACCAGTATGTGTGAGTAATTGAGAAAAAGATGGTCTTGAAGTAATATTTGTCTTTTCAGTCTTTCTCTGCCAGGGCATACATTGTCTCCCCACGGAGAATCTACCATCTCTAGATATTTTCGTAAACTAGGCACCCAGGGAAGTACAAGATGGTTTGGCCTCTCATGGATCCTAACATGTTTTCTTACCCACAATGCCCTGCAAACCTCAAAATGAGACTAAAATCACACATTTCCCTTGCATTTCTGTGCCATATTCCTCCAAAATCAGAAGGAACCAAAAATATTCCTACCACCCAGCGTTCCCCCACTTGTTTGAATAAAAATCCTGCACCACTTGTGAGGCTGGGTCTAATGCCTGCAAAAGAAACTGATCAAACTAACATCATTGAGAGTCCTCACAAAAGGACTCTCCTTGACCTTGGCTTGATTTGTTCTTGTGCAGACACTAGGCACAGCCACACAAGTGAGGTAACATTTTTATCGTGAGACTTGGGGTACCGCCGGGTGGATGGAAGATTGTGCTCCCCACGCATTCTAGCACTTTCCATACAGAAATGTGAGGAAAAAGTACTTTGTAGTCAAAGTTTGAGGTCTGCAATGGATTCTGGGTAAATAAATGTGTTGAAGGTCATTCAAATCATCCCACCTTGTTTTACCCTACTTGTCTAGTTTTCAAAAATCTACAGGTGGCTGGGCTTCCCTAGGTGCCAGCTGGGCTACAGTCCAAAATCTTGACCTACCCATACTGGAAAAAGTGGGTCAATTTTGGGTGAAAAAATGTGCTGCGTCCAGGTTGCATTTCGGGCCATTACCCATCTCTGTCACTGGGTCTACCCACACAATTGAGGTACCATTTTTTAATCGGGAGACTTGAGAAATGCTGAGTGGACAGAAGTTTGTGCCTCTCAGCACATTCTAGAACTTTCCATCACAGAAATGAGAGGAAAATGTGTTTAATCAAAGTTTGAAGTTTGCAAGGGATTCTGGTCAACTAAACGCTGTGAGAGCCATGCAGGTCAGCTCACCCTGGATACCCCTCGGTGTTTAGTTTTCAAAAATGTACAGGTTGGCTAGATTCCCCAAGGTGCCAGCTGTGCTTGGGTCCAAACTTAAAAGCTCCACACTTTGGGAAAAACAGTGCCAATTATGGGTAGAAAAATGCACTGCCTCCATGTTGCGTTTTTGGCTGTTTCCTGTTGCGGGCACTAGGTCTACCCACACAAGTGAGGTGCAATTTTTATCGGGAGACTAGAGGGAGCATTGAATAGTACAACATTTATTATCAATGTGATTTCACTGTGTTTGTGCCTTCCAGATGTAAACTAGTGTATAAGAAAGATGACATTTTGAAAAATACCCTCTAAAACACACACTAGTATGGGTACGGACAAATTCAGCAATGTATAAAAAAAAACACTGCTTCTAAACTCTACATCTTGTGCCCATTTCGGAAATACATACGTTTTCTTGATTCACATTTATCACTGGCTATTTCGCTATAAGAAATGGTCTATACTTAGTACTGAATTGTAACCCATTGGATGTTGCATCTCAGTTATTTGCTCTGGGTAACTTGGGTTCTTGGAGAGCCTACACACCCTTTAGCCGCAACCACAGGGGTCTAGCGGACGTAATGGTATAGTGCTTTTGTCAATTTGACACTTTTTGACAAAAAGTTACAGATGAAAATGTTGTCACAAATGCCTGCATCTTTCCTACTCATTTTCAATATTTCTTTATTTCAACAGTTATTTTCCTTGGGGAAAATCCTCTAGAGTGATCTACACATATGACTCTTTGCGGAATTTGGTCAAGGTTTCATAAATTACAGCTTTTCTGAATTAGCCATGAGTTTCACACTAGACTCACCACAACTGGAAGTAAATTGAAAGCACACAAAAAAAAAAAAAAAAAAAGGGGGAAAATAGGTTACCTCTCAGAAAAATACCAAATCGGTGGCACAAAACTAGGTTTTTCATTCAGCTCTACATGTTCCTGAAAGATGGTGACTTTAGTACAGTAAACCATTAATAGTTGCCATTTTCAGGAAAAAACGGACATTTATCTGGAGCACTTTTTCTCTATTTTCTCTTGTCAAATGAACTTCAAAAATTGCTATATTTTACCTATGTTCTCAATCCGTTCCAGGGGAATCCACAAACTCTATGTTGGAAAAAAGGACGCAAATTTGGCTTGGGTACTTTATCTAGAAAAAAAGTTATGGAGCCCTTAGCACAAAGTACCCCAGTTAGCCAAAAAAGGCTAAGCCCTGGGGTGGGAGGATGGGGGACTAACAGCAAAGGGGTTAAGGTATAAAGGAAGCACATCTATATTTAATGTACAACTGTTCTTCAAGACTAGAAGGAATTGTTCACTCTGTTAAACACTTTCTAGGTTATGTACTTTTACAATCATATAGATTTTTAATTAGAGAAATATGAACACAAAAAATACCACATATGGTATTCCATCATATGACTGAAAACAAACTCACCCCAAAAAATATCTGCTATTTTAAGGGGAGGATCGTTGAGAAAGATCATCATCTCCTCCCTAGGAAATAAAAACAATGACAGCTCATTCTTATCTAGCACAGGTAAAGTATTAAACAAGCTTAGTCAATTTCTTTTAGCCACCTTGTGCAGCAGCGCAGCTGCTTTAAAGCATGGAAAAAAGTTAGAAAGAAAGAAAAAGCGCTATTGCGGGACACGCGCTGACCACGATGGGCTCTAAACAGTTTTCTTAACATGGGACTATTTTCTGCTTTCACAAAAAAAAAAATGTGATTATCTTACGCCCGACCAGAACTTTGTCACGTTAGCCATGCATTAAGACAGGGCCAAAAAGGCCATGCAGAGCACGAAGCACTGTCTGCATCTTTGTAGCATCTTGAAACCCACCGGGCGACTTTTTTCCCTGGCAGGATGGGAGGGGGCAAGCACTGAGGGGGTGGGGCTGGACAAACAACAAAGTAGGAGGAGAGTGGGGGCAGAGGGCAAGCAACAATGTGGTAAGGGTGAGGGAAGAATGGGTATTGGTAAAAGGAAAAAAAGTACCTCTGAAAGTGGCAACCAGTGGAAGGTCACTGGGCAAGGAAAGCAATACTTAGGCCATGCTCCAGGTAAGGACAAACACAAAGAAGTAAAGGGAGGTAAGGGTGAATTTAGGGTTTGGGGTGTATACAGGAAAAGGGAGGTAAGTTTGACTTTAGGGTTCGTGGCTGGGTAGAGGTAAACGGAGGTGAAGTTGACTTGGGGGCGGCTCAGTGATCGGTAAAGGGGGAAGAGGGTGACTTTAGGGTTCAGGGGTGGGAGAAGGTAAAGTAGTTGAGGGTCACTTGAGTGCTCGGGTAGGTAGAGGTAAAAAGAGGTGATCTTGGCAATCACTGTGTTTGAAGAAGAATAAATCACCCTCTAAATTATAAAAGAGGTAATCAACAAATATTTAAATGCAACAGCAATAAACGTTAATTCAGAAAACACATACTGTATGGCAACAGTCTTAAATGAAGACAGCCAATGGTAAGTAATAGACAGGCTAAAAGTCACTTTTTTGAGGGGGGGGGGTTAAGGTTTTTTTTTCCCCTCACAGCAATAGATTGTCGCATGCGCTGTGTCAGGCGAGATCTAAAGAGGGAACTCTCAGCTTAAGGACAAATTAATTGCAGAAGATTTGTGTAAATCACATGATGGTGAGGTTTGGATAATAACGCATTTCATCCCATGCATTATGGCTTACATTTTGGCACGTAAATCACTGTGACAACCTGCTGAATCTAAGTCGGGAAGATCTGTTAGAATAAAAAAAGAGATGCATTCTCATAAAGGCATAGACCTCAATCTCCGCAGAGGGTTGTGGTATGAAGGATTCTGAACACCAATAAATCACAGCTAATCTCGATATTTTCACCTCATGCAATTAGTAAAAGTGTGCCCACTAAACTTTGAATATCTGGTGCCAAGATCTTTACTGCAAAGGTGAAGAATGTAGGATTGATTTCCCATCCTTTGCCCGTTTTTAAAGAAAAGGCAAATGAGATGATTTAACGCTGTAGCTATCATCCAGACTTAGACAAGGAAACCATGGCAACCGCAGAAGGGGGAGGTTACTGACGCCTGCACTGACTACTATAACTGTGTCCTGATCCTGGGTTCTTTGACCAAAGTCAAAAACAGACTCCAGAAAAATAAAAATTACATAGCTCAAGTCGTAACACGAGAAATGCGAGCATGTGTCTGCAATACCAGAGAAACGGAACTAGCTGCTGGTGAAGAGCTGGACTAGCTTTAAAGGTTTCATTTTTATGCACAGGGCAGGGTCGGGAGACTGGACAGAGGAAGTGGCTTGGCAAGTGCTAGACCGTAACTTAGGGACTGGAGGTGGTTGTATTTCTCCAGGTGTGTCGCCAGCAACTGCACTGGACGGGACGACGTAACACCTTACAGGCCATGACCCCAGTTTTGTGGAAAACACTCCTATTAGTACTAAAAATGGTGATGGCAAAGAGTTATAGACAATGTTAACAAGCAATGGTAAAATCAATAGGCCTGGCTTCAAAGTTTGAAAGTAGGCAAACAGCATTTGTGTTATACTATGTGTATTTGTATAGCGCACAACTCACCTGGATGGCATCCTGGAGCTAAAGCAGGATTTGTGCATTCCTGTGTTGGCTTATCACAGCCACACCTATTGGCTTTGCCAAAGAACTTCAGTTTATAGATAGCTCAAGTAGGCAAAATGCAAGTAGTGACGAAAAACGACTGCTGTGTGATAATTTTGAGTTGAGATGTAAAATAGTTCCACATACACAGCAACACAAGCACTGCATAGGATGCAGGATAAGACACCTAACAGCCAATAACATAAGTGAGAGAGCAATATTTCTTTGAGCAGCATAAAGCCAACTATATGCACATTTTAATTAGGCCTGGGCAAAATTTAAATTAGGCAGGCATAGTTTCAGGAATTTCACTTTACACTTATTAAGCAAATTTTCCCAAATTACATCAATTTGCAGGAAAAAATGTAGCACAAATATGCTATTCCGTGAATCCATTGGAGCAATGGAACGTGGACAGCTGTTGTTAGCAGTGCCTTTGTTTTTTTTCGTGCTTTTTATTGAGAAATGTGTTCTCGCGGGGAAAATTATTGATGAGAGGATGCATTTCATGCTAAAAATAAAGCACGGAATGGCAGATTTGCATTTTACACAATGTTGCTAAGATTTCAGGTAATTGTGCGAAAGCAAATTATGTGAATTTTGCAAAGCCCTGATTTTAATGAATTGCTGCACCGTCAAGACAGATGTATGAAATAATCTTTCACCTATTGGCTGGAATGATAGCAGATGCCTTTATACTTCTGGGCTTAGATTTCCATACAAATTGAATGGAATTCTATCCCTTGGAATGGGGACACAGTAATCTCTAAACTAGCCCCACACTTGCACCTTTATGCAGCGTGGCTATGTTTTACCCCTAAATGTATTTGGATCAACAGGCCATTACACCCTGTTTTTACTGTTACGAAGAAACATTACTAGTTGTGGTGTGATAGTGCATGTACTATTGGCAGGCAAGACCTAAAAAGTATAATCAGTGCAGAAGCAAGAGACTACCGATCAAGTAATAAAATAATATTGGCTTCAAAGTAAATGACCATGACAATTTTGGTGATACCTAGGGGAGGCCACCTTATACTAATGGAAAAGTTCATTCTTGCCAAGAGGTACTCAGACGTGCTCCTGAGATACCCACTTTCCCAGGGAGCTCAGCTTTACTATGCACCTGCTGAGCAGTGCACACACCCCTCTGGCATACATAGACCATGTAATTCCCGATGGTATGCTTCATCTGACATAGGAAGGCAGAAAATACCAGTTAGACTTACCGAACTTCAATTATGCCAGGTTAAGTGTGACTAGCTATTCATTCATGGATTCTTCTTTGCCTTTTGACACTTTTGTGTCCTGGAATCACAGTGAGATCGTAAAATGACAAGCACCTGGCTGTGGCAAAAGGACTGTTCCCAGTGGGCAACTCAATATCTCCTGAGATGACACATTTCTAAAGCACTTTGAAACAACGTGTCCAAGTAAAAAGCATTTCTAAAGGTCACCAATCAAACTGCAAGGAGATGAAATTTAAACAACATAACTCAGTTCAGCAGACTGTACAACAAAGGGTTAGGGACAACTCTCCGATAGGCAAAAACTTCAACTCTTAAGATTTCAGATTTTCTTCTTCACATAAATGCAAGCACATGGTCAAATTTAGCTAGAGTTCTCGCGCGTTTTAAACGATAAGCTTGTGACCTTTTTGTAGGACAACTCGCAACAGTATACCCTAAAAAAACTACAAATAAGCCCTGCAACAGCAACATGACCACAATGAAAGACTGAAATTTACAGTACATATTTTGTGGGGAAATCCAGAGCATGTCTTAAGATCAGATCAGTGATCCTATTCCCTGAAGAGCACAGGCGGGTGCACCATCTACCAACTGACAAATTTATTTTAGAACCAGTCAGAGACCATATACAAATTTTATTTACAATTGCCACCATTTAAAAGATATTATAGTGACTTTGAGGAATACTTGAACGTTCTGAGGGACAAATGCCAACTATCATTGAACGGTGTAGGACAAAATGCAAAAGATATAAGGAAAGGGCAGACAAGACAATCATCTGTAATGTTATTACCACTCAGCCCTTTAATGTTATATAACTGAAGTCATAGGGCATGGGTATTCAAACATTTTTCCAGGGGCCACAAAGAATGGTCTGTGGTGCCTAAGGGGCATCAGCTGGGTAGGACTGTTTTTTTTTTTTTGTTTGTTTGTTTTTTTTCAACAGGGGGAGAAAAAGCAGGTTAAGGTGGGAGTAGGGGAAGCAAAGCATGTACATGGTCTGGTCCAGGCTTCTCCAACAAGTAGCTCGTGAGCTACTGGTAGCTCTCCAGCAACCTGTAAGTAGCTCTCCGGTGTGCATCCTAGCCTACTAAATGGCAACCTTTTGCTCAGTTGAATCAATATTTGTGTGCCAAACTATTTGTTCAAGGCGAAAATGTGTGCAGAACTCATAAGCTGATGCTTGAAGAAAAATGGCTGAATTTCCAAAATACAGTTAAAGCTGATTTTCAAGTGATAACTAACGTCAGGAGACGTAGTACTAATAATATTACTTTCATACCAGGCACACTACAGGTGTGCTGGCATATATTACCCACATAGAGGCATTTCAAACTTACAAACCCTTTCTTTATATTGGTGCTGGCAACGCATGTAATCTTGTCTGATGTGGTCACCATTAAAACACTGATAATAGTAGGTCACAATCATTTTCATTGAACATAAGTAGTTCCTATTAAACAAAAGGTTGGAGACCATTGGTCTGGTCAGTACGTCATGGAGTTATCTTGAGTGTTTCATTTCATACTGCCATCTGAAATAAGTCCTTAGTCTCTATAAGAGTCACAGATTTAACAATGCTGTATCTGAATCGCTATCCCTCTACCGCACTTTGGGATAAGACTTCTCAGCTTGCTATAACTACCTTGGGAAAGTCAAGTGCAAAAAGGAAATAACTTGATTATTGAACTGGAATGAAATAGGATTGCACAATGTGAAACCAGAAAGCGTGGAATCAATCCCCAACTCCTCAAATAGTGTGATCGTAGGCAATTGTTGTATTTCACTTTGTCTCCTTTTTCTTCATGATCACATACAAGAATACCATGAAATATACGAGATCAGACCTGGGAATCTCTCCACCCCCCTCCATGCCCCCCCCTCCAGTTGATATTGCTTGGAATTCCGGACAAAGCTATCCCCAAAACTGCATGCTTGTTCGTATTTATTACCTTGGCAGTATTTCGGCTCTGCATTGCTTTGGCCTGGCTCGATCCTGAGCCCACCTCCCTTGGTCAACGGCTGGCAGCCTGATCGCTGGCCATTTACAAGCTCGAGAGTGCCTTATATCGACAGAAGGGTAAAAGGACAAGGAAGAGGAGACTCAGGATCTGGGCCCCATTATCAACTTGGGTTTTGGACAAGAAGGAGATGCAGGAGGGGGACCTCGGGCCGGGCGTCTATAACTCTTGACTGGGGAACATTCAGCATAACTGATTTGATGGTGGGGATCTATGGTGTGGCAGTCGCACTGTGCATTTTACTCACTGCAATTTCTATATGGAAATGAATGTTGGAATAATCTATACGAAAGTCTCATTTTAACATTTAGTTCTTACAATATATTTGATTTAGGTTAACTTTCGTGTTTTGGGGTGGGCGGGTTATTGTTTTGTAAATCTCAAAAATGTTGTAAATAAAAATATTTGGAGTTCAGGGTATGTGTTGTACAAAAACATTTCTTGTGCCCGATTGAATAAACTATTATGTCCATGTTTAACAACAACCCAGGCCACCTCGAGGGTTCCACATGACAACTCACTTGCCTTTTAGTATACTCTTGGCATTGTTGTCAGGGTAGGAGAAGGCATGAATGTTTCTACTTATTTTTTTAAAGTATCGTTTAAAAAAAAAAAAAAAAAAAAATTCTCAATTCCTCTGATGTACCAAGGACAAATGCTTCTGCATGTTAATGAACCAGACTTTTTTGAATTTTGAAGAGAGTTAACACGTTTGTTGCAAGATGTCTTAAGACTGAACGTGCTCCTAAAGTTAAGTGGTACAAGACACCTTGTTAGCTTCTCTTCTATTACGTCTGTTATCATGTAAACACCTGCGTTTTTATTTAACATCTCTGCACGTTAGTGCTCTCCCAAGTGAACAGCATCAGCCCAGGGCTGTCGTTCAGCAGGTGGCCGCATATTTAGGTCGAGGGGGGGGGGGGCGCATGTGGCCCTCAGACTGTACTTTAAGTATCTCTGACATAGGGATTATGAAAAATCCAAGCATCACGCAATGAACAAGTTTACTACATGAGTCACGCCCATTCAGCAAGAGATGGATAGGTGGACAGGGTATAGTATGTAGCTGATGGTACAATTTGGAGCACACACTCGCAAATATATCAATATTTCTACAGCATGGCTAGGTAGCGTACTGTCATTCACATGCAGTATGTTTTCCATTTAAATTGTCACTAAATCTACATAAATATGCAGTTTTAATGATACAACTATACAGCAGAAAAGCAATGTGTAGGAATCCATTTCAGCAAATCTATGTCCTTTACACAAAACCAAGTTGTTGTGTTTTCCTAACTGCTGATATATTTTGAAACATTGTTTCAGTTAATTTACAAGTAGATAAATGTGGTAAGAAAACAATTCACATCCTACATCCGTTGTTTTCACAATTCCTGTACCCCCACCAATATTGTCACCGACAGTGAAATAAAAATAAACATCAATGGCCCTGGTAAAGGATTAAGCGGCAATTTGTTAGAAGGCATCCTTGACACTTGATTTAAGTCTTTGAACGCACACAAATGCGACAAAATAAAATCACAATTTTAAGACATCGTTATTGTTTAGTCACCTTTTGAACTCCAACATAGGCCTTTTTTAAGAGGCGAGGCGGGGTTGTGCAGCACCCCCCAAAACACCCTTACTCCCAGCGACTATGGGTGGGATGATCAAAAGGGGGAATGACTCACCTCCTCCCCGAAGCGCACCACCTTCTGCCCGGTGAGCGAGCGCAGGGTCGGATAGACGCTGCAGGGGCCGGGCTCTCCGGGGGCTGGCTCGGGCCCCCGGTGGAGGGCGTAGCGCGCCTCCAGCTGCGGATCCACCAGGCTGCTGTTGATGAGCTGCTCCTGCTCCCGGGGCTCCATCCGCTCCCAGGCCGGCCCGCAGCGCTCCCGGATCCGCTCCTTCTCCAACATGATCTTCCGGGCCATGGGGCTCAGCGACGAGAAGTAGGTGAAGCGCTTGCGCTCCCGTTCATCCAGCGGCCGGTTCACCGAGCCCGAGGCGGTGCGGGCCGCGGCGATGGCGGCCGACATGGAGGCCATGTCCCTGCTGCTGAGGGCCCCGTCCCCGAAGGCTGCCTGTCCAGTGAAGCCGCCTGCCCTCAGCTGCGCCGCATCCTGCTCCTCCCTCACCCGGGAGCCAGCCTGCTCCCTCCTCTGCAGCACAGCGCGCCCCCGCCCAGCGGCTGCTGCAGCTCTCCTCCCACTGCCAGCCTTCACCGCCCTCCTGTGACTCTCCCGGCAGCCTCATCTCAGTCACTGCAAGAACTAGAGAGCGCGACCGTTTATATTTATTAAAACGCAGTTTCTTCTATTACCCATATTAATTGAGCAAGCTCGAATATTTTAATCATTTAGTAGACTAAAGAGAAGGCATATGCAAGATTCAATATGCAATTAGAATTAACAAAGGAAATTAGAACATCGTTGAAAACAACAGGAAGATTTAAGTAAAATAAAATAGCTACGTAACGTATTCCGTGGCGATAACTATTTGACTGAGGAGCAAAACTGTAATTTATTGACAAATACAGCGATCGGGGTGATATCAAGCATACTTCTAGGGAATGAACGTTAGATGATGAAAGGTACATGAAGATATTAATGTAATATTCCAGGATAATGAGTTCAAAAAGTATACATTAGGGATGGTTAGTTTTGGTAAGTACTTAATTTCACCCAGATAAATGTTTTTTGCACCTCTGGTGAATGTCAGCCCATTCTAAACTTTCTAGTTGTGAAATATTGTTTAAATGGCTACTATTAATATAAGGTCCAGTAAATCGAGTTCTGTTTTTTTAAGGTGATGGGATAATGCTTTTATGTTCGAAGCTAGTGCAGTTGATGAGTTTATTATTTCATTTATATCTTCACAATTGCTTGTATAGTTTGCGATGTTCTTCCAATAGCAGATGTTTCAAACCGCCAATTTCTTAAGTGCGATTCCAGTTTAGAGATGGCTAGGAAAGGTGTGATTTTGTATTGGAAAGGGACCTTTGATAGTTGTGGCAAATGGAAGTGGATGTACTGCGGGTATGGCTGTTGAAGTGCTCAGTTTCCTGTTTAGTCTGGATATGCGTTAAGAGCCTTGAGGAAGAAGATGTAACATAGCATCGATTTTCCAAGCTGTATAGCCTACTTTGGAGAGTTTAGAGGCTAATGTAAGGAGAGATGGATTTCCATCCACGTCCGGTGATTGTACTAATATGGCTTTAAGTTTCAAAAAGTCATAGACGTTATTGCCCATATATTGAACACTAACAATGGCCCAGTCGATCATCGTGACCGTATTAGAGAGGGCTAGCGGCATACTGGTTGCACAGCTCTCACTTTTCCATGGTCCTTGCATCTTGCATGAGTACCTCCTTATTTTGTGACTTCTAGTCCCGGTAGTCTTATTAAAAATTATAGGCACAAGACCCAGAATTCAAAGAAACAAACAGTGCAAATGCCAACAGGTCTGGTTTTAAAGGAATGTTGTATGGTAATGTAAAGTATTACAAAATAACATGGCAATGGATATGTATTTGTGTGGAAGCAAAGAACTGTAGAGTAATATTGGTGTAATTGAAAAGATCAAGCGACAGTTGTACTGTCAAGCCAGACTTAACAATCCATGTAGGTTAATGGCTGCCCCACCTCCAATCTGTGCTTCTGCCAGGGAAAGACAAACACAATAATTTATCTAGTTATCTTAAGACACATTATTAATATTACAATACCATGTGTGTGCCCCTGAAAGTTCAACCTCAGGCTCCTTGAAACATAAACAAAACGATCACAGCTGTGAGGAGAGCAAGCACTGTTTTTTGTGGAAACACACAACTTCTGCCCAATCAAAACATGTACTACTGACTCCCAACATGTTGGGGAAGCCAATGCACTTCTATATTGATGCTCACGTAACTGTCTGATGACAGCTGCACTGTCATGCCAGACCATAAAGATCTTGACCTAATGAGGTACTCATGAATGGACCTGGGAAACTTGAGAGCTCGGTGGCTAGGCTTGTAATCTCAGAGTGTCAGGTAGACCGGGTTCCATTTCTAGCTTTCTCAATTGATTCTTTCCATCATCACCCTGCACGACCCCCTCCTCCCAAAAAACAGCAGATTAATGTTCACAGTCAATACACATGTACTAGTGCCCCACATTCCATCATCTACACAAGCTCATGCTCACCATCCCATGCTAGTGTGCAATCACAACAACTCAGTTTCCCACTATCACATATCAGGTGTCGGTGCCCTCAGTTACCATCGCTACCCTTTGACCTCACATACCAGTGTTCCCTGACAAGGGAGTTGCCTCACGCTCTCAGTAAGTACCACTCTGCATCCACTGGATGACAACATGTTTTAATTTTTAGAATTTGCTTCTTTCAAAAACATGTTGCGTCAAGTGTTTGAAGATTTCTATGGCCTGCAAACACCGATCCTTTGACAGTGCCCTATCTCAGCCTCTTGTCGATATTAACAATTTATCCTACTGAGTGAGTGCATTACTCTTTCTAGTTCCATTCAAGGGCACATTACTGCTGTATGATTTATTCCATTGATTTATCCTATTTGGTTTTTACTAGCTCATAATGCAAACATGACATTTTTTCCTCTTCATTTTGGCTGGCCTCTCGACGTAACCCGTCCTGGTGGTAGAGCTTCACAAGGTTTCCAGTTGGCTGTTGCAGTAGTTTATTTTTGTCCTCAGTGGGTTAGCTTTCCACTCCGTTGTTTGACCAAGAATCCTTTGCTTTCTTTTTTTAAGGACTGAATTATAGTCTTCATGGTATTCGACAGGGGGTCGGCCTTCACTACCTAACATTTACGGTGGATCAGCCTTTGCAGGGATGTGACTTTGTAAAGACCAGGTATCAGTTTCTTCCTAGATCTAACCTCACAGTATCCTCACACTAGGGGGCCTAGATTACAACCATAATCTATACTGATTTATCTGGCAACACTTGTATAATTATAACCACAATCCACTGTTAAGTCATTTAAACACATTGAACTAAGGGGAATGCTAATTAGTTTGACTCATTTTCTCTTTTTACGTTGCTACTTCATTTTGGTCCTGATGATGGCCCTGTTTAAAATTGTTTTAGTAGGGTTGAAACATTGACAACTGCACTAGTGGTCTGATATCAGTTATGATAATTTACACACTGTACTCCTATTCTGAGTCATATTGGTGAAAATATACCTTAATATCAGCCCCTAGTATTGTATCACTGGTGTCACTACTCACTTTCACAGCACAGTTTTGTTGGAGCAGTATGAGAACAAATTGCATCATAACAAATATGATGCAATGTGTTCTCATACTAATGAAATGACCATACAGTGAATACATTTAACTGCATTTTATCAAATCATTGGATATCAACATCTGAGTACTCAAGGAAGTCTAGGCTTACACTTTCTCCACGAGACCATTGTCTGTATTGCCCGTTTAGATGGTGGCATGCTTTATTTTTGATCTTTGTTTTGGTGGCATAGACGTACAAGTCACTTACTTGGCTCATTTGGCAGCAGTCTGGTCACGCTTGTCACCTCTGTCATGCTACACTCCTAAAGTGTTATTTGTCAGCTTTAGTCTGCTGACGTGAGCCATTGGTCCCTAAATCAGTTGCCAGCACATCTATCACTCTGCTGGTGCTCATAGTCAACATGTGTTCCCCAACAAGTAATCTTAGTCTTATGAGATTATGTTTCCTACAGTCTAGAAGAATGGTGGAAATAGAAGAAATACTCCAGGAAGCCAAAAACTGGGAGCATGAATACTCTGTCAGATAGCGAATGGCATCATGAGGTGCTGTTAACTAACTCATCCAATTGTTTTACAAAGTGAAACCCCAAAGAAATTATCAACAAAAGTAGTAATAAAGATAGTCTGGCTTTCTTAATTGGTTACAATTACACTGCATTTAAGATATCTAAGAAGATTACTGTACCTGGAGAACAGAGCTTAGTTGTACGGTATGACATTGGCAAGATAATTAAGGTGGTTAACGCACTTGCTAGAGAAATTTGTGTGTAATCTCGTCATAAATCTGATTAATTAAATAGCTATATAGTCCAAGAGTTCTAGTTTATAGAAGGTAGCTCAATGGGATAATTATTTTGTTGCAGAAAACCTTTTTAGCCTACAAGGAATGGGTTTCAATTAGGTGAAATTGTTCAGTTATGGAACCACTGAAAATGTCTGAACGTCAACTAAAAGGCAGGGTTTTCAAAACACTTATTAAGTGTGGAAAGCATTCACTTTGTATTCTGAGCTATATAAGTGATTTGGAAATCACACACTCAGAAAAACGTACCCGACATTCCCGGAAAAATACCAATAAGATGAGTCAAGAGCATGTTTATAAATCATTTGCGTCTTAGAAATGCGTGACGTGACGCCCCAGTGTGCCACCGCTTGCTGAGGAATCTCCGAATCTGGAGGCAAGGTTCCTGATGTGCTGTACTGTTTGAAACTCAACTCGGACAAAACAAATCAGTAATGTCCGCAGATGTGAGACATTTATTGCTGGGTTGCACCCTTCTGGAGACTGCAGCTTCGCGTGGCGAAGTGAACTGAATATGTGTGTGAACCCCAAAATATTTCCTGATGTCAGCACGCTCCGCCAATATATATGTAGGAAGATTTAGTAAGTTTGGCCCTGTTTCAGGTCAGTAATAGCTCGCTCGTGGGACCGCATTCCTGCTGATGTCCACTGTGTGCCGCTGTAGGCACGGAACCTGCGTCAGTAGCCTTGAATGAATGATGGGCTCGCATTGACCACAAGTTGAAAACTGTCTAGTACAATAAATAAAAAAGCCCAGTATACACCGAGAAAAATAAGAAAAACAGCAGAATTTTGGAATAATAGATGGATGCTGTTGCACATGTTCTCCAAAGTACACAGTAGACTGGCTATCTCTAAGAAATTAAAATCTGCGTGTGTGCGACTGGATTGACGGTTTGCAAAGTTCAGCTTTAACTGTAGAAGGAATACTATCGACCACAGGCCTGCCCAGTCCTTTCATGTGTTGATGGGATAAGCCGCCCGTAGGCTTTCCTTTTCAAACAGCACACCTCCTGCAGACTAAGAATGCATCTATCTATTGTCTTTCGTGGCTATCTCAAATCAAGGCATCTGTGAACAGAGTTCTTGAGATAAGGTTGCTTGTTCAAACGGTTACCATGGAATGTGCTGCAAACATTCACTGATAAACAAGGTTGGCTTTTAGAAAATGTATATACACACTGAAATGGGTCATGCACAAGTTTCGACTCAATAACATATTTTGTTTACACGTACCAACTCACAAATGCACATCCGCACAGTCCACCCAACAGCATCCCATGAAAAAAGGCAAGCAGGTTTACCATCAGGCACGCACTGATCGTTTACGCACACCCAGCCTAACACAGAGTCACCCACAAATTAACAGACAAGCAGCTACCAAAACACACAGATTAGCGTCCAACGACACAAAGACAGACCCTTCAACCTGCAGAAAACTTCACTGTGTAAAAGGAGGGAACTTGGAGGGGCGAGACACAAATGAAGAAAGGTACTGTTCCTATAGACAAGAAATCCACAGATGGGACACAGGACACAAGAACTCAAGAGGGAATCCTGTGGATCATATTGTGGTGCCCTCACACACCCAAAGGGATGTCATGCTTCATCATACAGCATGCTCCTTGTAGGACTGTCGCTGCAATGTCCTACGGGACACTGAAGGGTCGCTTTGACAGAGGTCTTTTTAGTAGATGCCATATCATGAGAGATGTTCAAGTGTGAAGGTGTCCATAAGGGGCGGGGTAAGTGTGTAAGGTTTCTATGTGCAAAAACTGAGAAAACTGTCTAAGGGACCCCCTATATTCTTTACTATTGGGGTGCTGCTGACAGGATTAAAATACCATAGAAATGGTTGGGGCTGCTGTGGGGAATCAATGTATCCAAGTAACCTAAATGGCAAAATAAAAAGTGATATTGGGTCAGTATGTTTCGGCCTCTTAGGCCCAAGAAATATGGATGGTAGCCCCCACACCTAAAAAAAAACCCTCTGCGGTAGTGAAGGTAACCCCCTAAAAGGTAATACTTGTAATCTCATGGAATGGTAACGTATATTAGTGTCCCATCTGCAACAGAAAAAAGAAAAAAATACAAGTGATAAAAAGGTGACAGTGGAAGCTCTAATAATGTATTCCTGCATCAGCTTGATAGAATATTCAATATATCATACCAGAATAACAGGCATGCACACGCTGCAAGAAACGGTGCTAATCAGTCACCTTTTGTTGAGGTCAAGTGACCATATGACAGTATACACATCAATTATATAACAAAATGGCCATCCGTTAGCTTAGACACACAGTGGTGTACAAATATCACACAGTGATTAATTGGTGCCGTCAGCAGTTTTTTAGGTTAGAGGGTTCTTACACAATGTTTCAAAGAATTATGCCCCATAGGTTGAGGCTAGCGCTCAGCTGCTAGCTAAAAGAAGACATACAAACACATCATTACATCGGCTCTCATATATTGGGTACGTCATGTGGGAATGGCAGCACTCACAAATCTGTGGCGTTGGGACTGCAGTTAATCTACCCGCCTCTGCTCTCCTGGAATGGAGACGGAGCAGGGAGGGCGGTCCGTTTTTAACCCCTTCGCTGCCAGGCCTTTTCCACCTCCTTTGCCAGGCCTTTTTTTGCCTATTTGGAATAGTTCACGCCTAGGCCCTCATAACTTTTTGTCCACATAAGCTACCCACGCCAAATTTGCGTCCTTTTTTTCCAACATCCTAGGGATTCTAGAGGTACCCAGACGTTGTGGGTTCCCTTGAAGGAAACCAAGAAATTAGCCAAAATACAGTGAAAATTTCGTTTTTAAAAAAAAAATTGGAAAAAAGGGACGCAGAAGAAGGCTTGTGGTTTTTTCCCTGAAATTGGCATCAACAAAGGGTTTGCAGTGCTAAAATCACCAGCTTCCCAGCTTTCACGAACAGGCAGACTTGAATCAGAAAACCCAATTTTTCAACACAATTTTGGCATTTTACTGGGACATACCCCATTTTAACGATTTTTTGTGCTTTCAGCCTCCTTCCAGTCAGTGACAGGAATGGGTGTGAAACCAATGCTGGATCCCAGAAACCTAAACATTTCTGAAAAGTAGACAAAATGTTGAATTCAGCAATGGGTATTTTGTGTAGATCCTACACGGGTTTCCTACAGAAAATAACAACTGAAATAAAAAAATATTGAAATTGAGGTGAAAAAAACAAAATTTTTTCTCTACGTTTTACTCTGTAACTTTTTCCTGCGATGTCAGATTTTTTAAAGCAATATACCGTTACGTCTGCTGGACTCTTCTGCTTGCAGGGATATATAGGGCTTGTAGGTTCATCAAGAATCCTATGTACCCAGAGCCAATAAATGAGCTGCACCTTGCAGTGGGTTTTCATTCTATACCAGATATACAGCAATTCATTTGCTGAAATATAAAGAGTCAAAAACAGGTATCAAGAAAGCCTTTGTATTTCCAAAATGAGCACAAGAGAAGGTGTTGAGGAGCAGTGGTTATTTGCACATCTCTGAATTCTGGGGTGCCCATACTAGCATGTGAATTACAGGGCATTTCTCAAATAGACCTCTTTTTTTACACACTGTCTTATATTTGGAAGGAAAAAATGTAGAGAAAGACAAGGGGCAATAACACTTGTTTTGCTATTCTATGTTCCCCCAAGTGTCCCGATAAAAATAGTACCTCACTTGTGTGGGTAGTCCTAGTGCCCGCGACAGGAAATGCCCCAAAACACAAAGTAGACACATCACATTTTCTCAAAGAAAACAGAGGTGTTTTTTGCAAAGTGCCTACCTGTGGATTTTGGCCTCTAGCTCAGCCGCCACTTAGGGAAATCTACCAAACCTGTGCATTTTTGAAAACTAGAGACCTAGGGGAATCCAAGATGGGTGACTTGTAGGGCTCTCACAAGGTTCTGTTATCCAGAATCCTTTGCAAACCTCAAAATATGGCTCAAAAAACACTTTTTCCTCACATTTCGGTGACAGAAAGTTCTGGAATCTAAGAGGAGCCACAAATTTCCTTCCACCCAGCATTCCCCCAAGTCTCCCGATAAAAATGGTACCTCACTTGTGTGGGTAGGCCTAGTGCCCGCGACAGGAAATGCCCCAAAACACAAAGTGGACACATCACATTTTCTCAAAGAAAACAGTGGTGTTTTTTGCAAAGTGCCTACCTGTGGATATTGGCCTCTAGCTCAGCCGTCACCTAGGTAAACCTACCAAACCTGTGCATTTTTGAAAACTAGAGACCTAGGGGAATCCAAGTGTGATGCTATTAATTGTGTTTGACCAATGACTTTGTGTTTCACCACTGCGCATATTAGTTGCTCAATGTTCACCAATAGCACATTATGGTGGTCATTACAACCCTAGCGGACGGTGTTAAAGCGGCGGTAAGACCGCCAACAGGCCGGCGGTAAAAAAATAGCAATTACGACCGTGGCGGAAACCGCCAACAAAGACAGCCACTTTAACACTCCGACCGCCACGGCGGTACAAACAAACAGCTTGGCGGTCACCGCCAACAGACAGGCGGGAGAAAATGTACCGCCCACACTATTATGACAGGCCAATCCGCCAACTTTTCCGGGGCGGATTCACCGCGGATAAAAACACGGTGGAAACAGGAATTCCGAAGGGAAAACGTTCACCTCTACACACCCCACGAGGACACCATGGAACCGGAACTCCAAATTCTACCTGCGATAGTCTTCCTGCTCCTCTACCAGGAGCACGAACGCCGGCGGAGAAGACCACAGTGAGTACTGCACCTACGACACAGGGGAGGAGGAGGCAAAAAACAGGGACACACACACGCAACACCCCACCCTCACCCTCACCCACTACAACACACACACTAATACATGTTGATACATTACAGTTACACCCCCCAAGCCCACCGGAAGAATGCAAAGACAAAAGGAAATGAGTGTAACCATTGTAATCTATTAAAATACAGTACTCAAAAATATATATACACTATAAACAAATATATATACACCAATAATACAAGTCCAGGTATTGCACCATTTATAGCCCGTGGACCACTGGGCCCAAAATGCATGGGCGAGGCCCACACTCAATACCCGATCAAAACAGAGAGAACATTGGAGGGGCATCAGATAGAAATACAACAGGCACCGAAGGGGGAAGGGAAGGGGGGGGGGGCACCTCAGCCGGATGAGTGCACGACGCCAGATCCACGAGGGGGCTCAATGCCCACTGTTCAATCCTGGGGAGTGCAAAGCCACAGTCTCTCAAGTCTCACAAGTGGGTGGTTTGCCCACTGCCATATCCTGGGGAGTGCAAAGCCACAGTCTCTCAAGTCTCTAAAGTGGGTGGTTTGCCCACTGCCATATCCTGGGGAGTGCAAAGCCACAGTCTCTCAAGTCTCTCCAGTGGGTGGTTTGCCCACTGCATTATCCTGGGGAGTGCAAAGCCACAGTCTCTCAAGTCTCTACAGTGGGTGGGTTGCCCACTGTTCAATCCTGGGGAGTGCAAAGCCACAGTCTCTCAAGTCTCTACAGTGGGTGGGTTGCCCACTGTTCAATCCTGGGGAGTGCAAAGCCACAGTCTCTCAAGTCTCACAAGTGGGTGGTTTGCCCACTGCCATATCCTGGGGAGTGCAAAGCCACAGTCTCTCAAGTGGATAACAGTCTCCACTGGTTCTGGAGGGGGACTGGTGCCCAGAGTGCTTCATCCTGTGAAGGACAGAGGTAGTGGATGGATCTCTCCACTGGTTCTGGAAGGGGACTGGTGCCCAGAGTGCTTCATCCTGTGAAGGACAGAGGTAGTGGATGGATCTCTCCACTGGTTCTGGAGGGGGCCCGGGCCAGCGGTGCCCAGAGTGCTTCATCCTGTGAAGGACAGAGGTAGTGGATGGATCTCTCCACTGGTTCTGGAGGGGGCCCGGCCCAGCGGTGCCCAGAGTGCTTCATCCTCTGAAGGACAGAGGTAGTGGATGGATCTCTCCACTGGTTCTGGAAGGGGACTGGTGCCCAAAGTGCTTCATCCTGTGAAGGACAGAGGTAGTGGATGGATCTCTCCACTGGTTCTGGAGGGGGCCCGGCCCAGCGGTGCCCAGAGTGCTTCATCCTGTGAAGCACAGAGGTAGTGGATGGATCTCTCCACTGGTTCTGGAGGGGGACTGGTGCCCAGAGTGCATCACTAACCCCGTGACGGACCCAGTTGCGTCAGTGCCCCTGCCGCTCATGGGCTAGCGGTGCTTGAGTTGGTGGTGCCCTGTTCAGCAGTGCTTGAGTTGGCGGTGCCCTGTGCAGTGGTGCTTGAGTTGGCGGTGCCCGGCCCAGCGGTGCTTGAGTTGGCGGTGCCCGGCCCAGCGGTGCTTGAGTTGGCGGTGCCCTGTTCAGCGGTGCTTGAGTTGGCGGTGCCCGGCCCAGCGGTGCTTCAGTTGGCGGTGCCCTGTGCAGCGGTGCTTGAGTTGGCGGTGCCCTGTTCAGCGGTGTTTGAGTTGACGGTACCCTGTGCAGCGGTGCTTGAGTTGGCGGTGCCCTGTGCAGTGGTGCTTGAGTTGGCGGTGCCCGGCCCAGCGGTGCTTGAGTTGGCGGTGCCCTGTTCAGCGGTGCATGAGTTGGCGGTGCCCTGTGCAGCGGAGCTTGAGTTGGCGGTGCCCTGTTCAGTGGTGCTTGAGTTGGCGGTGTCCTGTGCAGCGTTGCTTGAGTTGGCGTTGCCCTGTGCAGCGTTGGTTGAGTTGGCGGTGCCCTGTGCAGCGGTGCTTGAGTTGGCGGTGCCCTGTGCAGTGGTGCTTGAGTTGACGGTGCCCTGTGCAGCGGTGCTTGAGTTGGCGGTGCCCGGCCCAGCGGTGTTTGAGTTGGCGGTGCTTGAGTTGGCGATGCCCTGTTCAGCGGTGCTTGAGTTGGCGGTGCCAGGCCCAGCGGTGCTTGAGTTGGCGGTGCCCTGTGCAGCGGTGCTTGATTTGGCGGTGCCCGGCCCAGCAGTGCCTGTGCTGGCGGTCCTTCATGGCCCAGCGGTGCTTGTGCTGGCGGTCCTTCATGGCCCAGTGGGGCTTGTGCTGGCGGTGGCCTCCTTGGCAGCTGGGCTGGGGCTGGCGGGGCCCTCCTGGGCAGCTGGGCTGTGGGGGCCCTCCTGGCTAGCTGGGCTGGGGCTGGCGGGGCCCTCCTGGCTAGCTGGGCTGGGGCTGGCGGGGCCCTCCTGGGCAGCTGGGATGGGGCTGGTGGGGCCCTCCTGGGCAGCTGGGATGGGGCTGGCGGTGGCCTCCTGGGCAGCTGGGATGGGGGTGGCGGTGGCCTCCTGGGCAGCTGGGATGGGGCTGGCGGGGCCCTCCTGGGCAGCTGGGCTGGGGCTGGTGGGGCCCTTCTGGGCAGCTGGGCTGGGGCTGGCGTTGGCCTCCTGGGCAGCGGGGATGATGGCGGTCTTCTCCGCCGTGCAGCTCTTCCCAGACTTTCCGGGTTTCTTGTGGCTCTTCCCCACCTTGGGAGGTGTAACAGCTGACTCCACACTCCCACCGGGACCCCTGGGAGCGACTTTGGTGGCTGGAGTCTTCCCCCTCTCCCGCCGGGCACTGGCCAACTTCTGATGCTTCACAGGGGGGGACTGGCTGTGCTGTGGCTCCGTGCCACACTGGCTGTCCTGGTGGCCGGTGCACTCCACATACCTGTGACAACAGGCACCACTGGTCCCATAGATGTTGTGGCTGAGCTGCTACTTCGGGACCTATGAGATGGACGGGGTGGGGGAGGTGTGGGAAAAAGGTCAAGGCTGGACAGGAAAATTCTTTTGGACACACTGGGACGGGTAGCTGGAGGGGGTTTGGGAGTGGAGGAAGAGGTGGTGGTAGTAGGAGGTATAAGTTTGGTGACTTTGGGTGCAGGTGCATGCGCTGAAGGCTGTCGTGAGGTGGATGGCTCTTGGGTGGGTGGGTGCCTGCGTTTGTGTATCTTCAGAGGGGGCATCACAGACACACTGGGAGAGGACTCAGGGGACATGTGAATGGTAGTGGGGGTGGTGACTGCACGTGAGCGGGGTGTGCTGGTGGGTGTGCTGGTGAGGGACGTAGTGACTGTAGAGGTAGTGCATGCAGGTGTGAGTGTAGACGAGACTGGGAGGGAGACGACGAGGAAGGGGATACAGTGGAGGGAGTGGAGGTTGGTGTGTCTGCATGTGTGTGTTGCTTGCGTGAGTGCCTGTGGGATGTGTGGTGCTTATGTTTGCCTGAGCTTCCCTTGTGTGGTGAGGTGTGTGCAGGCTGGTCTGATGGTGTTCTTGGGATAAGCAGAGGTACAGGGGATTGGGTCTGGGTGGATGAAGTTGGAGGGGGGAGGCTAGAGATGGGGACAATGGCTGCTATCAGTGCTGAGGCCAGAGTTTGAAAAGCTCGGTGAAGGGCCGCCTGACCAGAATGAGAACATTAGTTTGTTGCAACTGCCTTTCTACACCCTGGATGGCATTCAAAATGGTAGACTGCCCAACAGTGAGTGACCTCAGGAGGTAAATGGCCTCCTCACTGAGGGCAGCAGGGGTGACTGGGGCAGGGCCTGAGGTGCCTGGGGCGAAGGTGATGCCCACCCTCCTGGGTGAGCGGGCACGGGGCGAAGGCTGAGGGGCTGCTGGGAGGGCGGTGCTGGTAGGGGGGGTGGCGTCTGTACCTGTAGATGCGGGGGGCACAGATGTTGCTGCCACCACAAGGGAGCTCCCATCAGAGGACGAGTCCGTGTCGCTGGTGTCAGCTCCTGTCCCCGCCGTGGAGCTACCCTCGCTCTCCGTCCCACTGGTGAATTCCAAGTCTGTAGTCTCGCCCTCCAGGGCCCTTTGGGATGCTGCTCCCTCGTGCTCCGGTGCCACTGCTCCTCCGCCTGATGATGCTAATGCACACAAGAACAGGAAGACCACAAAAAGGGGGGGGAACAGAAGAAAGACATGTTCAGTGCATGGATTACCGCTACCGTTGGCAGACAAGACAGACACAGAGGCCCCCTGCACTACGCCGCACTCTTGGGCTCCACAGTGCAATTCCTGGGAAATGGCCTACAAGGCTATGGATGACATCTGCACACATAGATGACACAGGGGCATGAATAGTTGTACTTGGCACTCTACACAGGTGGGCTGGGGGGCCACAGGGCCATGCCTTACGGAGGGGCCCAGCCTACGGAACTCGCCCTGGCCTAGGGAAACCCACAGCCCTCCTCCCCCACCCAGACAACTCCACTGCGCGCAAAGTCAGCAGAATGAGAGTGTACTCACCCCCTTGTGTCTGCTGTGATGCCCTCAAGCGCCCATCCAACTCCGGGTAGGCCACCACCAGGATCCTGAACATCAGGGGGGTCATGGTTCGACAGGCACCCCTCCCACGTTGGGAGGCCATCCCCAGCTGAGCCTCCGCCGTCTTCTTGCTCCAGCGGCGAATGTCCTCCCATCTTTTCCGGCAGTGGGTGCTCCGTCGATGGCACGCCAAATATCTTTCTTCTGGTGGGCGCTGACCTACATGAAATGTACAGGGGAAGAAGAGAAGTAATTACCAACTGCACCGTCAAAGTGAGTGGCCCCCATCCCTACCCTTGCCATGTGGCACATGCACTCACGGTCTTACATGCACGCAGCACTCTGCCCCCTTCCTTCTTACATCCAGCCCTCTCCACACAGGCATAGCCCATACAACATGCTCCCTGTGTACTTACCTGTTTGTCTGGAGGACCGTAGAGTAGCGTGTACTGGGGGAGGACCCCATCAACGAGCTTCTCCAACTCCTCCGATGTGAAGGCAGGGGCCCTTTCCCCAGACGCACGAGCCATTGTCTCTTCCAGACTGAGGTCACAGCAGCACTTGCAGTGTAGGTCCTCTCCTGTCGAAGATCAGGTATCGAGTGATTGAAGTGATAGAAAATGGCGGTCACGTCCGCGGCGGTGCGTACCATCACCGCCGGCGTACATCGTCATTGGCTCCTGGGACCCATAGGGTCCAATGTTAACCAATGCAGCATTGTGCCGTGGTCTCCGACCGCATACTGCGATGGTGTACAACGCCAGCACAGTTACCTCACATCCCATTGTCCCACTTTAGAGGTCAGGCAGCCGCCATTTCAGGGGCCCACATGGCCTCATTTTCAACTGCGTCACACATACCTAGGCCTAGTCTCAATACACATACAGGCCACCTTTTGTGTATGATTGGTGTTCTGTGTAAACTGTGGGTACGTACCTCTGAGTTGTTTTACTCTGTGGTCGCTGTTGTCCTTCATAGGCACCGTCTGCTGGGACATGTGAGGAGATGGCGGCATCCTCCGGTGTACCGACCGTTGGTGGACCTGTCGACAATGGAGGAGCGACATTTGATAATCACCTACAGGTTTGACCGTGCCACAATCCAAGAACTGTGTACCCAGTTGGAGCCAGACCTGGGCGGTCATTCTGACCCTGGCGGTTGAAAACCGCCAGGGCAGAGTGCCGCGGAAGCACCGCCAACAGGCTGGTGGTGCTTCATGGGCAATTCTGACCGCGGCGGTAAAGCCGCGGTCAGAAAAGGGCAACCGGCGGTTTCCCGCCGGTTTAACCCTGCCCCAAAGAATCCTCCATGGCGGTGCTGCTCGCAGCACCGCCATGGGGATTCCGACCCCCTTCCCGCCATCCTGGTCCTGGCGGTAAAAACCGCCAGGAACAGGATGGCGGGAACGGGTGTCGTGGGGCCCATGGGGGCCCCTGCACTGCCCATGCCACAGGCATGGGCAGTGCAGGGGCCCCCTAACAGGGCCCCATAATGATTTTCAGTGTCTGCCTAGCAGACACTGAAAATTGCGACGGGTGCCACTGCACCCGTCGCACACCAGCAACTCCGCCGGCTCCATTCGGAGACAGCTTCATCGTTGCTGGGGCTTTCCCGCTGGGTGGGCGGGCGGCCTTTTGGCGGTCGCCCGCCCGCCCAGCGGGAAAGTCAGAATGACCGCCGCGGTCATTTGACCACAGTGCGGTCTTCTGGCGGTCTTCGGAATGACCCCCCTGTTGTCAGCAATCCGCCATCCCACAGGAATCCCCCCTCAAGTGCAGGTGCTGTCAGTGCTCCATTTCCTTGCAAGTGGGTCTTTTCAAACAACTGTGGCCATGGCATCAGGGATGTCCCAGCCTATGTTTTCCAACATATTGTCCAGAGTGTTGTCTGCCCTTCTGAAACACATGCAGAGCTACATTGTTTTCCCTCAGGTGGAGGATTTGCCTACAGTGAAAGGTGATTTCTATGCCCTGGGACATATCCCCAACATCATAGGTGCCATTGATGGGACCCATGTGGCTTTGGTTCCCCCCCCACAGGAGTGAACAGGTGTACAGAAACCGGAAGAGTTATCATTCGATGAATGTACAGATGGTATGTTTGGCAGACCAGTACATCTCCCATGTGAATGCCATGTTCCCTGGCTCAGTGCATGACGCCTACATCCTGCGGAACCGTGTGTGGCTATTAGGTGAGCCCCTGGAAGCAAGACAGTGGGAATGGTTGTCTGGGGTTATCCCTACAGGTTAGTGTGTGTCTAACAGTTGTCCCTCGCCATTTGCAGGTGACTCTGGTTACCCCAACCTGTCATGGCTACTGACCCCAGTGAGGAATCCCAGGACAAGGGCAGAGGAACGCTACAATGAGGCCCATGGGCGAACTAGGAGGGTGATCGAGCGGACTTTCGGCCTCCTGAAGGGCAGGTTCAGGTGCCTCCACATGACAGGTGGATCCCTATTCTACTCACCAAAGAAGGTGTGCCAGATCATCGTGGCCTGCTGTATGCTTCACAACTTGGCTTTGCGACAACAGGTGCCTTTTCTGCAGGAGGATGGTCCAGATGGCGGTGTTGTGGCAGCTGTGGAGCCTGTGGACAGTGATGAGGATGAAGCAGAGGAAGAAGACATGCAGAACAGGGACTCAGTGATCCAGCAATAGTTCCAGTGAAACACAGGTGAGAATACAATCCTGCCTACTACATGTACTTTTACACTACTACCTCTATCCTGTCTGTCGTTTTCACCCAGTGTATGGTCACTGAGTTGTCACTTTCCCTTAGGGTTTCACAGATGTGGGTCCCACTGTGTGTCATCTGCTTAAATTCTTCATGGACTAGAGCTGTGTGACATAGGTATGTTGACATTACTATTTCAAAAACATTTTTTCACTGTAATTGCAAATACACTATTTCGAAATCACAGAAAGACTCCAGATCATTTTGTGCTTTAGGTGTGTTTATTTAAATGCAAAATATTGGAGGGGAAGTTAAATGGTGAGGGGTGATGGCGGAGGAGTTTCCATGGCAGAGTCCAGTCTATTAGTCTCACAGGTGCATTGCCCATATGGGCATAGGAAGTGGAGCTGGGGCAGTTTAATTATGGACAGGGTGACAAAGTGGGACAGTAGAATGACAATCAGGGTGGTCTCATTTCTTGCCGGGGGTCTTGGCATCGTTCTCTGTCTTGTTCCTGGATCTCAGGGACCGTTTGCGGGGTGGCTCTCCCTCTGCAGGTTGTGGGGTGCTGGTGTGGTGGTCCTGTGGCGGGGCGTCCTGTCCACTAGCGCCGGCGGAGGTGGTGGGCAGTTCATCGTCCATGCTAGTGTCAGGGGCCACTTGTAGTGCCACAGTGTCCCTCCTGGTGTTGAGTACTTCCTTCAGCACCCCTACGATGGTGCCCAGGGTGGAGCTGATGGTTCTGAGTTCCTCCCTGAAGCCCAAATACTGTTCCTCCTTCATGCGCTGGGTCTCCTGAAACTTGGCCAGTACCGTTGCCATCGTCTCCTGGGAGTGGTGGTATGCTCCCATGATGGAGGAGAGGGCCTCGTGGAGAGTGGGTTCCCTTGGCCTGTCCGCCCCCTGTCGCACGGGAGCCCTCCCAGTTCCCCTTTGTTCCTGGGCCTCCGTCCCCTGGACCGTGTGCCCACTGCCCCCAGGTCCCTGCTGTTGTTGGGGTGGTGGGTTAGCCTGGGTTCCCTGTAGTGGTGGACACACAGCTGATTGACGTGTACTGGGGACAGAGGTATGGGCCCGCAGGGTGGGTGCTGTGCTGGTGTTTCCAGAGGGGGGAAGGTCTGTGGTGGCATGTGCCTGTGTGAGGGGAACCGACTGTCCAGAGGTCCCCGATGGTCCGGGCTGGTCATCTAGATCCAGTTGGACAGAGCTGCTGTCATCACTGTGGGCCTCTTCTGTGGGTGGAGTGGACATGTCTGGACCCTCCTGTCCAGTGACGTTGGTTAGGGGTCCTGCAGGGGTGGAAAGGCATGATTATTGCATCTGTGTGTGCCATGTTGTGCAATGGGTGGGTGACCGTGTACCCCAGTGCTGGCATTCCTGTGTGGGAGCTTGTGTGATGATGGTTTAGGGGGGTGTATGGCTATGTGCAGTGTGCATGCTTTGGTGATGGGTGTCCATGCTTTGCTGTTGCATGCAGGGCATGGTGTTGGGATGGGTGGTTTGTGATATTGGTACATTTGTGAGGAGTTGGTGTGATGGGGGTGAGGGCGAGGGTGGGGGTATGTGATAGCATGCAGGTAGGGTGGGGAATGTAATAGTAAAGCTTTGACTTACCAGAGTCCATTCCTCCAGCTACTCCTGCGAGGCCCTCAGGATGCAGAATCGCCAAGACCTGCTCCTCCCATGTTGTTAGTTGTGGGGGAGGAGGTGGGGTCCGCCGCCTGTCCGCTGGACCGCCAGGTGGTGTCTTGAGACCACGGAACGCACCTTCCCCCGTAGGTCGTTCCACCTTTTCCTGATGTCCTCCCGATTTCTTGGGTGCTGTCCCACTGCCTTGACCCTGTCCACTATTCTTCGCCAAAGCTCCATCTTCCTTGCAATTGAGGTGTGCTGCACCTGCGCTCCGAATAGCTGTGGCTCTACCCGGACGATTTCCTCCACCATGACCCTGAGCTCCTCCTCCGAGAACCTGGGGTGTCTTTGCCATGCCATGGGGTGGTGTAGGTGATGTGTGGGGTGGAGTGTGTGGTGATAAGTGTGATGATATGTAGTGGTGTGTTGTGTGAGGTGCGTGGAAGTTGTGTGGGTGATGGTGTTATGTGCCTGTGGATGCTGTTGTACTTGCTGGTGGTGTCTCTCTCTGGCCTTCTTTCTGTATTTTTTGTCGTGGGGGTTTGTGGGTGATGTGGGTGTGTGTTTTATATTGTAATGGGTGTGTGGGAGTGGTGTGTGTATGTGTGTCAGGTGTATGTATTTTGAATCGTCCAATGTGGGGATGTTTTGTAGAAGTGTGTGTATTTTGAGCGCGGCGGTGTGTACCGCCAATGGAATACCGCGGTTGAAAGACCGCCGCGTGGATTCGTGTGTCGTGATAGTGTGGGCGTATATCTGTTGGCGTGACGGTGGAGGTTTTGTTTTCGCCAGTTTATCACTGACTTTTGGTGTGGCGGACTTGTGTGGGTGTCTGAATTTTGGTGGATTCCGAGATGTGGGTCATAATAGCTGTGGCCGAATTCCGCCGCGGTGTGTTGGCGGTCTTCTGCACGGCGGTAAGCGTCTTTTAGCGCCAATGTTGTAATGAGGGCCTATATGTTTTGTTCAGTTTAGCGGCCTATTGGCTTTGACATGGCCTTAGCCATTACATTTTGTATTCAGTTCAGCTGCCTATTGGCTTTGACATGGCATTAGACATTACATTTGGTATTTAGGTTAGCTGTCTATTGGCATTAACGTGGGCTTAGACATTGCAGTTGAGACATTGCAGATGAGCTGTGTTTTTCCAAGCTGTGTTTTTCCACAAGATGGACCAAGCTGTTTTCTTCACACCAGACCTTAGCTGATAAGAGCACGTAGATTTTCTGTTTACCTTGCAATCCAGTCTGAGAGAGCGGGGGCTCGGGAGAATTGGCCACTCTCCAAGGTTCTTCGGCTCTCACACTGAGTTTGCTTTTAAGGATGACTCTGGGCTTCAGGAGGGTAGATTGAATCTGCTTGACCTCAGACAGGAGCTAGACGTCAGTTGCCTGTCTCCCGTTTGGGTAGAAAATCTCTTTCTCGCAGTTGACCGGAGTCATCAACTTGCAGACCCCAGAAAGATTAAGCTGAATATAGGCACTACAGCCTTGCCCATACGGTGATGAATTTTGACTTTTATGCTTTGCTTTGAAGTTATGCTATAATATAATCACATATATTTGCTGTGTACATTGCAACTGAGAAGTACTTTGATGTATTTTGCTTTCATTGCTGCAACTACTTTTGAGCGTGTGCTTCCAATCTACTAATTTTGTCTCTCAGGAACCTCGTGGTGGGGAATTATTAACAATAAATGTCTTCTTTAAACTCAGATGTGCATTCCAGAGAGGTTCTGTAAGCTCGGTTATGAGATAAGAGGGAAAGCAGAACATTTTGTCGTTAGTCGGCAGTCTGGGAGTGAAATTGGAGTTTTGAAGTGCACTATTTAAAAGTGTAATTGTTTTTTTTGTTTAGAGAATTACAGAAGCACGGCAGACCATGTTTGAAAATGCATGTGAAGTTAAACTGCCTTATGAGTGCTGTGATGAAGCATATTTAGAAAATGTGCCTTTTGAAGGAAATTATGTCCCTTTTGTTTTTGACAGAAGGGTTTGGATACTTTTATCTGCTTACAGAAAAATGCAGGACAGATGTAGGCAGTTAGAACATGAAAATAAGAATTTACGTGAGCAAATTAGCCAGAACACATTAATGCAAGATAATGCTGAAATCTATAAAACTGCTGTTTTAGAAGAATCTGGCTTTTCCCATTCCAGTAATGAGGGGGTTAAGACAGCTGTGAGCCAGTCTGAGCCTCCGTGTGAGCAGAGCATAGAGCAAAACACCCCGCATTCCTTAACTGATAACACTGAGAACAGAGCTCAGAATGTTATTTATAGACCGCTTCTGCAAAGAAGAATAAATTACATGGCAGAAGAACCGTCGCAAAATGTGCAGTTACTGGCACAAGTAAAACAAAAGATTTTAGAGTTTCTTACTGTTTGGACTACACCGAGTTTCATTAGTTTGTTTGATTTTTGGAAACAGTATAGCCCTCATCTGAGTGAAATCTTAACACTTTGGTATAAAGTATCTAGGAAAAAATATAAGCAGCTGCGCGCTTTTAATTTGGCAAATGAAATAATTCAGACTTTATGTTTCTGCGCAGTGCAAGAGGGAAACACTGATTTACATGTAAATCAGGAACAGGGGAAGTCAAGAGTGCCCGTGGAACTTTGGAGTATGGAAACCGAAATATCAAGCAAGCAGTGGGTGATGAGTTCACCTAAATCTCACAGTTTAGGACAGGTACAGGAAGCTAGTATCATACACTGGATCTGGTACATGCAAGACAGGGCTAGAGTCACTGCAGCCCCACATGAACAGGTGTCACAAGCCCCTTTTCAGGATGTGGAGAGGGTGCAGGGAGTACCACATGTAAAAGAGTCACCAGTGAAAATGAGTGCACCATTTGAATTTGTGTCCCCTGAGGATAAAAAGCATGTTTGTTTGACTAATGATTCATTGACTGAAAAGTGGTTTTCTAGCACAGGAGAAGGAACAGTGTTGTCAATGTGTGTCAGACTGTAAAGCAAGAGCTGCTTGAGATATGTCATTTTTACACTGATTCTTGGTTCACTGCCAATGGTTTAGCTGTTTGGTTTTCCACATGGCTTGTACATAACTGGTTCAATTGCCTTGCAGATGTTAAAGAGAAATATTCAGAGTCTGAAGTGTGCACCCAGAATTCTGACTTACTGGGGATGGCTAAGTGGGTGCACCAGAAATGTGGACAGCTGGGAGAAACAGCCACTTACAGGGGGGCAGAGATGAGAGAGATGCACATTCCCCTAGATTTGATAAAAACTGTGCAGCACGCACGAGAGCAATCTGTCTCACAAACAGTCAGAGATCAATTGGAGAGAGGAAAGTTACCAGGACAGATATGGCAAATTGATCAGGTTTTAGGGGGAGTGATTGCTGCAGATTACTAAGGAGAAATTACAATTATGCTGATACCTAGAAAATAATCTGATTCATTCATACAAATTGGAGACAGAATGGCCCAACATGTCAAAAGTGAAGTGAATGGAGGTTTGGTAAAGAAGGAGTCTGCCCCAGCCCTTCTGACAGTGCAAGAAAAGGGAAGCTGTAGTGCAGCAGATAAAAACCTCAGTGCTGAGGTGTGGGTTGAAGCCCCAAGTGACCCTCCAGAACCTGCAGAAATCATAACAAAAACGTCCTGCTGATTATAAAATAGGGAAAGGAAGAGGAAGGGCACATTTCAGATGACAAATGTTATTTGCAAGAAAAGTCATACTTTTTTCTTTTGCAGATCCTACCACGTTTCACCACTGACCATGAGTGTGCTGTGTGGTCTCCCTTCGGGTGTGTGCATGTGGGGTCAGGAAGGGACCAAACCCCCAACCTGAACCTGATTGAGTAAAGTACAAGCACCATGGATCCATTTTGCGCAATTGGCGCCTTCAGTTCAAGTTCAACTTGTTTGATTACGTTCTTCCACTGGAACTAAGCAACCTTAACAGTTAACTGTCTGTGTTTTTTGTATGGAACTTACATTCCAGCAAACCTTTCAGGTGGACCGTGCACCTTTACATGAGTATAACTCATGCTACATCAAATTGCTGTTTTAGAGACACTGTTCAATCAGCTGTTATCCCAATCAGAGTATATAAGTTTCAGTCTCTTCTGTGTAGATGTATCTGGTGTGAAAGGTTATGAGATCAATATGTTAATGCACTTCCATTGCTTTACAGTGATTGCTTTTATCATTCAAATCTGATTTGCTTATAATGGTTTTTTTGTGTTGATATTAGTTGTTTTTGTTTGAAATAAGAGGTATGAAACAAAAATTCATTGGTTATAGGGTGGAATGTGATGCTATTAATTGTGTTTGACCAATGACTTTGTGTTTCACCACTGCGCATATTAGTTGCTCAATGTTCACCAGTAGCACATTATGGGGGTAATTTTGCGGGACCGCCGTGCAGAAGACCGCCAGTGCAGGCGGTTTGCCGCTCGGCCTATTATGACCGTTGGCAGCTCTCCGTCCCTTTACGGACGGAGAGCCGCCAACAGCCATACTGGCGGGAGGCGGGGAAGTGGCGGTTGCTCCACCTCCACCGCCACGCCAACAAAACACCGCCCAGCGAATCACGTCTTGTGATTCACCGTGGCGGTGTTCTGTTGGCGGTGTGGTGTCGGCGGGGCTGCCCCCATGGCTCCCGTCCCCTTCCGGAGGATCGACGGACCAGGTAAGTTGATCGTCCGTTAGCGGAGGGGGTGTTGTGTGCTGTGTGCGTGCATGGGGGTGTGCGTCTGAGTATGTAGAGGGGGTGTGTGAGTGCGTGTATGCTTGTGGGGGTGATGCGTGTTTGGGAATGAGTGTGTGTATGTCTGTGGGTATGTCTGTATGGATGTGTGCTTGTATGTTTGAATGTGGGTGTGCATGTCTGACTGTGTGTGTGGATGTTGGCATGTATGTCAGTGTGTGTGCGTGTGTGTGTTGGTGGTGCCTGCATGCGTGTTGGGTGTGTGTGAGTTATGTGATGTTGGGGGTCGGGGTGGGGAGGGGGGACCTGCCACCTTTGGGGGTGGCAGGGGTGGTGGGGGGTGTAGGGGAGGGAGCCGGGGTGGGGGAGACCCCTATCAGTGCCAGGGAAGGAATTTCCTGGCACTGATAGTGCTTACCGCCATGGATTTCATGGCGGTTCAAACCGCTGGAAATCCACAGCGGTAAGCTGGGTCCAAATACCGCTGGCGGTATTGTGACGGCCGCCGGGCTGGAGACCCAGGTCTCCAGCCCGGCGGTCGTCTCCGCCCTGGCGGGCGGAACGGAGAGCCGGCGGATGACCATGGCGGTAACCGCCAGGGTCATAATTCCACAAGGTAAGTCCGCCAGCCTGTTGGCGGTCTTACCGCCGGTTCTCTGCCTTCCGCCAGGGTCGTAATGACCCCCTATATGTTTTGTTCAGTTTAGCTGCCTATTGGCTTTAACATGGCATTAGCCATTACATTTTGTATTCAGTTCAGCTGTCTATTGGCTTTGACATGGCATTAGACATTACATTCTGCATTCAGTTTAGCTGCCTATTGGCTTTGACATGACATTACATTTGCTATTTAGGTTAGCTGCCTATTGACTTTAACGTGGGGTTAGACATTTCAGTTGAGACATTGCAGATGAGCTGTGTTTTTCCAAGCTGTGTTTTTCCACAAGATGGACCAAGAGACCTTAGCTGATAAGAGCACGTAGATTTTGTGTTTACCTCGCAATCCAGTATGAGAGAGCGGCCACTCTCCAAGGTTCTTCGGCTCTCACACTGAGTTTGCTTTTAAGGATGACTCTGGGCTTCAGGAAGGTAGATTGAATCTGCTTGACTTCAGACAGGAGCTAGACGTCCGTTGCCTGTCTCCCGTTTGGGTAGAAAATCTCTTTCTCGCAGTTGACCGGAGTCATCAACTTGCAGACCCCAGAAAGATGAAGCTGAATATAGGCCCTACAGCCTTGCCCATACGGTGATGAAAATGGACTTTTATGCTTTACTTTGAAGTTATGCTATAATATATTCACATATATTTGCTGTGTACATTGCAACTGAGAAGTACTTTGATATATTTTGCTTTCATTGCTGCGACTACTTTTGAACGTGTGCTTCCAATCTACTAATTTCGTCTCTCAGGAACCTCGTGGTGGGGAATTAATAACAATAAATGTCTTCTTTAAACTCAGAAGTGCATTCCGGAGAGGTTCTGTAAGCTCGGTTATGAGATAAGAGGAAAAGCAGAACACCAAGATGGGGTGACTTGTCGGGCTCTCGCCAGGTTCTATTATCCAGAATCCTTTGCAAACCTCAAAATGTGGCTAAAAAAACACTTTTTCCTCACATTTCGGTGACAGAAAGTTCTGGAATTTCAGAAGAGCCACAAATTTCCTTCCACCCAGCATTCCCCCAAGTCTCCCGATAAAAATGGTACCTCACTTGTGTGGGTAGGCCTAGTGCCTGCAACAGGAAATGCCCCAAAACACGAAGTGGACACATCACATTTTCTCAAAGAAAACAGAGGTGTTTTTTGCAAAGTGCCTACCTGTGGATTTTGGCCTCTAGCTCAGCCGCCACCTAGGGAAACCTACCAAACCTGTGCCTTTTTGAAAACTAGAGACCTAGGGGAATCCAAGACAGGGTGACTTGTTGGGCTCTCACCAGGTTCTGTTACCCAGAATCCTTTCCAAACCTCAAAATGTGGCTAAAAAAACACTTTTTCCTCACATTTCGATGACAGAAAGTTGTTGAATCTGAGAGGAGCCACAAATTTCCTTCCACCCAGTGTTCCCCCAAGTCTCCCGATAAAAATGGTACCTCACTTGTGTGGGTAGGCCTAGTGCCCGCGACAGGAAATGCCCCAAAACACGAAGTGGACACATCAAATTTTCTCAAAGAAAACAGAGGTGTTTTTTGTAAAGTGCCTATCTGTGGATGTTGGCCTCTAGCTCAGCCGTCACCCAGGGAAACCTACCAAACCTGTGCATTTTTTAAAACTAGAGACCTTGGGGAATCCAAGATGGGGTGACTTGTAGGGCTCTCACCACGTTCTGTTTTCCATAATCCTTCGCATACCTCAAAATGTGGCTAAAAAAATACTTTTTCCTCACATTTCGGTGACAGAAAGTTCTGGAATCTGAGAGGAGCCACAAATTACCTTCCACCCAGCATTCCCCCAAGTCTCCCGATAAAAATGGTACCTCACTTGTGTGGGTAGGCCTAGTGCCCGCAACAGGAAATGCCCCAAAACACAAAGTGGATACATCACATTTTCTCAAAGAAAACAGAGGTGTTTTTTGCAAAGTGCCTACCTGTGGATTTTGGCCTCTAGCTCAGCCGGCACCTAGGGAAACCTACCAAACCTGTGCGTTTGTGAAAACTAGAGACCTAGGGGAATCCAAGATGGGTTGACTTGTTGGGCTCTCACCAGGTTTGGTTACCCAGAATCCTTTGCAAACCTCAAAATGTGGCTAAAAAACCCTTTTTCCTTACATTTCGGTGACAGAAAGTTCTGGAATCTGAGAGGAGCCACAAATTTCCTTCCACCCAGCATTCCCCCAAGTCTCCCGATAAAAATGGTACCTCACTTGTGTGGGTAGGCCTAGTGCCCGCGGCAGGAAATGCCCCAAAACATAAAATGGACACATCACATTTTCTCAAAGAAAACAGAGGTGTTTTTTGCAAAGTGTCTACCTGTGGATTTTGGCCTTTAGCTCAGCCGCCACCTAGGGAAACCTACCAAACATGTGCATTTTTGAAAACTAGAGACCTAGGGGAATCCAAGATGGGGTGACTTATCGGGTTCTCACCAGGTTCCGTTACCCAGAATCCTTTACAAACCTCAAAATGTGGCTAAAAAACCACTTTTTCCTCACATTTCGGTGACAGAAGGTTCTGGAATCTGAGAGGTGCCACGAATTTCCTTCCACCCAGCGTTCCTCCAAGTCTCCCAATAAAAATGGTACCTCACTTGTGTGGGTAGGCCTTGTGCTCGCAACAGAAAATGCCCCAACACACTATCTAGACACATCAAAATTATCAAATAGAAAACTACCAGTTTTTTGCCGGGGGAGGGGCACCTACATTTTTGGTCCTGGGCTCAGCAGCCATCTAGGGAAACCAACCAAACCCAGACATTTCTGAAAACTAGACACCCGAGGAAGTCAAGTGAGGTGTGACTTGCGTGGATCCCCCAATATTTTCTTACCCAGAATCCTCAGCAAACTGCAAATTTAGCTAAAAAATCACATTTTCCCCACATTTCTGTGTGGGATCACTGCACCGGGACAAATTTCCTACCACCCAACATTCCCCTCAGTCTCCCGGTAAAAATGATACCTCATTTGTGTAGGTGGGCCAAGTGTTTGTGACAGGGAAGAGCCAAAAACACGTCGAAATTGAGGGGGGACCAAAGTGGGTCCAAAAGGGCAGTTTGAAAAAAAATTTAGGCTGACAAGTGCAGCAGAAATATTATCGGTATAGATGAGACAATGCTGGGTGGTAGGAATTTTGTGGATTACTGCAGATTCCAGAAGGTTCCATCACAAAAATGTGGGAAAAATGTGTGCTTTCCAGCAAAGTTGCAGGTTTGCAGGGCATTGTGGGTAAGGAAAGGTGCTGGGTGCATATGAACACACCACCCTGGAATCAACTAGATGTTTTGTTTTCAGATGTGTCTAGGTCTTGTGGATTTTTCTACACGGCAGCGTCCCAAAGTAAAAAAAAGTGCAGCCCTCACCATTCCAAGTGGGACGATTTTGAGAGTTACCAAGCTCTCATGACCCAAATGTAAAACAAAACCCAAAATAATCAAATGTCCTCTTGCATGCCATGGGGTAAGATGTTTTAGTGTGCGGGGAAAGCTGAAAGACTGTTAGCCCCTTCAGTTCGGGTGGGGGCATAACAAGGCCCATACTGGTTGGTAGCCACCACCCCACTATTTTTTTTAATTTTTTGTATTCCCTGGCATCTAGTAGACTTTCTACTTTCTTCTAGGGGGCAGTTATGGCCAACAGTAATGTGCCCCCATGGTGAGAGACCCTTGCTCTTTTGGGGGCAGATTGGCCTAACAAAAATAGGCTGATCTGCCCCCAAGGGGGGCAGAAATGACCTAAATACAATTTGCCCCCCAGGGGAGCGACCCGTGTCTAAGGGGTCGCTCCCCATACATAAAAACATAAAGTAAATATTTTTTTTTTAAAAATATATCCCAGGTGTCTAGTGGTTTCTGCCCCCCCGGGGGGCGGGGGCAGAAATGGCCTAATAATGATTTGCCCCACCGATCGACCCTTGCCCAAGGGGTCGCTCCCCAAACATAAAAAAATACAAGTAAACAATTTTTTTTTATCCCTGGTGCCTAGTGGTTTTCTGCCCTGGGGGGTAGAAATGGTCTAGAAATAATTTGCCCCCTGAAGGAGCGGCCCTTACTTGAAATAGCCCACACAAAAAATATTCCCTGGCGTCTAGTGGTTTCTGCCGATCTGCCACCAGGGGGTGCAGAAATGGCCTAATAATCATTCCCCCCCCCCCCCCCCCCCAGAGCGACCCTTGCCCAAGGGGTCGCTCCCCAAACATAAAAAAAAAAAAAATTATCCCTGGTTTCTGGTGGATTTCTGCCCCACCCTGGGGGCAGAAATGGCCTAGAAATAATTTGCCCCTCAGGAGCAGCCCTTGCACAAGGTGCTGCTCTCCTTACTTCAAATAGCCCACCAAAAAATATATTCTCTGATGTCTCGTGGTTTCTGCCCCCCCGGGGGCAGATCGCAAGGCCGATCGGCCCCCTGTGGGGGGCAGAAATGGCCTAATAATAATTCCCCCCCCCCCCCGGAGCGACCCTTGCCCAAGGGGTCGCTCCCCAAACATAAAAAAACAATAAATAACATTTTCCCTGGTGTCTAGTGGATTTCTGACCCCCCTGGGGGCAGATCGGCCTAATATTTCTAGGCCGATCTGCCCCCAAGGGGGGCAGAAATGGCAAGAAATAAATTGCCCCCGAGAAGCGGCCCTTGCCCAAGGGGCCGCGCTCCCCTTATTTGAAATAACAAAAAAAAAAAAGCCCTGGTGTCTAGTGGCATTTCTGCTGCCTGATCGCATCGCGCAGCAGAAATGCTCAGAGAAGCCTGAAAGGAGAGGAAAGGCCTTTCCTCTCCTTTCAGGCTTCTCTGCCCCCTCCACGTGATTGGAGGAGAAATGCTTTGCATTTCTCCTTCGATCGGGCACTGGAAGCTGAGTTTCCAGCGCCGAGGGGAAGGCCTCTGATGACGTCATCAGACACCACGGGGGTGGCGGGGGTGGAAGGGGAAGTGATTCCCCTTCCATCCCTGCCCAGGGGAGGGGGGTGCCTGGCCATCGGGGGGAGCCCTAGCGCTCCCCCCGTGGGCCTATAGCAGGACGAGGTGGTCTCGTCCTCGGCACCTGGGAACCGGCGCCGAGGACGAGATCACCTCGTCCTTGGCACCCAAGGGGTTTAAGGTCAGCTAATGCAGTAATGCAGTAATCCTTATCAGGTGTGTTAGGAGCTCAGTCAAACTCCCCCCATCATGAACATAAAGGTAGGACTAGTATCAGTGTCAAGCTCCCCTCATCATGAACATAAAGGTAGGACTGGTGTTAGTGGGCAAGTCTCTGTAAAACAGCAGCGGCCATCTTAAGATGGAGGGGGAAGCGTTATATGAGAGACCAAATGTTGCAGACGGAGTTGTTTGAGGTGGGTAGTGTGCAATCCACAGCTACATAATGTCAGACGTGAGCTGTGTCAGCGAATTCAGTGACGTGCCCCTGCTAATAAACATGGGACTCATATGGATGTGAAATACAGTTACAAAGGACGACAGCGGCTGTCTTTTCCCCTTCTGTGTCGTGGACGTAATGGTTACACAGTGCTCATGTGCTGAGGACATAATCATTACATCCTCAGCACTGAGCTCAGAGGGAGCGCAAGCACTCCCTCTGAGGGCTCCCCTCCCACCCCCTCAAAGCAGGGATGGAAGGAGAAGCCCTTCCCCTTCCACCCTCGCCCCTCCCTAATGACATCAGTGCGAGATTGCGCCCTGACATTACAGGGTGCCGGTCACACTGGAAGCCATTTGCTTCCAGTGCAATCTAGGAGAAAGAGGTGAGTTTCTCCTCCGGCAGGTGGGGAGTTTCAAGCAAAGAGGCAGCAGGGGAAAGAAAAGTGTTTTCCTTTCCCCAATTCCCACTAGACACTAGGGATTTTTCTTCTTTTTTTATGTATTTTTGTCCGGGAGCGGCCCCTTGGGCAAGGGTCGCTCCCATTTGGGGGGCACATTTGCTGTGGCCATTTAGACCGACCTATTATTTTTAAGCTGATCTGCCCCCAAGGGGGGGGCAGAAACCACTAGAACACCTGGGATTTTTGTTTAAATGTTTATTTATGTGGGGGGGGGCATTGAACTGTTGGCCATTTCTGCGCCCCTTGGGGGCAGATGGGCCTATTTTGTTTAGGTCCATCTGCCCCCAAGGGGGGCAGAAGCCACTTAGACACCAGGGAAAGTGTGTGTGTGTTAGTGGATGGTGGGCGGCCCCTTGGGCAAGGGTCGCCGTCCCTTTGGGGGCATGTGTACCAAGGCCATTTCTGCCCCCCTTGGGGGCAGATCGGCCTATTAATTTTAGGCTGATCTGCCCCCAAAGAGGGGCAAAAACCACTAGAACGCTAGGGAGTTTTTAAATATGTTTATTTATGTGGGAGGGGCACCCCCCCAAGGGGGGCATTGAACTGTTGGCCATTTCTGCCCAACTTGGGGGCAAATTAGCCTATTTTTTTTAGGCCCATCTGCCCCCCAAGGGGGACAGAAGCCACTTAAACACCACGGATAGTGTGTGTGTGTGTGTTAGTGGATGGGGGGGGCGGCCCCTTGGGCAAGGGTCACCTCCCTTTGGGGGCACATGTACCAAGGCCATTTCTGCCCCCCTTGGGGGCAGATCGGCCTATTATTTTTAGACTGATCTGCCCCAAAGGGAGGCAGAAACCAATGGAACGCCAGGGATGTTTTTTTATTTTTTTATTTATGTGGGGGGGGCACCCCCTTGGGCAGGGGTCGACCCCCAAGGCAGCATAGAACTGTTGGCCATTTCTGCACTGGCCTATTTTTGTTTTAGGCCCATTGCCCCCAAGGGGGGCAAAAACACTTAGGCACCAGGGATAGTGTGTGTGTTTTTTGTTTGGGGGGTGGCCCCTTGGGCAAGGGTCTCTCCCCTGGGGACACACTACTAAAGGTATTTTCTGCCCCCATTGGGGCAGATAGGCCTATTTTTTAATAGGCCCATCTGCCGCCATGGGGGCAGAATCCACTTAGGCACCAATTTCTAAATGCTTGATGGTGGGGTGTTTGTCAACTGGCGAAGTATTTGCATTTGTGATAAATTTGTTTCTCCTTTTTGTTCTAGTTCAAAGCTTTTGCTTTCTTTGCTGTGGCTCCTTGTGGTTTTGGTGGTGGTTGACCTGCGGTTTGCATAGTTGCATGTTTTAGGTGAGTAAAAACAATTTACTCCAAAGAAGTATTGTTGCCAGCATGAATGACATGTTTGTAGGTGGTGTACTAAATGCAGGATTTGTGTGAAATTTTCCTTAGATTTGTGCACAATGATATTTGTGTTGTCTTATTTCTAATTTGCTTTTCTTTCTTTCTTTCTTTTTAGTGGGATATCATTGGTGATTGCTATGTCTGTGCAGAGTAGTTGCTGGGGAGTCAAGCTTTTTCAGGCAAGTGAGCGCTATAGTTTTTGAGTTTATAACTCTTACTGATAAAGCTACACTTTATTACTTAACTTACACTGTGCTTGTTGTTGGTGGTGCATTTGTCCAGTTACTTTTCGTAGGAAAGATCATGGCTAGCCACAGGATGACCGCTCAGCAGGTGGTTGGTATGCTTTTTGAGTCATTGTCTGATCATGATTATGAGACAGAATCTGCATCTGAGGCAGAGGAGGAAGTGAGAGATTCTGGCAGTGAAGTTTCTGTCGGAGAGGAATCTTCTGATGAGGAAGCCACTCTCAGTGCAGATGAAGGGCCTGTTTTAGAGGAGGACACTGATGTGCCATTAGTGCAGCAACCTGGGGCTGAAAGGTTTCCCATTAGAAGACCTGAACTCTGGGTTGCCCCAAACATGGAGCAGCCAGAGTTGCCTGCCTTTACCGGTCTCCCGGGGTGTAGAGTCAATACAGAGAACTTTTTACCTATCAATTTCTTTGAGTTATTTGTGGGTGATGTGTTTTTGGAAGAGACTGTTGAGCAGACTAATTTGTATGTGGGGCAGTATTTGAGGGCCAACGCTGCTGCACTTAGGCCACACTCTAGAGCTACCCAGTGGATTCCCACAAATTTGGAGGAGATTAAAAGGTTTTTGGGTTTGACTCTTTTGATGGGGTTGATAAGGAAGCCGTCACTGGCTTCTTTTTGGTCTACTAGTCCCTTGATGGCAACAGCTATATTTCCTGCAACCATGAGTCGTAATCAGTATTTGCTTCTTCTTAGGATGCTGCATTTTGATGACAATGCATTTGCCTTGCTACGAGATCACCCTGATTCTGACTGTCTTTTTAAGATTAGGCCTGTCCTTGATCATTTTGTAGATCGGTTTTCAGAGGTCTATGTTCCAGGCAAAGAAATAGCTGTGGACGAGTCTTTGGTCCGCTTCAAGGGTAGCTCGGTTTTTAGGCAGTACATTCCTAGCAAGAGGGCCTGATATGGAATTAAATTGTATATGCCTTCTGAGTACAGGATATATGTATAGTTTCCATGTCTACACTGGTAGGGATTCCATTATTGACCCCCATGGTTGTCATCTCACGTTTGGAGTTACTGAGAAAATTGTGTGGGAACTTGGTGGACGGCTGTTCAACAAAGGTCTCCATTTGTATGTAGATAACTTCTACACTGGAGTGCAGTTGTTCAAGGAATTGTTTAGAGTGGACACTGTTGCTTGTGGCATAATTTGTTGTAACCGGAAAGGCTATCCAAGGGAGCTTGTCTGTAAAAAACTTGAGAGGGGACAGTACAGTGCCTTGCGGAATGATGAGCTGCTAGCTTTGACATTTTCAGACAAGAGGGATGTCTACATGGTAAGTACCATCCATTATGAGAGTACTTCCCCATGACTGTTTGGGGCCAGGTTGCTGAAGTGCACAAACCTGTGTGCATTTTAGATTATAATAAGCACATGGGAGGTGTAGATAGTTGATCAGAGGTTGGAACCTTATACTGCTATTCGTAAGTCTTACGTTTGGTATAAGAAGTTAGCAATTCACCTCTTCCACTTGACAACTTTTAATGCTTTTATTGTGTTTAAGGATAGGTCTCCAGAGACAAAAATTACATTTGTGAAATTTCAGGAGTCAGTGATAGAGAGCCTTATTGTGGTGGAACAGGCCAGAGTTCCTAGAGAAGCAGTGGTGGAGGATGTGGCTAAATTGAAAGATTGCCACTTTGCTGAGCACACCCAAAAAATATTTTCCAGCTAAGAAATGTAGAGTGTGTGCTCGAAGAGGTATCCGGAGGGAGACTCGAATGTACTGCCCAGATTCTCCTTCAAAGCCTGGGCTGTGTGTGGGTGGTTGTTTCAAGAATTACCACACCCAGAAGAATTACTGGGAACTACCATGAGTGTAAACTGCCTGTTTTATATTTTCATGTGTTCAGTTTCATGGTTGGCATTTCTGTGATGTACTTAATTAGATTTTTGTGTTAGTAGTTTTGTAATTATTTCTAATTAGTTAGTGGTTTCTTTGTTTTTAAAACAAAAAAATTAAGTGATGCCATTGTGTGTTGAGTGGTGCTTGGCTGACGGTGTACATATTTACTTGCTGTTGGCTACTGCAACACACTGCCAGCCAAATGCCAGGCCACACACTCCCTTCAGCTGGTGTGATTGCTCTATCAGACATGTGGGCATATGCAAGTGTTGGGCCCTTGAGTGGCGCTGTCTGTCGATGCGAGTGTTGTGATGTGCTGGGCCCTTGGCTGGCAGCGTGAATGGTCCTATGCATGTCATGTATGAAAGGTGTGTGAATGGACTGTAAAGCTGTTGGTGCCTTGCCGTGGCTTTGCAGCTCACGAGCTGTGAGTCATTGGTTCAGTTTTTTGGCCTTTCAGTTATTAATAGTGCATTTCATTTTTGTGAAGTCTCTTGTTAATAGAATTTGATCCACTGAACCTGATCTCACCCTCATGCCAAATCCAACCAGTATGTGTGGTAAAAATGACAAAACCTGCTCCGCTGTAATCAGGTGTCGCAGCACACCTGTGACACGCTAGGTGTCTAGGGTGGGACCCCGATGATGAAGCATGCCACCAACTTGGTTGGTGGGTGAGGGGTCTTTTTAACATAACCTAAGTGTGTTTCTTCTCACAATTTTAGTGTTTGGAACATCACATAAGTATGTGGACACACCAAAATGATCTATTGGAAAACTACCTGAGTTTGGGGGGAGGCACATATGTTTTTGATCCCGGGTGCAGCCTTCATCTACGGAAACCTACCAAACCCAGACGTGTTTTAAAAATAGACACCCCAAGGAGTCCAAGGAGGTGTGGCTTGCCTGGATCCCACAACATTTTCTTACCCAGACTCCTCGGCAAACCTCAAAATGTGCTTAAAAAATCATATTTCCCTCACTTTTCTTTGTAGAATCACCGCTGCGGCACAAATTCAGTCTCCCAAGTAAAATGATACCTCACTTGCGTAGGTCCCCAAAGCAGAGTCAGCCTAAAAGATGTATAAAAAAAAATTTGTGATTATCAACTTGCTGTGCTATCCCTTCAATCTCTACAGGTTGCATTTTTCTGTTGCAGGTACCTGGGCCACCCACACAAGTGAGGTATCATTTTTATCGGGAGAGTTGGGGGAGCGCTGGGTGGAAGGAAATTTGTGGCTCCTCTCAGATTCCAGAACTTTCTGTCACAGAAATGAGAGGAAAAAGTGTTTTTTGGGCAAATTTTGAGGTTTGCAAAGGATTCTGGGTAACAGAACCTGGTCAGAGCCCCACAAGTCACCTCATCTTAGATTCCCCTAGGTGTCTAGTTTTAAAAAATGAGCAGGTTTGCTAGGTTTCCCCAGGTGCCGGCTAAGCTAGAGGCCAAAATCCACAGCTAGGCACTTTGTAAAAAAAACAGCTCTGTCTTCTTTGTGAAAATGTGATGTGTCCAAGTTGTGTTTTGGGGTATTTCCTGTTGCGTGCGCTAGGACAAGTGAGGTACCATTTTGATTGGGAGACTTGGGGGAACGCTGGGTGGAAGGAAATTGTGGCTCCTCTCAGATTCCAGAACTTTCTGTCACCGAAATGAGAGGAAAAAAGTGTTTTTTGGCCATATTTTGAAGTTTGCAAAGGATTCTGGGTAACAGAACCTGGTCAGAGCCCCACAAGTCACCCCATCTTGGATTCCCCTAGGTGTCCAGTTTTAAAAAATGCGCAGGTTTGCTAGGTTTCCCCCCAGTGCCGGCTGAGCTAGAGGCCAAAATCCACAGCTAGACACTTTGTAAAAAACAGCTCTGTTTTCTTTCAGAAAATGTGATGTGTCCACGTTGTATTTTGGGGCATTTCCTGTCGTTGGCGCTAGGCCTACCCACACAAGTGAGGTACCATTTTTACCAGGAGACCTGGGGGAACGCTGGGCAGAAGGAAATGTGTGGCTCCTCTCAGATTCCAGAGCTTTCTGTCACCGAAATAAGAGGAAAAAGTGTTTTTGGCCAAATTTTGAGGTTTGCAAAGGATTCTGGGTAACAAAACCTGGTCAGAGCCCCACAAGTCACCCCATCTTGGATTTCCCTAGGTGTCTAGTTTTCAAAAATGTGCAGGTTTGCTAGGTTTCCCCCGGTGTCGGATGAGCTAGAGGCCAAAATCCACAGATAGGCACTTTGTAAAAAACAGCTCTGTTTTCTTTGTGAAGATGTGCTGTGTCCATGTTGTGTTTTGGGGCATTTCCTGTCGCGGGCGCTAGGCTTACCCACACAATTGAGGTACCATTTTTATCGGGAGACTTGGGGGAACGCTGGGCAGAAGGAAATTTGTGGCTCCTCTCAGATTCCAGAACTTTTTGTCACTAAAATGAGAAGAAAAAGTGTTTTTTTGGCCAAATTTTTAAATTTGCAAAGGATTCTGGGTAACAAAACCTGGTCAGAGCCCCACAAGTCACTCCTTCTTGGATTCCCGTAGGTGTCTAGTTTTAAAAAATGCGCAGGTTTGCTATGTTTCCCCAGGTGCCGGCTGAGTTAGAGGCCAAAACCTACAGCTAGGCACTTTGTAAAAAACAGCTCTGTTTTCTTTGTGAAAATGTGATGTGTCCATTTTGTGTTTCCTGACGCGGGCGATAGGCTTGCCCACACAAGTGAGGTACCATTTTTATCAGGAGACTTGGGGGAACGCTGGGTGGAAGAAAATTTGTGGCTCCTCTCAGATTCCAGAACTTTCTGTCACCAAAATGAGAGGAAAAAGTGTTTTTTGGGCCAAATTTTGAGGTTTGCAAAGGATTCTAGGTAACAGAACCTGGTCAGAGCCCCACAAGTCATGCCATCTTGGATTCCTCTAGCTGTCTAGTTTTCAAAACTGTGCAGGTTTGCTAGGTTTCCCGAGGTGCCTGCTGAGCCAGAGGACAAAATTCACAGCTAGGCACTTTGCAAAAAACAGCTATGTTTTATTTGTGAAAATGTGATGTGTCCATTTTGTGTTTCCTGTCGCGGGCGATAGGCCTACCCACACAAGTGAGGTACCATTTTATCAGGAGACTTGGGGGAACACAGGATAGCAAAACAAGTGCTATTGCCCCTTGTCTTTCTCTACATTTTTCCCTTCGAAATGTAAGACAGTGTGTAAAAAAGACATCTATTTGAGAAATGCCCTGTAATTCACATGCTAGTATGGGCAGCCCGGAATTCAGAGAAGTGCAAATAACCACTGCTTCTCAACACCTTATCTTGTGGCCATTTTGGAAATGCAAAGGTTTTCTTGATACCTATTTTTCACTTTTTATATTTCAGCAAATTAATTGTTGCATGCCCGGTATAGAATGAAAACCCACTGCAAGGTGCAGCTCATTTATTGGCTCTGGATACCTAGGGTTCTTGATGAACCTACAAACCCTATATATCCCCGCAACCAAAAGAGTCCAGCTGACGTAATGGTATATTGCTTTAAAAAATCTGACATCGCAGGAAAAAGTTACAGAGTAAAAGGTGCAGAAAAATGGCTTGTTTTTTCACCTCAATTTCAATATTCTTTTATTTCAGCTTTTATTTTCTGTAGGAAACACTTGTAGGATCTACACAAATGACCCCTTGCTAAATTCAGAATTTTGTCTACTTTTCAGAAATGTTTAGCTTTCTAGGATCCAGCATTAGTTTCTCACCCATTTCGGTCACTAAATGGAAGGCGGTTAAAAGCACAAAAAATAGTAAAAATGAAGTATGTCCCAGTAAAATGTCAAAATTGTGCTGAAAAATTTGGTTTTCTAATTCAAGTCTGCCTCTTCCTGAAAGCTGGGAAGATGGTGATTTTACCACCGCAAACCCTTTGTTGATGCTATTTTCAAGGGAAAAAACAACGAGCCTTCTTCTGCAGCTCTTTTTTCCCATTTTTAAAAAAACAAAACAGATTTTCGCTGTATTTTGGCTAATTTCTTGGTCTTCTTCAGGGAAACCCACAAAGTCTGGGTATCTCTAGAATCCCTAGGATGTTGGAAAAAAAGGACGCAAATTTGGCATGGGTAGATTATGTGAAAAAAAAGTTATGAGGGCCTAAGTGCAAACTGCCCCAAATAGCCAAAAAAAGGCTTGGCATAGGAGGGGAAAAGGTCTGGCAGCGAAGGGGTTAAAGTGGGGGAGAGATTGTCATAACAGTCGTGATGGCAGGTGTGTGTGTCGAAAAATCAAGTAGGATCTGTCTGGTCCCTAAGACAAACTCAAAAATGGACTATAGATATTAAGAAACATACTAGAGTAGAGTTTAAGTACTTGATGGCAATCCAATAAGAGTGGTGAAGTGTAAAGAGCTCCTTGGTACCGTGGGTAACAGATACCTAGGATGCCTGCAGGTACCAACTGGCGATATTGGCCTTTCTAGTATTTTATGTGTAAAAAGGACAAGTCCTGAGAGCAGTCTGAAAGTTTGTGAGTAGGATCAACATTTGTCACAAAGTATGAGCCAAGATAACTGTCATGAGATATGTTGTCAAGAGGAATAACGCGCCCTAAGAGCTGGTCAAGGGCAAATAACATTATTACTTTAGGACCTACTCTAAGAGGCGAGGGCTCTCATACTTCATACCAGGGGATGTCATTGTTCAACCCCAATTTATTAGAAGAGAGCCGGAAAGTCCATTGTTGTTCTCTCCTAAAGAGACTGGCATTGCTTCAACATTGGTTGGCTTCCACAATAGCCATCATAATTTTTTAGAAGAGTGTTTTGCGGTTTGGAAATGTTTGCACATCCTGGTCGCATCTAGTCTGCAGCGAATAGTGCTACAGTGTTCCATTATTCTAATTTTTGCTGCTCTGGTGGTCATCCCTATATAGTGAAGTCCACAGGGACAGGTGATGGTGTAAATACAATTCTTGGATTTGCAGTTCGTATGATATTTTTGTCTCCAGACAAGTCTGGAATTCAGAGTGACTTCTTTAGAGTGTTGTGTAAATGAGCAAACGCTACATGATCCAGAAGGGGAAGGTCCCATATTGTTCTCTGCGTTTGGACTCCTTTAGTGTTGGGTCTGGTATAGACAAGAAGATCTCTTAAATTTTATGTGTTTGAATGCAAAAGGAGGGTGGGGAATCTCCAAAATGCCAGCATTGAGGATAGCCCAAAGTTTGTTAATTCTGCATTTGATCTTCTTGGAGCTGGGTGTAAAGGTGGTGACACATGTTATAACATCACTGGTAGGTTTCTCTACCGTCTCCAACAGGGCATCCCTATGGTTATTCCGTGCTCTCTTTTTGGCTTGTTTGGTTATGTTAGATGGGTAATTTCTCAGAATCAAATTCTTACATATTGTTTTTGGTTGTGTATCATAGTCTTGTAAGGTGCTAAATTTCTCCTTGACCGAAGGAATTGTCCTTATAGTACATTCTCCAGTAAGGCTCTCAGGTGATGGCTGTCAAATCACAGTAAGCTGTTGCGGTCAGTAGTCTTCTTGTATGTCTTTGTATTGATGTGTCCATCTTCAAGCCTGATAAGCAGGTCCAGAAAAGGTATCTCCTTGTCAGACGCAGATAAAATGAATTTCAAATATGAATTCAAGGTGTTAATCCTCCTGTTCAATTCCTAGCAGATGGTGTACTGCCCTTTCCAGAACACCAAGGGTTTCATACTTGAAAAAGTTGTTCTTGAGTGCCTTACTAGCACACCCCATAATGAAATCAACTGGGATTGCAGAGGATCAAGGCGTGGTCCTGAGTAGGGCCTCTGTGAGTTTCAGCGTGGTATCCTGGACGATACTGGTGTACAGTGCCTCCACATCTAAAGTTATCAAAAGGTTGCTCTCCTGTTGGTCATTAGAATTGGTAGTCAAGTTGAGGATATTCCTGGTGTTTTAAAAAAAGCTTGGTGTCTGTGGAACCAAGGGTTGGAGATAGCGGCCACAGAATCTGCTGAGTGGTTCCAGGAGTGACCCAATGCCCAAGAATATGGGCCGACCAGGTGGCAGGTTGATCCCTATTTTTGGTAAAATATAAAATTAAGGGATCTTAGGAGAATTATTGACTAAAGATTCTGCTTCATGACTTGAAATCCATTTGAGTGCCTCAGTAGTTGCCACCATAGACAGAATCTGTTTTGACAAGGTAGCAGTTGGATCCTCCTGCAAGGGACAATAATATCTGTCATTAGCTAGTTGGCAGAGGCACTTGGTATCATAGTCCGTGGAATTCATCACCACAATTGCTCTGCCCTTTTCTGCTGATTTTAAAATGATGGAGTTGTCATCATTTAGAGAAGTGATGGCTTCTCGTGTTTTTAAGGCCAAATCATTGTATGTTTTAGGCTTCCCCCCAACACATTGTCTCCTTGAGTATGGCCTTCTCAAAAGTTAGGATCTCGCTTGGTATTATGGCAGCACTGGGGGTGAACCTTGATGGACGTCTCACTGCAGTCTTTTGGATCTGGGATACTCTTATCCTGAAAAATGGCCTGTAGGCGGATCTTATGGAAGAACTGATAGAATTCCCTATTGTTAGACCTGACAACCTTAGGGTGGAAATCCCCCAACATTTTGCCTGCCTCCCTCCATTTTTCTGATCTTGTTTTTGCTGGTTTTAGGACTCTACTCACATTACCACTGCTGAGCTTTGCTAAAGTGCTGGTGCTCTCTCCCATAAACATGGTAAAAATGGCTTCTACAAAATTAACATGTTTAATTTACTTATAAGTCCCTAGTAAAGTCCAATAAATGTGTCCAGGGCCTTTAAATTAAATGCTACTAGTGGGCCTCCAGCACAGATTGTGCCACCCACATAAGTAGCCCCTTAGCCATGTCTCAGGCCTGCCATTGCAAGGCCTGTGTGTGCAGTTTCACTAACACATCGACTTGGCATTTAAAAATATTTGCCAAGCCTTAAATTCCCCTTTTCTTCCATATATGTCACCGCTAAGGTAGGCTCTAGGTAACCCTTAGGGCAGGGTGCTATGTAGGTAAAAGGCAGGACACGGACTTATAACTTTTGCATGTCCTATTAGTGAAAAAACCTCCCAGTCATTTTTCACTGTTGTGAAGTCTGCTCCTCTCCTAGACCAGCATTGAAAATGCCCTTACATACTTTTAAGTGGTAAATTCTGATCTGAGTGGAGCAGACGTGTCATATTTGGTATGGTTGGAATGGTAGTAAGAAATCTGACTTACTGATAACGTTGGATTTTACATTACTATTTCAGAAATGCCACTTTTAGAAAGTAGGTATTTCTCTGTACTTACTGCCAATTGTGCCTTACAGCCTGTCTCCAATACACGTCTGGTCTGTGCTGGTTGACATCTCCCCTTGTGTATTCCACCCAGACAACCATAAACACAGGACACTCAGCTGCATCTGCATTCATCTGCTTATAGATGGGTTTCCCTGGGCAGGAAGGGTGGAGGGGCTCTTACGTACACATCAAAGGCCAGTGGCCTGTCCTCACACAAAGGACTGATAACCCCCCACAGGGCTCCTGGCAGACAGGGCTGGGTTAAATGGGGAACTTGTGCACTTCCAAACCACTCTTTGAAGTTTCCCCCACTTTAAAGCCACTTATAGGTGTATATATACTTTGTCAGTGACCCCCACCACATCAGACACTTCTGGATCTACAACTGGACTCTGTCAGAAGGACTGCCTGGCTGCCCAAAGGACTCATCTGGACTGCTTTGCTGGAAGAACTGCTGCCCTGCTTGTTGCCCTTTTTCCTGCTGGCCCCTGACTCTGGTGGAAGGACTCTGACTTCCCTTCAAGAGCTTAGATTGAGCTTGCCTCCTGTTCTGAAGTCTCACGACCACAAAGACTTCACCAAAGAGAAGAAAATCCATGTGCATCAGAAAATCGACGCAGCGCCTGCCTCACAGCTGAAAAATCGCTTCATCGCCTACCGGATCGAAGCAGCGCCTGCTCCTTCTTACCAGCGCATCAAGGATCTTCAACACATTGTCCCTGGGTGTAGGAAAGTACCATCTTGCCTGGCATGTTACCCCCATCTTTCACTGTATATATGTTGTTTTAGTTGTATGTGTCACTGGGACCCTGGTAACCCAGGGCCCCAGTGCTCATAAGTGTGCCTGAATGTGTTACCTGTGTAGTGACTAACTGTCTCACTGAGGCTCTGCTAATCAGAACCTCAGTGGTTATGCTCTCTCATTTCTTTCCAAATTGTCACTAACAGGCTAGGGACCATTTTTACCAATTTACATTGGCTTACTGGAACACCCTTATAATTCCCTAGTATATGGTACTGAGGTACCCAGGGTATTGGGGTTCCAGGAGATCCCTTTGGGCTGCAGCATTTCTTTTGCCACCCATAGGGAGCTCTGACAATTCTTACACAGGCCTGCCACTGCAGCCTGAGTGAAATAACGTCCACGTTATTTCACAGCCATTTGACACTGCACTTAAGTAACTTATAAGTCACCTATATGTCTAACCTTTACCTGGTAAAGGTTAGGTGCAAAGTTACTTAGTGTGAGGGCACCCTGGCACTAGCCAAGGTGCCCCCACATTGTTCAGAGCCAATTCCCTGAACTTTGTGAGTGCGGGGACACCATTACACGCGTGCACTACATATAGGTCACTACCTATATGTAGCTTCACAATGGTAACTCCGAATATGGCCATGTAACATGTCTATGATCATGGAATTGCCCCCTCTATGCCATCCTGGCATAGTTGGCACAATCCCATGATCCCAGTGGTCTGTAGCACAGACCCTGGTACTGCCAAACTGCCCTTCCTGGGGTTTCACTGCAGCTGCTGCTGCTGCCAACCCCTCAGACAGGCATCTGCCCTCCTGGGGTCCAGCCAGGCCTGGCCCAGGATGGCAGAACAAAGAACTTCCTCTGAGAGAGGGTGTGACACCCTCTCCCTTTGGAAAATGGTGTGAAGGCAGGGGAGGAGTAGCCTCCCCCAGCCTCTGGAAATGCTTTCTTGGGCACAGATGTGCCCAATTCTGCATAAGCCAGTCTACACCGGTTCAGGGGACCCCTTAGCCCTGCTCTGGCGCGAAACTGGACAAAGGAAAGGGGAGTGACCACTCCCCTGACCTGCACCTCCCCTGGGAGGTGTCCAGAGCTCCTCCAGTGTGCTCCAGACCTCTGCCATCTTGGAAACAGAGGTGCTGCTGGCACACTGGACTGCTCTGAGTGGCCAGTGCCACCAGGTGACGTCAGAGACTCCTTGTGATAGGCTCCTTCAGGTGTTGCTAGCCTATCCTCTCTCCTAGGTAGTCAAACCCTCTTTTCTGGCTATTTAGGGTCTCTGTCTCTGGGGAAACTTTAGATAACGAATGCAAGAGCTCAGCCGAGTTCCTCTGCATCTCTCTCTTTACCTTCTGATAAGGAATCGACTGCTGACCGCGCTGGAAGCCTGCAAAACTGCAACAAAGTAGCTAAGACGACTACTGCAACTCTGTAACGCTGATCCTGCCGCCTTCTCGACTGTTTTCCTGTTTGTGCATGCTGTGGGGGTAGTCTGCCTCCTCTCTGCACCAGAAGCTCCGAAGAAATCTCCCGTGGGTCGACGGAATCTTCCCCCTGGAACCGCAGGCACCAAAAAGCTGCATTACCGGTCCCTTGGGCATCCTCTCAGCACGACGAGCGACGTCCCTCGAATCCAGCAACTCTGTCCAAGTGGCCCCCACAGTCCAGTGACTCTTCAGTCCAAGTTTGGTGGAGGTAAGTCCTTGCCTCACCTCGCTAGACTGCATTGCTGGGAACCGCGACTTTTGCAGCTACTCCGGCCTCCGTGCACTTCCGGCGGAAATCCTTTGTGCACAGTCCAGCCTGGGTCCACGGCACTCTAACCTGCATTGCACAACCTCCTAAGTTGTTCTCCGGCGACGTGGGACTTCTTTGTGCGACTTCGGGTGAGCACCGTTTCACGCATCCTCGTAGTGCCTGTTTCTGGCACTTCTCCGGGTGCTACCTGCTGCTGAGAGGGCTCCTTGTCTTGCTCGATGTCCCCTCTCTCTCCTGGTCCAATTTGCGACCTCCTGGTCCCTCCAGGGCCACAGCAGCGTCCAAAAACGCTAACTGCACAATTTGCAGCTAGCAAGGCTTGTTGGCGTTCTTTCGGCGGGAAAACACCTCTGCACGACTCTCCACGGCGAGAGGGATCCGTCCACCAAAGGGGAAGTCTCTAGCCCTTTTCGTTCCTGCAGAAACCTCAGCTTCTTCTGTCCAGTAGAAGCTTCTTTGCACCCGCAGCTGGCATTTCCTGGGCATCTGCCCATCTCCGACTTGCTTGTGACTTTTGGACTTGGTCCCCTTGTTCCACAGGTACCCTAGATTGGAAATCCACAGTTGTTGCATTGTTGGTTTGTGACTTTCCTGCATTATTCCTCTAACACGACTTCTTTGTCCTTAGGGGAACTTTAGTGCACTTTGCACTCACTTTTCAGGGTCTTGGGGAGGGTTATTTTTCTAACTCTCACTATTTTCTAATAGTCCCAGCGACCCTCTACAAGGTCACATAGGTTTGGGGTCCATTCGTGGTTCGCATTCCACTTTTGGAGTATATGGTTTGTGTTGCCCCTATCCCTATGTTTCCCCATTGCATCCTATTGTAACTATACATTGTTTGCACTGTTTTCTAAGACTATACTGCATATTTTTGCTATTGTGTATATATATCTTATGTATATTTTCTATCCTCTCACTGAGGGTACACTCTAAGATACTTTGGCATATTGTCATAAAAATAAAGTACCTTTATTTTTAGTATAACTGTGTATTGTGTTTTCTTATGATATTGTGCATATGACACTAAGTGGTACTGTAGTAGCTTCACACGTCTCCTAGTTCAGCCTAAGCTGCTCTGCTAAGCTACCATTATCTATCAGCCTAAGCTGCTAGACACCCTATACACTAATAAGGGATAACTGGACCTGGTGCAAGGTGCAAGTACCCCTTGGTACTCACTACAAGCCAGTCCAGCCTCCTACATTGGTTGTGCAGCGGTGGGATAAGTGCTTTGAGACTACTTACCACTCTTGTCATTGTACTTTTCATAAGAGAAAAATATACAAAACAAGGTCAGTGTATATACACATAGCCAAAAAGTTTTGCATTTCCTCTTTTCACTCTTTTCTAAGTGCTGAAAAGTACTTCTAAACTTTCAAAAAGTTCTTAAAAGTTTAAAAAGTTTTTTTTCTGTCTTTCTAAAAAGTTCTGAAAACTTTTTTCTCTTTTTCTATCACTTTAACTCTCTCTAAAAATGTCTGGCACAGGCCAAAATGTTGATCTGTCCAAACTTGCATATGGTCACCTTAGCTGGAAAGGAGCAAGGAGTCTCTGCATAGAGAGAGGTTTGAGTGTAGGGAAGAATCCTTCCTTGGAACTGTTACTTAACATGCTTAGAGAACAAGATAAGGCTATAGGTGCCCCATCTGTTGAAAAAGTACCTAATAGTTCCCAATCTGATTCAGGGACTCCCCCAGGAAAAGATTCAGGAAAGAAACTTCCTAGCCTGCCCATTACTAGACAGTCTAGCATAGTTGGTAATGATGATGAGCAACACCATACAAATAGTGTTGTCTCACATCATAGCAAAAGCATTTATTCTCACCATACTGGTAGTAATGTTTCTGTTAGCCAAGCTGTTAGGGTGGCTTCTGTAACGGACAGGTCTCCTTCTGTTCATTCCCATCATACCTCTGTATCTAGGAATGTCCCTCCCACCAACCCTGATGACAGAATGTTAGAGAGGGAACTCAATAAGTTGAGGGTGGAACAAACCAGACTGAAGCTTAAAAAGCAACAGCTGGATTTGGATAGACAGTCTTTTGAACTAGAGAAGGAAAGACAGAAGTTGGGTTTAGAAACCCATGGTGGCAGCAGCAGTATTCCCCATAGTCATCCTGCAAAAGAGCATGATTCCAGGAATCTGCACAAGATAGTTCCCCCTTATAAGGAGGGGGATGACATTAACAAGTGTTTTGCTGCACTTGAGAGGGCCTGTGTTGTACAGGATGTCCCTCAAAGGCAGTGGGCTGCTATCCTATGGCTATCATTTAGTAGAAAAGGTAGGGATAGTCTCCTTACTGTGAAAGAAAATGATGCTAATAATTTCCAAGTTCTTAAGAATGCACTCCTGGATGGTTATGGCTCAACCACTGAACAATACAGGATAAAGTTCAGAGAGACCAAAAAGGAGTCTTCACAAGACTGGGTTGATTTCATTGACCATTCAGTGAAGGCCTTGGAGGGGTGGTTACATGGCAGTAAAGTTACTGATTATGACAGCCTGTATAACTTGATCCTGAGAGAGCATATTCTTAATAATTGTGTGTCTGATTTGTTGCACCAGTACTTGGTGGACTCTGATCTGACCTCTCCCCAAGAATTGGGAAAGAAGGCAGACAAATGGGTCAGAACAAGGGTGAACAGAAAAGTTCATACAGGGGGTGACAAAGATGGCAACAAAAAGAAGGATGGTAAGTCTTCTGACAAGGGTGGGGACAAATCTAAAAATTAGTCTTCATCAGGCCCACAAAAACACTCTGGTGGGGGTGGTGGGCCCAAATCCTCTTTTAATCAGAACAAGGAAAAGAAACCATGGTGCTATTTATGTAAAATAAAAGGCCATTGGACAACAGATCCCAGTTGTCCAAAGAAAAGCACCAATGCTCCTACCACTACAACCCCTACTGCTACCCCTAGTGTCCCTACTAATAGCAGTGGTGGTGGGAGCAAACCTACTAATAGCCAATCCAAGGGAGTAGCTGGGCTCACTATTGGTAACTTAGTTGGGGTTGGCCTTGTTAGGGAGGCCACAGAGGCTGTGTTAGTCTCTGAGGGGGCTATTTATTTAGCCACCTTAGTTGCTTGTCCCCTTAATATGGATAAGTACAAGCAGCTACCCCTAATAAATGGTGTTGAGGTTCAGGCCTACAGGGACACTGGAGCCAGTGTGACTATGGTCATAGAGAAACTGGTCCACCCTGAACAACACCTACTTGGTCACCAGTACCAAGTAACCGATGCTCACAACAACACACTTAGCCACCCCATGGCTGTTGTTAATCTCAACTGGGGGGGGGTTACTGGTCCAAAGAAAGTTGTGGTAGCTTTAGATTTACCTGTAGACTGTCTATTAGGGGATGATTTGGAGACATCAGCTTGGTCAGATGTGGAGTTGGAGGCCCATGCAGCAATGCTGGGCATCCCAGGGCATATTTTTGCTTTGACAAGGGCTCAGGCCAAAAAGCAAAAAGGACAGGGAAGCTTGGATCCTGGAACAATGGACCAAGTGCTCCCTAAAGCTAGGGCTAGTAGAAGCAAACCACTTCCTACTATCCCTCCCTCTACAGTGGATTCAACTTCTGAGGAAGAAGAATTCCCTCCCTGTGCAGAACCTACACCAGAGGAGCTGGAAGCAGACACTGCTGAGCTTTTGGGTGAAGGGGGGCCTGCCAGGGAGGAGCTGAGTGTGGCACAGCAAACCTGTCCCACATTAGAGGGTCTCAGACAGCAAGCTGTCAAACAGGCTAATGGGGATGTCAGTGACTCTCACAGAGTTTACTGGGAGGACAACCTCTTGTACACTGAGCATAGGGATCCTAAACCTGGAGCTGCCAGGAGATTAGTGATTCCTCAGGAGTACAGAAAGTTCCTCCTAACACTGGCACATGACATTCCCCTAGCTGGGCATCTAGGACAAATGAAAACTTGGGACAGGCTTGTTCCCCTGTTTCATTGGCCTAGAATGTCTGAGGACACAAAGGAATTTTGTAAGTCCTGTGACACCTGTCAAGCCAGTGGCAAGACAGGTGGCACCCCAAAGGCACCCCTTATCCCACTGCCTGTGGTTGGGGTTCCCTTTGAAAGGGTAGGGGTTGACATAGTTGGCCCCCTTGACCCTCCTACTGCTTCAGGCAATAGGTTTATCTTGGTGGTAGTGGACCATGCCACAAGATATCCTGAAGCTATTCCTTTAAGGACCACTACAGCACCTGCAGTGGCAAAGGCCCTCCTGGGAATATTTTCCAGGGTGGGCTTCCCAAAGGAAGTGGTATCAGACAGGGGAAGCAATTTCATGTCTGCATACTTAAAGGCCATGTGGAAGGAGTGTGGTGTAACGTACAAGTTCACAACACCCTATCATCCACAAACAAATGGACTGGTGGAGAGATTTAATAAAACTCTCAAAGGCATGATTATGGGTCTCCCAGAAAAACTCCGCAGGAGATGGGATATCCTTCTACCATGCCTCCTTTTTGCCTACAGGGAGGTACCCCAGAAAGGAGTGGGCTTCAGCCCCTTTGAACTTCTTTTTGGACACCCTGTTAGGGGTCCACTCACACTTGTAAAGGAGGGTTGGGAACAACCTTTAAAAGCTCCTAAGCAGGATATTGTGGATTATGTACTTGGCCTCAGATCAAGGATGGCTGAGTACATGAAAAAGGCCAGCAAAAACCTTCAGGCCAGCCAAGAGCTCCAGAAGCAATGGCATGATCAGAAGGCTGTTTTGGTTCAGTACCAACCAGGGCAGAAAGTGTGAGTCTTGGAGCCTGTGGCCCCAAGAGCACTCCAAGATAAATGGAGTGGACCCCACACAATTGTTGAAAAGAAGGGAGAAGTCACCTATTTAGTTGACTTAGGCACTGCCAGGAGTCCCCTTAGGGTGCTCCATGTCAACCGCCTGAAACCCTACTATGACAGGGCTGATCTCACCCTGCTCATGGCAACTGATGAGGGACAGGAAGAAGACAGTGATCCTCTACCTGATCTCTTCTCTTCCATAGAACAAGATGCTCTTGTGGAAGGTGTAGTTTTGGCTGATTGTCTTACTGCTGAGCAGAAAGACCATTGCATAAATCTCCTAGATCAATTCTCTGAACTCTTCTCTACTGTGCCAGGTACCACTTCTTGGTGTGAGCACACTATAGATACTGGAGACAGTTTACCTGTCAAAAGTAAGATCTATAGGCAGCCTGACCATGTCAGGGACTGCATAAAGCAAGAGGTCCAGAAAATGTTAGAACTAGGAGTGGTTGAGCACTCTGAAAGTCCATGGGCTTCTCCTGTGGTACTTGTACCAAAACCCCATTCCAAAGATGGAAAGAAAGAAATGCGGTTTTGTGTAGACTATAGAGGTCTCAACTTGGTAACCAAAACTGATGCTCACCCTATACCCAGGGCAGATGAGCTCATAGATACACTGGCATCTGCCAAGTATCTAAGCACTTTTGATTTGACTGCAGGGTATTGGCAGATCAAATTGTCAGAAGATGCTAAACCTAAGACTGCATTTTCAACCATTGGAGGACATTACCAGTTCACTGAATGCCTTTTGGTTTGAAAAATGCACCTGCCACTTTTCAGAGGTTGGTGAACACAGTCCTGCAAGGGCTGGAAGCTTTCAGTGCAGCATATTTGGACGATATAGCTGTCTTTAGCTCCAGCTGGGATGATCACCTGGTCCACCTATGGAAAGTTTTGGAGGCCCTGCAAAAGGCAGGCCTCACTATCAAGGCTTCAAAGTGCCAGATAGGGCAGGGTAAGGTGGTTTATCTGGGACACCTTGTTGGTGGGGAACAGATTGCACCACTACAGGGGAAAATCCAAACAATTATTGATTGGGTTCCCCCTACTACACAGACTCAGGTGAGAGCCTTCCTAGGCCTACCTGGGTATTACAGGAGGTTCATTAAGAACTATGGCTCCATTGCAGCCCCTCTTAATGACCTCACTTCCAAAAAGATGCCTAAAAAGGTATTATGGACAGCAAACTGTCAGAAAGCTTTTGAGGAGCTGAAGCAGGCCATGTGCTCTGCACCTGTCCTGAAAAGCCCTTGTTACTCTAAAAAATTCTATGTCCAAACTGATGCATCTGAATTAGGAGTAGGGGCAGTCCTATCACAACTTAATTCTGAGGGCCAGGATCAACCTGTTGCTTTTATTAGTAGGAGGTTGAGCCCTAGAGAAAAGCGTTGGTCTGCCATTGAGAGGGAGGCCTTTGCTGTGGTCTGGGCTCTGAAGAAGTTGAGGCCATACCTGTTTGGCACTCACTTCATTGTTCAGACAGACCACAAACCTCTACTTTGGCTAAAACAAATGAAAGGTGAAAATCCTAAATTGTTGAGGTGGTCCATATCCCTACAGGGAATGGACTATACAGTGGAACATAGGCCTGGGAGTAGCCACTCCAATGCAGATGGACTCTCCAGATATTTCCACTTAGACAATGAAGACTCATCAGGTCATGGCTAGTCTTATTGTCCTTCGTTTGGGGGGGGGTTGTGTAGGAAAGTACCATCTTGCCTGCCATGTTACCCCCATCTTTCACTGTATATATGTTGTTTTAGTTGTATGTGTCACTGGGACCCTGGTAACCCAGGGCCCCAGTGCTCATAAGTGTGCCTGAATGTGTTACCTGTGTAGTGACTAACTGTCTCACTGAGGCTCTGCTAATCAGAACCTCAGTGGTTATGCTCTCTCATTTCTTTCCAAATTGTCACTAACAGGCTAGGGACCATTTTTACCAATTTACATTGGCTTACTGGAACACCCTTATAATTCCCTAGTATATGGTACTGAGGTACCCAGGGTATTGGGGTTCCAGGAGATCCCTATGGGCTGCAGCATTTCTTTTGCCACCCATAGGGAGCTCTGACAATTCTTACACAGGCCTGCCACTGCAGCCTGAGTGAAATAACGTCCACGTTATTTCACAGCCATTTTACACTGCACTTAAGTAACTTATAAGTCACCTATATGTCTAACCTTTACCTGGTAAAGGTTAGGTGCAAAGTTACTTAGTGTGAGGGCACCCTGGCACTAGCCAAGGTGCCCCCACATTGTTCAGAGCCAATTCCCTGAACTTTGTGAGTGCGGGGACACCATTACACGCGTGCACTACATATAGGTCACTACCTATATGTAGCTTCACAATGGTAACTCCGAATATGGCCATGTAACATGTCTATGATCATGGAATTGCCCCCTCTATGCCATCCTGGCATAGTTGGCACAATCCCATGATCCCAGTGGTCTGTAGCACAGACCCTGGTACTGCCAAACTGCCCTTCCTGGGGTTTCACTGCAGCTGCTGCTGCTGCTGCCAACCCCTCAGACAGGCATCTGCCCTCCTGGGGTCCAGCCAGGCCTGGCCCAGGATGGCAGAACAAAGAACTTCCTCTGAGAGAGGGTGTGACACCCTCTCCCTTTGGAAAATGGTGTGAAGGCAGGGGAGGAGTAGCCTCCCCCAGCCTCTGGAAATGCTTTCTTGGGCACATATGTGCCCAATTCTGCATAAGCCAGTCTACACCGGTTCAGGGGACCCCTTAGCCCTGCTCTGGCGCGAAACTCGACAAAGGAAAGGGGAGTGACCACTCCCCTGACCTGCACCTCCCCTGGGAGGTGTCCAGAGCTCCTCCAGTGTGCTCCAGACCTCTGCCATCTTGGAAACAGAGGTGCTGCTGGCACACTGGACTGCTCTGAGTGGCCAGTGCCACCAGGTGACGTCAGAGACTCCTTGTGATAGGCTCCTTCAGGTGTTGCTAGCCTATCCTCTCTCCTAGGTAGCCAAACCCTCTTTTCTGGCTATTTAGGGTCTCTGTCTCTGGGGAAACTTTAGATAACGAATGCAAGAGCTCAGCCGAGTTCCTCTGCATCTCTCTCTTCACCTTCTGATAAGGAATCGACTGCTGACCGCGCTGGAAGCCTGCAAAACTGCAACAAAGTAGCTAAGACGACTACTGCAACTCTGTAACGCTGATCCTGCCGCCTTCTCGACTGTTTTCCTGTTTGTGCATGCTGTGGGGGTAGTCTGCCTCCTCTCTGCACCAGAAGCTCCGAAGAAATCTCCCGTGGGTCGACGGAATCTTCCCCCTGCAACCGCAGGCACCAAAAAGCTGCATTACCGGTCCCTTGGGTCTCCTCTCAGCACGACGAGCGACGTCCCTCGAATCCAGCAACTCTGTCCAAGTGGCCCCCACAGTCCAGTGACTCTTCAGTCCAAGTTTGGTGGAGGTAAGTCCTTGCCTCACCTCGCTAGACTGCATTGCTGGGAACCGCGACTTTTGCAGCTACTCCGGCCTCCGTGCACTTCCGGAGGAAATCCTTTGTGCACAGTCCAGCCTGGGTCCACGGCACTCTAACCTGCATTGGACGACCTCCTAAGTTGTTCTCCGGCGACGTGGGACTTCTTTGTGCGACTTCGGGTGAGCACCGTTTCACGCATCCTCGTAGTGCCTGTTTCTGGCACTTCTCCGGGTGCTACCTGCTGCTGAGAGGGCTCCTTGTCTTGCTCGACGTCCCCTCTCTCTCCTGGTCCAATTTGCGACCTCCTGGTCCCTCCAGGGCCACAGCAGCGTCCAAAAACGCTAACCGCACAATTTGCAGCTAGCAAGGCTTGTTGGCGTTCTTTCGGCGGGAAAACACCTCTGCACGACTCTCCACGGCGAGAGGGATCCGTCCACCAAAGGGGAAGTCTCTAGCCCTTTTCGTTCCTGCAGAAACCTCAGCTTCTTCTGTCCAGTAGAAGCTTCTTTGCACCCGCAGCTGGCATTTCCTGGGCATCTGCCCATCTCCGACTTGCTTGTGACTTTTGGACTTGGTCCCCTTGTTCCACAGGTAACCTAGATTGGAAATCCACAGTTGTTGCATTGTTGGTTTGTGACTTTCCTGCATTATTCCTCTAACACGACTTCTTTGTCCTTAGGGGAACTTTAGTGCACTTTGCACTCACTTTTCAGGGTCTTGGGGAGGGTTATTTTTCTAACTCTCACTATTTTCTAATAGTCCCAGCGACCCTCTACAAGGTCACATAGGTTTGGGGTCCATTCGTGGTTCGCATTCCACTTTTGGAGTATATGGTTTGTGTTGCCCCTATCCCTATGTTTCCCCATTGCATCCTATTGTAACTATACATTGTTTGCACTGTTTTCTAAGACTATACTGCATATTTTTGCTATTGTGTATATATATCTTGTGTATATTTCCTATCCTCTCACTGAGGGTACACTCTAAGATACTTTGGCATATTGTCATAAAAATAAAGTACCTTTATTTTTAGTATAACTGTGTATTGTGTTTTCTTATGAGATTGTGCATATGACACTAAGTGGTACTGTAGTAGCTTCACACGTCTCCTAGTTCAGCCTAAGCTGCTCTGCTAAGCTACCATTATCTATCAGCCTAAGCTGCTAGACACCCTATACACTAATAAGGGATAACTGGGCCTGGTGCAAGGTGCAAGTACCCCTTGGTACTCACTACAAGCCAGTCCAGCCTCCTACACTGGGTGTCAAAATATCCCTGTATCGCAATGAGGAACCAAGCTGAGCTCCTGGAAATCAACGCATCACTGTGCAACGTGGAAAAAAACTACCCATCGTCTGTGCCACGCTGGAAAATCTGATGCAGCACCTTATTTTTCAAAGCATCTCCTCCTCTGCGGGCCCAGAGCGGCAACATTTTTTACGCATCCCAGGTACTGTGTGTTACAATGGTACAACCACTGATTCATAAGGACTGAAACTCATTTAAACCTTTAAAATGTAATAATTAGACTTGTGCTTCTTGGATTTTTGTTGTTTTGGTCATATTTAATTCAAATAAATATGATCTATTTTACTAAACAACTGTGGAGTACTTTTTGTGGTGTTTTCACTTTGTTATTATATGAGTTATTGCACAAATACTTTACACATTGCCTTCTGATTTAAGCCTGCCTGCTCTGTGCCAAGCTCCCAGAGGGTGAGCACAGGATCATTTAGGTTGTGTAGTGACTTCCCCTGTCTAGGATTGTGGTCCCTACTTGGACAAGGGTGTATAACTCTGCTAACTAGAGACCCAATTTCTAACACCTCTGAAGTCGAAAGAGGTCTTTATGGTGTGTTGGTACAAAGGTTTCAAAGTTTTACTAGGTAGGTTGACCTCTACCTTTTCTTGGTCTTCTGTCTTCTGGTTTGCATTTGGGTCTCCTCCTGTTGACAGTGTACCTGTTTGTTCCATCCTCTTCTTCAGCCTCTGCCCCAATCTCTGTCCCAAACAATTTGCGGAGCTGACTGTTGGTAGTAGGCTTGCATGGGTTGTGGGGGTCCCTGAAGCCCTGCTTGCCATATCAGTGCTGGACCTGGAAAGGTATGCATGGAGTAGCTGAACATGAGAGATTGCAGGGTTACAGCTATTATTACTTGACATACTCCTAGAGGAGTTAGAAAATCTTCATGATTTATTAGAACTCTCATCTGAGGATATTGCAATACAATCCACAGGATTCTCTCTTGAGTTCTTGTGTCCTGTGTCCCATCTGTGTAATTCTTTGGAGCTGAGGTACTGCACCTTTCATTTTGGTTCTTAGTCCCTTACTCTTTCTTTTTGATTTATACTGATGTATTCAGCTAACACACAAGAGTTGGAAACCAGCTCTCTGCAGTGGTATCTAACTCATGTTGTCTGCTGATATCAGCTTCTCACTCTGGTGACCATGTAAAATGAGTCAATGTTGTGTGACACACAGCATCACCGCCTGAGTTGGAAGGTTTGCAAAGAAGTATCTACCAGAAACAGAATTATCAAAGTTATGGATATGTCTAACAGCAGAGTCCTCACCTTAGAGCAGGAGTCTTCAAACTGGGGGGTGGGGCCTCCTAAGGGGACCTCAAGTGATCCCAGGAGAGTCACCAGGCTCTGGCCAAAAGAAGCATTACACAGATAACAGTGTTTTGTTTTAAGAGGAAACATGTTATTGCATTTTTAAAAAGGCAACAGTACCTACCTGCAATGTTTAAATATGTCTAGACATATTTAAACATTGCCATCTTTATAAAATAATTGTGAAAAATTCTGAAGGGGGGGCGATGATTTTTATTTTTCAACTGGGGGGCATGGCATCAAAATGTTTGGAGACCACTGCCTTAGAGGATATCCCAAAACAGCATCTCCCCAAGATGGATGGTCTGCGTAGTGGGATTAGACCAAAAAAGTCTTGCAGAATTAATCAGGTGAAATGTCCTTCCCGTCAAACCTGGCTGTCAAACAGTAGTGCTTTATGAAGCTATGCACAGACACCAATGTCACAGTCTGGCAGATATTAAGGACAGGCACTCCTCTTGCCAGGACAGTGATACTGGCCCCTCCGACCTTGCACTGCTCTTTGAGCAGTGTTTAGCAGATCTTAAAGCAGAGGACTATCCAGGCTGAGAGAGTCATCTTCTTATTGCTTTTTTTTTCTTTGCGCCAGAAAGACCCACCAAAAGTTGATCTTCTAGTCGATGGTCCTTAGTATGATCAATGTAAAAGCTTAAAGCTTGTTTTAGGTCCAACTGATTGAGCCTCTCCTGCTCTTTCAAGAGGCGAGGATAAGCAAAGAACGCCAGTAGAGTGATTAATTGCTGAGCATGGAAAGGAGACACAACTTTTGGTAAGAAGGCCTTCGGGGTACTCAGTACCAATTTGTACTGCTGCACTGAAAGTGCCTGTAGCATGAGACGAAAAGTTGATGTAATCGCAATAAGGAAGACAGTTTTCAAGGCCACGAGATGCAGCTATCAGCTAAGCATAGGCTTGGAAGGAATACACATGAGGAATGTCAAGACCACGTTAAGGTCCCACCGTGGCATCACACATGTGTTGGGATGGAACATGTGTGTCAAATCTTTAATAAACCTCTTCACAACAGATGATCTAAGCAAAGATGGATGGTGCAGCAAATGCAGAAAGGCTCAACAAACTTTTACAGTTCCCGCTGCAAGATCTTGCTGGGCTAAAGCCAAACCGTCAAAAGACCACATGACTGCTTTTGTCTGTAAGGGGTCAGTGTCCAGGCACCACACCTGGTTAGAAATGTATTCCACCATCCAGCATAATAGATTTTGTGGAGGGTTGTCTTGCAGGGAGGAAGACACTAACCACTTCAGGTGGCAAATTAAATGCAGCTAATTGCTCACGCTCAGGGGTCAAAGGAACCACACTCTCCTGAATGAAACAAGGCCCACTGGAATGATTTGGTCCTGGTTGTTACTGATCATCTTCAGAATTTGGGTGAGGTTAGGTGGTAGTGGGAAGGCATACAGGAGTCATTTGTTTAATTCCAACTGGAATATAACTCTTAACAAAACACTCACACACAAACATGCTGACACTGTGCTTTCTTGACATAATGAAATGGTCTAGCTAGGGCTTTTCCTGCTGGAGAAACACACCCTACTGTATGGTATCTCTGGAAGTACAAGCCATATGTGATCTGCCAAACGTCTGCTCAAGCATTCAGTGACCTTGCCAGGTGGTTGGAGACCAGGAAGATGTGCTGGTCCTTTACCCACCTCCAGAGATGCAAAGCGTCTTGGCACAGGTTCCAGGACTCCAAACTGCCCAGCTTGTTGCAGTCCCACATGGCCATGGTATTGTCCATGAGAACCTGCACCTGGCCCCCCCAGTGGATTTCAGGAAAACTTCAGGATTAGACGAATAGCATGTAGCTCTAAAGCACTGATGTAGAGCCGCCTGTCCATTAGAGATGAAAGGACTCTGACCCTCACTACTACCAGAAGACCTCCAAACCCAGCAGTGATGCATCCATCAATACTGTCAGTTTTGGGTGAGGAAGGGAGTGTCACCTGATGCAATACAGATTGTGACCAGTCAGCCGACATTAAAGATCATGGGCCATCTCCTTGGGACATGGATAGTGTCACAAAGGTGGCTTTGATGCTCAGTCCACTGGGACCCTAAGTTCCCCTGCTTGACTCGCAAATGGCACCTAGCATAGTTGATGAGGAGGATTCATGAGGCTAAGAGGCCAAGAAAACTCAGAGCCATCCTCACTGGGATCCAGGAGAGAGCCTGAAACATCAAGATCATAACCCTTATGTTCTGGAATCATGGCGGAGGAGGAAAGCCTTGAACTCCAGTGTGTTCATAACTGCCCCACTTAAATGAAGCCACTGTGAGGGAATTAGGCGAGACATTGGCTGGTTTGTGGTCAACCTCAATGATGATAAGAGTTCTGCTGCTGTGTGAAGGTGGTTCTCATCTAACTGCCGCAAGCCCTCCTTCAACAACAATCCAGTTATGTAGCTACAGGAATACAAGAACTCCCAACTTCTTAAGATGGGCAGCAATCACACCCATCACTTTTGAAAACACCCAAGGGACGCTGTTTAGGTTAAAGGGGAGCACAGCAAACTGGAAATGGTCCTGGTTCATCAGGAACAGCAATTAGAACCAGTGGGGCTGCAGGATGGGTTTAAGAAAATACCTTTCCTGCAAGTACAAGGACACTATCCAGTCTAGAAGATCCAGAGTAAAAAGAATATGAGCCAATGTGAGCATTTTGAATTTCTCCCTCTGCAGGAAGCCATTCAGGGACAGAGGCCCTTCTAGCTCCCACTGCTGCCAGCCTCACTGCCAGCCTTTCCTCCTGAGAGGTTTTTGACAGCCCCAGCCAGCGCACGCTCAAGGGTTAAGTTCTAGTCCCCAGGGCCACTTCCCCGCTGCTTTCCTCATCACTGCCCAGCCCCGCCATGTCCAGCTTTCTTGCCTCCCATGCTTCCCACCTCCCCTACGCCCCTCCTAGGCCTATTTCATGGAGGCCGCAGCTGAGCCCCTGTGAGCAGGTCCTTCCACCTTTCTCCGCTGCCAGTCTCACTGTCAGGCCTTTGCTCCTCAGACGTTTTTGATAGCCCCCCTCAGTGCAAGCTTAAGGCCCAGGTTCCTGTCCCCAGGGCTACCTTCCCACTGCTTCCCTCCTCGCCACCCAGTCCCGCCAAGTCCTGCTTTCCTGCCTTCCAGCGCTTCCCACCTCCCCTACGCCCCTCCCAGGCCTATATTATGGAGGCCGAAGTGCGGCCCCTGTGAGCTGATCTTTCCAGCTTTCCTCACTGTCAGTATGTAAATTTATCGCTATAATACTTTAGACTCCCCACCTGTGGTGTAGAAAAGTGTTCCCACTGTGTGTAGTTCAGGAGAGGCCTATATCTAGTGGCACGGTGTAGATAGTGATGTCCCCAATTGTTATAGCAGAACATTTCCCCATAATTCATTGTATAATCATATACATCATCACTTTCAAAAGCGGAATAGTCCTTCATTTCAGTTAGCATGGAATCAACTGTTTGGACATCCCAATCATCAGAGACAACATTAGGTGTAACAACATCAGACATTGAAATTTTGAACACGTATGGTATTTGAATAATCTCTGTAGGCCCGTATATATTGAATGGAACTTTGTCCCACACAATCCCATCAGTAATTGGTATTGCTGTAATATTGACAGGGGACAAATCTCTTCGGACCTTATGTGAAGAATGATGTGGTGTTAAAATTTCATCAACAGGCTCCACTGAGGAGCGATCAGGAATATAGTGACCATTTATGAGCAAAAGAAAACAGTCACAAAACCAATCCATAAAAATAATGCAATAAATGTCAAACAGAACCATAGATAGTTCCATGGGTAGATCAAATATGTCTTTTTTTTTTTTATAACCAAATTTGATTGTTTTCAGAGAATTATGGCAACAACAGTTTAGCACAGGTACAACCGAACAATTCAATTGTGGTACATTTACTATGTACATGTTTTTCTTTTCCTTTCGGGGGAAGGCATAGATAGTTCCTTGATCACGTTCGGTGAGGAGGAGGAGGGTGGTTCGATCTAGTCTATGACAGTGTTTCGAGCCCTGGGCCCCATATTTGTTCATATTTCCGGGGACATCCTCTCGATTCATATATTTGTTTCTCTTGGATTGCGCACCAGTCTACTCCCTTTCTCCATTTCTGCAGGGATGGGCCGGTAGGCGAAGTCCACGCCGCGGATATGTCTCTTTTGGCTACCAGCAGAGCCGTTCCGATGAATGCTCGATTGGTTCGTGATCTTAATCTCTCCTCCATGATTCCTAGTAACACCATGGAGGCGGAGAGTTGGAGGTTCGTTCCTATTGTCTCGTTTAGTTCGTTTAGCACTTTTTCCCAGTAGATCTGCAATGTCGGACAAGACCAGACCATATGGAAGAAGTCTGCGTGTTCCATGTCGCAGCGGGGGCAGCGGCTGTTCGGCCATATTCCCGCCTGTGAAAGCCTTTTGGGCGCCAAGTATGCTTTGTGTAGGTAGTAAAATTGTATGGTACGCAGTTTTGCTGATATGGCTAGGGTTTTTGGGGCTTCTAAAGCTTCTGCCCATTCCGAGTCCTCTAAAGCTCCGGTCCAGGTCTCCCACCCCGTCCTCATCGAGCTCGCGTCTCCTGGTGTATTGTTAATCAACATTCTATATAGTTGTGATATCCCTTTCCCTCCCATGTTTCCCATTAAAGTTTTGGCTTCAAGGGGGTTAAATTCCGGTAGTCGGTTTTTGGGGAGCTGCGTTCCTATGGCATGTCTGAGTTGAAGGTATTTAAAAAATTGTGTTCGGGATAGTTGGAACTCTGTCTGTAGTTCCTGAAAGGATTTAAGTGTTTCTCCCTTCCATATGTCTCCCACCAGTGAAATCCCTAGTTTATCCCATTCTGTAAATCCCTCCAGTGTGGCGGTGGCGTTCATCCATTTCCCTCTCCATAGCGGGGTCTGTAGGGTGATTACTGCATTCCATTGGGTGTGTCTCAGTGCAGCCCGCCATGCCAGGAGGGTGGCTCTGGTTGTCTCGCCCATACATTGGGGAAGAGGTGTACCGTACAGCGCATCCAAGATGCGCGGGAAGCTTAGGGTGTTTAATTCCATTTGGTATGCCGGGTCTGACCACCCTCCGTTGAACCAGTCATGTATTGTTAAGATTTGTGTCGCCAAATAGTATAGGTATGGGTCAGACATCCCCAGGCCTCCCTCGTGCGTTCCCTTCTTGCAGTGTTTTGTGGCTACCCGGTGTCTGTTCCCGCCCCAAAGGAATTGTAGTGTCGCTGTTTCTAGAGTTCGAAACCATGAACGTGAGATGGGGAGGGGAAAGTTCTGAAAGGCATATGTTAGTCTGGGTAGAATCATCATTTTATATAAGGCTGTCCGCCCCACTATGTTTAATGGTAGTGTCTGCCATTTTTGTAGGTCTGTCTTGACTCGTGTTAACAGCGAGTCTACGTTCTTTGCCCAGGTTAGTTCCGGTAGAAGGGTTACCCAGACACCCAGGTATTTAAAGCTCAGTCTGCGGAGGGGAATTGTGTCCTGCCAGTCAAAGCAGTCTCGAGTATGTGCCAGAGGGACCAAAGCCGCTTTGGCTGGGTTCATCTTCAGGCCTGAGGCTGTTGCAAAGCTCTTAAGGAGTTGGAGACTGCGTGGGCCAGATGTGCTTGGGGTACCCATATAAAGTAATACATCGTCTGCGTATAGAGCTATTTTGTCTTCTGTGGCGTGTTTCCATTTCCAGCCACAATATTCCGGGTCTGTTCGGAACATCTGGGCCAGGGGTTCTATAGTTAGGGCAAAGAGAAGGGGGGATAGCGGACATCCTTGTCTTGTTCCCCTTCTGACTTCAAAGAGTGATGATAGGGTTCCATTGATTTGTACTCGGGCCGAGGGGTCCGCATATAACGCTCGAGTTAGTTGACAGAATCTTGGTCCCAATCCCGCCCTCTGTAACACCATGAATAGGAAGTTCCAGTCTACGGAGTCAAAAGCCTTCTCAAAGTCAATAAAGAGCAGCGCTAAGTCTCGGGGTAGTTTATGTCTTTCATCGAGGGCCACATGGAGGCGGCGAATACAGTGACGGGTGCTGCGGGCTGTCATAAACCCACATTGGTCTGCGTGTATCAGTTGCGCTAGTACTCTTTTGAGACGTGTTGCGAGTATGTTGGCTAGGATCTTGACCTCGCAGTTGATCAATGAGATCGGTCTATAGTCTGCACAGTGTGGTGATGGAGGGTTAGATTTGGGAATCACCACTATGGTGGCCTCATCTAGCCCTCTCGGGAAACACCCCTGTTGTTCTACTTCTGCGAAAAGGGCCATTAGATGTGGCATCAGCTCCTTCTTGTATTTCTTGTAGTATTCTGCTGGGAAGCCATCAGGGCCTGGGGTTTTTCCAGCTCTCAGTCCCGAGATGGCATTGCTTATCTCTTCTTCTTGCAAAGGTTCATCTAAGATCTGCGTTTCTGGAGGGGGCAGACTGGGCAGGGGGATTGTGTCTAGTAGTCTACGGCCCTGGGCTGGGTCGATGGAGTCTGAGGCCTTATACAATGTTTTGTAATATCGGGCAAAGGCCTCTGCTATATCTTGGCGTTTCTCGACTTTGCCCTTTTCTCCATCCCGTATTTCGGAAATAATGGCTGAGGCTCTGTGATGGGAGATCAGCCAGTGTAGTAATTTCCCTGTTTTGTCCCCCCATCCATATATTCTGGCTGTGCTTGCTCGCCAGAGAGCTTTTGCTGCTTCTAGGGACAGATCTCTGATTTCCTCTCGTATCAGGGACAGCTGTCTTGCGCCCCTTCCGTTGGGGTTCTCTTCTTGCGTTAGTTCTAGCTCTGCTGCTTGTTTCTCTAATGACTCAATATTTTGAGTTTTTTGACGTTCTATCTTTCTTATCAGGCCTCTGGCTGACCCTCTCAGGACAGCCTTGCCTGCCGCCCATAAAATGCCAGGTGAGGACACCGATCCCTCGTTCAGGCCAAAATATTCATTTTGTGCCTCTTGTAGCTGTTCTACGAATTCTTCGTCTTGTAGGTACCAAGCATTTAATCTCCACATGGGTCGGTTTGCCCGTCGGGCCTGACCCAGATCTATGCGTATTGGTGCGTGGTCAGATATGCCTCTTGCCAGTATTTCAATATGTGATGTGGCACCGCAGTCTGCACTGGGTAGTAGTATCAAGTCTATTCGGGATTGCGAGCCGTGCGTTGCTGAGGTGTGAGTGTATTGTCTGTGTCGTGGGTGTCTCAATCGCCAGATGTCACTGAGTCCCATTGCTGTCATCCAGTTCGTAAAGCCCATTGCCATTTCCCATCTGTGAGCGGTTATTGGGCCTTCCACGTCTAATTTAGGGTTTGGGACTGCGTTAAAGTCGCCTCCCAAAACAGTCAGTCCTGAGGGTAGGTCTAGGAGGATTTGTGTTAGTTCCTTAATAGTTCCTCGTTGTAAGGTTGGGGGAATATATGTACTAATTATGTTGATTGTCATTCCCTCTATTGTCCCAGTAATGGCCACGAATCGCCTTGTTTGTCTTTCCAGGTCTGTATCACCTTCAGGGGGAAGGAACGTTGTAAAAGGATCGCTACTCCTCTCGAACCCCTCATGAACCCGGCGTGATATACTCTATCAAATCCCCGTCTCGATAGGAAGGGGCAGTGTTCTCCGGCTAGGTGTGTTTCTTGCAAGAGAAGTATCTCAGGTTTGTGTCTATGTGCGAAAGTGAACACTGCTGTGCGTTTAATCTTATCTAGCAGCCCGTTTACATTCCACGAGATGGCCTGTGTTGGGTGCATCAGGGTTTGATTGTGAGATTGTCTTGGCTCTGCCTTGCGGGCGTGGTTGTTTTAGATACAGGGTGCCTCCCTCCCCGGTCTCCCCACGTGTCTTCGAGAGCTGTTTTACCTTTTCCCCATTTGTTTGTTGGTTGTCCTGTGTTTCTGCCATTTTTAAAATCAACAAGTTTGTCAACGTGACAATGAACAGTGTCTTACCCTTTGCTACTACGTGTAGCGTTTGAATCCCCCCAACTCCCTCCCCACCCCATACTTCCCCCCAGAAGCATCTGTCGCCCTGACCATCGCGCCTTTAACCCAGCGAGATGGTTTTTCAAACTTAAACTAAACTAACTAGCTGGTTGAGCAGTGGTGGACCCCTCCATAGTGTCGGATCAGTGCATTGAAGGCGTTTGCTGGTGTTATTTGTCGGCAGTATTAGTGTTTTGATTTGCTCGCCTTTCTCCCTCTCCTCTCTCTCCCCTTCTAAAGACCCCTCTCAGGCCCCTTGTTATATAGTCGGGCTGCAGGATAGGTCCGTGGTTCCCGGCGAGTCGGCCCCGGCCCGGGGCGGGCTCTGTTGTTTCGAGTCTCTTCCATTAGCTGTCTGTGGTGATCTGTGGCCTCTCGGGCTAGTAGGCGTGGGAGCCGCCGTCGTCGGCGGGGAGTGCGAGCGGGAACTCCGTCCCCCTCTGCGTCTTCTCGACCTCGTGCGGTGTCCCTTAGTGATTGTACGTTTTGGCCGATGGTTGAGTTTGTTTCTGTTCAGTGCCCAATCAGTTTGTTCTCCAGTCTGTCTGAGTGGCAACTCTTCTGTTAGCCATGTCCATGCTGCGGTTGGCTGTTCGAAGAAGTGTGTTCTGTTGCCATAGACTACCCTCAGTTTCGCAGGGAATAGTAGTCGGTATTGGATGTTCATTGTTCTTAGTTTTTGCTTGACTTCTAGAAAGGAGCGTCTCTTTTGTTGTACATCTCGTGTGTAGTCAGGGAAGAGGAGGATTTTATCTCCATTGCAGAGGATATCTCCTCTGTGCGTGCTTCCTGTAGGATCATGTCTCTGTCTTTAAAATTGAAGAAGCGGAGAATTACCGGTCTTGGCGGGGATCCTGGTGGAGGTCTCATCTGAAGGGCTCTGTGTGCCCGCTCAATAGCGAACCACGGGGTAAGACAGTCCTTCGGAATCCAGGAACAAAACCATTCCTCCAGATACTTGGTAAGAGACGCTGTGGCTGTGTCTTCTGGGAGCCCAACCAGTCTGAGGTTGTTCCGCCTTGATCTGTTTTCAGCATCTTCTGCCCTTCGGTGCAGCTCTGCCGTTCGAGATATGAGTGCGGACACTTGTGTTTTAAGGGTCTTTACCTCGTCCTCCACCGTGGATATTCTGGTCTCTGCCTCTGTGATGCGGGCTGTGGCATTGCGTAGGTCTTGGCGCACTAGAGTCACTTCTTCCCTGACCTCTCCGACTCTGGCCTCCACTGCGGCATGGGACGTGTGGATGGCCTGAAGGATTGTTTCTAGGTCTCTGGAGGTTGGTGCTTGATTGTCTCTTTCACCCGGGGTATGGGCCTCTGTTCGGGGCCCCGTTGCGTTTGTGGCATATTGTTCTATCTTTGTCTGGGCTGTTGATTGTCTTGATGTTTTATCTTTGCCCATGGTTTTGTTACGTTGCCAGGATCAGAAGTCGCCCTTGTTTAAGTTCTTGTTGCCTCTGTATATCTAGTTATGGCTGTTTTTTTTACTTTGATCTCCCTGGTTTCACACGCAGTGGGAGGTTGATCGATCTTTTATGACTGGTGTTTGGCTCTGTGTCCCTTCTTCCTCGTGGCCTCAGATTGTAGTGCATGAGCTGTAGATACAAGAGCCCGAGGGGCAACCCAGGTGTTGTGCGTTTTCTTCCCCTCTTCTTTCCGGGGGGAGAGGAGGATGAGGGCCCGATGATGGCAGAAGCAGCGAGGAGGCGAAGGATTGTTTATTCAGAAGAGAGGGGGCTTTTCCGTCAGAGTGTCAGTGCTCCTCCCCGGGTTTCAGTCACAATGGAGACCCCGCGGCCCAGTACCTCTGTTTGTGGTCGTCTCGGTGATGGAACTCTTCCCTCCGATCCACCGCCGCGATCTGGGCCGATCTCCACGTCCCGGCCCTGGGCTTCGGCTTTCCGGCCGGGGAGGGGGGATGCAGGAGAGAAGACGGGGGATACGGCCCCCCCCCCCCAGGATCTACTGCAGCGGGTTCTGCTTTTTTCCGGGGCTTTCGCGCCTCCGGCGCTCTCGGCTTTTCTTCGTGGCCGGACGCGGGTCGCAAACCCTCAGGTCCGCTCGGGCCCTCTGGCCCTCTTACGCTCGCGGCCCGGGCCGCTCTCTCCCCCGCCGTGCGCGCCGACTCTGGGCCTCGTCCTCTGCGTTGGGGAGATGGGGGGGACGCAGGAGAGCAGGTAGGAGGCAGTGGGCCAGAGGCGGCCTCGGCCCCTCTCCCCGGGTCTGTCCCGGTGGGTCTCGCCCCCGTCCGAGGCCTCCGATGTTCCCGGCCACCCCTCGCGGCCGCAACTCCGTGATTCTGCCTGAGCCTCTGGATCGGACTCGGGCCGCGCTTTTTTTTCTCCCGTCTCGGGGCAGGAGGTCTTGGTGTCCCCTCGATGGGAGGGAGACGTCCAGGGGAGGAGGATTCCGGGCGGATTCAAGGCGGATGACGGAGGGGTCCGGAGCACTATGAAAGTGCGTCCGCCATCTTGACGCCTTGGCTATAACCCAAATAGGTCTTTTTAAGCCATCCATACAGCTTACTACTTTTTGAAATATTGTCAATCACTGTAGAGGATGAATCCGAGGAAAAATCATCAATGTCAATGAAATAGCCCGAGGTAGTTCCTGCAAACACAGGAGCCGCTGTATTCTGATCCACCGCTCGTGGAGGCTCTTGATAGACAACGTCATTAGTCGTGGAAGTGTTCGTGTGAAATACAGCCAAATCTTGAAGCGGGGTGGTCACTGAAGATGTGACTGGAACCACCAAAAGTTCATTTTCCGCCCTCCCCATGGTCGAGGAAGTGTCTGGAACAACAGTTGACATAGTTGAATAATCATTAGTAGTGTTATTCATCCTACTATGTAGATGGATGTCCTGTTGGGTAGTGAGAGGGGATCGGGAACCAACCAAGGGACCTCCTGGTCTTCTGTGAAGGATCGGCCACATAGTGTAATTTGATGTCATCAATGGAGATGAATCTGTTCGACTTTGAACCAGACAGTGGTGGTAAGATGACAGTCCTGGTGCCTTTTATTCCCAAGACTGGTACAGGTGCTCTGTATGATGGACCAAACTCCTTTTTCACAGCGATCTTCTCACGAACCAGATCCCCAATGTTAAGAATCCAGCCAGTCGAAGTTTTCACCAATTCCCTTATTCCTAAGGTGGCAGCACTTGCAGATGATTTATCATCCCGAAATTGTTGAAGCTCCTGTAAAACAGTGAGATGTTCTTTTATGTCAAATGGGGTTTCTGCTGCCACCATACCAGGGGCATCAAGATCTGGGACATACATAGGTATCCCAAAGATAACCTCATGTGGAGAGCGTCCCCCCAAGGACCGTCTTGCAGATTATTCAGTGCTCTCTGGACCCCATATAGGTGGTGTAACCAACTGCGGCCTGAACCTAATACTCAAGCTGTTAAGGACTGCTTTAGATCACGATTCCGCCTCTCCACAAGCGAATTTCCCCGGGATGGTATGGTGAGGAGTAATGGAGTTCAACACCCATCGTCCCCATGGTGTCCCTGAATGCTTTATAAGCAAATGCAGGGCCCTGGTCCGAATGGTATGCTGCAACCGCATATGTACCGATAAAGATCAGCAAATCTTTTATAACAGTCCGGGCATCAGTCGACCGCTGTGGCCATACCCACAGGAATCTAGAACAGGAATCCACAGCCACTAAAGTGTATTTGTATGCACCATCAGGCTGTAAAGGACCACAATGGTCTAAGTACACACACTGAAGTGGCTTGTCTGACACTAAGAGGGATGTCTGCGGAGGGCGTTTGATATTCGAGCCCTTAATCTGCTGGCAAATGTCACAGCAAAGGACATACTGCTTAGTTTGTCTGCATAGACCAGGCCACCAGTATCGTTGCTGTAGAATTGTTATCATGGCTTGTATACCAGCATGTGCAGAAGCAACATCCTTATGTGCGGCTGTAATCAGCTCTAATCGCTGGTCTTCATTGGGGATCACTCGATCACCAACCCCAGGAATCGTAGTGTAAGCAACATTCTGTGCACTGATATGGTAAGTATAGTTTGTAGGGTATCCTTTCGGAAGGGGCTTGCCTGCAGCCGAAGCTCTAACGGCAATCAGTATTTCATTATCCAATCTCGTCCGAGAACGAGTCACTGCAGCCACAGAAGCCGTAGCTACTGATGCTTTGGCCGCTTCATCAGCCAATGTATTACCGGCAACGTGTATTCCTACATGTTGGTATCCTAATGTATGACCTACATGGACACATGGCAGCTTATCCTTAAGATCAGCCACCCTTCCCGACAATATTTTGTTTTTAATGGTGTTCCCTTTAGAATCCCTAAACCTGTTCACCTTCCAATGATTGAGATATTCATTGTATGACTGGACGCAGTAATATGAGTCACAGACTATCAAAGTCTGGCTTCCTGTCTCAGTGTGTTCAAGCGCTAGAATAAGAGCTTTAAGCTCAGCCAACTGTGCCGTGCAGTCCCCTAAGGTCTGCGTGTAGGTATTGTGAGGGTGGAAAACTCCATCTTCCATCACTCCGCACACAGCTGTGCAAGCTGCCGAGTATTGATGTTTAGTACCTACAGCCAGTTGTGCTGATCCGTCAGTATAAATGATAGCATTATAACTGTCTAGTGGTAAAATATTTAGAGGAGTGGGGTACTCTTGTTCATACTGGAGAGATTCTTGTGTTTGAAGTCTTGGATCGAATATATAATCGACATCAGTGACGGTCAGAGACGTTGCCCATTGAATCCAACGTGGATGTAATGCCTTAGCGTTTGGAACGCTCGCTTTAGTGACAGCCTCTAAAGCCGGCACCGGGGAGACAACAATAATGCGTTTCCCCCGGGCGAGTGGCCTCTCCTTTATGACAGCCATCTTATCTGCTGTCAGAATTCTTTCTGTAGGTGCAAAACGTTGTTCAGCATTCGAATATAAATGTGATTTATATGCTATCGGCACCGTGTCATCCTCATTAAAGGTGACATAAGTAAATCCAAGGGCACCAGCAATTATTCTGATGACCAAGTTTCTTTTATTGTCACGTGTGTGTAAGTGTTTGGCTTCTAGCATGTCCTGTTGCATGTCCTAAGGATGTGTGTGTGTTCAATCGTCCATCGTCTGCTAGAAAAATTGGGCTGAACTAAGTCATAAAGTGGCTTGATGCGTTCTGCATAATCTGTAATGTATGTTCTGCCAAAATTGAAGAAACTCAGTAATGACTGTAATTTCTTAAGTGTGTTCGAAGGCTGTAGTTGAGCTCACTTTTCTAGGAAGTGCGGGGCCAGGCTCTTTCCCTCGTTTGATAGCTCATATCCCAGGAACAATACACTAAGAAAGGCTATCTTGCTTTTCTTAAAATTAAATTTATAACCGAGGTCTGCAAATCCCAAAATGATCCGATCGACCCTCGCAAGATGAATGTCGAGGGCGTCGTCCGTGAGATAGATATCATCCACATAGGACAATGCATTGGAATCAAGCTCGTGCAAAATTGATGTTACACGGGCTGAAAACAGGCCTGGGCTATTTTTATAGCCATGAGGTAAACGACAAAAGCGTTTCTGAGAGCCAAATGAAAATGCACTTAGGTCCCGACTTTCATGTGCTAAATTCTGGCAGAAAAATCCCTTAGATATATCTAATGTAGTTTTATATTTTTTACGCACTATATTGTTTATCAGTGCAGTGCTGTGTGAATTTTGTATAGCATACGTGCGTGTATGACTATTTAAGTGTCTATAATCCACCACTATTCTATATGAATGATCTGGCTTTGCAATGGGGAATAATGGGTTATTCATTGCGGATGTACAGGGCTCAATTACTCCCTGGTACTCAAGTTGTAATAGTATCTCCTTCACCGGAGCTTTCGCTTCATGTTTAAAAGGGTATTGTGGCTGCGGTTGGGGTGTAGACCTAACGGGAATAATATGCAAAGGGGACTCCTTGTCCCAACCTACATGATTACGGTATAGTGCAGGTGCCTGCGCTAAAGCACATTCAGCAGCATAGGTTTCTTTTGCTGCTTCTGGAACAAGATCGGAGAAAGAAGGCAAAATGACATCTTCCCCATGCGGGAGCTTGCGGACGTGTTCAGGTGGCCAGTCTCTCTCGGCCAATAGGATATCACTAGTAAGTTCATCCCAAAATATTACACTAATAGTGGGATTCATGTCTCCCTCTATCTGAATTGTTAAATCATAAACCCTATCGGGGTGAAGAACACGGCCATCCGCTATTTCAACCGCGATGTAATCGCTAGTTGCTGTCGCATCCAGATGATCTTTCAGACTCCGGCGACATATCGTGACCTCTGCTGCGCTGTCCAACAGAGTCACTGCCCACCTCTTGTTCCTCAACAGTGTTCTCAATACTACTGGCACAGTGCTGCCACCTTCTTCTTTTTAAACTGTGGCTTTTGCTGAGGAGTCTTTTCTTCTTTTTTAATGGTAGACTCTGGTGAGTCTTTCCTTTCTTTCACTTATTCCGGACATCGATCTTGACGGCCCCCTCTCTCGCTACGTCTATCCGGTGCGTCCTGAAAGGAATGAGAGGGACGTGAATCAGTATATCTGTCTGGAGTTCTAATGTGATCCCTATTTCTGAGATTATACCTCCTTTCGTAGTTCTCTGGGTGTGGAGAATCAGCTCTCTTATTTCTTCTTTCTTTGAAATCTTTTTGTTTGTCCCAATGCTTCTTAGAGCCCTCTTGTGCCTGCTTAGTACCCTCCTTATGGGCGGTACTTTGTAGCTCCAATTTTTTAGGTTTGGCTCCCAAACTATCCCGTCCTATACTAGTATAGGTATCGGAAATTATTTTCGGTAGCTGTCTCTCCTGCTCCTGATTTGGAGTTTCCCAGAGACGCTGGCGAATTGCCAGTGCTACCGCTTCCCCTTTAATATTACTCAGTATTATTGAGGAGACAGCGTCAAAGTTACGCATTCATTTCATCCCCAGATCCAGGGCTGGTGCAGCCCCATGCTCATTTTGTATTTGTTTTAACACTTCCGGTAAATTGGCAAGTGTCGGGGTACCATGTGTGGTAGTATAAACGGCAGCAAAGACTGTACCCCATGTGGCACAGTCATCCACCGAGGGAACCATCCCAAACTGCAAGCACATAGTGAGCAATCTATGTTTTTCCTGTGGTCCCGTATGGGGAAACACAGCTTCCAGCTGATTAGTTTTCTGGGCTATCCAGAACGGTATTTTTTCCCGTTCCGTGGGCACTTTACCCATAACAGTATGCACTGTTTGTGGATTGATCCCAGTAGCCAATTGATAACCACCAGCTACTGGCGGTGCTGGACGCGCTGGTGTTGTGTTCAATGTTCGCATTACGAACTGAACCAATCGTCTGTATAATGCCACTAATTCATTATATAAAACTCGTAAATCTGCTATCGGCATATTCTGTATGCCTGGGTGAGGTGTATATGTGGCGAACATAGGCCAGGTAGGTCCCTCATTACTCAAAGGATCTAACCTCACCCTTCGTAGTACATGTGGTAGGGCGCCTTCAAACCAGTTCTGATGCTCTTGATATGTGAGCGATATTTCATGATACTGGTATGCTTCGTACCATACAGGTACGTTCGCATTTTCATATGTGTGAAATGTGTGCGTTCTTTGGTCAACCTCAGGAAAGGTGACCCAACAGTAAAACGTTTTTGTTTGGTATGCTTCAGTTGCTTCTATTATCAGATTAACATCTCCGCCCTCGTCTGGAAGGCTATGCGCTAATAAATGTTGTGTTAGTGCATGTCTAGCATTTGCAGGAATGTCTATGGTATTAGCCATAGTGGTTTAGAGAAACGGAACACCAGATAGGGGAAGTATTTTCCTTTTTATGAGTTCGAGCTCAAACAACCTACAGCTTAATTAGGTGTTACCTGTTCAGCTGAGGAGGATTCTCCCTAGGACCACGGACGTCTCCGTATAACAGTACTTAGGGTACCTGTTGTTTGTGAGACAGTGATAGTCAGGGTATCCGTAAATTAGTGCCTAAACACCATCGTTGGTGGCGCCATGTCGTAGTTTGGACTCTTGCTCTGGGCAAGACTGCTGGTTTAAGGATGACAGTGCTTTTGTTTGTCGGCGCCTGCGTCTTTCCTACAACAAGTCGCAACTGTTATCCCAACCTTACCAGCTCACTAGCAGCACCTCACCAGAAACACAATAGTAAAAGGTGATTTATCGCAGCCGTTTACCCATGGACTTAAAAATAAGACATCTCAGGGAGTGTCGTGGTTAAACAGAGATTACCCTTTTCTCACAGATATATTATCATACAAACACAGGCAATGACACAGATGCAGTAAAGTTATAATAGCTTTTTATTTAACATAACTGCAATTTGCGATAAGTTGCATGGACTGCAATGATTAGGATAATGAATATAGCCAGTAACAGTATTGTGAAGACAAGAGTCATTGTTACGAAGACCCCCACCATTTTGCAATACATAGAAAAGATATATGAGATGTAAGATTCCCTACTATCCTAAGAAAAAGGCCTAACCTCCTACCTAAAGGAGAGCTGGGTTCGTTAAACCTAATCTGCCAATGCCGTGTCCATGAGAGGATCCCCTGACCCTCGTTATCTTGGAATGAGGTCTCTATCTCAGACTCTGCAGGGACACGAAGACTGGGTCAGCGTCAAGACGACTGCAGCATCGGTATCAGCGATGGTGGCGATGCCCTCTGGTCGGAATCCCTCTGGTTATCTGTCTAAAGTGTGATGTATTTATACAGATCTACAAGGTCCCCTGACGTAGGTGTATTCCTGAACAATAGATAACAGGCATGCTTGGGACGGCAATTAATATCAACAATCCCTCGAAAGTATAGAGAGGGAAAATCCCTAAGTGTGAACACTTACTGTTTGTTTGTCTTTGGTGCTTGATCTTGACGCCTTGGCGCGGTGACACTGATAATGTAACTCATAACAAGTGGCCTAACTATAAACAAGGCAGCCATCTTAGAAGAAATAAATAATTAAATGGGCTAATACAGAGCAAGCTAAGTAGGTTAAAAGTCACTAAGTGACGGGGGCACGAGTCTACAAGCCAGAGGCTAAGCTAACTCCTGCTATCCCATTAAAACGAACTAGGATTCACTACACTGTCAGCCTTTGCTCTTGAGAAGTTTTTGACAACCCCCGCCAGGGCTCACTCAAGGCCAAGGTTTCTGTCCCCAGGGCCACCTCCCCGCTGCTTCCCATTTCGCCACCCAGTCCCGCCAAGTCCCGCTTTCTCGCCCACCCAATGCTTCCCGCCTCCCTTTTGCCCCTTCGCCCTCCCAGGCCTATTTCATGGAGGCCGCAGCATAACCGCACAGCGGACACATGTAGTGGGCGTGCCGCTGGTGCGCTGAAGAAGTGTCAGAGGAAAGCCCACCTGCGCCCAGGTCGCGCCCAGCACCAGGAACCATGGCCACAGGTACTCCACCGCGTTCTCCGCTCCCTGGACCCCAGTCACAAAAACAACTCCTGCCTCACATCTTCTCACCTCACAACAGGTCCGTTCATCTGTCTCCGCTTCAGCTTCACTCCAAGACCTACCACCACCACTGGACCTCGCACAACGCCACTTGCGCCGACCAAGAATCCGCCACTCATGCTGACCCCACCTGATCAACTCAGATGCCTCTTGCTCAACGCCAGATCACTCTGCAAACACTCCACCGAAATGTGAGACACAATCTCCACTAGCGCCCCCGACGTAACCATCATCATGGAGACATGGCTCATCCCAGCATTGACCCCAGACATTGCTACAGCAACACTCAGCAGCGATAAGATCAAACACCGGGACCGTGCAAACAGACACAGAGGCGGCATAGCCATTATACACAATGAGACAATCACCTGCACCATCCCAGACGACAAAACCACACCAATCATGAAACAAATTAACTTCCAGCACTGTACCAACAGCAACACCACCATCAAAGGCACCCACACCTACAGACCACGAGGACCACACACCGGACTAGGCAATTCCATTGCTGATTTCATCATTCCTTTCGCTATCGAATCCGAACACTACGTCTTCCTGGAAGATGTCAATTTTTCCACCGACACCAACTCCATTGACCTCCTGGAGAGACTGGGCAACATCAGCCTCAAGCAACTAGTCACTGACCCCATGCACAAAGCAGGACACACGCTGGAACCCATCTTCACGTCTAGGAGCTGAATCCAATACAACCAAACCTTGGAACTCACAAAGTAGGACCACAGCATTGTACACTTCATCATTGCCAGACATGCCTGCCTCACCCCTAAAGAACACGGTACCACCTTCCACAGTTGGTCCAAGGTCACTCAGCAACAATGAATGCATGCCCTCGACAGTACACAGCCTGTAGGAACCACCAACCTGGACCTTGCAGTTCAGAACTTCAACAACTGGATCACCAATTCCACCAACCAAGTGGTCCCCACCAAATCAGCCAAAACACACAGACTCGCCAAACAAGCCAACTGGTGCATCCAGCAACTCAGCACATCAAAACGCAAGTGTAAAAAGCTCAAAAGAAGACGGTGCACTAGCAAGAACTGCACCAACAGTGCCACTTTCAAATCATCCCTCAACAAATACCACCAACAGATCAAAGCAGCAAAGAGAGAGGCCCTGACCCATCGCATCGACACCAACACCAACTAAACCAAGTAACTCTTCACCATTTGTCAGAGAGTTCAACTGGCCATCAGCCACTGAAAATGCGACCCCACTCGCAAGATCTCTGCGTCGTCCTCGCCGACCACTTCCACAACAAGATAGCAACCATCTACAAGAAATTCGATGCCCAACCCTCCAAGCCCGCAGCCCCTGATTGACCACCTCTGCCGACTACCCGCTCAACACATGGGGTCAGCTCAGTGCACAAAACACAGCCACCCTTATCCACTCAGGAGCACCAACTGACCCCTGTTCCCATCAACTCTTCAACCTAGGAAAAGACGAGATCAGCCCCCAACTCACTTCAATCATCAATGCCTCGCTAACCTCTGCCACCTTCCCCGATTTCTAGAAACACGCAGAGGTTAGACCTCTCCTGAAGGAATCCGTGGCTGACCCCAGCGAACTATAGAACTACCGTCCCATCTCACTGCTCCCATTCCCTGCCAAGGTACTAGAAAAAGCCATTAACCTACAACTCATTGACCAACTGGAAAGAAACAACTTGCTAGACCCCTCCCAATCAGGATTCAGAACCAATCACAGCACAGAAACAGCTTTGATCACCACAACCAATGACAGCCACACAGTACTTGTCAGAGGAGAATCAGCTGACCTGATCCTGCTAGACCTTTCCGCCACCTTCAACATGGCCTCCCACCACACTCTTATTAATTGCCTATGCCAGAAAACATGCTCAGATTGATGCCACCCTTTTTCACTGTGCGCACTCAGAAACTCTGCCTCCCCCCTTTACAAAGCAATCCAAGCACATCATATGCAGCGTGCCCCAAGGCTCATCACTCAGCCCCACACTCTTCAACATCTACATGACTCGCAGACATCGTCAGAATGCATGACATCAACATCATCTCCTACGCCGATGACACTCAGCTAGTCCTTTCGCTCTCCGCAATGAAGGTCTACTTCCACAACTGCATGAAGGACGTCTCAGTATGGATGTGGGAAAATTGCCTAAAACTCAACAAGGACAAGACAGAAGTTCTCATCTTTGGCAAACACACTACCCTGTGGAACAAATCCTGGTGGATTTCGGAACTCTGACCCACCCCCACACCAAAAGACCACTCCTGCAACCTCAGCATCATCCTAGACTAAACACTTCATGAAACGACAGGTCAGTGCCTTCTCTGCGTTCAGCTTCCACACATTACGCAAAATCTTCAAATGGCTCCCCATCGACACCAGGAAGACAGTAATTCATACCCTCATCACCAGCTGACTGGACTATAGCAATGCACTCTGAAGGCACCTCCACTGAACTCAGGCAAAGACTACAGTTGACCCACAGCACAGCCGCCAGACTGATCCTCAAACTACCCATGACAACCCACATCTCCCAGCACCTGAAAGACCTCCACTGGCTCCTGGTCCAGAAGAGATGCCAATTCAAACTCCTGACCCATGCCTACAAAGCCCTCTGCGACCAGGGATCTGCCTACATGAACCACCAGCGACACTTCCAACACCCCCCTAGGAACCTCGCTCCACACACCTTGCCCTTGCACAGATCCCCCGGGTATGCCACTGCTGCTCCGTAGGACGCTCCTTCTCCTATCTTGCCGCCAAAGCTAGAACACCAACCACCGCCGCAACTCGCCATCACTGACCAACTTTAGAAAGGAGTTGAAGACCTGGCTCTTTGATTGAGACCTGCAGCAAAGCACCTGGATACCCTCGCGGGTGATAAGCCGCGTTCTATCAATATGACTGGATTGATTGATTGATTGATGGATGTCCAAGACTGGCCTGAGGTCCCAGACTGGCCTGAGGTCCCAGTCCTTTTTCAGGATGAGGAAGTAGCAAAATAACTCCTGCCTTCTTTCAGTCCTGTACCCGCTCTATTGCTTATTCTGAGAGCAACAGACATTACTCCTGTAATATATTTTTGGATGGGGAAGAAGGAGAAGGCTGAGAATAGCCTTTTTGAACAATTTGCAAGACCCATCTGTTGGGCGTGTTGGAATGCCAACCCAGGATTAAGTACCGGGTACTGCCTCCTATTGGTTGGGCATGCTGACCTGAGGGCAAACTAAAGTAGTTTGCTAGTCACTGTAGCAGAGAAAAAGCAGTCCGAGGACTCAAGCCATGGCTGACCTGCATGCTGTCTGCTGGTTCTGCATCTGTCGCCACCCAAAAGAACTGAAGTATACAAAAAGTGATGGACAAATGTTTGAATTAAATTCAGCCACCAGTAATTACTAGGGACCGCATCCCAGTCCATTGTAATTTTGCACACCATGACACCTCAGTTTGGACCCACTTATATGCAAATCAGTCTTGACGCTGCTCAAATGGAAACAGCCCAGCCTTAACTGCCAAGCCAGGTTCTCCCTGAACCGGAACACAAGCAACCCTGGACCGGTTTCCTCATTGTTTTGGGCTTATCAGCAGGTTATAGCTGAGTACCAATGACACAGTGAGTACTGGACCCACATTTGGGCATACCCATCCAACTTAGGGCATGCTAAAGCATACAAAATGTGATGGATGTAATGCTTAAATTAATCTCAGTCACTGGTAATTACTCGGGGCTGCATCCTAGTCCATTGTTTAGACCCAGAAGCCATCACATCGTTAAAATGGAATAAGGGCTCAGATGTTGCTGGCCCAGGGTGCAGAATGCCTATCATTCTGTTTGTTTCGTGGCAGTATCTAGTACACTGGTGTTCCTTAAATTGAGGAGTACAGAATCATATTTATAATAATGTGGTGGGAGTAAGGTACTTCCCTCACTATCATAATCATCATGAATATTCTGGGGTGCACCTTGCTCTGGCACAGATCAGTCAGAACCAAAAACATAATGGAGCCTCTGCTGATAGCTATGTCACTATAGAGACACTGGGTTAGAGGTAGGTTGCATAAGAAGTGGATGCAGATTTGCTATTTCTTAGCACAACATGGGCATTGGCACTAGATCATCCACCAGCACCAGTGGCACCAGGAACAGGCATTGATCGCTAAGTCAGACAGACAGTATGCACGGGAGTCGGTAAAGGCACAGAAACTGATCCTAAGAGGACAGTTGGTGCCGTGGAGTGATCTATTAGCAATAATTAGACTGGAGACCCCTGTGTTTCTTTATGGAGAGATCCAGAAGCACACAGGAGAGTTGTAGAATGGCCTCTTTGAAGGCTTTAATCTGATGAATAGTTGAGAGCAGTCCAGGGAACTAGTTGCTTATCGAGACCAACTGAGAAATTGGTTTGTGGCCAGTGATCTCAATGGAGTGTCATGATTGCCTCATGCCTTCTCTTTGGAAAGAGAGTGGCAGGAGCAAGTCGAGTCCTGCTTTTCTTTGTTATGCTTGGGCTTATCTGAGGATTCTGAGTGGGAAGTAGAGAGGTCGCGGAAAAAGGTCTGTGACTGGAATCGGACCCTCAACTTGGAGCGGAATTTGTGCAATGAAAGCAACTTGTGCCTGTGTTTACTGACACAGTTTAGCCTAACGGTTTGGAATCAACTTTAGGTACATGGAGACACATTTATTACACAACTTAGGGCCAGATGTAGCAAACCATTTGCGACTCGCAAACGGCGAAAATCGCCGTTTGCGAGTCGCAAACGTGGGTTTGCTATGCAGAAATGCATATTGCGAGTCGTTACCGACTCGCAATATGCATTTCCGACTCGCAAATAGGAAGGGGTGTTCCCTTCCTATTTGCGAGTCGCAGTGGGATGCAATACCATTCGCAAATGGCATCGCAGTTACCATCCACTTCAAGTGGATGGTAACCCACTCGCAAATTGGAAGGGGTCCCCATGGGACCCCTTCCAGTTTGTGACTGGACCCAAAAATATTTTTTCAGGGCAGGGAGTGGTCCAAGGGACCACTCCCTGCCCTGAAAAAATACCAAAACTAAAGGTTTCGTTTTTTTTAAAGTGCAGCTCGTTTTCCTGTAAGGAAAACGGGTTACACTTAAAAAAAAAAAAAAATGCTTTATTTAAAAGCAGGTCACGAACATGGAGGTCTGCTGACGTCAGCAGGCCTCCATGTTAGCGAGTGCCTATACTCGCTATGGGGCCACAATTTGCGACACACCTCATGAATATTCATGAGGTGGGTCATTGCGACCCCATAGCGAATTGCAGTCGGTGTCTGAGACACCGTACTGCATACGAATTTGCGAGTTGCAAATTGCGAGTCGCATGGACTCGCACTTTGCAACTCGCAAATTCGTCAGTTGCTACATCTGGCCCTTAGAGTTGTGTCCAGAGCCCAAGCACCAAAGGCATGCATTGTGCGGGTCCATGACAGACGTTGGCTTTCTGCAGACGTTGCACAGTTTTGAATCCTGTTGTTCTCTAGCTCAATGTGGAAAGGTCAGGGAGTCAACGGAAGAACAACAAAGTCAGGAGCAGAGTGGCAAGACTCAACAAATACCTCAAAGTGCTCAATCCTACACAAGCGACAGAAGGAAAGAAGGGAAACAAAGACTGGATCCAATGTCCCCTTTCATAGAACCTGCACTCAACAATTCACACTTATGGTGCAGACTCACAAACAGGGTAAAGGAGAATGGGTTAAGGGAAAAAAAACACAGTGCTGTCTGTTTGCCGGTGGTACTCTGTACTCTCTTGTTCGGACTTCCCTTTGGCCTGGAAAGCTTTCTGCATACAAATTGACAGGTTTTCAATTGATAACCTCTCTGCAACCCTCCCCCTTCCTTGGTTTGAACTCTTATGTTCTTACCATAAAGTGTTACTTAAATAACAACGGAACAGTATCTTCACAAAAGGTGGCATATGACTCTTCTTTGCAGGCAATACTGCATCATTCACACAAAAGGAAAACAGTCACAATATTATTTTTGATTTTCAGGATACTGCTTACCTTATAATGAGTAATTTCCCAAGCACTTTCATAACTCTTTCCCTGGCTTATCACTTGCCAAATAATTCCAGAAACAAAGGATAACCTTAACATAAATGTAGGTGCCAAAAAAGAAAAGAAAGGCAAAGCACGCCACGAAAACCATGGTGGTTGGCCCTACTGGTGACAGGGAATTTCTTCCCTATCACCGATAGGCGGCTCCCCCACCCCCACAACACACACCTGACACCCCCCATCCCATTCCCCCTCCATCCAAACTCCCCACACCCCCTCCGATCCTCACAGACACACCCGCACCCCATCTGATTCTCACACTGCCCCCACCCCCATACACGCACACAGACACGCACCACACATACACCCAATCACACACACTTGCATTCACACAAGCATTCTTCCAGACATGCTCATACACATTTTTAAAAATGATCATACTGACATGCAGACACGCACTCACTTCACCATTCTTACACGTATTCACGCACGCATACAACCACGCAAACACAACACACACACACACTCACACATTCATGCACACACTCAGATGCACACCGGCAGGGAACGGGAAGGGGCGCTGCTACCGCCGGCAGCGCCCTGCCACCAGAACACCGCCAGGCAGTATCACAGGTCATGATACGGCTGGCGGCGTTCAACTGGCGTGGCGGTGCTGGTGGTAGCAGCGCCAGCTTACCCCCATCCGCAAGTATGATCACTGACGGATTTCCGCCCTTCTTGTGGCGGGAGTCTGACAGTGATCATAATATGGTTGACAGATGGTAGCCGCGGTGATGGTATTTTTATTAACAGTTCTTAAAAATAATGTCTTAAGGATAATGTCAATTAAAATGTGCCTAGAGTAGCAGTGCATTCCTAGCCCACAGTTACAAATCTCCTCCCCATTTTCTACATGCCCAGAAAAAACTGGGGGGCATATGTATAAGAGGCTTGTGCCAGCCTTGTGCCACATGGTGTGATGCATGTGTGGCTCATGCAGTAAGTCATATTTGCAGTAACAATGCATCTTTGAGTGAGGCAAAAGCTGCACTGTATTGAACTGCATCACAACTTATTTCATATATGAATCGTAGGCATTCCCCGCAAAATCCAACACAAATGTAATGCAGTGATGGTAATGGGTGTAGCACTGCACCACAGTTCATGTGGAAGCACAACACAAAGCTAGAAATGCGACTGAATTGCTTTGCATCGTCAAACCAGGAATACGAAATGACTCAGTGGCCGTAGTATAAAAAATCAATCTCACAAAACACTTTGGCATGCTCAACTACACCATGGAGGTAATCCTACTGTAACTAAGAGTAGCTATGAGACCACCACCACGTAGACAGTGAAGGAGGAAGCAACATATTTCCTGCCAATGCATATCCCTCAGTGATGACCTCAGGGAGGAGGAGGTGGTCAGACAGTTTTACAGGTTGAAGAGGGAGTAAATCATTGACCTGCTAGAGAAGATAGGGCCAAGTCTCCAGACAGCAACTGCAAGGACCCATACCATTCCAGCATACAGCAAATTGATGTGTGTGCTACACACCTTGGTCTCGCTATCATTCAAAACTACAAGACTGGTAGGCATATCACAGGGAGCATTACCTGCCTTTCTCCCATCTGTGTTGGATGCCATAATTAAATCAACCCTACAGTACCTACTCTTCCCAAAACTAATCAACAGCAATTGGAGATCAAGCAAGGGTTCTGCATTATTGCAGGATTCCCACGTGCTTGGTACCATAGATTGCACACATGTGCAATTTGTGCCACCTGTAGCCACTGCACACCTATACAGGAGCCGGAAACATAATTATTCAATAAATTCTCAGGCAAAAGTGGACCATCAGGTACTCTTCGTAAACATTCTGGCAAAATACCCTGGAAGTGCCCATGATGGCTACATTTTCTGCCACCGTCTCATCAATGAGCGGTTCGAGAATGGCCATTTCAGGAATGGCCTACTCATTGGCAAGGAATGCAGAATTACCAATACTTTTGCCTATTTTAAAAAGAATGACTGAATACCCATCTGTGTTTGGATCATTTGTGATGTGCACCTAGTGGTACTATGCCACTCAAACATGTAGCCAATGATGTTCCAATGTGTGATTACCTCACAGATTCAGCATTTGAAGGTTGAAAAAATACATAGTGCTATGTGTTGTGACCTGTCATGCTGTATGAGCTGGCAGAATCACAAGTGGTGAAATTGCGCTGACAGCAAATGACAAACAGTGTGCCCCACAATTGTTTTGATGCTAACATAGAAAAAACAACCTCTAAAATATGTGCAAAGTTTGTGTGTGCAATGGTGAATCTAGGTGGGAATTTCTTAGGACCACAAAAGTTGAGGGGGCTTCAAATAGCAATGACTGACATGCACTGAAAATGTTGGTTCAAATAATGCAACAAATATGTACTGTAGGTACACAAGTCACACTAAAAGAGCAAATGACAGGTAAATACACCAGCCATTACAACATACAAAGTCATATAATACAATTACATCTTTCACCAAAGTAATAGATGATTATATACATGGTGCAAGTTGCCTACGTTTTCTGCATCTCACTTAATCAAGGTAACTGTCAAACATTGCTTACATAGGCCAGTACAGAAGCCATGCACTAGGAAGAAACTCAGGTCACATAGGGATAAAATAAAGGTATCACAGTGTAATTACCACCAACAAATCATCATACTTATGATCAATAAATAGTACAAGAATCAAGGCCTATAAGTACAAATTAAACAACATTGAAAGTTCACAAACATACATTTTCTGACAGAAACGAACAAGTTACCTACCTTTGGTAATGCCTTATCTGGTAGAGACTATGGAACTCATTTCGGCCATTTGACCGCCAGTGCAGTCAAGTCCCCGCCAGCCCTATTTGAGTTTCCCGTTGTGTCGGCAGGCGCAAACAGTTTTTCCGCCCGCCGTCCCAGCGGGAAACGGGGCCTTAACATTGTAGGAGCCGGCGCCAATGTGGCGGTGTGCCGGGTGCAGCAGCGCGCATTTCACTGCTTGTAATTCGGGCAGTGAAATGATGACAGAGCTGTGCATGGGGGCCCGAGTCCCCCATTCTGCCAGCCTTTCCATGGCGGTGTTAACCGCCATGGAAAGGCTGGCGGAATGGGACTCATAATCCCCAGGGCAGGGCTGCTTGCAGCACTGCCCTGGCGGATTTGAAACGCCGAGACCACCAGGCTGCCTGGTGGCAGCAGCCTGGCGGTGGAAGGGTTTCGACCGTGGATGCTCCGCCACTATCATACTATGGCAGGCGGACGGCTACTACTGCGGCGGCCCACCTTCCACTGTGAGTCTGGCGGTCCATGGACCGCCAGACTCATAATGAGGGCCTATATCTAGCTGCAGATTCCTTACCTTTCAAGTCTCCCCACGCATCAGACTGGATCCGGAAGATTTTTCATGAGCAGTACTCCTGTGGGCCAGTAGGTGGCGTTGAATGGCTCCACATCCGTCCTCGGTGTCATCCAAGCTAGAAATGACGTTGCAGTTCCTATATAGACGCCACTTACATGCTGACTCAGTTTCTTTTCACGAGTTTCTATACCAGAAGCGCAGAGCCATGAAGAACACTGACCACTGGCATGTCAAAACTAGGACCAAAGGAAAGTCCCTGCCTATAAAAATCTATTCGCAGAGCAGGTAGAATCATTGGGTCAGTAAAGAATCTGCAGCTAGATATAGGCCCTCATTACAACCCTGGCAGTTGGTGATAAAGCGGTAGTAATACTGCCAACAGCCTGGCAGTAAATTGTTTTTTAATTATGACCACAACGGTAACCGCCCAGACAGACAGCCACTTTAACACACCGCCCGCCACGGCGGTAGCAACAAGCACTGCAGCTGTAACTGCCAACAGCCAGGTGGAAGACAATGTTCCGCCCACTGTATTACAACAGGCCTATCTGCCACCTTTTCCGGGGCGGTACCAACAACATCAAATGCACGGCGGAAACAGTACACAGAAGGCAAAGGACTCACCTTTGGAGACGCATGTAAGAACCACAACACCATGGAGCCCGAGTTGCACATCTTCCCCATGCTTGTACACCTCCTAATGCACTACGAACAGCAATGGCAGCAAAGACGACCACAGTGAGTACTGCCGCCTAGCACACAAGGGAGGGGGAAGGAAAAAGAGAGTGACACACACATGCAACATCCCCACCCCAACACCATACACCGAAACAGATGCAGTAACATTACATATTTACCCCATACCTCTCAGGGATAATACAAGGACAAAAGGAATTGATTAAAGTGAGTGTAATAAGATATAATACTAGAAAATTGTGCTTCAAAATCAAAACAGTATATACATATATACAAATGGAGGGACACTGCCCAGTCCTCAATGTCCGTGGGCCACAGAGCCACATCACATGGGCCAAGGCCCCACTTGACTCCTGCAACAACACGGAGATAACACTGCCGGGGCATCAGGTCGAAAAAACACAGGCACCTCAGGGGGACGGGGAACGGGGGGCACCTCAGCCGGAAGATGGTACAACACCACTGGTCCTGGAGGGGGCTACATGCCCTGTGCAATGTCCTGGGGAGTGCAAAACTACAGTCTCTCAAGTGGGTGGTTTGCCCACTGCTTGGTCCTGGGGAGTGCAAAGCTACAGTCTCTCTAGTGGGTGGTTTGCCCACTGATTGGTCCTGGGGAGTGCAAAGCCACAGTCTCTCTAGTGGGTGGTTTGCCCACTGCTTGGTCCTGGGGAGTGCAAAGCCACAGTCTGACTAGTGGGTGGTTTGCCCACTGGTTCTGGAGTGTGCTTCATCCTGGGAAGGAGGGGGTGAGTGGATGGCTTCTCAACTGGTTCTGGAGGGGGCCTTGTGCCCAGTGTGCTTCATCCTGGCAAGGAGGGGGTGAGTGGATGGCTTCTGTACTGGTTCTAAAGGGGGCCTTGTGCCCTGTAATGCAGCACTTGGGGAGTGCAAGGTCACAGTCTTTCACCTGGGTTTTACACCTACATGATTTGCAGGGTCCAGGACGCACTACAGCCCATGGAGGCAGGACTACACACTGCCCGCGGGCGGTGATGGCTGCTCAGTAGTGGCAGTGGCGGTGCTGGTGTTGGGGATGCCATTGGTGGGGGGAGGCTCCAGCCCTTCCCCTGCAGCCTCAGACGGCTGCCTACGGGGGCTGCTGCTGCTGGCAGTGGTGATGGTGGCAGTGCTGGTGTCGGGGATGCCAGTGGTGGGGTGAGGGTCCAGCCCTTCCCCGCAGCCTCGGACGGCTGCCCACTGGACCTGCTGCTGCTGGCAGTGGTGCTGGTGAAGGTGCTGGTGGCGGTGCTAGTAGTGGTGCTGGTGGCAGTGCTGATGTCGGGTATGCCAGTGGTGGGGGGGGGGGGCTCCAGTCCTTACCCTTCAGCCTCGGATGGCTGCCCAATGGGGCTGCTGCTGCTGGCAGTGGTGCTGGTGGCAGTGCAGGCAGTGGTGGGGGGAGGCTCCAGCCATTCCCCTTCAGCCTCGGACGGCTGAACCACCATGGTTGGTGGTTGGGGCTCCGAATCAGTCCCAGCACCAGGCCTCCTGTCCTTCCTGCCTGCAGGTGCAGGCCCTTTGCCCTTCACCTTGGCAGCTGGTGGTGCCTCCTTGCCCTTCCCATTGGCAGCTGGTGGTGCCTCCTTGCCCTCCCCCTTGGCAGCTGGTGGTGCCTCCTTGCCCTTCCCCTTGGCAGCTGGTGCAGGCACACTGTCAGTGCTAATGGCTGGTTCTCTGGAACCTCTCACACCTGCAGTAGCTGCCGACACTACTGTGGCCGTGTACTGGGTGGCTGAGGTGCTCGCCTGGATTCTGACCACCCTGGCCCGACATTAAGAACGGGGGGTAGGAAAGAGGTCAACGGCAGAGAGGAAAAGCTTCTTAGGGACACTGGGGTGGGAAGAGGGTGAAGGTTTGGGAGTGGGGGGAAGAGGGAGTGGCTGTAGGAGGTGTCTGTCTGCTATGTTTGGGTGCAGGTGCATGGGCTGGATGCTGTTGTGAGGTGGATGGCTGTTGGGTGTCTGAGTGCTTGCGTTTGTGTACTTTGGGAAGAGGGAGCACAGACACAGTGAGAGAGGACACAGGGGACGTGTGCATGGATGTAGGGGTGGTGACTGCTAGTGAGGGATATGTAATGATAGGTGTGATGGTGATGGAGGTAGTAGATGAGGATGTAGTGCCTGCACGTGTGAGTGTAGACGCTACAGGGAGGGTGGTGGACAAGGAGGAGGAGGGGGACACAGTGGAGGCAGTGGATGTTGGTATGTCTGCATCTGGATGGTGTTTTTGTGAGTGCCTGTGGGATGATGTGTGGTGGTTGTGTTTGCCTGAGCCACTCCTGTGTGTTGTCTTGGGTGCATGCTGGTCTGAATGTGTGCTTGGGATAGGTTGGTGTTGAGGGGAATGGGACTGGGTAGAGGAAGTTGGAGGAGGGGGGCTAGAGACAGGGACAATGGCTGCCATCAGGGAGGAGGCCAGAGCCTGGATTGATCTCTGTTGGGCTGCCATGCCAGAGTGAATTTCCCCCAGGAATGCATTTGTTGTTGCAAATGGCCTGCCAGCCCCTGGATGGCATTCACTATGGTTGACTGTCCAACAGAGATGGATCGCAGGAGGTCAATAGTCTCCTCACTCAGGGCAGCAGGGCTCACTGGAGCAGGGCCTGAGGTGCCTGGGGCGAAGGAGATGCCCACCCTCCTGGGCGAGTGGGGACAGGAAACTCGCTGAGGGGCTGTTGGGAGGGCAGTGCTGGTACGGAGGGCCAGCAGGGAGCTTCCATCGGAGGAGGTATCACTGTCAGAACAGTCCCCTCCTGTCTCCGCCATGGTGCTCCCCTCGCCCCCCGTCCCACTGGTGCCCTCACCGTCAGTGGATTTGGCCTCATGGGCCCTGTGGGATGCAGCTTCCTCCGTCACCAGTGCCCCTGCTCCTCCGCCAGATGATGCTAATGCACATAAGGACAGGGTGACAAAACAAAAAGGTGGGGGAAGAGACAAAGGATACACTTGGTCAATGGCAGCAACAACACCACTGTTGGCGTACACGAGACACACACACACAGGCAATGCACTGCTAGTCACAGTGCTAGTTACCAGCCCATGGACAGAAATACCTAACGCCAATAGCTGCATACCTGACACTCACAGACCCCTACCCAGCAGTGGATGCCTACTAGCTTGTTTGGAGGTGGTTCACATCATACCCTGCCCAACACGGGACCTACACTGCAATGTCCGGCCTGGCCTAGGGGCACCCACAGGCCCACATCCCCCACCCGGAGACCACCCCCTCATAGGCAAGTAGTATATTGGAAAACTGTACTCACCCCCTTGTGGCTGCTGTGATGCCCTCAAGTGCCCATCTTGTTCCGGATAGGCCACCGCCAGTATGCAGACCATCAGGGGGGTTCGACGGGCACCCCTTCCTCGTTGGGAGGCCATCCCCTGCTGGGACTCTGTCATCTTCCTTGCTCAGCGTCTTAGGTCCTCCCACCGGTTCCGACAGTGGGTGCTCCGCTTGCCGTAGACCCCCAGGGTCCGCAAGTCCTTGGCAATGGTCCACCATAAAACCTTTTTCTGATGGGCGCTGACCTGCAGAAAAAGAAACATAGAAAAAGGTATCAGTCATGCCGTCCGGCCTGTTACACTCATGGCCCACCATAGCCCTCACATCCCCTTATGCACAGACATTGCACACCATACACGCAGCACACTGCCCAGAACCCTTCCACCAACCCTCCCCACTACACAAGGCCCTCACACACAGCACTCCATGAATCCATGCCCCTTGCATCCTGCTCACAGTGTACTCACCTGTTGGTCTGAAGGCTCACACAGCATTCGGTACTGGGGTAGGACCCCATCCACCAGTCTCTCCATCTCCACAGCGGTGAAGGCAGTGGCCCTTTTCCCAGTGACACGAGCCATGGTCGGTTCCAGGCACAGGTCACAGCAGCACTTGCAGTGTAGGTCCTCTCCTGTTGAAGGTCAGGTAGCAAGTGAGTGAACAGCTAGAAAATGGCAGTCACGTCTACGGCGGTGCGTACCATCACCACCGGCGTACATCACCATTGGCCACTGTAACCCATAGGGCCCAATGACAACCAATGAGGAACTGCACAGCGGAACTAGACTGCCCCCCGCAACGGCGCACAACGTCAGGGGCATTACATCATTTCCACATGTCCATCCACACAGGACAGGCGGACGCCATTTTGGGAGGGGGAGGGTCAGGCCATGATACCTAACTGCATCACAGTACACATAGGCACCATTTGGGTCTATACAACAACATACTGGTACAGTCACAACATGCAATGCAGTGTAGTGTTTGGAAATGTGGTATACTGACCAGCTGCTCCCCGTTTTGTCCCCTAGTTTACAACCACTGCGGATAAATAGGAGATGGAGACACCCCTCGTGTACAAACCCCTGTTGGACTTGGCAACAATGGAGGACAGGCACATCATCCTCACCTATAGACTGGACAGGGCCACCATCACAGAGCTGTGGGCCCAATTGGAGCCAGACCTGATACCTGATATCTGATATCTGTCAGCCTACCGGGATCCCCCTCTTGTGCACGTCCTATCTGTGCTCCATTTCTTGGCAAGTGGCTCCTTCCAAGTGACAGTGGGCTTGGCAGCTGGAATGTCTCAGCCAATGTTCTCAATAGTGCAGACCAGAGTGTTGTCTGCCCTGATAAAACACATGCGCAGCTACGTTGTTTTCCCCCAGGTGTAGGATTTGGCCACAGTGAAAGCTGACTTCTATGCAATGGGACATATCCCCAATATTATTGGGGCTATTGATGGTACACATATTGCATTTGTCCCCCCCCCCGGAGAAATGAACAGAAATCGAAAGAGCTTTCACTCGATGAATATGCAGAGAGTGTGCCTGGCGGACCAGTACATCTCCCATGTCAATACAAAGTATCCTGACTCTGTGCATGATGCCTATATCCTGAGGAATATCAGCATCCCATATGTGATGGCTCAACTCCAGAGGCACCGGGTGTGGATAATAGGTGAGCCCTGGTTCCCAACAAGTGTATGTTGGTGTATGGGTATGGGGTGGGCCCTAAGGGTTAGTGTGTGTCTAACAGTTGTCTCTCGATATTTGCAGGTGACTCTGGTTACCCCAACCTCTCATGGCCACTGCCCCTGTGAGGATTCCCAGGACAATGGCAGAGGAACATTACAATGAGGCACATGGGCGAACAAGGAGAATTATAGAGAGGACATTTGGCCTCCTGAAGGCCAGGTTTCGTTGCCTCCATCTAACAGGTGGATCCCTGTACTACTCACCAAAGAAGGTGTGCCAGATAATCGTGGCATGCTGCATGTTGCAACACCTTGCCTTGAGACGCCAGGTGCCTTTTCTGCAGGAGGATGAGGCTAGAGATGGGCGTGTGGCAGTAGTGGACCCTGTGGACAGTGAAGATGAGGAGGCAGAGGATGAGGACAACAGCACAGCTATTATACGACAGTACTTCCAGTGACACACAGGTAAGACACTATAACTTCACTTTGCATTGACAGTTTTGTATTTGACATTGTACATGGCAGGCAGATTCTCCCAATTCTATGGCCACTTACTGAACCCTTTGGCATCTCTATTTTCAGATATCTATGCCCCACTCTGGCACCTGTTGTGTTGCAGCCAACTACAGGTCATTCCTCTGTATACGTTACTGTACAGTTGTATTGCAGTGTTTAAACCTTGTTAAACAAATACGTAGTAAAATCATTTGACATACTCCATACTTCTATTTTTTCAAAGGGTGTTTATTTAAGTGCTAATAAGTAGAGGGGTATGTGCAATGGGCTGGGGTGATGGTGGAGGAAAGTCCAGGATAGAGTCCAGTCTATTTGTATCACAGGTGCATTGCCTAAGGGGGCATAGGAAGGGGAGCAATGGTAGTTCAAGGTGGAGAGGGTGACAGAGTGGGACACAAGGGTGACAATCAGGAGAGTCTTATTTCCTGGAGGGGGTCTTGGCAATGTTCTCTGGCTTCTGCCTGGATCGCAGGGACCGTTTGCGGGATGTTTCTCCTTCTGCAGGGGAAGGGGTGCTGGTGGCCTGCTGTTCCTGTGGCGGGGGCCTCCTGTCCACAAGCGGCAGCGGAGTTGGAGGGCTGTTCATCAGTGTGGCTAGTGTCAGGGGCCCGGTGGTGTGCCACTGCCTCCCTCATGGTGTTGGCGATGTCTGCCAGCACCCCTGCAATGGTGACCAGGGTGGTGTGGATGTCCTTCAGGTCCTCCCTGATCCCCAGGTACTGTCCCTCCTGTAGCCGCTGGGTCTCCTGCAACTTGTACAGTATTCACGTCGTCTCCTGGGAATGGAGGTATGCTCCCAGGATGTTGGTGAGTGCCTCCTGTAGAGTCGGTTCCCTGGGTCTGTCCTCCCCCTGTCGCACAGCGGTCCTCCCAGCTTCCCTGTTGTCTTGTTCCTCTGTCCCCTGAACTGTGTGCCCACTGCCACTGACCCCAGGTCCCTGATCGTCCTGTGTTTGTGGGGTAGCCTGGGGTCCCTGTAGTGTTGGACACACAGCTGATTGACGTGTCCCATGGGGCAGAGGTATGGGCCCGCTGGGTGGGTGCTGTGGTGGTGTTTCCTGAGGGGGAGGCTCTGTGGTGGTATGGGAATGTGCCTGGGTAACCGACTGTCAAGAGATCCCTGATGGGCCAGGTTGGTCATCCAGATCCAGGTGCCCAGAGCTGCTGTCATCACTGTAGGCCTCTTCTGCGGGGGGACTGGATGTTGCTGGCACCTCCTCTCCGGTGACGTTGTGTGGGGGACCTATGGGGATGTAAATGCAGTGTTATTGTTTCTGCGTGTGACATCTTGTGCATGGGTGTGTTGCCCTCTATGGTTGTGATTGCCCTGCCAGCATTGCTTGTGTGAGTAGTGATTTTGTGGGCTAGGTGATTGTCTCTAATGTGCATGCTTTAGTGATAGGTGTCCAGGCAGGGCTGTGATTGATGTTCATACATTGGTGGTGCATGCAGGGCTTGGTATTGGGATGGGTGGGTTGTGACGGTGGTGTGTATGTGAGGTGGTGGAGTGATGGGGGTGAGGGTAGGGGAGGGGATATGTGATGGCATGCAGGTAGCGGGGGTGATAGTAATAGAGATTTGACTTACCAGTCCAGTCCTCCTGCTATTACTGCCAGGCCTTCAGGATGCAGTATTGCCAAGATTTGCTCCTTCCATGTTGTTATTTGTGGGGGAGGAGGTGGGGGTCCACCGCCAGTCCTCTGTACAGCCATCTGTTTTTTGCAACCACAGAACGCAACTTCCCCCATAGGTCATTCCACCTCTTCCTGATGTCATCCGTTGTTCTGGGGTGCTGTCCCACGGCGTTGACCCTTTCCACGATTCTCCGCCATAACTCCATCTTCCTAGCAATGGACGTCTGCTGCACCTGTGATCCGAATAGCTGTGGCTCTTCTCGGATGATTGCCTCCACCATGACCCTTAGCACCTCCACTGAGAACCTGGGGTGTCTTTGTGGTGCCATAGGTGTAGTGTGAGTGGTGTGTGTGGGGTGATGTGCTTGGGTGTGTGCTGTAAGGTGCGTGGGTGATGTATAGGTGATGGTGTTCTGTGGCTCTGGTTCTGTGGGTGCTGTTGGTGTGTGTCTCTCTCAGTTGTCAATTTGTTTAAGTCGCAAAGGGTTGTGGGTAATGTGTGTGTGTTTTATAGTGGTGTGGGTGTGTGGGTGTGGTGTGTGTATGTGTGTCAGGTGTTTGTAATTTGAATTGTCCAATGTGGTGTTGTTTTGTATGTGTGTGTGTTTTTTTAGCGCAGCGGTATGTACCGCCAATGGTTTACTGCGGTTGCATGTCCGCTGCGGTGATTCGTGAGTCATAATGAGATGGGCGTAGTTCTGTTGGCGTAACGGTGTGGGTTTTGCTACCGCCAGTTTATCACTGACCTTTGGGCTGGCAGACTTGTGTGTGTGTCTGTATAGTGACGGATTGCTATGTGCGGGTCATAATATAGGTAGCAGTAAACTGCTGCGGCGGCGGTATGTTGGCGGCAGTCGGCATGGCGGATGGCGGTAAGCGGGACTTACTGCCAATGTCATAATGAGGGCCATAGTCTCTACCAGATAAGGCATTACTAAAGGTAAGTAAGTTGTTTATCCGATAGAGACTTCTAGCTGCAAATTCCTTACCTTTGAAGAGATGCCCAAGCAATACCATCTCTAGAGGTGGGTCTGCAAACCAATTTCAAATGAGAAAGTACTGCAGGACCGAACTGGCAAAGATTCCTTCCCTATGTGACCTGACTGTCCAGGCAGTAGTGTTTGGTAAACTTGTGCAGAGATGCCCACTTCAGATGTCCAGGACGAGAACTCTTCATGCTAACGCAGTGGCCTCAGTTTTAGCTCTGTCAGAATGAGCTCACAAGCCATCAGGAGGTTGCTTTTTGGTCAGTGCATAGCAGATCTTAATGCAGAGTACGATCTATTTGGAGATGGTCCCCTTCTGACGGCCCAACCTTTCTTCGCACCCATATATCCCACAAAGAGTTGGTCAATCACCCAGGACTCTTTTGTACGATCAAGGTAGAACACCAACACTCTTTTTGGTTCCAGGCGGTGGAGTCTCTCCTCTTCCTTAGAAGGATATGGTGGAGCATAAAAAGTAGGCAAGGTGATAGATTGGCCTACATGAAGCTGCATGACCACTTTTGACAGAAAAGACGCCCTAGTGCGAAGCACCACTTTGTCAGGATAGATAGAGAGGTAAGACAACTTAGATGATAAGGCCTGCAGCTCACTTACTCTGAGGGCAGTTGTGATTGCCACAAGAAAGGCTGTTTTTAATGTGAGAAGCCTGACAGGAAAGTTTGAAGAGGCTCGAAGGGAGCGCATATCAAAAATGTTAGAACCAAAGTGAGATCCCACTGGGGAATAATGATTGGGTATGGAAGGAAGAGATGAGTAGGACCTTTGAGGAACCTATGTACAATAGGAGACTTGAACAAGGGGGGTTGATCAGGCAACCGCAAAAAAGCAGAAAAACCTCAGAAAGAGGGACAAAAAGGGGATCAACAGAATTTTGTGCACCATGCCACAAATTTCTTCCAACAGGTAAATACCATTTTGAGGGAGGGACACCTGGCTGCCAAGATGACATTACAGACTTCAGGAGAAAGGTCAAAATCTGTCAGTTGCCACCGCTCAATCACAACGCAAGATGGTGGGGAGTGGACAGGTTTGGGTGAAGAACCCTCCCATGCTGTTGTGACAGAAGATCTTTCAAAAGAGGCAGACTGATCAGAGGATCAATGGACAATCTCAGCAGCTCGGGATACCAGACTCTCTGTGCCCAATCCACAGCCATAAGGGTTACTTGGGCCTGGTCATCTATGGGCAGAAGTGATATGGGCAGAAAGACATAAAGGAGGCCTGAATTCCACTCGAGACAAAAAGCGTGTCAGAGCGAGTTTCGCCTTGGACACCCCAGCATGCAAAACTGCTGACATAGCACGTTTTCGGCGGAGGCAAACAGATGTAACTAAGGCTCTCCCCACTGCTGAAGGAGACCCTGTGCCACCTTTGGATAGAGACACCATTTGTGATCTGCTAGGCATTTTTGCTGAGTTCGTCCACTCTGGCATTCAGAGAGCCCACCAGATGTTAAGCCACCAAGGTTATGCCGTGCTGTTCCAGCCATGTCTAGAGGCGAAGAGCCTCTTGACAAAGGGTCCATGACACCACCTCACCCTGCTTGTTTCAGTAACACATGGTGGTGGTGTTGTCCATAAACTCTTGCACTACCTTTCCGTTGGTAGGCAGAAGAAAGGCTTTCAATGCCAGTCGGATCGCACGTGGCTCTAGCATGTTGATGTGGAGTCCTTCTACCACCGGAGACCAGATTCCTCTTATCTCCAGCTCTCCTAGATGGCTGCCGTTAGACCTAACAGCCTTGGGGTTGTCATCCCCCAACTTTTTGCCTGACTCTCTCCATTTTTCTGACCCTGTTTTTGCTGGTTTTAAGACTCTGCTGTCCAGTGGTAAAGTGCATATGCTGTCTCCCCTAAACATGGTAACATTGGTTCCAATCCAATAGGCACATTTAATTTACTTCTGAGTCCCTAGTAAAGTGCACTACATGTGCCCAGGCCTGTAAATTAAATGCTACTAGTGGGGCTGCAACACTGATTTTGCCACCCTCATAAGTAGCCCCTTTAACCATGTCTCCGGCCTGTCATTGCAAGGCCTGTGTGTGCACTTTCATTGCCACTTCGACTTGCCATTTAAAACTACTTGTTAAGCCTTGAACTCCCCATTTTCTATGAATGTCACCCTAAGGTAGGCCCTAGGTAATCCATAGGATAGGGTGCTATGTAGGTAAAAGGCAGGGCATGTACCTATGTGTTTTACATGTCCTGGTATTGAAAAACTCATACATTTGTTTTCAACTACTGTGAGGTCTGCTCCTCTCATAGACTAACATTAAAACTGCCCTCATATACTCTTAAGTGGTAGATTCTGATCTGGAAGGAGTAGCCATGTCTTGTTTGGTATTGCCAGAATGGTAATAGCAACTCCTGCTTACTGGTGAAGTTGGATCTCATATTACTATTTTAGAAATGCCACTTTTAGAAAGTGGTCATTTCTCTTCACTTACTGCCATCTGTTCCTTGCAGCCTGTCTCCAATCCATGTCTGGTCTATGTTGGTTGACAGCTCCCCTTGTACATTCCACTCAGACAACCATAAACATAGGACATTCAGTCGCATCTGCATACTAAATGGGTCTTCCTTGACAGGACGAGTGGAGGGGCTCACACTTACATTTCAAAGGCTTGTGGCCTGCCCTCATACAAAGGACTGATAAACCCCCCATCAGGGATCCTGGCAGACAGGACTGGGCTGAAAGGGGAAATTGTGCACTTCAAAACCACTCTTTGAAGTTTCCCCGACTTCAAAGGCATTTTTGGTAATATAAAATGGGTCTCTGACCCCACCAAATCAGTCATTTCTGGACCTACACATGCACTCTGTCAGAGGAACAGCCTGACTGCCCAAAGGACTCATGTGGACTGCTTTGCTAAGAAAGAATGCTGCCCTACTTGTTGCCCTACTGGCCTCTGACTCTGCTGAAAGGACTCTGCCTTCCTCCTGAAGTGCTTGGATTGAGCTTGCCTCCGGTTTCTGAAGTTTCAGGGCTAACAAAGACTTCACCTCCCCAAGAAAATCCTTGCGTTTTGAAAATCGACGCAACAACTGTAGAAATCAATGCAATGCCTGCAGAAATCAAACCAAAGCCTACATCGTGGCTGAAAAGTTGTGGCACTGCCGACCGGAACGACGCAGCACTGACTTCCTGACTGAAAATTCGACTCAGCACCTGTCTTGTGACGGAAAATTTGACGCATCACCTACCAGATCGATGCAGTGCCTGCTCCTTCTTCCAGCATGTCAATGATTTTCAGTGCATTGTTCCTGTGTGTCAAAATATCCCCCCATCGCAGGAAGGAACCAAGACTGCGCTCCTGAAAAACAACATAACCCCTTGCAGCGTGGAAAGAAGCGAAACGTGTGTGCTGCAAGGAAAATCCGACTCAACACCTTACTTTTCTACGCATCTCCTCCTCTGCGGTCTGCATGCGTAACAAAGAAACAACTTTTGATTTCTAAGGATTGAGACTTTTTTAACCCTTGTGATATTTTAACTTACACTTTTTAGATCTTTGTCGTTATGACCTTATTATATTCAGATAAATGTTATCTATTTTTCTTAACCTGTGTGGTGTATTTTTGTGATGTTTTTACTGTGTTACTGTATGATTTATTGCACAAATGCTTTGCACATTGCCTTCTAAGTTAAGCCTGACTGCTCAGTGCCAAGCTACTAGAGGGTGGGCACAGGATAATTTGGATTGTGTTGTGACTTATCCTGATTAGGATTGTGGTCCCTACTTGGACAAGGGTGTATATCTCTGCCAACTAGAGACTCCCTTTCTAACAGCCGCTCCATCCTAGGAGTGATGTATCTGTCACTACTGTCAGATATAATAGGGAATAGGAGAGGGATCTGTCTCTGGCCCAGTTGCGTCTGAGATCTGGACCCCGTCTGAGAGATTTCCCTGATCCTGTGCCTTCTTGAATTTCAGGTCAAACTGCAGAGACCCTATAGTCCATCAGGCATGCATCACCAGCAGGATGCAGGAGCCTGAGAGTCAGTATCACCGAAATCCAGGCTACAGGCTGAAACATCAGTTTCATAGCCTGAATATCCTGGACTTGCCACTCCGGAGGATAAGTCCAAAACTGCACCATGTCCAAAACAGCTCTAACAAAAAGGAGCACCTGAGAGGGAGTCAGGTGTGACTTTGGCACACTTATACTGAACCCTTAGAGAATGCATGAGGTTCCCCATAGTCTGAAGGTGGAAGACGGCAGCCTGAGGTGAGCCTGCCTTCAACAGCCAGTCATCGAGGTAGGGAAAGACTGATACCCCTGATCTCCACAGATGAGCTGCAACCACCGCCATCACCTTGATGAACACCCGAGGAGAGCTGGTAAGGTCACAATATAGCATGGTAAACTGAAAGTGCTCGTGGCCTACCCTGAACCGCAAGTAACATCTATGGGCAGGCAAGACGGGGGTGTGAAAATAAGCGTCCTTCAAGTCCAACGCCAGCATCCAGTCTGGGTGTCCATGGTGGTAAAGAGGCAGACTAGGAGGGTTAAGAGGTTGCTGTGGAGGATGGCACGACAGACTGACCAGATCACTGGCCACCTGACCTACGAGGTTGGTGGGTCCCACGCCCTCGGCCACGCAGAGGCTGGGCAGCATATGCCGCACTATGGCTGGATGGGAATTGGCACAATTGGAAGCCCCTTCCGTAGTCCAAAATTCAACAGGGGTGTTGATAGGAATGGCGCTCACAAACATCCCACTCCAAATTTTGGAAAGAATGTGAAGCGTATTACACGGTGCACCTGGAAGGAGGATCCACCCCACTCCTCCATAAAATTTAATAGAAGAAAAAGCAATACACAGTCCAAAGCACTCATGTCAAATTAATTGATCATTGTCCATATTCCTGTGTTCACCAAAACAATTATTGTTTGTTTTGATATCTTCAATTCCAACCAATCCAGCCAAGCATTCTTCAATTCCAACAAATTCAGCCAACACGTGTTTCGTCATGCGAACAGTACTCGCTTTGACTTCATCAAGGCTGAAAATCAATATAATTTGAGCACATTATAAATCAAACCAAATTTAAGTTTAAAAATACAGGTCACCCATAACCATTTAAAATAACCAAAGTTTTGTGGTAGTTAATTGACACTCAAAAAACCCTACCGTAGCCATGAAAGGAGTGAAAGGCAAATAGGGGGGTACGAAGGCCGCAGCAAGGCCCAAGGACCTGGCCGTAGCACGAGAATCCTTGAAGCACTTGAGTGACAGTTCTTCCTTTTCTTTGAAGAGATTCAGCCATCGAAGAGCATGTCCATCAGGAAAGCTTGAACATCCTCTGAAAAGCTAGATGTTTTCTGCTGGGGGTGACACCTCAGGGCCACTGTCGTTGAAACCTCTCTGCCTAGCGAGTCAGTCGGGTCCAGTCCGCAACAGACTGTGAGCTTTGCTGCATCCCTCCTGTTGGCACTAGCCTGAGAGAGTACAGGTCGGGCCCTCTGAGAACTGTGGCAGCACTTGCGCAATTGTGTCCCACAGGGTGTGGGAATAACAGCCCAAAAGACATGCAATATTCACAGACTGCAATGCAAGGCTGGTGGAAGAAAACATCTTCGTCCCAAATTATTAGAACTTCATGGATTCCTTATCCAGAGGAGGGGTAGGGAACGGGCCATGGGAAGTAGAGGCTTGGGCTCCCAAGCTCTCAGTGGTGGGGTGTTGCATATGGAAACTTGAGTCCCGAGATGCGGGGCAATGGAGGCGGGCAATCATCCTGTTTACAGGAGGCCCTGTGTTCGGTTTGGACCTGGTACCCAGTAGGACGTAGGAGTAATCTCAAGAAGAATTTGACCAAAAAATCAAAAAAAGACCAGTCAAAAAATGACTGAAGAATAGCTCTCTCTCGGATCAGCGCAGGCTGACGCGGAAAGAAAAGAACTGACGTCGGTGTGCCTGGCTGGCACCTATTTTGGAACCGCGACATAATTTCTGGCGAGGACGATGCTGATGCTGGATGCAGAGCCAATCAACACCACCTACCGACAAACAGGGGTACGGCTCATGAAAAATCTTCTGAATCCATTCTGTTGTCAATTAAAATGAAATATATTTCATAATTCCTGCATACCAATGATACATAGGTAGTAATGTTGAATGCACAAAGAATACAATCTTTGAATTGTGATATTGTCTATTTTGAGGTGACCAGGGATATGGCTTGCAGCTATGGCTGATTACCCCATTCACTAATCCAAAGACACATGGGCAGAAGAAGTACAACACAGCTCTGTCCAAAACCAACAATGTGGTAGAATGAGTGTTTTGGGGTACTAAAGTCACGCTTCATGTGCCTCAACAAGTCAGGTGGCAGATTGCTCTGTTCAACTGCTGTGTTGCACAAAATACCATTAGGTTGTGCAATTCTGCACAATATATGTGTAAGGACGAATGTCTCATGGGACTATGAGGGGACCATCCCACATGAGCAAGAGGAGGCAGATGACTCAGGGCGAGATTGTCCACACAATGGCAGGTCCATGGAGATGGGACCAAATTGTGAAAAATATTTTTGAACAGTAAAATGGAAATTGCATCAATAACGACAGAAACTATTTCAACTTCCCAACCAATAAATATTTGTTTTGAACTCATCCACTGTGTAGTCTATATGTGACTGTGAATGTACATGTATAGTCACTCACATCTTGTCAACTAGATGTGGGCCTCAACATGTATAGATTGTATTTTGTAGCTGTTTTTAAAAACAGGGGCATTGCTCCAACTCAGAACAAATCAAAGCAGCAAGTCAACTGTCTTGCTGTGTTTTGATGCATTAAAGTGTGTTAAGTGTGGCACTCAGTGTATGGTGGATCACAAGTCTCCTAATAGGTCAGTTCCTGAGGCAATCTTAAAATTGATGTGTTTCACACATGGACTAGCATGCAGAGTGATAGCACTTTGGTGGAATATATGTTTCAGCAGATACCATCACAGCTCATGGGAGACATCCTTCATGGCCAAAGGCCTAATCTCAGGTGTAGCTGTCAAAATGTCTTTTGTAAAAAAAAAATGCATTCCTGCACGTTTGGGAATCCACAAAATAGCACTCATGTAACACCTTTCCAGGGCATGCTCTAAATACTACATTTGCCAATACTTGATACTATACACAATTACCATGTTTTGCACAGCAATGCAAGGAGGCTCAAAGGCTGATAACAAAACATAATTAACTGCTAAAGTAGCATTGCATGGCTGTGAAGAGACCCCCTCCTTAACTAGTAATCTGGCCATGATTCCCCATCTCCCCTCCTCCACAGTGTGCGGGCAGGAACAGCTGAAAGGGAAGAAGGACAAAGTGTTAGGGAATGGGAAGCCAATGCAAGAAAGGTCATCAATACTAATGAGGGGCTTGCCCTTTCAGGAAATACAGGGCAGAGTCTAAAAAGAAGAACAGGTCAGCTGGGAAAAGAGACCGCACCCTTGGTTTCGTTGTAGGTGAAGCCGTGCGGGGAACCGGACATGTAAAGAAGAAGCCAGGAAGACACAGAGGAGGCCAGTGGGGAGCGACGTGTGAAAGCCGAGTCCAGAGTGGGGCATGAGCAGGAGGAAGAGGAAGCGAGTCACCTTACAACCCCCAGGACAGGGAAATCGAGACTGAGACAGAAAATCAGGAGTTACTCGAAATCTAGTGTGAGGACTGGTAGACACCACCAGTGAAAACCCCAGAGCCCACCACTACTCTGGAGAGTTGTGGCTAGTGTGGTGAGTGGGGAAGGGGCGGGATCCCAAGGATTTTGTAAAATAAGGAAATGCAAGGGGGGGAGAGACTTGAACTTATACAAAGTAGGAGTATCTTATGTTTTTTTTTTTTTTCTGCACAACCCTGAGGGCATGAAGCACCCCTTTTTCTTAAAACTCTACCTCCCTGATCCTGAACACTATTTGTCGGCTTTTTAACACCACCCACAGAAGCTGGGAAACAGCCCTCATGGAAAACCACTGGGAAACACCTGCAATAAGAAGGAAACAACCTCATCATTTCAGATCCAAGAAAGAGGAGAACAAAGACATTAGATGCATACCAATAGAGACCCTCCCCCAGGGAACTTGGTTGACAATTTTGTTGTTGTAGCTCAATAAAGAAACCAAGATTAAAAAATCAGCCAAGCCTCCAAAGCCATATTTCCGCCCATCCCTCTTACATGTGGTGTAAGAAGTGGGATCGGAAAAAATGGAGGGTATGGTACCCAAAATGGCAGAAAGCCATCAAACACTTGAAAAGCTCATGGAATGCTTCCTTACTGCCGCCATGGAGGTCAGGGAGAATGTCCATGAAGTCATCACCAGTCAGGCTGAGAAATTAGACAGTAACTCAATCCGAGGACAAAGCCACTGGGAAGTTAACAGATGTATTGGGACACCAGCCTATACACACTGCTCTCCCTTCTGCGGTACTCCAGAAATATGTAGAAGGAGAGGATCCGGATTTTATTCAACAACTTCCAACGGGTAGCCAGGCCGCTGCATGGCCTACGGACCATTGGGGACAGCACCATGGGCCACTACTTACAGGGGAGCTACAGATGGCATATCAGGTCGCAAATCTGCAGGACACAAACCCTTATAATGACATTAAGAAGAGTATTTTGGAGAGATTGGGAGTGGACAGTGAAACATATCAGATTAGGCTTGGACAGATCGATCTATGAAGGTCCTCATGAAACCCCCAGAGTACTGTATTACAAGGTGAAGGATATGACAGATAGGTGGCTTAGTCCTGAATCGGCTACCAAAGAGTAGATGATGGAGAAGATATATTTAGAACAATTTTTCCCCTCCCTACACCTATCCAAAAGTAGGTCAGACAGCATAGTACTCTCACACTACAAACTACCATTGAGATCGCCAGTGCTTATAGCCATGCACAGGAATCCTGCAAAGGACGAGAGGATAGTGGGTGGAAAGGTAAGAGTGTAGGCAATGTATGCCCAACCAAACCTACTGTATTGGGGGAGGTGGAAGCAGTCCCTATAATACCAGGGCCTCTTCCCAGACCCCTGCAATCGAGACCCTAATGTTTCATTTGTGGAGAAATATGACGCATAGCTAGGCACTGTCCCCATAAAGAAGAACCAATGGAGATTTGAATAGGATACTCCTATTACACTACAAAATGAGTTAGGCCCACTTACCACTGCCTGAACCATTAGACACAAGATGTCACCAAAGTGTGATAAGGCCACAATGTGTACCGGGAGGGCCTCCGAAGCCTAGTGGGGAAGTGAATATGGGGACAAAAAAGAAAAATCCAGTCTCAGAGATAGTCTTCTATCACAAGGATAATCCAATCCTTCCCCTCCAAGTAGGGATGATACCTCGACTCCCTGACCCGCTCATTGTAGAAACTGATTACCCTAATCTGGGGAGTTGGTTCAGGAATCATGGAAGGGGAGGGTCTTCTGGTGAGGGACAGCCCCGTTTGAACAAGTAGAAGATGAGGAAGAGCCTCTTCCCAAGAACCGCAACAGTTAAAAAAAGAGAATAGTCATCAAGAATAAGGGGCCCAGTGCTATCTAACAGGAAGAATATGTCTGGGAATCAGATAGGAGCTTCCAAGTTGCCTAGAGGGAGGACCCTTAGTTCCAAGAAGCCTGGAGAACGGCAATAGATGAAGAGAACTCTCATGTGGTAGGTCCCCACTTTGTTCTACATCAAGGGCTGCTGTATAGGAAATGGGGGCTAAACAGCCTAAACATTTGCTAATTCCTACTCCCTTTAGGGACAAAGTCTTGCTTTTAGCCCATAATCACCTTTTGGGTGGTTATTTTGGCCCAGAGAAAACTGAAAAAGCCATTATAGACCATTTCTATTGGCCCAGCATATATACCCATATTAAGAAGTACTGCAGAGTGTGTTCTATATGCCGAAACCAGTTCCAGGATGCTTGAATCCTGTCGAGGGAGGACCTAGCTTGGCAGTTTGGGCTGGACTGCTTCCATTGGGAGCAGGGTCAAGACTGATTTGCTTATAGCTGGGTCCGAACTGGGGTGACGTGGCAAGCAAAATAACAATGGATTAAACCCAGATCTGTGACTGGAGTGAGTGTTTGAAAAGTTTCAACACTCAGTCCATCATTTTATTTTGTGATATTGCCTATATGCCGAAGGAACAGCCAGAAAATCCCAAGGAAAGCTCCCTTGCGAACATTACCCACTATCGAAGAATCATTTTCTAGGGTGGAAAAGGACATACAAGGCCCTTGATCCCCTCTAAAATTAGATATCAATAGGTACTGGTGGTTGTGGACTATGCCACCTTATATCCGGAAGCCATACCACTGCACCACCCTACTGATACCCTCATAGCAAAAGCAATGATTAAGATATTTTCCAGGGTGAGGTTTCCCCGAGAAATATTAACAGACCAGGGATACTGCCGCATATCATCTTCAGACAGATGATTTAGCAGAAAGGTACAATGCAACCACATTAAAAAAAAATTATTGGACTGAGAGGCAAGGAAGAGGGAACAAATGCTTCCACTGGCGCTATTCGCTATTAGTTGTAAGGAACAAAGCAGCACAGGATTCTCTCCTTTTGAGCTCGTATTTGGATGTAAACCCCGTACCCTATTAGACACTGCCAGGGAGTCCTAGGAGCTGGAAATGGAAGATTCAAAACCCTTTTTAGAATATGCGACAAGATTAAAAACGCATGTGAACCAGATCAGGGAGATAACCAAGCCAAATCTCGAGAATGCACAGTGGACTCAAAAAGATCAGTATGATACACAAGCTGCCATATGGGAATTCAAGATAGGAGACTGGGTGTTACTAATGCACCCTTCTTCCAGTCACAAAATGCTGTGCCAATGGCAGGGACTCTTTAGGGTCTTGGAGCGAGTGACTCCTGTTACCTATAAATTGTAGATCAACAAAAATAAAAAGGAGACCCAGAACTATCACATAAACCTATTAAAGAGATGGGAGGGATCATACCTGGTCCTTTGTAATCCTCTCTTTGGAGGATGGGACCTACTATGGAACCTACTCAAAATGTGTGTTGATCCGGACCAAGACAAAAAACCTTGGAGAAGAACTGTTTAACCAGTTCAATCCTTATCGAAAAGTGTTTTATTGCGCTCCAGGGAGGACCCGTATGATATTCCACTCGATTAAGACCCAACCAGGAAAAAAGTTGGACTAAAGCCCTATAGAATATTGGAAGCCCGAAGACAGGCTGTTGAGGAGGAAGTACAGTCCATGTTGAAACTAGGAATTATTGAGCTGTCAGTGAGTGAATGCAACTCTCCTATTGGATTAGTTCCAAAGCCTGATGGATCCATACATTTTTGTATTGACTTCAAGGGGATAAACAAGATCTCAAAATTTGACACCTACCCTATTCCTCGGGTAGACGAATGATTGAGGGGCGGAGTCATGTGCCTAAAAAGAGTAATAGGTCAGCTGGGAAAAGAGACCAGGCCATTGGAATTGTTGTAACCGAAGCTGTGTGGGAAAACCGATGCAGAAAGAAGACGCGAAGGAGCCCAGCGGGGAGCAACGCATGAAAGCCAAGTCCAGAGCGGGCCACGAGCAAGAGGAAGAGGAAATGAGTCGCTTGCACTACCCCCAGGACGGGAAAGCCGACACTGGGACAGAGAATGAGGAAGTGCCTGAAATCTGCTGCGAGGACTGGTGGAATTCACCAGTGGAAGTCCCAGAGCCCGCCAGAACTCTGGAGAGGTATGGCGAGTGGGGAAGAGGTGGCATGCTTCAGGCATGTGATGTTAGATACCTCTTTTACCTCCAGCCAGGTGAGCCCTGCAATGTGGCTAGCTGCAATCCATAATCATATAATGTATACATATGTTTGTCAAGAGTGTAGAGTTTTAGAAATACACTGGAATGTCATAGTAGTCATTATAGATTTTGAACTGTGTGTTGTTTCACTATTTACAACGCAATGTCTAAATCTTTGGCTTGTAGGTGGACATAACCCATTCACACGGGGAAAAGTGGACAGCTTCCAAAAATCAAATGCAACCATCAAGCACAAAGAGAACATGGTTGTAGCTCTATGCCATCTGTGTGTGACCCATGATAGTTGTAACATTGTGATGTGTATGGGGAAGTTTTCATCACCTGCAACCAAATTACAGTCAGTGTGCCAACACAACTGAACATGTCCACAGAATCATTTAGAATTGACACGGAGGCATGTTATTGTGAATGTAGGGGCAATATAAGCAGGCCCAAAGGATTTATGCATTTTTGCATCTGTGGTGATGTTTGCAAATCTATAGTTTTGACGCATTTGGCACATGAACCATCAATCTGGTGCTTAATCTGCAGATGTTCTACACAAACAAATGTGGTCGTACTACAAATGGCACTAATATAAGAAACAATGTTTCAACAGATGTTGTAGCAAAGCTTGTCTGGGCAAGTTTCTGTTGCCTATGTCCATATATGAGTATGAAATTGGTGCTAGTGAGGGGCAAACAATTCCTAGCCAGTGTTATCAAGTTTAAACATGTAGGTATTATAAAATCAGAATATTACAAATTAATCAGAATATTACAAAATGTGCGTCATTATGACACATATTTAGCTTTAGCTTGCAGCACACTATGCTCAAGCATGCTGCATAAGTTTAACCACTCCTACTACATAATTCCAGTGTGACTGAATATAGGTGTGGGTAAAGATTCCTGCTGATCAACACTTAAACAAATTGGGGATTCATACCTCTCCCTGTACCTGGTTGTCAGTTCAAAAGCCAAACTGTATAAACACAGAGGACAGTTTCAGCTGGGTAGCCATTACATTCCAACCATTTTTCCAATGGTAGATTCTGGAAGTGTGACACAGGAACAATTACACTGATGCCCTCGAGGCTGCAGGGATGTAGGATGTAGGCCTGCCACTCTATTGATCCATGGTGTTGTACAAATCATTATCAGACTGTCTGACTGTTACATATTGTGTGTTTAGATGTCTATATATCAGGGTTCTAGTCATATGGCTTAGCAGGTGTAAACTAGATTTCAGGCTGCATATCTCAGTGCAATGTGTATTTTTGGAGCACAGTGTGCAAATATCATTGTTGTTAAACCTATGGTACGCCAGTAGGCCTCCATGCATCAATACAGTGTAATTGGCATGAGTGTGCCAACTTGACAAACGCAGTAGTCTGCACATGGATTGGCATTGAAATGCCAGGCTTATGTCTCATGTATCCCCTTTGTGCCATTTCTGTGAGGCATTCATACAATGCAAGATATATAGTCATGTTGCAGCATTGTTTAAAAGTTCACATGCAGGAATGCACAGTGTTAGCAGCATATGGTGCATTATGGTGCTCACCTACTAGTGAGGTGGAATTGCTAGCACCAAAGCAGACACCCATGCATCATGGTGCAAGGGGCCCTGCATTATACGAAACAAAGACCTTGTACAGGCGAGTACTCCTGAATGCATATACACACTCCTGAGATGCATTTTCATATTTTATTTGTGCGCAGATTAATGCAGTTCAGGGACAATGAGTGTACAGAAAAGTAAAAAAATGAAGGTTATCATGGTTTTGGTAAACTCCATGCCAGATGCTTCATGTCATATTTTAATGTAATTGCCTGAGGCTAAATTGGTGAGGTGTTCAATATTAAAGTCTTGCAGGGAGGAGGCCCACACCCTCCATCTATGGAGTGGCTTCCTACCGCAGGGTAAGTCAAGTCAGCAATTTGTGCAGCCTTGTGTAACCCCAGATGATTTATGTAGTGAAGAAGCACACTATAATTACTTACTTTATCACCGCTCACATATGTTTGTGATCAACTTTGCCCCCCCTGCAAGATGCTTTATCAACAGTAACAGTGTACATATCTGGATCATGTCTACAATTTCCTATTGACACATCGAATCACTGTTATTAGTGATATGTTTGTTATCATATTATGACTAACTTTACATATTGTACACCTACACTGACTTGATTTCGGTCAGTTTAATGTGTTGTATTCAGAGATGTCTTCGTACTAATGATGTATTATTTCTATCTCAGTATTTGGTGTAGGCCTGGACTTGCAATTATGATAGCATGACAATGTCATCCAAAGTTTTGAAACATCATGTACATTTGCAACTTGATGTGATATGTGTTTACTTTTATTCCGTAGATAACATGACAGCAGACATGGCAAGGACCTTTGAGGGAAGAAGGGACCTATATAGATACATCCACAGTATTAGAAAGACCTATAGGAAGGTGGGTTGCATATACTAAAGGCAAGTGGAATCTGATAGACTGGAAGCAGGTCGAAACCCAAGACAACAGCAGCAAAACCAAAAACTGAGGGTGACAGGCAGCAGCCACATGTCAGCACACAAGCCATAGCGGGACCCTCAAGTGTATCACACATGCAACCAATGATGCCCAGCTTTGCACATCCATCAGCATACAATTATCTATTGGTTAGAAAAATTCAGAGCTTGATCAGGAGGATCACTGGAATCGAAAAGAAGCAGGCCAGAATTTGACAGATTCTGTTAACTTGCCAGGAGGCCCTGGAATGTATTGCAAGCCAAATATGACTCTCCCCCTCTTATCATTCACTATCCCAGTTGTTTTTTGTATTATATGTTATAGTTAGTAGGCATAGTGTTAGTTCGGGTTTAGTATGGGTGTAGGTTTAGTGTAGTTACTCAATATGTCTGTAGGTAGTAGTTTTTAAGTCAGGTTTATAATGGTATTCTTTTAAGTGAGGGGTTAATGTTTTGTGAGTATAAAAAAACTAAAAATATAAAACAGAAAATACAAAAATATATATATTTGTTTAGGATTACATGTATAGTTAGTATATGTTTAGGATGTAGTTACTGTTTGGATTGTACTGTATGAGTATAAGGGGGTGGGAGATGTATGTTTAACTTGCCTTGTGTGTATCGTGCTCAAGCGAAGTTTGGATTAGCTAAGTTAGTATAGGATAGTCTTAAAGTTAGTTAGTGTAGGGTGGGTAGGCGCAGGTAGTTTTCATAGGTAAATGTTACTTAACATTACATTTTGTTTCATTGTTCTCTAGTTGGTTGGCATTTAATTTAAAAGAGTTGGTACCATTGTGTATACGTCGCTGTCACAGAAGCCTATGGACAACTGTAATTTGTCCTCAGATTTGATTTCTTTAAAGAACCATTTCAATACTTGATCCACAATAAGTGTGACTCAGAAATTGATCTGACACAGCACAAGTATTCACCCACTGAAACACCCTATGAGAAAGTGAGTGGGTATGTGCAAGGATATCTGCATTGTAGTGTAGAATTTACTTGGTCATGAAGTTACACAGGCCTGGGCAACATCCAACTCAAATCAATTTCCATGCTTGCTTTGTGTTCCACATCATGCACCTCACATATCAAAAGACAACCCTGATTTATTTATTAGCATATGTCTCACATTTACCCGTCGTCTTTGGGGGGGGGGGCTGTATCATTAAGGCAGACTCACTGGCATCTCACCAATTGAAAAATGGTAAGGTAAAATGGTGAGATATGTGGATGCACTCACACTCAAGGCATGTGAGGCCACTCTGTGGCAGAGTAACAGCAGACATATATTTAAGCTGAGGTTCAATTACTCAACACTTATGAGTATACACAGGGGAGGCAAGGTGCCCTTGCATGTCTAGGGCACTCTCAAATAGAATATTACCTTGACTTTTCACATTCTTCTGTGGCTTAAGTACAATGCTAAGACATGTTGAAGATGGGCATAGCAATTTGGCTAGTAAGGTACAACAATCAAGACGTTGGTGTTGTTTAGTATTACTTTGTAGACCAGTGCTATTTACTAGTTACTAAATAACGTAGTACTCTTAACATTGCTACATTATTGTTGACACCAGTTACACTGTTTTAACCTCACATGCTTCACACACCTCATGTATATATGGAAATATTGTGTGTAGTTTGTTGATATGTTCTCACTGTGTATCTGTCCAGAAAATGCATGTTATTGATACGGTCTGACATGACATTGCTAAAGTACACATTGTTAATCATGACATCGCAATAGGTGAAATTGGTGAACATGCACCATGTCAAAATCAGTTTAGTTCAATCTTCTTTACATTCACAGAAGGGATATTGCTGTTTATATTTCCAATTTGTTAGTAGATCTTTGGGGCACAACCACACAAAACTTGATATGGTTACTGAAAAACAACTGATGTATTATCTTGTGATGTTCCTAACCTCACATTACATCCTGTGATAGATTTGGCCTCATAGTGTAGCATATACACATAGTTAAAAAAAGACAATTATTGGGTCTAGTTACAATTACATTTTACCACTGGAATAAAAACATTACATTTGTGTCATAACTTCAGTGAGAAGGAGAACATTGCCATTAGGGGATGTTGCTTTGGATTTAGGGGCCCAAGTGGACCGAAACACCACTGAACAAAGAGTACTGTCTGGGGTTCACAAGATGGTTGCATGATGTACTATAGAAAGCAGATTTGAAAACTGACCTTGGGTAGTCACAAATGTTCATTGGGGCGTTCTCTTTTAAAAATTGGGAAATCAACATCTTTTTCCCCTGATGCATGTTCGGCCTCCTCTGGATATTGTGCGGTCTAGATGGAAGGCACACTCACATCAGACATTGAAGATGTGACTCCCCTGTTAGCAACACAAAAGGATGATGGACGGAGTGCTGACAATACAAACACTCACCCCCAGTCACAGATCTGGGTTTAATCCATCGTTTTTTTGCTGCCCATGCCATTCCAGTTTGGACCCAGCCATATGCAAATCAGTCTTGACCCTGTTCCCCATGGGAACAGTCCAGCCCGAATTGCCATGCTAGGTCTTCCCTGGACTGGAAACAAGCATCCTAGGACCGGTTTCGGGGTTTCACCCCTCATCAGCCAGGCTAGCTTGAATCCAGTGGCATGGGAAGCACGGGACCCACGTCTGGGCATACCCTTCCCACTTAGGGCAACATTAGCAACACAGAAGGATGATGGACGGAGTGCTGACAATGCAAACACTCACCCCCAGTCACAGATCTGGGTTTAATCCATCGTTTTTTTGCTGCCCATGCCATTCCAGTTTGGACCCAGCCATATGCAAATCAGTCTAGACCCTGTTCCCCATGGGAACAGTTCAGCCCGAATTGCCAGGCCAGGTCTTCCCTGGACTGGAAACAAGCATCCTAGGACCGGTTTCGGGGTTTCACCCCTCATCAGCCAGGCTAGCTTGAATCCAGTGGCATGGGAAGCACGGGACCCACGTCTGGGCATACCCTTCCCACTTAGGGCGACATTAGCAACACAAAAGGATGATGGACGGAGTGCTAACAATGCAAACACTCACCCCCAGTCACAGATCTTGGTTTAATCCATCGTTTTTTTGCTGCCCATGCCATTCCAGTTTGGACCCAGCCATATGCAAATCAGTCTTGACCCTGTTCCCCATGGGAACAGTCCAGCCCGAATTGCCAGGCCAGGTCTTCCCTGGACTGGAAACAAGCAACCTAGGACCGGTTTCGGGGTTTCACCCCTCATCAGCCAGGCTAGCTTGAATCCAGTGGCATGGGAAGCACAGGACCCACGTCTGGGCATACCCTTCTCACTTAGGGCGACATTAGCAACACAAAAGGATGATGGACAGAGTGCTGACAATGTAAACACTCACCCCCAGTCACAGATCTGGGTTTAATCCATCGTTTTTTTGCTGCCCATGCCATTCCAGTTTGGACCCAGCCATATTCAAATCAGTCTTGACCCTGTTCCCCATGGGAACAGTCCAGCCCGAATTGCCAGGCCAGGTCTTCCCTGGACTGGAAACAAGCATCCTAGGACCGGTTTCGGGGTTTCACCTCTCATCAGCCAGGCTAGCTTGAATCCAGTGGCATGGGAAGCACGGGACCCACATCTGGGCATACCTTCCCACTTAGGACGACATTAGCAACACAAAAGGATGATGGATGGAGTGCTGACAATGCAAACACTCACCCCCAGTCACAGATCTGGGTTTAATCCATCGTTTTTTTGCTGCCCATGCCATCCCCAGATGGGTCATACACACCATAATATACCCTGAAACAGTTGCTCAACACAGACAACCACATTATACATATCTTACCTCTGTGTCAATAAAAAACATTAACCCCCTATCTTATTTGTGCATCAATATTACTTTCAAACCAACAACACAATTCATAAAACCAAATAATTCCCACTGTTATTCATAATGAAGTAAATAAACACCCTTCATAAGTGTGCAATACAACAGTCAGATTGCAGGACATATTTTAGACCTCAAATTTCGTTAAATCTTGTTAAACTTATGTAGAAGCTAAAAAGGTATATAACTTCTCTTCAATACTCAGTCCATTTGGTATCTTAGTGTCCAATTTTATTATATTCCTACTTTTCAGTTGCCTGAACCTGATCTCTCCGTTGCCACCTTTGTCAACTGGTAATTTTGTGCTGCCTACATACCACTGGCCACATTGACATCTCAGTACATAAACTGCAAAATCTGTTCTACAGTGGCATCAGGAGGCCAGCCCAACCACTGTCTTACCACCCAGAACAAGGATCTCCAAATGAAGAATGAAAGTCAGATGACTGGAAGATCAAATAGGCCACCGGGACAGGAGCTCAGGAAGTAGCTGCTGCTCTGCACCGTGATATCTGAATAGTGAGCACTTGGAGCTGGGCTGGCTCCTTTTTATAGAGTCTCGGCCCAGCCCACAACCAGACCCAGGCATGTTGCAGGGAAAGTCTCTAGAAGGCCCTGGAAAGGGACCACACCCTAACACACTCTGAAAGCCTGCAGCAATACATGGCAAATGAACAGCATTTGTAAGCACATTAAAAATAAGTCTTCAGGATTGAACTCTGCAATGCAAAATGTTAAACAACAACATATCAGCACAATGCATAAATTACGTTGTTTTGAGAATACTAGGGCCCGTATTTATACTTTTTGACGCTAAACTGCGCTAACGCAGTTTAGCGTCAAAAAGTTTAGCGCCGGCTAACGCCATTCTGAAGCGCCATGCGGGCGCCGTATTTATTGAATGGCGTTAGCCGGCGCTAGCAGACCGGCGCTGCCTGGTGTGCGTGGAAAAAAACCACGTACACCAGGCAGCGCCGGCGTTGGGGAAAATGGCGTTAGGGCGTCTTAAAAATGGTGCAAGTCAGGTTGACGCTAAAAAATCGCCTCCACCCGTTTTGCGCCATTTTTAACGACGCCCAGACGCCATTTACATGACTCCTGTCTTAGTAAAGACAGGAGTCATGCCCCCTTGCCCAATGGCCATGCCCAGGGGACTTATGTCCCCTGGGCATGGTCATTGGGCATTGAGGCATGTAGGGGGGCACAAATCAGGCCCCCCTGTGCCAAAAAAAAATATAAAAAAAATAAAAATTTATACTTACCTGAACTTACCTGAATGTCCCTGGGATGGGTCCCTCCATCCTTGGGTGTCCTCCTGGGGTGGGCAAGGGTGGCAGGGGTGGTCCCTGGGGGCATGGGAGGGCAGCTGTGGGCTCATTTTGAGCCCACAGGTCCCTTAACGCCTGCCCTGACCCAGGCGTTAAAAAGAGGCGCAAATGCGGGGTTTTTTGCCCCGCCTACTCCCGGGCGTGATTTTTGCCCGGGAGTATAAATACAACGCATTTGTGTCGCAGTAATTTTTTTGGACGGGAACGCCTACCTTGCATCTCATTAACGCAAGGAAGGCGTTCACGCAAAAAAATGACGCTCTTTCCTCATACTTTTGCGCTAGACGCGTCTAACGCCAAAGTATAAATATGGCGTTAGTTTTGCGCCGAATTTGCATCGAAAAAAACGACTCTAATTCGGCGCAAACGGAGTATAAATATGCCCCTAGGTTTTTTCATTCTAGTCGCCAACAGAGCGCGCACTGCCCTGGTGTTGACACTTGCCTTTTTTCTTTCCAGAAAACCCCACAAAGGGCTGATTGTCTACCCGGTGTTCTCTTGTACAATCTATGTAGAAGCTCAGTGCTCTCTTGGGCTCCAAGCAATAACACCGCTCCTCCACATAAGGGTTACAACTTTTGTAAGGAAGAGTTCCCACATCCGCAGAACTAATTTGTCTGGGAAGAAGGAAGTATAGGGTGGATTAACGCAAAGGCCTGAAGCTCACTTGCAACTTGTGTTGAGGTGATTGCAGTGAGAAACACAGTCTTGATGGAGAGGAGCTGTAAGGGACATCCGTGAAGGGGCTCGAACAGAGTGCACATCAGATAAGTCAGGACTAGATTAAGGTCCAAAAGGAGCATGACAAAAGGAGAAGGGGGAAAAGTGCTGCAGCCCTTTTAATAATTGCATCACAACTGGAGACTTAAACAAAGACAGCTGATGTGGCAACCGTAGAAAGGCTGAAATGGTCAAAGGATAACCCTTAACTGTTCCCAAAGCAAAGCCTTGCTCAGCCAGAGACAGAAGGAATAACAGAAGTGCAGACAATTTGGCCTGAAGGGATTCAATCTGTTGAGTTCAGCACCAAGACAAATATATCCCAACAACAGGTGGATACAATTTTCTTTGAGTGATACCTGGCTGCCAAGATGACATCAACCACCTCTGGCAGAAGCCCAATTGTGTTCAGTCATTGGGACATAATCTACATGCACAAGATTGTGATGTCCCAGGTGTAGAACCCTTCCCTGCTGCTATGACACCAGGTCCCCCCAGAGGGGGAGCCTGATTGGAGGTGTTGTAGTCTCCCGTCATAATAATGAGACTGCTGGATTTTGGGTGTCAGCACCACTGACTGTGGATGACTGAGCCTGTTCCCAGACCGTGTGACAGCTCTTGGCCTAACCTTTTCCAGCTAGATTTGTGGAAGCCTATCGCATGACACTCAGACTCCTCATGGAAGTCGTGGTGAAACAAATCTTTTCCCTTTCTTTTAGTTCTACAAGACTCATACATGCAAAGACAAAACAGAAGCCTTTTCTTGGTTCAATAGGTTTTATTGAAGCAACTGCCTTCTATTGAGAAAGTCATGAATTGCGATTATGAGGATAATGAAACCGAGCGTTATTACAACAGCGACCAAAAAAGTGAAACACAAGAAGAGTCCCACCATATTGTCATAATAGTGTGCTTAACATTCTTACTTACACTACTAAGTTTCTACATGAGAGCAAGTAGCAGTGGTAGCCCTAATCTGCTGTTCTGGTCCCGGGAAGGAAGCCAACCCCCATACCTATGCAGACATAACAAAGAGATTAGTCTGCTGAGAGCCCTCCCATGTAGATGAAGAGTAAACAAAAGGTTTCAGCAGAAACTGTGACAGTGTGCAGCATAAGATGGCAAATTGGCTGGAATGTCCTCTCTAAGATGAACAATGTGATGTTTTATAATAATATATCTGTTGTTCTAAGAACTGCCCTGATGTGACAACACATATTTTTCTACGTAGAGTAGACAATGTTCCCTTTGGACCGGCAATACTCGGTAAACATCGTGTACAGCCTTGGGTTGAGCACAGGATAAAAATGTTGTGCAAAGTAATGAATGACAGATTCTGCAAAGAAGGACAACTGATAAAAAGAATAAAACACATGTCCACTAAAATGAAGCTTTGCTATAATAATAAAAGAAACAAAAGTGAAATGTATCTAGGTAAAAAGGCACAGGCCTTAGGCCCAGAGCTAAATAACGTGTCAGTGTAAAATGCTAAAATAACCTCACGACACACTCCCCATTGTCGGTTCAAAGGTACAGAGGTCTATATAAAAACCTGATACTAAAATCACCTATACTAGATTGATTAGTAAAAGCAGCTAAATATAGTGAATGAGATGAATTGTCCATGTCGACAAGCAAAACATACCAAAATATAAAGGTCACATTAAAAAGTTTGCAAAATTCAAACATCAATTGAGGCCAAATGTCAGCAAATCAACAATAATCATGGTCTTTTAGAAAATCCCCAATGTCACCAATTTGTATTGAATCCAGGAAAACCCCACTTCAGCAGAGGGTAAAGAAACCAATTTGTTGACAAGGAAAGCGAGGGAGCACTCATGTTCCGTTGTCTCAGCCATAGTTCCAGCTAAGGCGGCAGCATCCCATGCAGTGCCAGGTGTTGCAGCACAAAGAGCCACTTGATATACAAATGGCAGCTCGTGGCAAGCTTCCCGTAGCAATCGCAATCTCAATGTGCATGTCTGGTAATGAACCCTCATCGAGAACACCAACAGACCAGCATCCAGAGAAGGTATGCGCTGCATGGTGAGGTGCACTTTCAGTGCATGTTCAAAGGGGCACCACAAACATTGAAATACAGGCTGTGTGCAATTCAGAGCCGGTCAGAATGATAAAGACCAGTTGTACTCCAGTTCTTCCAGGAGTGGTGCTCTGAAATATTGCATCATGCATTGATGATACAGCTGGGATGGTGAAAACACTCCTTGTTGAGATGGGGCAGCAATTGCAAAGAAATAATAGCATCAGCAGAATGCTGCCAATTAATGGCAAAGTAACAGGGACCCCCCCCAACCAAAACACTCAAAATAATAGAGTGTATGGCTGAAGGTGTTATGCCAAATATAGAGAAGCAGGTGCTGACAAAAGCAGAACCAACAACCTCAAAGAAGTGTTCAATTCCAGCAGTGTTAGAAAATGTTAAAAATATGACCTACGAGTACACTGAAGTGTCTTGGAAAGTTCGCATTTTAAAGGGACTCCATCTCTGCAGATGACCTCGCCATTTGGAGAGTATGGTCTCGAGGGCAGATGTAAGCACCACATGTTTTTGAAACAAAAGAACCTTTAGTCTGCTGAGCCTGTCAAAATGTAGATTTGAAGTAGCAATACCAGTACAAATTTCTGCTATTTTTATCTCTTGTGTGCAGAAGAAAAACACATTTCTACAACATGTAACAATCTGGGAGATCGAAACTACATAGGCAATTTCATCTTGCATTCCACAACAGCTGATTTAGTTTAGTATCACATAACTCCCACTCGAGAGTACCTGGAACTCTGGATGAATCGAAGGCACAGGACCACCCTTCAGATAATACAGTCAATTTGCAGCTGAAGCATTACACGCTCCATGCAAGGACAGCTGTTTACAAATCATCTAATGACTTTCAGAAGTCCCGCATTTCCTCCCGCTAAGAAAGACCTCTTTCATGCCATTGAAACATTTGTATGTAAATGGTAGCTCCCACACCTCATGGAGCTTTTCAAATCTGCCAACAGGAATGTGCTTCAAGCACGAGGTGAATTGAAGTATTGAAATGGGCAGATTTATAACCCAGTGTATTAACAAAATTGCATATGGTATTTCCTCCACAGTGAAAGGCAACATTTCTAACTTTTCGATGATTAACAAAACATACATTGCTTCTTTCTTAGCCATTATTTGTAGCTGTTGCGTCAAAATAAACACAGCAAACAATTCCCTGGAGCTGATGTATTGCCAGGGCACGCAACCACTTTTCAGAACTTGTAACATCCAACCTAACTGCATAATGGACCTAAGCTGACCCTGTCCATGTTGTAAAAATGACATGCCATTTTGTATGATGTCAATTGCTGATGAAACAATGTTATTCAGAGTGTAAATGTGGTTGGGTAAAGTTTCCATACCATTATCTACAACAGCTACAGCTTTCTGTGTGTTTACATGATCTATTTTCCTGTTCCCATTGTATATAATTATAAACAGTTCTTGGGGTGCTGGCTTTATGTATAAAGTGGTGTCCATATTTATGTTAATGGAACACTTCCCCAAAATTAGCTGTTTTTGGTAAACATCTTCACTTTCAAACATAGTATAATATTCAAGCTCAGAAAGTATCAAATCAACTGTTTTCACATACCAATTATCCAAAACCACCCCAGCTGTTATTATATCATCATAGAGACTTTGAATATATATGGGATTTGAATAATTTGCTTTGTTCCGAATATCTCAAATGATACTTCATTCCAAATGATTCCATCAGGAATCAGTATAGCTGAAATGTTCACTAGGGACAAGTCTCTGCAAACCTTATGGGAGGACAGGTGAGGCTTCAAAACCTCATCCACCAGTTCAACCGCAGAGCGTTTAGGAAGATTATGACTATGTATCAGTAAAAAGAAAACCGATGACAAAACCCATCCAGAGAAGGAAGGTAAGTACCATCAACAAGACCCATAGATAATTTAATGGACGAATCAGATAGTTTTAAGCCATTGAATAGCTTACATGCTTTTGATACAGATGTAGCTGAAGAAGTTGAAGAATTTGAAAAAGAATTATTGATGTTGGCAAAATATTCAAAAGCAGTTTCTGCAAACACTAGAGCCGGTGTAGGAGAAGGAGGACTGTCAGATGTGTCCCTTGGTGGTTCGTAGTAAACAATTTCAACCATTTGTGTTGAATTTGAGTAATATTGTTCAGAACTTTGGACATTTCTTGTCATAGATGTGGTGACCAGTACTAATGAAAGTTCATGTTCCACCCTCCCCAAGCTCAGGGCAGTTTAGTCACTGGTGGTCAAATTTTGAAGAAGCACATCCTGACTGGCAGTGAGAGGGGTTTCGGAACTGCTCAGGATTCCTCATGATCTACTTTGTAGGACTGGCCACGTGGTGTAACTTGAAATTATCAATTGAAACACAGCAACTTTCTTTGGAACCAGGCAGCAGTGGTAGGATGACAGTTCTAGTACCGTGTAGTCCCAGGACTGGAACCAGTGCTCCATATACAGGGCCAAATTCCTTTTTTACAGCAATCTTTTCCCGCACTAGATCCCCAACTTCTGGAATACAGCCAGTAAATGTTGAATCCCTCATTCCCAAGGTGGCGCACATACAGATGAGTTGTCATCACTGAACTGTTGTAATTCCTGCAAGACAGTAACACATTCTTTTATGTCAAAAGGTGTATCCGCTGCCAGGGCCACCAAGATGTGGGACAAACATAGGTATGCCAAACAGAACCTCATATGGGGTGCACCCTCCCATGGACCTTCTGGGCAGAATAGTTAGTGCTCTCTGTACTCCATACAGGTGGTTAAGCCAACTACAACCTGAACCTAATAGTCTAGCTGTTAAGGAATGCTTTAAGTCTTGGTTCTTCCACTCCACAATAGCGTTTCTCTCAGGATGATATGGAGACGAGAAATGTAGTTGGACCTCCATTGTCGCCATGGTGTCCCTAAAATGCCCTGAAGGCAAAGGAATGGCCCTGGTCTGAATGGAAAGCCATAACTGCATGTGTCCCAATAAAGACATGTACATCTTTAATAACAGCTTGAGCGTCAGCTGATCGCTGTGGCCATACCCATAGAAATCTGGAGCAAGAATCAACAGCTACTAAGATGTATTTGTATCCACCGTCAGGTGTTAGTTGGACCACAATGGTCCAGGTATACACATTGTAATGGTTTGTTGGAAATTAGGAGGGGCTGACTGTCGTGGGTGTTTGACGGTGGATTATTTTATTTGTTGACAGATCTCACAACAAAGTACATACTGTTTGTATAGATATGGCCACCAATAGTGTTTTTGCAACATTGTAATTGTAGCCGCCACACCTGTATGGGCAGAAGCAACCCCTTCCTGCGCTGCTTTTATTAAATCTAATCTTTGGTCTTGGTTGGGGATCACGTGATCACCCACCCCTGCTATTGTTATGAATGCAACATTTTGGGCCGTGGGATGGTAGGAATCTTTAGCAGGGTACACCGTTGGCAAGGGCTTGCTGTCAGCCGAAGCTTTCACAGCAGCCGTGTTCCATGATCCATCCTTATCTTGGAACAAGTAATCACAGCAACAGAAGTCGTGACTACTGCTGACTTCGCTGCTTTATCAGCATAGGTGTTTCCTGCAACGTGTATTCTTATATGTTGATGGCCCATTGTATGTACTACATAGGTATTTGGTAGAGTCTCCTTTACATCTGCTACCTTCCCACACCGGAGTCTGTTTGATGGTGTTCCCTTTTGAATCTCTGAATCCATTTTGCACCCGTAAAGCAAGTATTAATTAAAGCACTGGTCACAATAGTACAAATTGCACATAATGAGTGTCAGATGGTCAGGATCCATATGTTCCAGTGCCAATAATAGAGCCTTAAGCTCTGGCAATTGTGCGGTGCAGTCCTCAGAGGTCTGCGTGTATGAGTTCTGAGGGTGGAATTTGCCATCCCTCATGAATCTGCTCACAGCAGCGCAAGTGACGGAGTATTGACGTTTGGCATCTAATGCTGGTTGTGCTAAACCATCAGTATACTTTATCATTTGGTACTGATCAAGAGGCAAAATGTTTGTAGATGTTGGGTATTCAAGTTCATAGTGGAGGAACCCTTGTGTCTGAAGTTTTGGATCAATAACATAATCAACATCAGTGGCAGTCAGAGAGGTGGCCCACTGGATCCATCGTGGATGTAGTGCTTTTGCACTTGGAATGCTGTTTTGTCACAGCCTCTAAGGCTGGTATTGGGATCATGACAACAATGCGCTTTCCCTGGGCTAGAGGCCTCTCTTTTATGACAGCCATCTGAACAGCAGTGGGAGCGAAGCTTTGTTCAGCTATTGAATACAAATGTAATTTGTATGCCATGGGGACAGTATCACCTTCATTAAATGTTATGTAGGTGAACCCAATGGCACCAGCAATTACTCTGATGACCAAGTTTGTTTTGTTATCATGTGTGTAAGTAGCTTGCTTCAAGCATGTCCTGCTGTAATGCTCTGAGAATGCGTGTGTGTTCAACTGTCCAATATTTACTTGAAAACTGCGGATGCATCTAGTCAAAGTGGTTTTATGCGTTGTGCATAATCTGGATTGTAAATTCTGCCAAAATTGTAAAAATCCCAATAATGACTGTAGCTTTTTGATGATGTTTGGTGGTTGTAATTGTGCACACTTTTCTAGAAAGTGCAGCACCAGGATCTTTCCTTCGTCTGATAACTCCCATACCAAGAACAGTACACTAAGAAAGGCAATTTTTGCTTTCTTGAAATAAAATTTGTAGCCTATTTCCGCGAAACCCACCACAATGCGGTCCACCCTTCTTAGGTGTGTGACCTGGTCGTCATCTGTCCGGTAGGTGTCATCTACATAGGATAAACCCTCAGGGTCAATGTCATGTAATATAGATGTTTCGCGTGCTGAGACCAGTCCAGGACTGTTCTTATAACCTTGTGGAAGTCAAGAACATATCCTTGACGAGCCTAATGTGCTGAAGGCGGTCAAATCCCTGCTTTCAGGTGCTATATTTTGGCAGAAAAACCCATTGGAAATATCCAGGGTTTTTTGTATTTTTTGCACACTAGATTGGTAACGAGTGCTGTGCTGTGTGCATTTTATATAGCAAATGTGCGATTGTGACTGTTTAAGTGCCTGTAGCCTAAATCTATTCCATAAGAATGGTCCGGCTTGACTACAGGAAACAAAGTGTTCATTGGTGATATACAGGGTTCTATTATACCCTGGTACTCAAGTAGTGTGAGTATTGCTCTCACTAGTGCTTTAGCCTCATGTTTAATGGGGTTTTGTGGTTGTGGAAGTGGTGTTGATCTAAGTGCTATGATATGGTAGGGTAAGTCTTTGTCCCATCCTACATGGTTGCAATAGAGTGCCAAGGCTTGTGCCAATACCCAATCTACTGTGTAAGCCTGTCTTAGTTCTTCAGAAACCAAGACTGAGACATCTTCTTCTAGCGGGAGTTACGGCCAAATTATGGTGGCCAATCCTTTTCTGCCAATAGGATGTGATAACATAACATCAATTTTTCCCCAGAATATAACTTTAATTGTGCGCTCTATGTCTCCCTCAATTTGTATTTTCACTTTGTAAACCCTATCTTTTATGGGGGTCGACCCGCAAGTCCACTGTTTTAACTTCTAAAAAGTTGTAAGTTGGTGTCACCTCCAGCAGCTCCTGAAGATTCAGACAAACTATTGTGACCTCTGCCACACTGTCTAGCAGAGTAAGTGCCCACTTCCTGTTCTTCAATAAAATTATCACTATGCATGGCATTTCTAGTTGAGACTGATGCCACCTTTTTCTTTTTGAATTGTGCTTTCCATTGGGGTAGTTTCTATTCCATTTTTATAGAAGGTTCAGAGGAGCGCAGTGGATCTTTTCTTTGTTTCTCATACTTGTTTTGTTGTTTGGAAGGCCTACGTCTTACACTGCATTTATCTGGTAAGTCCAAAAAGGAATAAGACTGGTATCCATATGTTGGTATCTATTAGGAGTTTCTAAACTATCTCTATTTCTCAAATTGTAGCGTTTCTCAGAGATCTCCGAATGTGAAGATTCTCTTCTTTGTTATGCACTATATATTTATTTTTTTGTTTATCCCAGTGTTTATTTTTTTTAGAACCGTCTGCCGCTTGCTTGGTAGAATCCTTATTGGATCTACCTTGTAGTCGTGGTTTACTTGGTTTGGTCCCCAGGCTATCCCGACCTATACTTGAATAGGTCTCAGTGATAATCTTTGGCAGTTTGCGCTCCTGATCCTGTACTAACCAAAATAGAATCTCTTCATGTTTGGTGGGTACTTTACCCATAACTAAATGCACAATAGCAGGATTAATTCCTGCTGCATCCACAAGTGGTTGAGCTGGAGCAGTCCTTGGTGAGGCAGTGTTTAAAATCTGCCTTACAAATTGTATTAATCGTCTATATAGTTCTACTAAATTAGTGTATAGGCCTGTATGTCCACCACCGCCATTGTACCCTCATTAGGGTGTGGTGTATGTATAGATAGCCTATTCTGGCTATGTAGGTCCGTCATTACTCAAACGACCTAGTCTAACATTCTGTGGAACATGGGGAAGGGCGCCATCATGCCAATTTTGGTGTTCTTTTTAAGATGGTGTTATCTGTAAATACGCATAAAGTCCATATTGTGCGGGTGCATTTTCTGTAGTGTAATGATGAAATGTATGCGTGTTCCCATCTGCTACTGCAAAGATGACCCAACAGTACAAATATTCTGTTCTGCTCACTGCATGTACTTCAACGACAAATGTAACTTCTCCTTTCTCATCTGTGGGGACATTATTCCTTAAGTGTGTTGTTTGGGGAAGTTTTGGGCCATATTTATACTCCGTTTGCGCCAGATTTGCATCGTTTTTTTTAACGCAAAACGAACTCCATATTTATACTCTGGCGTTAGACGCGTCTAGCGCCAAAGTCCATGGAGTTTGCGTCATTTTTTAGTGTGGACACCTACTTTGCGTTAATGATATGCAAGGTAGGCGTTCCCGTCTAAAAAATTTACTCTGAGGCATGTGCGCCGTATTTACACTCCCGGGCAAAAATGACGCCCGGGAGTGGGCGGGTCAAAAAAAATGACGTCCAGCCGCTTTTGCGTCGTTTTTTAGCGCCTGGTCAGGGCAGGCGTTAAGGGACCTGTGGGCTCGGAAGGAGCCCAGAGGTGCCCTCCCATGCCCCCAGGGACCCCCCCTGTCACCCTTGCCCACCCCAGGAGGACGCCTAAGGATGGAGGGACCCATCGCAGGGAACTTAAGGTAAGTTCAGGTAAGTATATATATATATTTTTTTTGTGGCATAGGGGGGCCTGATTTGTGCCCCCCTACATGCCATTATGCCCAATGACCATGCCCAGGGGACATAAGTCCCCTGGGCATGGCCATTGGGCAAGGGGGCATGACTCCTGTCTTTGCTAAGACAGGAGTCATTTCAATGGGGGTCAAAAAAAATGGTGCAAATCGGGTTGAGGCGAAAATTTTGCCTCAGCCTGACTTGCCCCATTTTTTGGCGCCCAAGCTCCATATTCCCCCACGCCGGCGCTGCCTGGTGTACGTCATTTTTTTTGACGCACACCAGGCAGCTCCGCCGGCTAACGCCGGCTAACGTCATTGAATAAATACGGCGCCCGCATGGCGCTTCAGAATGGCGTTAGCCGGCGTTAGATTTTTTGACGCACAACTGCGTTGCCGCAGTTGTGCGTCGAAAAGTATAAATATGGCCCTTTGTGTTTGCTGCAAATATGACCCTCTTTTGGTCTGCCATTTTTTAAAATGGAATTTAATCGTTCAGAGACAGAAACACCAACTGTGGATTCATTTTAAAAGGTTCAAGCTTGAACAACCTGCAGTGGCAAAGAGGTACTAGCTGAGGAGGATATTCCCTAATACCGCTGATGTCTCCATATAAGGTAATTAGGGTGTCTTTTGCACGAAAAGAGACAGAGATACTTGGGAGATCCGCAAAGTTAGTGCCTAACCAATGTTGGTGGTGCCATGTCTTAGACTCCAGCCAAGGTAACTAGACTGCTGGATGGTGGTCTGACAACATGACCGACAGGACGTTAGCTCCAGAGCTCTCTTCCTGTGCAGTTTTTACTCTGTAAATCCTGCAGAATCCTGCCTTCACAGCAACAATCTGTTAAAGGCACATGATTAGTAAGTGCTGGCGAATACAAATGTGCCTGAAGCAAGCCAATTAAGATAGCCACCGCCAGCGGATCTATTTCGGTGGCCAGGGGGGCGAGGCAACTTGGATCGGTCTCCCAGAGGCCCAGGAGGCTAGCCTGAGCCCACAGTGCAAGCCTGGGTTCCCCCCCTGGACCCGGCGAGCTGGACTGCGGGCCGCGGGCATAGAGGAGCCGGCAGCCCGTCCTTGGTGAGCATGGCGGTCAGGGACTGCTGGTGGGGAGCCGTCGGCCTAATTGGCCCTGAAGGCGAGGGCCGAAGAGATGGTGGCAGCGCCACAAGTGGTCCGGTGAGTGGGGGAGCAGAGCGGCGGAGATTTATCTCCAGCTGTTGGGCCGGAGAAAACTAAGTGGACCCTGCGGGAGAGAGCGGTGAATCATGCTGAACATTGTCGGGAGCGGCTTTGGCAGACCGGCCTTCATGAGTGCACTCCCCACAGGAAGGGAACCCAGATATCCTTCGTAGTGCACAGTGCAGCAGGTGGTGGAGACACGGAGAGGGTTTGGGCTGCCGCTGGAAACCCAACACTCGGAGGTGGAGGACCAGAGAGGTAGGAGCGGACCCTACAGGATTACTTGGCGCATGGTGAGCCGGCCCTGGAGAGAGTAGCTGTCGGGGCCTACGGGCAGTGAATGGAGGGGATGACTGTGATGGCGCTGAAGGAGGCCTGGTGATTTGGGGACCAGGGTGGCCTCTCAGGAGTGGCCTTGTCTGGTAGGACCTGCTGGGTGAATTCCCTTTTTGGTGGGGGGGGGGGGGGGGGGTGCGGCAGGGGGTGTCCCAGCTGTCCTGCAGGAGAGGCACTGAAAGCCCTTTGAGGTGCACAGCTCTGCGGAGGTGGAGAGCCTGGACTGAGAACCAACACCTAACAAAAGGCTTGAGACACTCGGAACACTGTGAATATGGGGAAAGACAGAGCAGCTTGGGCAATGGGGTCGCACTCTATTACACAATATACCACCCGAGGCAGCCCACCCAAAGGCTTATGAGACAGTCTGGTGGGGTTGACAGAAAGGACCCCGGGGAGGGCACAGCGGATCCGCCCCACCAAAGGCTTTTATTGCCAAGGTTCTTAACTATAGGGACAGGGACTGCATATTGAAAGCGGCCCGGGAACAAGAAGTGCCACAATATGAGAACTGTAACATTGCTATTTTCCAGACTATACTAAAAAGTTCCAAGAAAAACGTGAATCCTTCCTGGCCGCAAAACACAAGCTGAGGGCTATGGGACTCAACTATATGCTACTGTACACTGCTAAACTGAAAGTCATACACGATGACAAAATGCATTTATTTGACAGGCCGGAGGAGGTCTAGAAATGGCTCGAGCTTGGGCTCCTGAAGATTGCAGGACGGAACGCCGCTGGAGGAAAGGGAGGGAAGCTCGAGCACCAATAAACACAGATGTCGGCAGAGCTAGTCAGGATCGAACCTCCTCGGCTCCCAATAGAAAACGCATAGGGGAAGGTGGAGCCATGCACTCGACACAGCCGGTTTCGCTGAAGAGAGCCGACAAATCCCCAGGGCAGACACCCTTGACAGAGATTGTGCCATGCTCCCCGAGCCCTACATCGGAGATTATTCCTATTACGGCACTTATTGAGAATGGGCTTCTAGAGGGTTGAGCCACATTTCTGCAGAACGGGGAGAGGCCCCATTTGTTCGGACCCCCTAAGTATTACCCCCTCAGGTGTGAACGTTTCTACATCCGATTGGATCCTCAGACTGATCCTGATTAGATAATTTAAGATGGATGGAGACAGAAAACAATGCTGGTTGGACTCAGCAAAATGATGGTTGTTTCTTTTTGCAATGAATGATCTACTTACAGTATTAAGGCACTTGCTTACAGGTGAAGGTAATAGAGGTGGCAAGCTGGGGGAGAAGCTAGTTTGTGGTTCATGGGTCCTGGTTGGATCAGAGGAGTGGTTGCGAACATCCTGACACAACAGTGGGTGGGCTCCGATAGATATATGATAATACTACAGTATTTCTTGGGTGAGGGGAGAACACAGGGGAAGTTCAGGTTTCTGTTATCTACTTTTAATGCATCAGTTTGTTCTGTACATAATATGGCCGCGATAGCCCAGGGACAATTCTGCAGGGGAGAACCTCAGTATATCTTACACAATGGTAGTTTGCAATACTTATACACTTCTCTCTTGAAATGTGAGAGGACTTGGTACTGCTATGAAATGATATAGGGTGTTGTCATTGCTGAAGCATAGAGCGATGGATATAGCGTGTCTCCAGGAAACCCACTTGACCGATACAGAAGCACAGAGACTAGTTAAAAAATGGAGGGGACAAACCTACTCTGCTCCTCTCTTTTTTTTTTCACCAGGCGGGGTATCGATCTGCATAACCCTGGGGGTGCCTTTTGCCCTGCAATATATATGGAGGCAAATATTGCGGGTAGACTATGATCAGCGGTACATTGGGTGGTCAGGAATGGTAAGTACTGAATTCCTATGCCCCTAAGACAGATGACGACTCATTTTACCCCATGTAAACTAGTGTAATCTCCAGGGTCATGGGGACTGACACGTTCTTGGTGGGAGATTTTAATTGTGTTATAGATTGAGAGTTGGATGGATGCCCCCCTAGACAGGGCACTAAACCCAAAATGACCACAAGTCTGAGAGACATGTCACAGCTGGGGTTTGGCAATGTGAGGAGGGACACACATCCGAGGCACCGGGAATACACCTGCTACTCGACAACACATGGCACATTCAGCAGACTTGATTGCATCAGGCAGCATACAGCTCCCAGGATACAAGAAATAACCCACCTATTTTCAGACCATGCCGCAGTGGCAAGTATATTCCAGTGAGGTGGCAACCTCCCAACCCTATATAAATGGAGATTCCCATTGGAGATTCTCCAAGACCAAGTTGGCAGGGAGACAATAGAACAACCACTAACTGACTACATGGAGGGGAACTGGATGACTACACAATGGCGGGCTACAGAATAGGTGGCCCTTAAGGCTGTGCTCCGGAGCAGCTGAATAGGATTTACATGTGGAGTACCGTGAACATTACAGCCAGAACTGCGCCAAGAGGGAAAACATCTAAGCAGCATGGCAGAGATGACCAGTGGGTGAGGGCAAAAGACAGGGGGATGAAATGGAGCCTCTCAGACAATTGACAGACACCAGAGACAGATTAGAGTATTACACTTTGAACACTTATTGACAACTCCTACATCGCGAGGGGGATAGATCGGGAAAGCTTCTGGCGTGGCTTCTCCAAAGGGAGAAGCTGCACATCCTGGTACTCCACCTCACAAACCCACAGGGGGAGAGGCGCAAACACAGAGAGATATACTGGCAGTGTCCAGGGACCATCTTGAGGCGGTCTATGCCAACCCAAGAGACCCAAGCGGGACCAGTTGTTGGAATACTTGGAGGGAGTGCCAGTGCCCCAACTGGGAGGGGCAGCAGCACAGGCCTTGGACTCAGACATTACTTTGGAGGAGATCGGGGTGGCCATTAAATTCCTCAAATCAGGTAAAAGCCCTGGCAGTGATGGATTTACAGCAGAGTTTTACCAGGCCTTTGCAGTGGAGCTGGCCCCTCACCTTTTTGAAGTGTATAAAGAAGCATTCCCTGCCAAAGTACTCCCATTGTCAATGCATGAACGGGTCATTGCTACAGTCCCAAAGCAAGGTGCTGCTTCCTCCGATCCAGCATCCTATTGCCCCATTACAATGATTAACCTTGACGTGAAGATTCTGTGTAAGATGCTTGCAACCCAGCCGGGCCCGGAGATGAGTCGGTTGGTTCACCCCGACCAATGCGGGTTTATACCTGGAAGGAATATGACCCTGAATATTCGTAGACTGATGCATGTTCTTCATGAGGACAGGGACGAAGAATTGGCACTGGTCTCGGTAGATATTGCTAAGGCATTTGACACTGTGAACCGGAATTACCTATACCTGGGCCTGGCAGTCATGGGGTTTGGACCGCAATTCCAAAAGTGGCTCAGACTTCTGTATACAGCACCTATAGCCAGGATAAGCATGAGTGAGCTATGTTCTGAAGTGCTTCAGAGAGAGAGGAGCCCATGCCAGGGGTGTCCCTTATTGCCACTGCTCTTCGCTATGGCCTTAGAGACATTTTCGCAGTGCCTTTGCCGGTACATGGGAGGGTAGGGCAGAGGTGAAGCACTTAATATCATTATATGCCGATCATACGCCTTTCTATCTGAAAGAGTCAAAATCCTCCCTCCCCATGTTATTGAAAGAGCTGGACACGTTTAGGAGCTTATCTGGCCTACGTATTAATGTGAATAAATCGCTAATATTTCTACTGGGATGCCTGGTTTCGCTCCTGCCTGATGGGCTCCCGAATTTGTGCTTAAGATGGGAAACCAGTCACTTCAGATATCATGGAATAGTGGTGGCCCACATGGTTAGGCAGCGAAACCAACACAATATAGTGCAAGTAAAAATTCAAGAGCCTGATCTCCAGGAATTAATGCAGACCAATGTCCTTCTTGAGGACCAGGAAGTACAGAGAATAGCACCCTCCTCCGGTTCCTGCTCTGGGACTGATAACGCGTCCAGCCCTTATAAATTTCCTGTACCTGGACACGTTGGAGGTCGGTGAATCTTTTAACCGAGTCGGGCTCTCCTCATCCTCAATAGTCGAGTCACTCAGATCAATAATCAATAACTGTTGTAATCGGTAATCAGTACTCAATTAATAGGTCAGTATAACACATCTGAAATCAATAACAGTTGGTATTTCGGCGCACCATGACCTTTCAGTCATGAATAACCACACCAGCTTATTAAAAGTTAGTGAATTTATTTCCCTATATTAACAAAGCTAGCACGATATATATATATATGTCTCAAGACCAATTGATATATGTATATGAACATTACTAGCTGTCCATAACGGCGGAAGATACGCAATCTACGTAAAATCTGGATAATGATACACTCTGTTATAGCAATGCAAATCACCAATGTGACCAACTGTATTTGACTCATTGCATACATTCGGTCAGCATAACAAGATTTCAATTCTTCATGATACATTGAACGAATACCTCGACTAACCTCTAATTAGCATTGGCATGTGGGACTTCATGCAAAACGAATTTAGTCAACACAAATTTGGAAAACTTCTAGCTAGGACCCTATCAAAATAGCAGTTGGTACCTAAAAGGAAAAACACAATGCATAATACATTTATCCTTTCATATTTACCAAATACAATCAGCATTCAAGAAAAGTCTTTGTCCTTCAGGTACCGGTTGATCAGCATGGGGCAAATTTCAAAGGCAAGTTTCCTTGCAGCGGCAAGGAGAATGGGGCAAAGTTACTGCATGGGCAAGACGGGGGCAAATCAAAGTTAAAGTCTCTAGGGTGAGAATTCTTAAAGTCTCTTTCTCTCAGATAGAGAAAAGGGCATCAGGGTGTCGTCCAAAATGGAGTCTGGCATCAGGCTTCAATCTGGCATCGAGGAAAATGGCTGACTTCTCTTTGTCCGGTGGGTTTAAGTAAGAAACATTCCAAATTCTGCAGGGTCTTCCATTGGAGAGTTCATAGGTTGGCTTCAAATTGTCCAATCAAAAATTGTCTTTTACTAGCGCCCATTTATGCATACACTGTCCTTGGAGCCTTGGAACACAAATTGTATCATGGTTTGCCAATTATTTTACTATCTGTACCTTCATTGTCCGCACCTGCAGAGACTGACCTTGTATCAAAGGGGATGTAACCGGCCTAGCACGAAACCTTGGAGATAAGTGTACCAGCCAGTTTCTACTGGAAAAATACAACTTCAAGCAAGAATATATGTTTCATTAGTTCAAGGAAAAAAATCACGCAGTTAGAATTTGAAACCAAGCAACTAGGCCAAAGCCTGTACTAAATTTAAGCTAAGCAAAACAGTATTCAAACAAAAAATCATGGCATACATTTGCGATTATGACGGATTAGTACAATTTTAATACTTCGTGATTAATAAAGCTTGTTTATAATGATGGCGAACTACCCCGAGGGCACAATTTCCCTCGTACATTATTTCTTTTACTAAAATCACACTTCATTATGTATTGATCACACGGTATACATGAATATATGTCGGACCTTCTTTTTCTGCGTCATCAATCCCTCCTCTGATGACTAATTATGTCATCACATCAAATCTACCCACAAATGTTATTCCATTAAAATTCTGTATAGTAATTTGGCACTTCAGTCAATTCCCTTTTTCTTTTAGTCCCTTTTGACTTCTCCCTATATATTTCCACCATTTTGTTCTCTATTTTCTCTTCTCTTTTTCTTTTGTTCCTTGCTTTTAACATTTTGAAAGCTTTCCATGTTCCCCAAGAGCCTAATAAACAAATTAATATTATCAATATTCCCTTTACTATTTTTAGTAACAATCCGTTCCAAACGTTGCTGAGCCAATTTCCCACAGAGGCAAATCCTTTTCCAACTTTCTCCCAAACTCCGGGTTCTTTCAATTCCTTTAAATCTACACTTTCTTTAGTTAAATTTGTAAGCATCGTTCTAATTTTTCCACTGTTGTCTGGTATATATGTACAACAGTGACGCGTGCCAAGCATTTTGCAAACGCCGACATCCTTTGCTAAAAGAATGTCTAAGGCAAGCCGATTTTGAAGAGTCATAGCTCTTTCTGCAGCGAGTTCAGCATCCATCAGGATTATAGCTCCTGAAAACTTTGTCAGCATGTTATCCACAATAGTAGACAACTTTCGTATTTTGATTGAATTCAATATGACTCCTACTGAAGGAATCAATGCTCCAAATATATCTCCTACCACACCAGAAGCTGTCTCCCTTTTCTGAACACAATGTGATTCAGACAGCCTCGGAAATTTCTTTAAGTCGTCTAGTTGGTAAACCTTTGGGAACACTATTCCCAAATAACACCTTCCATACCATCCTTTAGGAAGACGATAATAGGCGTTGAGTCCACAAATATAATATACTCCAGGAATAACTGGGTCTTGTCCATTTAGCATGAACGTCCACTTAGATTGAAATGCATAAGTATGTTTACATTCACTCGTTCCCACAAAAACTGTGTCATAATATGATGGAAATCTATGTATACAAAATCTTCCTACATGCAATGTATCTAAAGCTATTTTCCCTTGTGTCTTTATTGCAGCAAAAGCATAATTATCTACAGACGTCCTTTCGTGTAATTCCCTCTCTAATTTCTCCTTCATTTCATTCTTCCTATCATCAGTGCGGTCTAAAAATTATATTTCTACTGGTGAAAGCAAGCATGTAAGGTTCTCTCTATGTGCGTGAGCTGTGTGAAAAGGTGACATTGGTTCGAAGAATTCCCTCATTAATTTGGCATAATAATCTCGAGCTATCTTACTTAAATGCCCTATTATGGGGACATATGCAAAGGTAACATCGTAATTAGTATAGAAATAGTGAATGTCTTTTTGAGCATAAAATCTGGAAGCTACTATACTACATGTAATTCCATACGTAAGAGGCATGCTGTGATACGTTACCCCCTCCACTACTGAGGTAGGTATTTGTGTACACACATAACAATCTTTCGCATCCATGGTCTCAACATACTCACTCAGTAAGCGATAGAAAACGTTAGATGAAAGTTCCTTCTTATCATGCAAGTGTATCTCGTCTTGCTCGAGTCTCTTCAGAGCTGTTAGTTCAGTAACGATAATAGGTTTAGAAGTAGAAGCATCATTCGTCTCACTCTCACTTTTACCATGCATTCCAAGAACTATTGCTACGATTATTAGTACACATGCTGTTATTAAGCCTATACACATGTATTTACAATACTTCATTTTACGCCCCTGTGTAGTGAAGCTAGTCATGATCTGTATAGAATCAGAAAGCTGAAGACACTTTATCAAAGCGTGTTTGCAGGTATTTACAAAGCTGAACGAGTTCAATGTTCACACAGTTTCTTTGGCAGCTTAGTCTCTTATCGGTTAGCAGCGTTGTCTCAAAATCGGTTTCAAAGTCAATCAAGTTAGCAATGTCTTAGCCGGTTGAAAAATCAATCAAGTGATCAATGGTTTCAATCAACAGAGTCCATAAAGTTTTTACTTCCAAAATGAAGTTCTGCCTCCTCGTTCTCAAGACTGAGGGATACAAATTCGTCTGACCAATCGTTATTGGCTACGTACGCCCACTCCGGACCGGAATACCTCCTGCTTGGTATCCTTTTTCTTTTCAATTTTGCATCTCTCTTTGATTCTTTCTCACTGGTACTTTCCTCTTTGGCCAAGTCCTTTTCTTCACTTGGTGTTGGTACTACAACAGACACTTCCTTTCTTTTCTCCTTCACTCTTGGCCCTTCACTGTCGTTCAACGTTTCTCTAGTTCTTAGTTTTACTGGCGATATGCTTGGTCTTCTTTTTGCACTGTGTCCACTTGATGGACCTGCAATCTCTTCTGAAGGAGCTTGAGCAGCTTCGTTCTGTTCTGCCTTGTCCCCTCCTTCTGGGGAGTCAATCAGGTTTTCCTTTTCTTTTTCTGTATCGTCTGCTTCTGGGAAAGCCCTCCTCTGATCAGGCTCTCCTGCTTCTTCACCTGTTTCGAGCCCTTTGTCACAGTTACTTTCTTCAGGCTCTTTGTCACTTTCAGCTGCTTCAGGCTTTTTGTTACCTTCAGCTGCTTCGTCGCTGTCTGAGGCTCCTCCTTGGTCTTCCCCAAGTGAATCAGTGGCTTCGTCCTCAGAAAATATTTCTCCCTCCTCTATTTCAGCTTGTTCGCTTCTGGTTCTGTTTCGCTCTGCCTCGGCGCTTAGTACTTTGTTATCAGGTACTGGTAACTTCAGCGCTTCAACTTCCTCATCTGTGGGACACAACACCCTCTTTGTGTGACTGGCGTGAATCCAGTTGGGAACTCCCGCACACTTCACAGCGGTGGTAGTCGTCAAAATCACTTGGAAAGGTCCTTTCCAACGGGGTTCCAAACATGACTTCCTCACGTGCTTCTTTATCACGACCCAGTCACCTGCTTTCAGGGCGTGTCCTGGACCTTGGATCGGTGGCAAGGTGGTTGCCTCCACCTGGTGAGAGAAAGATCGAACCACATCAGCTAGACCTTTGCAGTAGTCTAACACCATATCATCTGTAATATTCAAAAGCGCATTTGCAGGAACTGCTGGAAGTCTCATAGCTCTGCCCATGAGAATCTTGTGTGGGGACAGTCCAGTCTTTCTGTCAGGGGTGTTTCTCATTGACATTAGTACCAAAGGCAATGCGTCAGGCCATTTCAAGTTTGTCGATGCACATATTTTTGCCATTCTCAATTTCAATGTGCCATTCATCTGCTCCACTAGACCTGATGCTTCAGGGCGGTAGCTACAATGCAGCTTTTGCTCAATGTTCAGTGCTGCACAAAGCAATTTTATTACTTCATTATTGAAGTGACTTCCCCTATCTGATTCTAAAGAGATCGGGAATCCGAAACGTGGTATTAACTCTCTCAAGAGTAGTTTTGCAACTGTGAGACTGTCATTTCTGCGTGTAGGGTATGCTTCAATCCAGTGACTAAAAATGCACACAACCACCAACACATACTTCAAGCCTCCATGCACAGGCATCTCAATGAAGTCCATTTGCATCCTGCTGAATGGACCCCCTGCTCTTCCAATGTGGCTCAAATTTACTACTGTTCCCTTCCCTACGTTCATCTGTTGGCAAATGACGCAACAGTGGCAAACTGCTTCAGCAACTTGACGGAATTTGGGGTTAAACCAATCAGTTTTAAACAACCTAATCATGGCATCCCTCCCAAGATGAGCTTGTCCATGGTAAAATCTGGCTATCTGTGTCAAAAGGCTATTTGGAAGAACGAATTTCCCTTCACTTGAAACCCACAATTCATCTAGTCTCTTTACACATTGTGATTTGGTCCACGAAAGTTTCTCATCCTCACTGACATCATTCTGTAGGGATTTCAATTCGTCCATCGTATCTATCACCTTTAGAGCAAATATTTCGCTTGGTTCAAGTTCTGGTTCACTTATCAAATTCCATTCATCCCTAAGCAATATACAGTTCAATGCGCAAAACCTTGCGACTTGATCCGCATATCCATTTCCCAGAGAAACATAATCTTGTCCCTTCGAATGTGCACTGCATTTTACCACTGCTACTTCTCCTGGTAGTTGGATGGCATGTAACAATTCCTTTATTCTTTCGCCATTTTTCACTGGCGATCCTGAAGAGGTCATGAAGCCTCTCTGTGACCACAATTGTCCGAAATCATGCACTATTCCAAACCCGTACTGACTGTCAGAGTAAATGGTAACTTTCATTAATGCAGAGAGTTGGCACGCTCTGGTAAGGGCTACCAATTCTGCTACTTGTGCAGAGTAAACTCCTTGAAGCCAAGATGCTTCCAAAACACCTGTTACCGTGCATACAGCGTACCCTGCTTTCAGTACACCCAGTGCATCTCTTTAACATGAACCGTCAACAAAAATAATTTGATCATTTTCTTCCAATCGGGTATCTTTGATATCAGGTCTTGGTTTGGTGCAAAATTCAGTCACCTGAAGACAGTCGTGCTCGATGTCTTCAGCGTTCTCAATTTCAGCATTTTCACTGGGAAACAAGGTTGCTGGATTCAACGTAGTGCACCTTTTCAGCTGCACATTAGGTGATCCCAGAATTATTGTTTCGTACCTTGTGAGTCTAGCACCAGTCATGTGCTGTGTTCGGGAACGTGTCAAAAGTATCTCAACTGAGTGGGGGACCATGACTGTTAAAGGGTGTCCCATCACTATTCCTTCACTCTGTGTGAGGCTGATACCAACTGCGGCTACGGCGCGCAAGCACCCTGGCAGTGCTGCTGCGACCGGATCCAAAGTAGCTGAAAAATACACTACTGGTCTGTTTACGCCACCATGGGCTTGGGTCAAGACAGACAAGGAACATGCATCACGTTCATGACAAAACAATGTGAAAGGCTTTGTGTAGTCAGGCATACCTAAAGCTGGAGCCCTGCACATGCATTCTTTCAATTCAATAAAAGCATCCATCTCTTCTCCTTTCAGTTCAATTTCATCCAATGCATCCTTCTGGGTCAGTTTCAGTAAAGGTTTTGCTAGGGTTGAGAAGTTGGGAATCCATTGGCGACAGTAACTCACCATTCCCAAAAACTTCCTCACCTCCCTCCTCGTCTTTGGGGGACTCATTTGAAGTACACTTGTTATTCTTTCCTTCATTATTCTCCGTGACCCTTTCTCTATTTGGTGACCCAAATATTTCACTTTCTTCTGACAGAACTGTAATTTTGAAGGAGACACCTTGTGTCCATTCCTTCCCAAATGGTTCAATAGGGCAATGGTGTCGGCTGTGCAGTCACTTTCTGTCTTGGATGCAATCAGTAAGTCATCAATGTACTGTACTAGGGTTGACTCGAATGGCAATTCTAACGCTTCCAAGTCTTTCTTTAGAATCTGATTGAAAATTGACGGTGACTCCGAAAACCCTTGAGGAATTCGACACCAACTGTAAACTCTGTCTAAGAATTTGAAACAAAAGAGAAATTGGCTGTCCTCATGAAGAGGCACCGAAAAGAATGCTTGTGACAATTCGATGACTGAGAACCACTCGGCATCGCAAGGGACTTGAAACATTATCACAGCTGAATTTGGTACTACAGGGCAGCATTTAATTATTATGTCATTTATTTTCCTCAAGTCCTGCACAATTCGTACCTTTCCACTTGGCTTTATTAGTCCCATAATCGGTGAATTACATGGACTGCTTAACACTTCTTTCAGTACTCCCTGCTTTACAAACTCATCAATAAGTTGGGCGACTTTCATGAGGGTGTCTTGTGCCATATGGTACTGTGGGGTCTGGGGAAAGGTTACATTGGGTTTTACAGTCACTTTCACTGGTTCCACTCCTTTCACCAATCCCACCTCTTTTCCTGTCATATCCCACACTTCTTTTCCAACTGTTTCCTGTAACTCAGCTGGAATATCTGCTTCAGTGATCATCGGAAAAAGGGTAATCAGAGGATACTCTTCATCGACAGTCTCCATCTCATCCCCTTCTACACTGTCCTCTTCTTCCCCATCACTGCTCGTCTGAATTCTAATTCCATCGTTCGAACACATAATCGAACATCCCAATTTGCACAATAGGTCTCTCCCTAACAGTGATATCGGGCTTGAGTCACATACCACAAAATTATGTGACCCTTGATAGTTACCAATTCTGACTTGTACTGGATCTGTGATTGGGTTCGTCAGGTACCTGTTTGCTACTCCCACTACTTGAACTGTTCTCCCTGAAAGTGGCAAATTTGGCACTTCAATGCTCCTAACAGTGGAACGTGTAGCTCCTGTGTCAACCAAGAATGAAACGCGATGACCCATGACTCTTCCCTCCACATACGGACCCTTTTGATCAACTTCCAAAGATGCTGCAAGCACACAATTTCCCTCCTCATCTGAACTTCCGCTCTCCCATACATCGTTTATTCCATTCTCGCTGTGTAGTGGGAATTGGTGTACTGTGTCATTTTGACTCATTGCCTGACCCGTGACCTGTTGAGGAAGCATTGCTTGCTGCTGATTCATTGGTGCTAAGGGTATTTGCATTTGCTGATTAGGTACCATAGGAAACTGCTGTTGCATTGGCTGCAATTGTGTCATTTGCACACGAGGCATTTGCACCTGTTGCGGTTGCATGGGTTGTAGACCCTGCATCTGGTTTATATTGTTTTGAAAATTTGGGTTCGGACCTCTCAGTTTCGGTCCTCTCATAGTCTGAAATGCATTGACATCATTGTTTTGCTGACCTACACCTTCCTGCACCATCATTGGGCACTCCCGTTTCCAATGCCCGACAATTCCGCACGTGTGACATGGCAACACCTTCTTCATTGCCTGTATACCATTTGGAATCATAACGGTATTCAAATCAGGACCATTATTCACAAAACCTCCTCGACCTCTGCCTCTCATCTGCGGCTGAAACATAACATTTCCCTGTTGCTGCTGCTGCAGCATCTGTTGTTGAAACCCTTGTAAACCTTGTAAACCTGTCTGAGCTGCTCTGAGCTGCATCACCATCACCTTTTCCTTCAATCTTTTCTGCTTTGTCTCAGTCTCATCACTGCAGTATTTTGCATAATTCAACACTTCATCGATTGACTTTGACTGCCAACAAATCAAATGCGATTTAATCATCTGGCTAATTTCGGGTCTCAGCCCTTCTACAAACCTGAACACAAAATGGAGCATGTCCTTTGGCTCAATTGTTTCCGTGCCACTGTAATTTTTGAACACTTTCAACAATCTCTCGTAGTACGCATGTATAGACTCTTTAACCTCTTGAGCGGTCCTGTCAATCCTTTGCCAATCCACATTTTTCGACGCAACCTTGGTTTTCAAGTGCTCGATCACCTTATGGTATAAACTCATTACCATAGGTGATGGCGCACCTGTGTCCCTATCTCTCTCTGGTTCACTCGTCGGCCAACCTACAGCCCTTTTACAATCTTCCCACAAATCAGCCGGAACCACAATTTCAAATAAGGTATTCAGGTCTTCCCAGAGACACTTTGCGAGTTTCACAAATCTATCCGTTTGTTGATACCACTCAATCGGTTTCTCTCTTAGTTTGGGAAAGTCATCCGTAAAGGATTGAATATCGCACCTGTGCCATGGTACATGCACAAGTTTTCCCCCTGCAGTCTCTCTCATTGGTAACATGGTTATCAGATCGTCATTCTGTTGTTTTTTCTCACTTCGTTCTGAAGTATTTTCCTTCTTTTTATCCTTTTTCTTGACCCACCTGCTTTCCCACTTGTCTAAACATCTCCAAACCTGTGCGCTCTGCAGTATCTCTTTAAGGTGTGTTTTCATCCCTGCGGATCTCATGTGTTCAAAATCTTTTGTCTCAAAGTCTAACCTGTAACTTCTGCTTAGGTGTTTGGTCTTACCTATATCGATCTCGTTTCTGTCTGCAATTTCTTGTAATTTCTTATGTATGTTGCTCACTTCTCTTGTAATCCTAGGGCACATGTATCTTAGTTCTTCTTCTGTGTATGATTCTAATCTGTTCAAACCCATTGTTCCCTCTACCAGTTCATCTGCCTCCATACCCAACCTTATTTTATTCAGGTATTCTTCTCCCTTCCCGCTTGATGTACTCTGTGGGGAGTTCAGGCTGTTGAACCATTGTGTTAACTGTTGCGCGTTCAGTCCCATCAATGTGGCAGTTACATCAACTGCCATTGACGGTTTCTGTAATGTTTCAGTCTGTGAAGTTAACGGTACTAATAGTGGTGGATGTGACCTTACCACGGTTGACGGAGCACAAATTGGAATTGGACTGAATTCCGACAAGGACCCAGATCCATTTGGCAGTGCCGCTATCAGAGTTGTCTCTGGAGTAGTTTCTATGCATCTCCTCCCTGTCCCATTCTGCATCATTAACCCTTGGTCGCTGGTGCTTGAATTTGCCTGTATGTACAGTGGTACTGGTGGACCTACAGTGATAGGTAGAGATATTGCATCTGGATTCTGTCTGTTCCCCGAATTCTGTGGCATGTTAATCCCCACATTGCGGTTCATCATTGCTGGCATACCTAACTGGCTTTCTACTACTCGCGCTTCTTGCGTTTGCTTTTGGGGCATCGAGAACTGTGTTGATTCAGCTTGAATCAATGTCGGTCTCTGATAGTTTTGTCCTCCCTGCGCCATTGAATCGGAAGTCATTCCCACATTATGCTCATCACAACAGTGCCTTTGAACCTGTGGCTGATAGTTATCAGCAGGTTTCAATGTTGGCACGTCTGGGTACATTCTCTGAATCCGTGGTATTCGTGGTGAGAAAGGCATGTCAGAGCTGCTCGGCCTCTGAGATCTTCTCAAATTTGGTGTTACATTACCCTGTATTGGTTCTGGAGGGGCAGTACTAATGCTTGAGCCTTTTTCGCTTTCCACATATGGCGGTGGGCGATCATTCAGCAATTGTATAATGAACTCCTCATCATCTGACTCGTCTCCCCTTTTCGAATTTCTATTGCCCTCTCCCTCTCTGGACTGACTCCTGTTTGTCTTACAGGTGGCTTTCCTTCCTTCCGTCTCCGCTTCCTCGGCAATCGCTGGAAACAATTTAATTCCCTGCAATACGTCTGATCTCCAAACCTTTTGTGTGCTGTCCCATCTAGCATCCGCTAGTGTCTTTTGTACTTTTCTTATTCTTGTCTCAAATTTCTTTTGTTGTTGGTTTCTAGCTATTAGCTCCCAAATTGCTAATGCCTCAAACTGTGCTGGCCTTGGGGGTACTTTCATGTCGTATAGCGCAAATCTCAGATTTTCTAAAACCCTTAGGTTAAACGACCCGTGGATAGGGAACGCTACACTTCCATGTTTTTCTGTTAATTTGCACCATTGCTTTAGCCATAGACATGGCGCTACACTCTTTTCTTCAATGACGATGTAAGCTGGTGTACCCTCAGGCGGTGTTTCTTCTCCTACATTTGCTTTAATATAAACGTCTCCCCTCATGGCACTCTTAAATGCTTTGAAAAATTTCATCTTTCCGTCTTTTGTTTTTCGAAAATATGTAATCAATAAGTGACTTTAATTCCCGGAATACTCTTCGCTTGCCTTTCCCCTTCCGATTGCGCTTCACGGACTGCGTCCAATCCGTGCGCGACCCTTCTCACCAACGGACCTATCCCAGCGCGGCTCCTAGTGACGTCACACTCACACACTGCGGCTGACAAAGTCCCGCGGCTTGTCCTCTTTTCATTCGGCTTCACTCATAAACTGATTTTTGCAATATAACGCGAGCACTTAACCAAAAGAATAAAACAGATCTGTCGGTTTACTACAGGAAAGGTAATACAATCGCTTCAGAAACCTTAGGGATTTTTCACTAGCCTCGGCAGTTATTCCATCTTTCTCGGTTTCCCACTTTCGCAAGCAAAATTTGACCCGCAAACTTTACTCTCAACTGATCAATGAACTATTCTAGTGCACTTTAGAATTCGTCAAATCTCAAAGTCGAAATTTTCTTTCACTCTGCAACCTTCATACCGACTTGTTGACCACGCCCGATCAACCTATTAAACCGACCAGATCACAACATCAAACAAGTGTCACATACACTTTTCAACATACTCCGGAGTCTCTTGACCTCGCAGGGCCCGTCTCAACAACAACAACCACGTGGACAATTTTTTTTTCTGCTCAAAGCGCTACACACACGTGAAGTTCGACGACTTCCCTACTCTCACACCTTTGGAGGAACACTCCTCTAATATCTTTTAACCCCTTAAATCCTCACAAACTTCTCAATTAATCTGCGGCGATAAGCTGTGCAAGCGCGAAACCCTAACTTCACTCATACCGTCACTAGAAATGCTGAGACCATTCTCATACCTCCATGTTTCTCATTCGCAAGCTCCGAGATCCCGGGAAAGTCATTGGGGACTTAGGGCATCATCATCTCTCCAACTTGTTTTATCAAAGAAAATTCTAACTTAACTCTGTCTATTGTTCGGATGGGGTCCCAAAGGGCTAAACCATCAATCTCTGCTACCATCTACTGATAACGCGTCCAGCCCTTATAAATTTCCTGTACCTGGACACGTTGGAGGTCGGTGAATCTTTTAACCGAGTCGGGCTCTCCTCATCCTCAATAGTCGAGTCACTCAGATCAATAATCAATAACTGTTGTAATCGGTAATCAGTACTCAATTAATAGGTCAGTATAACACATCTGAAATCAATAACAGTTGGTATTTCGGCGCACCATGACCTTTCAGTCATGAATAACCACACCAGCTTATTAAAAGTTAGTGAATTTATTTCCCTATATTAACAAAGCTAGCACGATATATATATGTCTCAAGACCAATTGATATATGTATATGAACATTACTAGCTGTCCATAACGGCGGAAGAAACGCAATCTACGTAAAATCTGGATAATGATACACTCTGTTATAGCAATGCAAATCACCAATGTGACTAACTGTATTTGACTAATTGCATACATTCGGTCAGCATAACAAGATTTCAATTCTTCATGATACATTGAACAAATACCTTGACTAACCTCTAATTAGCATTGGCATGTGGGACTTCATGCAAAACGAATTTAGTCAACACAAATTTGGAAAACTTCTAGCTAGGACCCTATCAAAATAGCAGTTGGTACCTAAAAGGAAAAACACAATGCATAATACATTTATCCTTTCATATTTACCAAATACAATCAGCATTCAAGAAAAGTCTTCGTCCTTCAGGTACCGGTTGATCAGCATGGGGCAAATTTCAAAGGCAAGTTTCCTTGCAGCGGCAAGGAGAATGGGGCAAAGTTACTGCATGGGCAAGACGGGGGCAAATCAAAGTTAAAGTCTCTAGGGTGAGAATTCTTAAAGTCTCTTTCTCTCAGATAGAGAAAAGGGCATCAGGGTGTCGTCCAAAATGGAGTCTGGCATCAGGCTTCAAACTGGCATTGAGGAAAATGGCTGACTTCTCTTTGTCCGGTGGGTTTAAGTAAGAAACATTCCAAATTCTGCAGGGTCTTCCATTGGAGAGTTCATAGGTTGGCTTCAAATTGTCCAATCAAAAATTGTCTTTTACTAGCGCCCATTTATGCATACACTGTCCTTGGAGCCTTGGAACACAAATTGTATCATGGTTTGCCAATTATTTTACTATCTGTACCTTCATTGTCCGCACCTGCAGAGACTGACCTTGTATCAAAGGGGATGTAACCGGCCTAGCACGAAACCTTGGAGATAAGTGTACCAGCCAGTTTCTACTGGAAAAATACAACTTCAAGCAAGAATATATGTTTCATTAGTTCAAGGAAAAAAATCACGCAGTTAGAATTTGAAACCAAGTAACTAGGCCAAAGCCTGTACTAAATTTAAGCTAAGCAAAACAGTATTCAAACAAAAAATCATGGCATACATTTGCGATTATGACGGATTAGTACAATTTTAATACTTCGTGATTAATAAAGCTCGTTTATAATGATGGCGAACTACCCCGAGGGCACAATTTCCCTCGTACATTATTTCTTTTACTAAATTCACACTTCATTATGTATTGATCACACGGTATACATGAATATATGTCGGACCTTCTTTTTCTGCGTCATCAGGACCAAGTACAGCACTTTCTGCAGTTGTGCTGCCACCTCCTGCTGCAGTATCCACAAATGATCCTCCATTTAAGGGACAGAGAAGGCAATGTGTGGAGGAGCCTTTTCCAGAAGTTAAGGGAAGGGAGTACCCCGGTTCTATTATCTGTATGACCCATTGATCTTAAGTTAAGGCTTTCCCATCCTACAGCAAGAAAGGTAGCTTCCCTCCAACCTACCACACGTGATACTTTAAGGAGGAGCTAAAGCAGCTTTCCAGGAGGTGCTTGGGATAACTCAGCTAGACTGCCTACGCCCATGTAAAGTAGCAGAAGTTGATTTGTCTGCTGAACTAGCGGGGGCTGATTCAAATCCTATGATGAAGCAATTAAAGTTTTGCTATTGCCTGTAGTACTGTGCTGGGGGCTGAAGGCCCAAAGATTCAGTGGTTGCTGTCTGTACAGGTGTGTTTTATTGAAGGGCATTTCCATCAGTGTCACCACCACATCACGGAGAACCAAGTCAACCTTAGCCACACACACAGCTCTGCAGAGCTACTGAAGGACCAGTGGGGCCTTGATTCTAGAATCCAATGTATGCAGGCCCTCTTACAATCTGACTGATAGCATCAAGGACATTTCTTAATACCACACTGAGATGTTCCTTGAGGTAGGCTGGCAAATTTGGTACTACTATGACCACCATATCCACACAAAGCATGAGTATTCCTGGCAAGCTGATAACTGTCATTCATTGACCTAAGAGTTAAACAACCTGCCAGAGACCTGGACCACCAAACAGGCAACTGCTTTAAAGAATGAGAGAAAAGCTTGGTCTCCAGGAGATGGCGAAACACAGTTTTGCTAAGATATGTTTCATGACTGGGGCAGAGGTAGGCTTGTCCCAGGTCACCTTAATAGTGCCTTGTGAAAAGGAAGCAAAGGTTTTGACACACCCAAAATTAAGTAGGATGTCAAGACCTCCGTCAATATGTTAGACCTGTTTTCCACGGTTGGTAAATGTACTTCCAGCATTTCTGCCATCCTTCCTCAGATGACATGGAAATAGGCCATCTCTCTTGAGGGGATGTGGGGACCTGAGTGACACTCCATCTCCAGGGATTTTTCTTGTACACTAACATTCTGTGATGCCTGGTAGTCAATTGTGTCCGAGGATTAGGGCAGCAACAAGGTAGCTGCCTCACTGCTGTCATCCTCATCATAAAACACACCTGACTGCTGAATATGGACTGTCAGAATAAAAAAGCTCCTCTAGGGTCTGTTCCTCCCTATACTTGGCCTTCTTGGCTATGCTTCCCTTCTTTACCTCATCAGGATCGGTATGAGATTTGAGGGTTGTGTTTGTGGAGGTGCTAACACCAGTGGCTGCACCAGTGCCTGCAAAAATAAAAGGACTACTGTTGAGGGCTTAGGTGTGGGGGTTGCTCCAGCTGGAATCGAGGTGCTCCCGGGGGCCGCCAGTGCACTAAACAGGGACCAAAGCTTGCCTAAATAACACCATTATGGTGTTGAGGAATTGATCCCAATTGGCCACAGATATTAGAACATACCAGATAGGCAGGCAATGGTGCAAGCATCAGGGATTGTAGAGGCAAACGCAGGCCCGGAACAGGTCGGTGGCGGATGCTGGATTTGGTGGAGCCACTGGGAAGAGATCCTCAAGCTAAATTATGTTGACAAGCTCTGGCTCCAAAGACACCTGGGGAGTTGGAGTGTATCGGCAAAACTTACTGCAAGATCTTTAGTGATGTCGGCAGGTATCATCCTCCTGTCTCTTCCTCTCCTTGTGTTTCCTCTTTTCTTCTTACAGAATGTCAAGGAACATGACTTCAAGGAAGACTGCAATCACCATCAGTTCCATTGCTCGTCCCATGCAGAGGCCATAAAAAGTGTATTTGCATTCCTTAATGGCCTTTGGTTGAATGAGTGTGTCTCTGTCACATGCATTCGAGTCATGCTTTGGCCCGAGGAAAACCTTGTGTGGGGCACATATGCACATCTATCCACTGCAAGAATGGCAGGGTTTAGGCATTCCTACATAGTGCACTTGAATTGTGAAATATGTTGAAAGAAAACTTTGAAGAAACTTGAAATGTTACAAGGGCGTGGAAAAAAGGGAAATGATGTTGGTGCAATTGGCAGGTGCAATATAACAACAATAATGTATTATCTTACTTATGGCGGGGGCGTGGATTGCAGCTAGCAAGATGGCAGCCTAAAAGGGTAGCTCCAGTCTCTGTGAATGTTATCCTTCACCAACCACCTGTTTGTTCGCCTAGCAGGCACTGGCTACATGACCCCAGAGCCCCTGCCTCCAACTGAGTGTCCAGAAAGAAACTATACCAGTGTATGACCCTCTGTTCCCCTCTGATGCCTCTGGCACGGAGTGGTGCAGCATCTGGGACCTGTACTAGACTTGTGCATGGTGGCTGTGGCGCATGAGCATACTCCCTACTTGTAACCCCCAAACTGCTACATACCACATTCGGAAAGGTGCGGCTGTGTAGCGTAAAGGGATGATGATGCTGGCTGGTGCGCCAACGAAGTGATGGGGTGGCTAATCAGAGGCCACAACCGCCCGGAGAGCAGAAAATACGAATGAGGGACAGACCCAGCCCCCGATGGTTCCTACAGAATGCCAAATGGGCAATCCGTCGCGGTCTGATTTGATGGCAGCCATTCAAGGGTCCCAAACGGAACTGGTCATAAAAAAATGACTCAGTGCCAATAGATATAAATCTACTCAGAACAGACCTCTGAGGAGTCGCAGATCGTGTAAAAACAGTGGAGGGACACGTGGAGGAACTACAGCAGTAGGTGGCTACTTTCCAGGAAACGGTATCCTCACTGCAGACGTTATTGGTGAGACGTGAGGACGGGGTCGAAGATGCTGGAGGAAGATCCAGGAGAAATAACCTGCGATTCATGGAATTCCCTGAGAAATCGGAGGGACAGTCTGCAAAGTGTTCCTAGAACAGTTGCTTGACAAAATTATGCACCCACAGAAGCTGTCCAGGTTCTTCACGGTGGAAAGGGCGCATACAGAGTGCAACAAGTATGGATACGTTGAAGTACTTTGCTGAGCATTATTTTGATGGAACTGTGTGATGGGAGTCCTTGCCTTGAAATGATGTTATTATATGTAGTCAAGTACCCTGGGTTGGTGGACTGATGCTCTGGTGCCAGGAACATACTGTGGGACGGCCTCTACTGTAAGGACATCCATACTTCTCCTGCTTGTTCTCCTTTTTATAGTATTCTTCTTTTAGTTTACTTTGTGGAAGGGGTGTGGGGGAGGGACACTGAGATTATTGATTTCTCCTTAGTCATTATATGGGAAGAGGTGGGTAGGCAGGGGAAATAGGGACCAAGGGTCTGGGAGCGGGGGTTCCAACGGTGAGGAGTTGCCTCGCAGGCGCTACAGGGCACTGCTCTCTAGCGAAGCATGTAGCTACCGGTTATTTGTATTTATGATGTGATAAACCTACAGAATATTGGTGTGAGTGGGGACTACAGGTTCATGTGCTGCCTGGTACTAGGCAGGTTGAGTTACTGCCCAGGGGGTGGGGAAAAGCTGGGGGGGAATGATGTTATGTTGCCTACATTGTTTAGAAGGGGGAAAGTTATTCATTTTTTTGGGTTGCACAAGGAAAGAGATGATGGTATATGACATGTGGACGGGATTGTGCAGGAGCCTGGACCCTGCAATGTGGCAGCAAGCTGTGAATGATGACGGATGAGGTATTTAAAATTCTGACCTGGAATGTCAGGGGACTGGCACGATTGGAAAAAAGATGAAGAGTGTTTGCATACCTCAAATTATATTGTACATCTGTGGCCCTTTTACAGGAAACGTGTGGGGAGCCAGAGTAAAGGTTGCGAGGGCAACTGTATGCTACATTCTACTCTGCCTATGCACAAAGTGTCCTCATTTGGGTGGCTCCGGAGGTATCTTTTCAACATTGGGGACATTTGTTGGATCCGGAGGACCATTTTGTTATACTCAGGGGTCTTCTTGATGGGCGTGAGGTATGCTTTTTGAATGTATATGCCACCAATGCTGACAGTACACAAATCTTTATTGATGGGGCAGCAGCTGCTGAGACTAAGATTATATTAATGGTCATTTGAAATTGTGTGCTTGATGGCATGCTGGACCGTGAACCCTCCTGGGAGAATATGAAACCAAACATTACAGGACAACTGTAAGAAATGATACAAGGCTTCGGCCTCCTTAGAGTACAGAGAGAAAGACACCCGAACATGCAACTGCTTTCCTGCTATATCCCAGCAACAGGGACATATAGTCGACTAGATTACTGTTTGATCACCCCTGGGCTGGCTCAATGAACTCGGGAGGTTTCCTAACTGGCGAGATATATTTCTGACCACTGCCCACTCATGGGGAGCCTGGCAAAGGCCACAAACACCCCGCAGTGCCATATTGGTGCTTGCAACTGAGGCTCTGACAGACCCACAGTTCGCAACCAAGTTACTAGAGGAACTTGATAATTATTTCCAGGAGAACAGGGGAACTTCGAGGAGAAGAACCCATGGCTGGGATGCAATGAAAGTGGTACTTAGAGAGGTCTGCCTGAGAACTAGTAATGGAGTTCTAAAACAGTTAGTTCATGACCAGGCTGACAATGAGACACGCCCGCGTGACAAAAAACATGTGCTCCCCTCCCACCCTCAGAGGCTTGAGGAATGGCGACGTATCCCTAGTGACGTGCTGGAAGACTGCCGGAGGCTGAAAAAGTATAGTTATACTATATACAGACAGAGGTTGCATCTGGAGGGAGATAGGCTAGGTGGCCCTGCCGACACATTTGGTGAGACAGCAGGAGTCCATGGATCCTATAATGGTGCTGCGAGATAGAAATGGTGCTTTGGTAACTCCCAGATGGCCAGAAACAAGGTGATGAAGGTTCACATTGAGGAAGTGTATTCAGAAAGGGGGTCAGGACCCGAGCGACTGCAGGGAGACCTTACTAGCAGGTGTAGATCCCTAGGCTAGCAGAAAGGATGACTCTTGATGAGGACATAACTAGGGAGGAGGTTTTGGCAGCAATACAATGCCAGAAATCAGCAAAAATGCCAGGAAGCAATGGCCTACAGGCAGAATTTTATCATAAATATGCTGAGGTGATGGTTGATAGACTTCTGGAGGTGTATCAAGATGCACACCACCGGGCAAAGACCAGATGGAGGCATCGTAATATAGGCCACTCTCACTACTGAATGTAGATGTCAAAATACTGAGTGATCTTTTAGCTGCAATGTTGCTTCCATATTTGCCAACTCCGATACATGATGAACAGTGTGGCTTACTTCCTCAAAGAAACACCAGGTATAATTTGCATTGACTGTTTCACTTTATCCGTACATCAAGCCTGCAGAAGGGTGTGTGTTGGCATTCCATGATATTGAACAAGTGTTTACTTGGTAGCTTGGACATAACTATGGTGTGTACTGGAGAGAGTGTGCTTTGGGCCCAAATATATCACATGGATTCAGCTATTCTATGCGGACCGGAGATCTAGGATTCGAACGGGAGGTCTAGTATCAGCGGGGTTTTGGCTGCGTCCTGATACTCGGTATGGTTGTCCCTTATCGCCCCTATTGTTTGCCCTTGCAATGGAACCCCTCGTGGCATTCTTGCTCCGTTGCCTGGAACCCTAGGGGAGCTGAGTTAAGGATTCTATTCAGGTGTTGTCTCTAAGTGGATGACACCCTTGTGTACTTGCGAAACCTGGAGGAGTCGACACCAGTGCTACTGAGCGCTTGGAGAGTGTTTGGTGAGGTGTCTATGCGTGAATCCTGGCAAGTACCATTCCTTGCCGCTAGGGGGCCTGTCTGAGATAGACCCTATGTTACTCCTAGAGGTTGGACTGCTGCGGGGTGAAGAAGGCATAAGATATTTGGGCATTAGATCTGCCTATGGGAAACAACGCTTACTAGCTCTTAATATTGGGAGTGTACTTGAGAACTTACGTGAGTTGATACGGTTCTGGAGAGACCTGCCACTTTCACTGAAGGTCAGGGCTTCCCTGGTTAAAATGATAGTACTGCCATGGTGTTTATATATATTGCAGGGCACATTGTATGAGATCTCCAGGAGATACTTCAAAGAGCTAGACAGTTTGATTATAGAACTCTTATGGGCTGATGAACAAAAGTACCTACTTAAAGGTGAAATATTTAAAAATTAATGGAGTTCGTTTTTTGAAGATACTACATCTACCATGATGCAATGGGGCATGGCGCTCCTAACTGTTTGTGACTTTAAAGGCTCCCTTGAGCTATTGGGCTGACGAGCTCTGGAGCAGGCACCAGCAGGCCAGGGAAGAGGTACTGAAACCGGGTGATTTATGGCAGCATTCCCAGCACCCCGCAAATATGTTCTCTGCTGAAGAAGGGACTAACCCAGAAACACATGTGTCCAGAGATGCACAGTAAAGGCTGTACCTACTTAAAGGTGAAATATTTAAAAATTAATGGAGTTCGTTTTTTGAAGATACTACATCTACCATGATGCAATGGGGCAGATTAATTGCTGGGATGTCAGGCAGGTGCGCTCCTAACTGTTTGTGACTTTAAAGGCTCCCTTGAGCTATTGGGCTGACGAGCTCTGGAGCAGGCACCAGCAGGCCAGGGAAGAGGTACTGAAACCGGGTGATTTATGGCAGCATTCCCAGCACCCCGCAAATATGTTCTCTGCTGAAGAAGGGACTAACCCAGAAACACATGTGTCCAGAGATGCACAGTAAAGGCTGTACCTACTTAAAGGTGAAATATTTAAAAATTAATGGAGTTCGTTTTTTGAAGATACTACATCTACCATGATGCAATGGGGCAGATTAATTGCTGGGATGTCAGGCAGGTGCGCTCCTAACTGTTTGTGACTTTAAAGGCTCCCTTGAGCTATTGGGCTGACGAGCTCTGGAGCAGGCACCAGCAGGCCAGGGAAGAGGTACTGAAACCGGGTGATTTATGGCAGCATTCCCAGCACCCCGCAAATATGTTCTCTGCTGAAGAAGGGACTAACCCAGAAACACATGTGTCCAGAGATGCACAGTAAAGGCTGTACCTACTTAAAGGTGAAATATTTAAAAATTAATGGAGTTCGTTTTTTGAAGATACTACATCTACCATGATGCAATGGGGCAGATTAATTGCTGGGATGTCAGGCAGGTGTGCTCCTAACTGTTTGTGACTTTAAAGGCTCCCTTGAGCTATTGGGCTGACGAGCTCTGGAGCAGGCACCAGCAGGCCAGGGAAGAGGTACTGAAACCGGGTGATTTATGGCAGCATTCCCAGCACCCCGCAAATATGTTCTCTGCTGAAGAAGGGACTAACCCAGAAACACATGTGTCCAGAGATGCACAGTAAAGGCTGTACCTACTTAAAGGTGAAATATTTAAAAATTAATGGAGTTCGTTTTTTGAAGATACTACATCTACCATGATGCAATGGGGCAGATTAATTGCTGGGATGTCAGGCAGGTGCGCTCCTAACTGTTTGTGACTTTAAAGGCTCCCTTGAGCTATTGGGCTGACGAGCTCTGGAGCAGGCACCAGCAGGCCAGGGAAGAGGTACTGAAACCGGGTGATTTATGGCAGCATTCCCAGCACCCCGCAAATATGTTCTCTGCTGAAGAAGGGACTAACCCAGAAACACATGTGTCCAGAGATGCACAGTAAAGGCTGTACCTACTTAAAGGTGAAATATTTAAAAATTAATGGAGTTCGTTTTTTGAAGATACTACATCTACCATGATGCAATGGGGCAGATTAATTGCTGGGATGTCAGGCAGGTGCGCTCCTAACTGTTTGTTCTGTGTAACCCACAGGAGATGTTATTTGCCCTGATCCCCACCCCACCTAAGAAGAAGCTTAGCTGTAAGTTTCTGATGCTCGGTTTAGTACTGGCTAAACGACAAATCACTATCAGAGCAATGATTGCATGCCCCCCGGAATACAATGAGTGGTTGTGTGATATGTCTGAGTGGGCAGGCATGATGAGCGGCTGGAAGATGATTTAGCAGCGTGGAGACAGATGATGACAGAGCTCCAGAACGGGATAGAGACTGAATCTGGAGTTCTGCTTGAGCCATAGGAAACTACCATGGAGGTATAATGGATGGCTAGAGCTAAGCTACATTGATACGTTTCTGTTCTGGAGAGAACAGTGTGTCCATAACAGCGACATTGGGGTGACGGGCGACTGGGCCAACAACGCCCACACAATGATGTGAGATATGTTATTTACCCTACATTATTCATAATCTATAAATAAGTGACAAAAATCAAGATTACAATATTTATAACACTAGCAGACAATGGGGCGGGTGGAGTTGGGGATTAAATTAATTTATATGATATTTTGATCAGATCCTGTAATTGTACACTTGTCATAATGCTACAGAAATCGATGTGATGTATATGATGTAATACAACTGATGTTGCACTGTACAAATTTGACAAAATTAATTAAACATATGTAAGATTTTTTTTTAATATGGAGCCAGCTTCTCCTACCAGTGTAGGAGAGATACAAAAAGTTTCCGGATCAAGCCTGGCACCTGGTGATATTCAGAAGGTGAGGAATCTGCAGGTAGAAGCATCCATCAGAAGAGGTACAAGCTGCCTGTCTTCGCACCATATGATAAATTTACATGAGCGGCCATTGCAGTTGGGATGTGTGGATGGGTGGTGAGCTGCAAAAATCACATTCACCACTTCTAGAGGGAAGTAAAAGCCACTCATCTGGTTCAGCTTAAAATCCATGCATAGGCCTGCTGCTTGTGGCAGTTCAGGTGCTCACCTCCAATTTGGGATAGCAGATCATCCCTAAAAAGCATCCAAAATGGATGACAGTCGCGAGAGGTCTGAGTACCAATGTCATTAAGGAAATGGGCCCCGCCCCTCCTGGCCTTCTATAACACCTGTGGAATCATTGACAGAGGCTGAAATGCATAGGAAAGCAAAGTCCACCTCCGATGGAACAAGTTTCTGAGAGAGCCCCTTGGAGGGACCTCCAGGGCACACAAGGATAGACAATGATTGTTCTTGGTGGTAATGAACAGATCTACTAAGCACATGCTCCACTGCACAATATGCCTAAGCCGATGAGCAGACTCCACTTGTGATTGGCAAGAGTTTGTCCACCTTGATCTTTAGGGAAGCCGCAAGGTGTCTGACCACTAGGATAGTCTCTGTGGGCCGAGCCACATGCTCAGAGCCTCTAGATTTGGGGCAGAGCACCCCAGTCCGCCCTGCTTGTTGCAGTACTATATGGTAGTTGCATTGTTTCTCAGTACTGTGAGTAATTTGTTCTTGATGGAAGCCAAAAATGCCTTGTGAGCCAGGTGAATGGCGTGCAGTTCCAGAAACTTGATATGGTGACACTGCTCCACTGAAAACCAGAGGTCTCTCATCTACACGACATCCTGGTGACTTCCCCAGCCCAAAGAAGATGGGTCTGTCCCTACTCTGAGCTCTTGATGGGTAGGCAGAATGGTTTGCTGCCCATCAGACTGGCATCCATTATTCACCATTGAAGGTGTTGGACTGCAACTTCCAATATGAGCATGTTGTCTGAGAAACATCCACAAGGTGAAGGTTACACTACTGTGCCTGCACGTGCCAGCGGCATGAGGTTCAAGCAGTATATACAAGGCCAGATAACAAGAAAGCTCATAATCATCCAAGCCAGACGCAAGGCACCAGTTCTAAAGATTGGGATCATAGCCTGATTGTCACAGATTCATTGAGGAGGTGAAAAAGACCTCTTAAGCCACTATTTCCAGGAAGGCCTCTATAAACATTAAAGTGACATTATAGTTAGGTATGGTAATATTATCTAAGTTTACTTTTTTTTTTTTACTCAGAAATTCACTGAAAAACTACAAAGGTTTACATTTCGTAATAGGTGAAAATGTCAGTTAAAACGTTACATTTTAAATTCCAAATAAAAAACGGAATTCACCAGTTATATTTAAAGAAACTGTACACTTGTGCCCTTGGCATGCACTGCTCAAGACCTCACATATTACATCACTCATGACATGTTTTATGATATCACTGATAGCATGAATTCATTAATTGCCTTTTGTATAGCGCATTACAAGGAAACTGGCGCTGGACATCACTGAAGATATCTAAAATTTCATTTTCACCTAACTATAACGTCACTTTAACCTTTGTTTTGTTCCAAGAGATAGTTATAGTTAGGACAAGAAGAAAGTTATAGTTAGGACCAACTTTTGCCATAGACAAAGAGTTTTTTGTTTTGAGGAATCTTTACCAAAATTTCAAAACTGGTACGCCAGTTAGTTCAGTTGGTGTCTGAAAAGTTTCAGGCTGATTTGTCAAGGGGGGGTTGTGAAAAAGGGGGGCCCCAAACCCTTTTTACCCATGCAGTGTCACTGCCGGTCCTGCAAACCCGCATATGCTCCAGAACCCACATCTAGAGCTTAGTAAAATGTGTCTCTAAGCAAATCACCTGCCCTTGCACGGGCTAATGATTGTTGTTGCCTTTGAGAAATGTTTACTTGAGCAAATGCTTGTTTTAGTACTCGTGTAGGAATCTGGGGCACATGTCAACTCGTTGCCTGTGCTTGTGGCATCCTCATGATTCAGACTGGGTGTGGCCAGGTGACTCAGACTGGGTGTGGCCAGGTGCAGCAGGTGTTTGAAGCAACACCAGGTCTTGAGGCGATTGCTTGCTGTCAGAGGGCTTCAGATGTAGAGTGGGATTCTCTGCTCCTTCAAGCTTGTTCCTGGATTATCTATTCCAATGGATCCCAACCCTTTAACTACTGTGGACCCCCACTTTATGAGTACTGGAACCCAGGGACCCCCACTGTATCATTATTGGAATCCAGCCCCCCCCCCACCAATAAGTCATTACTGAAAGCTGAGGACCTAATCTGTTATTATTATTACATTTTCTAAGCAATCACAGAACCCCGGAGGAGGCTTTGCGGACCCCCAGGGGTCCCCTGACCACAGGTTGGGAATCACAAGTCTATTCCACAGCCCAGCGCCGCAGATGCAAATCCTAGAAAAAAAAGAGAACAAGAAGATTACCATCATAAAAAGTGGTAAAGCGCTGCACACTCTTGAAAGGCTTCTTACTGGTTACCATTGATAGTTGGTGGCCAGATGTTCAGAAAGACAGTGAGCACTAGAAGGGCATGTTATCAGTGTCCTGGTTACTTGAATATCGGCTGTCTGCTGAATTATGCTCATTGTTGTTAGCTTGCAATGACAGTACAGATTTCAGCGTGTGTTGCAAAATTATTTTTTTAACGATGAACTATGCGCATGTTTCTTATAGTTGAGGTTTATGTAGCATTTTTGTGATACCAATCATTGCCAAAAATACATACACTCAGTGCTTGGCACAGACTAGTTTCAAAACGTGAATCAAAAGTCTGTTATTTCCATGCTCAACTGTCACTGTGATGTAACAGTGATGACATCAATTACATACGAAAGTGAGCTTTAGTATATTAACCCTATGCTCTCAGAGTGGTTAAAACAATGAACTGTGTTCTTTTCTATACTATCACGCTGCACTGATTAATCCCTGAATATTTGAGAAATCAAAATACTTAAGAATTGATTTTCATTCTTTATCGCCTATTATGAGTGTGACTGTGTTTTAGAAAGTCTCATCAAGCTTCAATGAGCAAGACGTACACTGAATTTCTGGAACACTTTAGGTAGGTCTTCGAGTGGGGCCACACTGACTTGGGAACAAGGTGCGAATACATGTAGATAGTATTTCAAGCTAGACATTGTGTCTGGTTGCAGGTTCCATACTGTTTCTTGAAGAACCCGAGAGAGAGAGAGGGGAGAGCCATCAAAAGTGGGAAAGGGGACTCTGACAGGTCCACCTAGTTTGTGGGAATTGGTGAAGAGTAGTTTTAGTACATCAATTACAAGAAAGTGTCATTTCAATAAAAGTTTAATACATCATAGGAGATATCTGCTCTTTGTAGACCACTGCTAGCCAACCTGATCCTGCCAGGCTAAATCAGTGTTTTTTTCTCTCTCTCTCTCTCTCATCCCCTTTCTCTTGGAACATTCCTGTGCTGATCACGTACAAGTAAGTGGAAGGCATGCAACGTCTAGGTGAAGTCAAGAACAAGCAACTTGGGTCAGCATTGTGTCTCCGTGGGATAAACAGGTTAGTGCTTGAGAGTCTATGGGGATTCTGCAGTTTTTAGACACAACTACAGCCCAAAGTGCTCAAGGGAATGACACCACATTTGGCAGAAAGCTAGACCTTGGTCTAAAAAAAAAAGAGCCCTTTTTGTAATTTCGTGTAAATCTATTCAGTAGTTCTGATGTAATAAAATGAAAAAAAATATAGATAGCTAGGGATGCTGATCTGTCGCAGAGCACAGGGCATCTGCAGATCCTGACGAAAAGCAAGGAAAAGCAAGACTCTGATTGGCTGGCTAAAACCTGAAAGGAAAGTTGCTGCCACGATTTTGTTTCTCGGCTGGGCACCAAATGAGAAAACTGTTATAAATAAGAACAAATGCAGGTTCCAGTAGTTCAGCCTTTATTCACATTTCCACTGCTCCACCTTGGTCCTTCAGACTCGAGCCCTTCCTTCATCAACATTCTAAGGTAGGCTCCCTGGACAACTGATGGAATGTACTAACATTCTAAAGGTTGGGGGAGTAGGACACACTAACTATAAGGTACAGTTCATGTACTACTGAACGTAAGTGTTCACTTCTAAAGGTCAAGGTGATAAGAAATAGACTACTATTTTTATTATATCATAAGCTACTATATTACAACACATCTTCCCTCCTATAACACCATGAATTAAATATTAAAATATAAAACACCATAATAATTTCCAATAAAATAACTATGGGAGACATGAGAACTGAAAATACGTTTACAAACTCCTAGTGGAACTAAAAGTTATATACGATTTCAACAAAGGCTTTTAGAAGAATTTACCTGCTCATTTTGTATGAGCTTGGATTTTTCTTCTATGTGTTTCTTCCCTGTAAGGCTCACTTTCTGCTTGTTTTGGTGTGACTTTCTCAAGAGAATAAGTTCTTGATTTATCCTCCTCTCTGGATGATGGATTCTGTTTTACCAGTCTATCCATGCTCCAACAAATGGCCATTACAAGCACATTCTGCTTAACTGTAGCGATACACACGGGTTCATAGTATTTTGAATTAGCTCCATATTCCCCTAATGTTTTTTAGACAAATACTCAGTCACCCACCTTCCAGTGTTGATGCATTGTACCATGTTTGATGTCCCATAACGATTTTTATAATTAGCTTAGTGTAGCCAGATTTTGTCTCTAAGCAATGCAGCGTTTTTCCTTACTCTGTCCCCTCCTCCCAATCACAAGGGAAATAGTTTGATACTAGGTTTTCTGCACTTTAAGGCTGAGAAAAGAGATGTCTTAGTAAAAGTACTTGGTGTAGTGTGGTAAGACCATAGATTATCTTGGATAGCATTTTCCACATTCAGGTGATTTATGCTAGCTGGATACACTCTTTGATCATGTGTTTAATTCTTTCTACTAAGCCATTGGCCCATGGGCAGTACACAACTGTTTTGAAATGTGATAGAAAGTCTTCCATAGCCACTGAAGTTAGCTGTACACCACTGTCTGTCACATTGGTAGCTGGTATGCATTCTGATGAAAACGTATCCTTTAGGAATTTAACAAGGGACTCTGTTGTAATTTGAGGAACCATTCTCACAACCACCCGATGTGAATGGTAATCCACTAAAACGAAAGCAAAGCGTTTCATCACCTCCAAGCGATTAATTGGACCATTTATATTGAGGGCCAGTTTTTTCCAGGGATTGGGTGGAATAGTTAGAGGACAAATAGGGACCTTTTGGACAATTCTGGATTCATCACTAGATGCACATAAAGAGCAATCCTTAACCTTGACCTCTATCATAGAATCGATATGAGGGAACCAATAGCGCTCTCTCACACATGTCTTTGTTAAGCTCCTTCCCAAATGACCTTCAGGGCAGGGTCAATAGTCATATTTCCTAACTTTGCGGGCGTACAATTTTGTCATTTCTTAGTATGAAGTGTTTATTCTAATTTATTTCATATCTGACTTCCCAATAACTTTTGATGTTGTCATCTACTTCATTTCTACTGTAGGGCCAACCTTCTATAGCAAACAATTTGAGTTTGTTAAATGATACATCCTCGAGATTAGCTGCCTTCCGTTCCTCACTAGTAATAGCAGAATTATTAATTAAATGTAGGTACACATGGCAGGACAATTTACATGTTTTTACCTGAAATGGTAATACCTCCGGTGGGAAAGGTGAATATAAAATCAAATATCTTATATGAGAAGCTCAATTCGGGGATAAAATTAATATTGTTTTGGAATGCCATAAGTTTTTCTGTCACACTCATGGTAAGCAGGAAAGTGTAACTAACTATGTAGCTGCCCTTAGATGGTTCAGTACTTTGTGTAACTTTGGGTATTTGAACAACTGTCTTATTCGGGATCAATTAGTACGGTGTACTAATAACATAAGAATCCAAGAAAAGTTATTACACAAACGACTGGATTTGCATAAGGCTGTAGAGCTAGCCCAGGAAATTGAGCATGCAGCAATTTGCATGAAGGATATAAGATCACAACCCTCCTTGGAACAGGTGCCAGAAATTAGAAAAGAGAAATCAGATATGGAAGTATTGAAAATAAAGAACTCTAATAATTCCCGTCAGAAAGCAAATATGGGAAATACCCAATTAAAGTGCTACAGTTGTGGAAGTAGCAATCACCTTGCCAATTCTACCCTATTTCAAGCCAGAACAGCTACATGTAGAAAGTGTGATAAAAGAGCCCATAAGACAGCAACAGTGTGGAGTACATCAAAGGGGAGGAGATGTGTTGCCCCCCTTATGCAACTCACTCATCATCAGTGTTATAAATAAGAAAAAATGCAGGTTCCAGTAGTTCAGCCTTTTTTCACATCTACACTGCTCCACCTTGATCCTTCAGACTCTAGCCCTTCCTTTACCAACATACAAAGGTAGACTTCTTGGACAACTGATTGAACGTACTAACATTCTAAAGGTTGGGGGAGTAAGAACATACAAACCGTAAGGTATAGATCATGTACAACTAAATGTAAGTGTTAATTTCTAAAGGTGATAAGAGATAGACTACTCTATTTTTATTATATGATGACCTACTATATTACAACACAAACATAAGAAATATACACATAAGGGGTCAGGCTAGAGATATCCTGACCCCATAAGAGGTTTCTGAGGGACCACTTATAGCCAGGAAATTGCCAAATTTGTTTTCTTCCCAATCCACGGATGCACCACAGTGTGATTCCCAGTGCAAATCTAAGATGGATCGATGGATTCGAAGCCCAATGGGAAAAAAAACCTCACACACCATACCCCCGCTGCATACACCACAGGCTGTGCGCAATGTGGGGTTTGGTACATGTGGGGGTGGGGTTGGCTGACCACCCTGCTGCAAACCCCTGCTGCTCATGGGCAAAAGCTTTGCGTGGCAGTAGTTTACTAACGTGCCGTAATTATATATTACTTCACGTTTAAAAAAACATAGAAAATTACTGAAAAAACAAATGTTACAGGGACATTATAGTTAGATTCATGTTTTACCCACACAAAACCATAGAAATTCAGCCATTATAGTTATAATTATACTTATTTAAAGAAACTATAACTCGTGCTGTTAAGTAACTTGTGGCCATGAGTTATAGTTATACTTAGGTTAAGAAACTATAACTCTAAACACCCGTATCCACATTTGCCAAAGGTCCAGGCACAGACCCACTTCAGTAGAAAATCAAATGTTTATTTGCTGCTCCAATCCGCCATTATGCGTTTCGGCCCTAAACCAGGCCTTGGTCACATGACACGTTGCATCCTCTATACCACATTTAAAGTACAACCCACGTGATATCCACACAATAACTGACATGAAAAATAGACTATCACAACTAAACACACAGATAACTTTGGGGCTATATTTCATTTTAGGGAAATACATACTTTCGTTACTGAATTCAATTCAAATACTTAATTCCCATCAGTAATCACACTATTCGATTGGGTGTTATGATTTTATGCTCTGCATATGGGATAAATAAATAGTATTTCAGCATATCCATAAAGCATATAACTGACATACTCCTCTGTGCGCTTTAATGCTGTCCACCCTAGGCAACTGTTAATAAAATGTCACATTCTGAGTATTCCACAAGGCAGCTCCAACCTCTCTTAGAATCATTTGCAATATATATGTTTGCATGATAATATCAGAAACACTCAATGAGCAATTAAAATATGGTTTACCCCTTTTTTACCAATTCATCAGGCACTAATTTTGATTGAATGAACCATGCATACAATTGTGGTCTCAACCTTGTTGTCTCTTCACAATCATATCCAAGTGGGTTGCAGCCTCACCAAATTGTCACGTAAAACCTAATTTGTTTTTAACTCTCGCCTAAATTATGTTTCCATCAATATTTAACCACCATGCGATCATGCCCAGATGGGTCATACACACCATAATATACCCTGAAACAGTTGCTCAACACACTCAACCACATTATACATATCTTACCTGTGTGTCAATAAAAAACATTAACCCCCTATCTTATTTGTGCATCAATATTACTTTTAAACCAACAACACAATTCATAAAACCAAATAATTCCCATTGTTATTCATAATGAAGTAAATAAACACCCTTCATAAGTGTGCAATACAACAGTCAGATTGCAGGACATATTTTAGACCTCAAATTTCGTTAAATCTTGTTAAACTTATGTAGAAGCTAAAAAGGTATATAACTTCTCTTCAATACTCAGTCCATTTGGTATCTTAGTGTCCAATTTTATTATATTCCTACTTTTCAGTTGCCTGAACCTGATCTCTCCGTTGCCAGCTCTTTGCAGGATGGAAACTGCATCTATTACAAAGTACTGCAGTCCCTCCATGTCACCCATATGTATCTCAGCAATATATCTTGCCACAGAATATGTACTATCTCTATTTGTGATGGCTATTAAATGCTGTAATATTCCTTTGTCAACTGGTAATTTTGTGCTGCCTACATACCACTGGCCACATTGACATCTCAGTACATAAACTGCAAAATCTGTTCTACAGTGGTAGGGTCCCTTAATTTTTATAAATGTACTGCGGAAGGGTGACCTTATTTCATCCATATCAACCCCATATTTGCAGGCTTTACATCTATGACAACTGTGAAAGCCTTTGCTCTTCAACCATGAATGGGATGCTCTCCTTTCTGGACTACCGAAGACTTAAGAGCCTTTCATCGAACGTGCCCTCCTAAAAGTGATTTGAAGACAATTAGGTAGGATGGGGCCTAGTGTGGAATCAGCTTTCAGTAAATGCCAGTATTTGCTCAGGATAGCATGTAGATTTCTATTTTCAGTGCTATAAGTTGCAATGAATCTAGCTTGGGAGTAATAGGTAGTTTTCTGATTCTCTGGAGTGAAAAGTAAAGATTCCCTACTTTTCTCCTCAAACTTCACCACTGCTGCATCAATTATACTCTGACTGTATCCTCTCTAACAGAATCTTTCTATAGTCTCCTTTTTACTCCTCTCCCAGTCAACTCCCTCACTGGTGTTTCTCTTCATTCTCAATAACTCCTCATATGGGATGTTATTAATTGTATGTTTGGGTTGGAAGCTATAAGCGTGCAGTAATGAATTTCCTGCTGTAGGCTTCCTGAATAATTTGGATTGCACTCTTTTCTCACGCACATAAACCTGTCAATCCAAATATTCCACTTGGTTCTTGCTAATCTGTTTAAAAAAATGTAGATTGAGATCATTTTGATTCATCTTCTTTACAGAGTCTGCTGCTTACCCAATGGTGCCATTCCAAACTACAAAGACATATTCAATAAAATGTAACCAGCATACAAGCTTATCAGAATTGCAACAAAACGTTGTCACCCATGAGCAACTGCTCCTCCCACCAGCTCATATGCAAAAAAGCGTAGCTGGGGCGAAGCAGGTGCCCATCGCGGTCCCATGCACTTGCCTGTACATCTTGTTTTGAAATAAAAAGAAGTTATTCTCAGACAACGTTGTATCACTGTTAACAACATTCTAGTATGTCAATACATCTGCAGTGGTCGATTTCTGAGAATATTTAACAGCTCTAAGTCCTTGTTCATGACGTATGCTGGTGTATAAAGAGTTGACATCCAATGTCATCACAGTGTAATCATGACCCCATGGGCTATCATAAATCCTTTTAAGGAAGTCACCCATGTCTCTTACATTCGATGAAACATTGCACATGTACTCCTGAAGGAAATAGTCCAGATATTTTGACGTTTTCTCAAAGAGACCATTTTTGGCAGAAATAATTGGTCTCCCAGGTGGTTGCAAAGCATTCTTATGAATCTTGGGTATTAAGGGCCATATTTATACTTTTTGACGCAAAACTGCGCTAACGCAGTTTTGCGTCAAAAAAATTAGCGCCAGCTAACGCCATTCTGAAGCGCCATGCGGGCGCCGTATTTATTCAATGACGTTAGCGCTGCCTGGTGTGCGTGAAAAAAAATGACGTACACGAGGCAGCGCCGGCGTAGGGGAATATGGAGCTTGGGCGCCAAAAAATGGGGCAAGTCAGGCTGAGGCAAATTTTTCGCCTCAACCCGATTTGCGCCATTTTTTTCTACTCCCAACCCCCATTGAAATGACTCCTGTCTTAGCAAAGACAGGAGTCATGCCCCCTTGCCCAATGGCCATGCCCAGGGGACTTCCGTCCCCTGGGCATGGTCATTGGGCATAGTGGCATGTAGGGGGCACAAATCAGGCCCCCCTATGCCACAAAAAAAAATATATATATTACTTACCTGAACTTACCTTATGTTCCCTGGGATGGGTCCCTCCATTCTTAGGCGTCCTCCTGGGGTGGGCAAGGGTGACAGGGGGTGTCCCTGGGGGCATGGGAGGGCACCTCTGGGCTCCTTCCGAGCCCACAGGTCCCTTAACGCCTGCCCTGACCAGGCGCTAAAAAACGACGCAAAAGCGGCTGGACGTCATTTTTTTTTACCTGCCCACTCCCGGGCGTGAGTTTTGCCCGGGAGTGTAAATACGGCGCACATGCCTCGGAGTCAATTTTTTAGACGGGAACGCCTACCTTGCATATCATTAACGCAAAGTAGGTGTCCAAGCTAAAAAATGACGCAAACTCCATGGACTTTGGCGCTAGACGCGTCTAACGCCAAAGTATAAATATGGAGTTAGTTTTGCGTCGGAATTGCGTAAAAAAAAAACTATGCAATTCCGGCACAAACAGAGTATAAATATGGCCCTAAATACATAGCAGGAATTCATTGATAATCATTCCTGAGGAACAAATATTCCTCCTGACTCAACAAGCTATCATCTCTCCACTTCATAAGCTCTAAATGGTATTGATATTTTACCACCCCCAATGGCCTCTATCACATTCAATGTAGCAGTCAAGGTCTATCAATTGACGGTTAGCTTCAGCTATATACATCTGACAAGGCCATAGAACTACATTACCGCCTTTATCAGAATTACTGACTATTATTTGATTGCCTGATCCAATCTTTCCCATCAAATCATGATAACCTCTATTGACCTCACTATGCCACTTGTTGAACTTCTTCGCAGATTGTGAGAACAACACCTACAAATCTCCTATTACCATTTCATTGAAGACGTCTATAGCATCTCTAGGTTAGGCAGGCACAAATGCTGATACTGGCTTTAACAGTGTTTTACCCACTCCATATACCTTCAAGCCCATTTGATTCAATGACTTGCTGCTCTGATGTGGGGCCTAACACGCCACTGTTCTCATTTTCAAGGTCATGTAGTTCCATTAATACTTGCAAATCAATTGCAAGCAATTTAAAGCCCCCTTTGATGTCTAGGATCTCTTGCAATTGTTTTTCAGAGCAAGGCTTTTTAGGTATCTGTAAATAAAGGTAGTCTACTTTGATCTCCTGATAAACTTGCGAAAATCTACACGAGTTTGACTGTAGTTGGTATTGCTCAAATGGGCAATAAGATAAATCAAGCAAGAAAATCCTTTTATCTTTACCATTTAGTTCTATATCTGATAGATTGATTACGGCTATTCCAATTTGCTGACTTACTTTGTCATCCACATCCTCTGTTTCTGTGTCTTTGTTTCTCCTGTGGGCTATCCTACGTTCCTGCCTTCTCCGATTCCTCCTTTGTCTTGGGGGTATTTTTGCACTTGTGGTCTCAACGACTGCAGACAATCTGCTCTTAAAAAATCCAATTCATCCAAAATGGTGGGTTTGTGAGAGGAAGATATACCACTTGCACCAGCAGTTAGAATTCTCATTCCTCGCTGTACACGTCCCACCTCCATGTATTTCACCATTGATTTCTTTTCGCACCATTTTGCTGTTTCGCTTTTCATTAGCTTCTCAGATGTGCGTAATTTTAAATTCCAATCATCACTTTTCAGAACATTTGGTCCTTGTCCATTACTGATGCTGCTTGCACTGGCCCCATAGTTATTCAAAAGTTAATCTGCAGCTGCCTCACGATCTCGCAGTGCATCGGCGAACATAGCTGCACCAGTGATTATTGCCGCCTGCTTTCAAACTATATAGCTGCGACACAGTCTCTATCCCAACCCGTAAGCTCACAACTTATTCACCGTCACTATCGGGACCAACGATGCCGGTCCTCTGACTCGTCTCAGGATCCCTCCTACTTCTAGGCATGTGGGCAGTGCAGTTACTTCTCCAAAGTGTCTCTTTTGTTTCCAACGGTCGATATACCACGCGCCTCTTCTGGGGAAGGGGTCTGTCACCGGAGTCGACCACTCAGTATATATAACTCCAAACACCCGTATCCACACACACACACACACACACACACATATATATATATATACATATATATACACACACATATATATATATATACAGTGCTTTAAATGGGCTGGTACTCTCCGGTACTGAGTACCAGCACTTTTTTATTTTGAGAGGGAGAGTACCGGCATATCTCAAGGAAAACGTAATACTTTTAATTGGAGAGTACCGGCACTTCTTAGAAACAAGCAGGTACTCTATTACAGAGTACCTGCACTTCTATTTTTCCATTTAAAGCACTGTATATATATATATATATATATACATATACATACATACATACATGCACACACAAACTTACATCTCCTAAGTGAGAGTTACTTAAATTATAAAACAAAAATGAAACTTTTAATATATACTTAAATCTAAGGCTAGGATGTAAAATAAAAATATAATTAAATTAGTAAAACACAATTACAAAGTTGATTAAAGTAACGGTAAGGACAATAAATGTGGGTTATAAACATGTCAGGACATCATGCAGAGAAATGGCTGACATTTGGCCTAAATGGCATTGCTTTGTCAACCTGACGCAGTACTACTGTACACAAGCAGAAGGAAAAGTGAGATAGAAGCGGCTGGCTGCTGACGCTTAATAAGCACAAGTCAAGTACCATGTTCAGTGCTGTTGTGCTGAATGGAAGACTGACTGGCAGCACACTGTTTCCTGGCTGTTTATTCCTCTTTGCCATGCCTGGCTGGTCGGCCATGGTGCCCAGGTGGGGTCCTGGTAAGGGAGGACCCGGACGTTCCCAGCTGGTGCAGTGTCCAGCCAGTACGGCTTCGGCTTATTCCCCTCTGGGGGTGCCGCAGACCCAATGTGCAGCTCCACCACTAGGCGACTCCCAGTAAGCTAGGGCTTCATTGCAAGGTTGGACTGGCTGTACCGGGCATCAGTCGTTTTCCCAGGAGGCTGGAAGGATGGGGGGTGGGGGGGGTGGGGGTACTTTTGTTACTGGGGAACCGGCCTTGTAGCAGTGCAGCAGTTTTAAAAGCACTGCAAGGTTTCCTGTATATCCAACATTTTTCAAATAAAAATAAAAGTGCCAAGATAATTCTGGTGATGAAAGTACTTACTGGAGAGAGAGTGTATTGTTAACTGGCAGCTTAGACTCCTGTAAGATAGCGCAGAAGGTTAATATGCCTGCTGCAAAAAACGTGTACTGTGCAGATCACAGAGCAGTATTTTATGTGCAATGCTCGGTCGAATACTACTTTTGTCACAGAGATCCTTTTGTAAATGTGCAGTTCATATATTCATAATCTAGCATAGTGAGCTATGAACTGCCATCAAAGAACTGCGTGCAAACTGCATGGTACAGGTTAGAAAGTTATGGTTTTTCCCCAGTCTTTGACTATGCTATTTTTGCTAAAAAGGGTTTATTTGGGTGGAAATAAATTATTAGTAAAGTGAACCCCTACTACTGTGCTACGCTCTGAATTCTGAGTTTATGCTTCCCAAGACCAAGCACTCTTTAAAAATGGCTACCAGTATAGATAACATGTGAACACTACACCTTGTAGTATTTTTTGTCTTATGTAAAATTTTCTATACACCGATTTACACACATATGATTCATTGTCTCTGTATGTGTGTGTGATGGAAAGTACTTCAACACCGTACGCTGGTGTAAGAGAGGCGCTGTAAAACAAATAAAATAAATGAGAGAGGCGCTATGGAGAGATGAGAGGCACTGTTAGAGGGCGATGACAAGGGAATTATTGAAGAGGCCCAGTAAAGAGTGCCACATCCTGGTGCACTGTAAGGTCATCATTTACTACGGAGGAACGACTCAGCCTGGTTTGTTTCCTTGTAGGCACACCTGTGCCATGTTAGAAATTGCCTGGCTCCTTAGGTTGGGTGCCAAATATTGTAGTGGGTCTTGTACCCTTTTATTCATTTTATGTTTAATTTTCCTCACAATTGTTTCAGTTTTCACTTATGTTACCAGCATCAAGCCGGCCTGGAGGCTTGAGGGGTTGCTGGACCCGTTTGTGATTCTAGTTTTTCCCACCTGTTCTCGCAGCTATTTGCTTATCGGTGCGGACGCTACAGAGTCTGATCATACCCCTTGGGCAAACACCCCCTCGCCCCTGCTTGGCGGGCTATATCTTGGTAATGACAGCCCATCCACGCAGGGGACGCACACAGTAGGCGTGCCACAGGTAAACCTGTCTGGGCCAGTCCGCAACCAGACTGCTCCATGAGACAGGACCCCTGGCCCATCTCACAAGTATTCAAGGGACTTCTTACTATCTTTAAACAATGAGGGTAAGCGCTTAGCATGCAACGAGTTTGTTTTTGATCTTTTATTGGATAACTATTGTTGTGATACTTGCCAGTTTAGATGTTGGCTTGATCTTGTTCAAGGCACTAACCGAGAAGCGCCTAGAGCTTCCTTGGGGCCCTCTAATAACCAGCCGCACAAGCTTAATTGTGTAATGCTAAATAATGCATCGATGATTAAGCATAAATATGAGCTGTACAACTTTTCAGACTCCCATAGTCCTGACATTTCTTTTTTAACAGAAACCTGGGCTGACACTTTTTCAGCACCAGAAGTATTACCTACTGGCTATGTAATTAGCAGGCTAAATAGAGAAGGTAAGCACGGTGGTGGGCTGGCAATTTCTCAAGCCCACTTAAGTATTACCTCAAATCTGGAAATCATTGCCGATTCCAAATCACTCTTCTTCTGCTTTAAAATAAACTGTAACCACACACTTTAGGGCTTTTGGTTTCTAGAACTCCTGGCCCTAGATCAAAGTTTTTAAAATTCCTTTGTGATTTCCTGGAAGGCAGGGTGCACTTTGGAAACGTTACAGTTTTGAGGGATTTCAATTTTCATTTAGAGTATTTCGATAATAAAGACACACTAGCACTTGGTAATATTCTTAAGGTCTTTGGCCTAAACCAGTTGGTGAAGGCACCGACACATTTAGCTGACCATTCACTTGACAGAAGCTACTCTATTTACCCAGGGCTCGAGTTAAAAACAATTGTTCAGGTTACATGGTCTGATCAAATGGCAGTGCGCTTTGCTTTTAAAGTCTTTCTAAACACATCCTGGATCCAGACATCTCAGGCAAAATGGGTCAGGTCCTGGAGCAAGCTAAAAAGCACAGAGCGGTCAGGAATCCTTGAGGTTTCTCAACTGTCCTTTTCCGGCAATATAAATTCATTGGCCTATTGCTACTTTAACTGGATAAAAAAAGCAGCAAATAAGCTTTCTCCAATAAAAAAAATTAATAATCACATATCCCGCCCCTCCGTTCCTTAGTTCCCTCCCAAGCGAGGGATATATAAAGGAGAGGAAGACAGGAAAGATTCTGGAGGAACAGTTATGCACCAGAAGAAAAAATGAAATACAAATTTATTATTCAGGGATTAAAAAAAGTTGATAATATCCGAAAAAATACAAGCTGTTTCACAGATAAGATCCACTCCGTCATTAATTTGCCCAGAGAATTGCTTCAAACAGTTCGGACATTCTCCACTCCCCCAGCTGCCCAGACCCTACCCCCCCACTCATCAGCATTGTGAAAGTCTAACAGATGTTTTCAGAAATAAAGTTGAAGCAGTGCACTTCAATGTTAACAGCTGTGCTGATTCCCCTCCCATTCTAGATGTCCCAGCGGACTCCGCTACCTGTTTTTTTGTGACTATCCACCTCTCACAACTTAGCGTGTGGTTGAGCTTATGCGTCGCACTAAAACTGAATCTCCAACTGGTCCGTGTCCCGTGAAGGTGCTCCAAAATACAGCTGGTGTTATTGCCCCTTCCCCCTGGCGTTACTTAACAATATTTTGAAAATTGGGTTTTTTCCAGCAGATTGGAACAAAAGCCTCCATTCTTCCCCTACCTAAAAAAGCAACTTTAAATCCTCTGGAAGATAAGAATCACCATCCTATCTCCCGGTTTCCGCTGGCAGCAAAGGTCTTAGAAATGCACCTAAATATTTCCAATCAGAACATTTAGATCATAATGATATTGTGGATGTTGCCCAGTTTAGCTTTTGGAAAGTCCACTGTACGGAAACTGTTTTGGTAGCAGTTACCGAGGAGGTCAGGGATATTTTGGATGAGGGCGGAAAAGCTGTGGTGGTCCTTTTGGACTTATCCACAGAGTTTTACATGGTGAGTCATTCAATTCTAAACCATCGGCTGGTCGAGATTGGAATTCGGGGCCCTGCTGTCAGTTTATTCTCTTTTCTTGAGCAATGGGAGCATTCAGTTTCCCTGGGAGAATTTACCTCCCAGCCTTTCTCCTTACCTTGTGGTGTTCCGCTGAGACTTCCAGTTAGATAACCAAATGATACAAATCCAAAACAGGATAGGTGCCCTATACACTACACCGACGCTTTTGGCACGGTACAACTATTCTTTATTCAGCAGGCTTATCATAGCCCTCGTTGTTACCTGCACTACAATTGATTTACTCTTCTTGAGCCACATTTGTGCTTCATCCTCTACATGAACCTTCAGGACTCATTTGTTTCTCTTCATCCTCATGGGTCCATTTAGCTAAAGCCTTGACAAAGTCTTAAAGACGAAACACGTGTCGGATTTTTTGCTGTTTTGCATTTGTATCATTTGGTCATCTAACTGGAAGTCTGACCTTTTGCTTTCACCTACAATAAATATCCTGTGACACCTACTTACCTGGACTACGACTCAATCCTTGAATACTACATGAACACTATACGTTGGGTGTGCCCTGGCCCGTTTGCTCTGTTTGTTTAGGTATCCACTCACTTTCTTGTGTGTGAACTTTTTACACCTGAGGTGGCAGGTGTTTGGCTAGCCTGGCACCCATTACGAACATTTGCGCAAGAAAAGGACTACTACTGTTGGACATTTATTAAAACATCTATTGATGTGCAAGCACCTTTGGCATTCTCCACCTGTTTTCGTTTTCATTTCAGATTAAGTAGGATTATCAAAGATAGTCAAAGTAAGCCTGACCTTCAAGGGAAGAGGGAACAGCATTTGGGCATGGCTTCCGGCAGTTTTAACAATCAATACATCTGCTCAAAGGGAAACAACTGACTTGAAATGTAGGGAGGGGGGTTGGGCAGCATAACATTTCCCTCTAGTGCATTCAGTCAAGGGAGAGTTTATCGATTAGATCAATAGGGAAAAGAAATTCCAACACACAGAGTTATTAGTTGGAATGTGTGTGGTTTATCAAACAAAATTCACTACATGCTGACGTGAACTTTAAAATTGATTCCTCAAGAGTATCCAGAAAAGGTTTACCTCTGCTCCTCCTCCCTGGAGGTATATAGACATCCAAGATATCCACAGCCATTCCATTAAAAGGGTTCCACCCAATCTAATATACACTATATTGTTCATAATGCATATGGGGACGATAAGACTCGCAAGACAAGGCAATTTAGAGGACACCCATACCCTTGAGTTGCTTAATGGCTGCTCATGGTTTGCCTAATTGCAGAAGCATACTACATATTATGACCCCCCCCAAAGGTATTGCCGTAATTTCCTATGTCTCCTGAAAGCAACATATATAATTGGATCACATCTGCGCCCGTCACTCCTTAACCTTAATTATCACAGCATAATATATTACTTTGCGGAGATTTTAATATTCCAGTGATAGGCAACACAGAAGGTAGTGCACTCCCCGTGGAAGATCTTGTGCAGGGTTTGGCTGAAGCATTTATTGGGAAATATTAGGGTGAGCAACCCCCCACGGGACGGTATAGCCTCAAGTCAATATACCTGTCTTGCAAGGTAAGACAAATGAATAGTAGTACCCTTCCGATATCCCTGCAAATGAGACCTTCTATGGTACTAGAGGATCGTCCATTATTGATTCTATCTGAATTAATATCAAATCATGGCCAGTGGAGAGGGATATGTGGGTTGTGCCCCAGATATTAGCCATAACCCACTTGTTATATCCCTTTATGTCTGACTTATTTTTGAAGCTTGCACGTCCGAAAGAGCAGCCAAGGAAGGAAGGTTTTAGAAGGGCCATTAGGAAGAATCCTGAAAAATATATCTATTTTGAGCAGGATTTGCGGAATTTAATCCAGTCTAGCCTTGAGGAGTTGTTCATGAAAGGGGACATAAGACTTGATGACAAATGGGTATTGCCCTCATTTGAGCAAACAATTGAGAAGATTACACACTTTATGATGACTTGTCAGAGTGTGGAATATTTGAGTATCAATAATCACATTGGTAATTCTTTTGACCATGAATGTAGGACACAAAAGAAGGAGTTATACACCTTGGTGAGGCACCATGACAGTGCCACTTCTGACTGCATATTTATTAGAATGTGAAGGGAATATACAAAATTGCTTAGTCACCTTCCAACATAAGCTTAACAAAGCCATGGGCCCTGATTTTGTTCCCACAGACGTATATAAGGCTGATCTTTCATTATGGTGTTATAACAGATTAATCCAATTACAGCTCAATTTTATTATTAGATGAGACAGGTAAGATCTATGGGAGAGTGCTTTCCAACCGCGTCCAAGCTTGGGCTAAAGACAGGAAAATATTAGCAGACAAGCAAGTAGACTTCAGAAGGGGTATTGGAACGGTGGAACACGCTATGCGATTATATCCTATATGTGTAAAATATACGAGACAAAAAAGGTCCCTTTTTTTTAATTTATTGATTTGAAATTAGCTTTTGATTTGGTAGGCAGGGACTTACTTTAGCTAGCTGTACAACAGCACAGTCTGCATCAGTATCCGATTATAGCCTTTCAGATCTTGCTCAGAGGCACATTTGGTGAAGTGCGTTATGGGTCCAGGTGAGAATACATAGAGAGTTTACAGAAAACTGCTAGTGAAAGGCAAGGGTGTGTGCTGCCCCCCCCTGCTCTTTTCATTATTTTTTTATGATGTTGGACCTTACATAGTCTGAATTTAGACTGCTCGGATATCATCAATTTGTGGATTTCTGTTTTATTGTAGGCTGACAACACAGTTTTGCTTTCTGTTATCGAGCTTTCTATGCATAAACTGATTAAGGGTTTCTGGACTACTGTGCAAGGAAACATTTGACCATCAATGTTTCCAAAACGTAATCTATGATACTGCAGCCAAGGATTGAGTTAAAGTGCTCTTTTTCAGTAAAAAAGTGAGATCTTGGAACAGGTAAATTATTTTGATATCGTGGGTTTGGTGCAACACTAAGCTGACTTAGAAACAACAAAGAGAAAAAGGAGCTACAATTGTAAAGCAGGCAGCAGCCAGTCATGAAATGTAAGCAAAGAATAGGGTGGCAGTCATTACGTACACTACTACATGTTTATAGACCAAAGGCAGTTACAGTAGCTGGAGCAGAAATCTGGGTTTATACAGATTCTTCTTTACTCCAGAAAATTGAAAACAGGTTTCGGTGAGCAATATTGCTGTTGGGTGGGGGCACGTCTTAAGCAGCACTATTGTTGTAACCGGGCATTACACCTATTTTCAACATTATTGCCTTTGCTCCAATAATTTACTGGATTCGCCTACAGAGAAATAGACTAGCAGGAATTTATTTGGATGCCATAAGGGAGGTAGCCCATTATCCCAGACTGCCCGGGATGCCCTGGTGGAACCATGTTCACAGCACGTTAAAGCTACAGAACCTCAATATAACTTGTGAGGACCTCACGCTGATTAATGGGGAAATGGCAACTAACATTAAGAAGGCTTATTGGCAATACAAATGATTTATGAGTCTAGTAGGAGTGGGACCCTGGTACATGGAGTTCTAATGCACACATTTGTTGTTTGCCTTGAACCCTATCTGGATGACATCTAATCTGAGGGCTCACTGTACATAAAATTCAACCTGGGGACACCTTCATTGAAGGCCATTGTTGCCAAATGAAGCAAGGCTGCGGTGACTGTTGAATTGTGCAATTGTGCCAGTGGGGAAATTGAAACTATCACCCATTTAATGCTATTCTGTCCAAATGCAGTGAGCGTAGGTAAGAAGTGGCTTATTCCCTTATTTTCCACCTACAGCCTTTCAAATGATATGGATACCTTAGCTCTCCATCATAGGACATACCATCCAGAGATCTATTGTACATTTTTATGAATATATCTGTATTGCTTGGATTGTACGTGTGAAGTGCAAAAATAATTAATTTTTACCCCTGCATTATTTTAATATCTATTTTTCAATGTTTTTTTTAAATATTATTATCCTAGCAGAAAAAGGCTGGTCGCCTGGTTAGGTTGTTTATGCTGCCCTTGTTTCAAAGAGGATTTTAATGATGTGAACTATTATCTCTCTTGAATTATGTTTGTGCGTTCCATTTTGTTATGGCTAATTCTGAGAACAAATAATACAACGAACTGGCATTGCTTTGCCTTCTTTAGGGCCAGCAAGTACCTCATTTGCAAAAGCATGTAAATAGGACCAGGGTGTTGAACTGTACATATCACAAGAACCTCTATCAACAAAGAGGCAAAACACGCTGTACCTGTAGTGGAACACACAACATCTCTACTAGTTATTTCATAGCACTGCTCACAGCACCAAACAACTGAGCAACAGCTTTTTGTTTCTTCACCACTTTGTCATTTCTCACATATGAGCATCTGCCTCTCAACTAAATTCTTCTGTTCTTGAGGGTGTAGAGCCCTTCTTGGATCCAGGTGGTCTAACTCTTCTTCCCTAGAAGAGCCAAAAGGTAAGAAAAAAAAAATAACTTATTCAGTCTTTCTGATATGTCAGAACTTGTTGGGGTAGGTGGGGGGAGGGAGGGGCGAAGGAGGGGCCAGAGGGCATTTAGGGACTACACAGCCTCAACTGTGGTGGTTGGGACTGTCTAAGACTAGTGTCCTGAGGTCTGTCCTATGACAATACAACAAACTAGGCTAAATACACCCCTACCACATTTAACTCTAAGGGTAGCGATGGCAAGCAGTCCAGGGTGCCTCAGGAAGGAGGTGGTGGGGGTAAAGACTTGAAACTCAAATAGGGGCAATAAGAGAAATGTCCAACACTGCTCTTTTCTTTTAGAAAGGAAAATACTTTTATCACACCGAAGCATTATACAGTACAAAAAGAACAAGTAGCACTCTTGGGATGCACACTATGAGGTTTACTACACAGAGAAACAGACACTCGGACTTAAGAGCAGGTGCAAGCACACTATGGCAAAGTGCAGCAACATTCCTCACATCTGTGATGCATAGACCAGTGCGTAATCCTTGACTAGGCAGTTCTTGTATGTATTTTGCAGTGATCTTTCACAGTCTCATCAAAGTCTTTATAGCCAATTTAAAGTTCATTTCTTTCAGGTATTGTTGCATTACCTGATCATGGTGCGCAAGTGGAACGTTCATGCATGAGTATGCAGTTGTTCACACTGGGATCACTGGAGCTCATTTCAGTGACTCCATCTCCACCTTTCCGCATCAATCACTAAAGGACTGCAGCATCTCGCTAAGGCACACTGAACAGTGGTTCAAACCCTCGTGCTGAGTAATCCTTTCCTCTGGTCCATGCACTGGAGAGAGGTCTACAGGTATTGCATCTCAGTCAGTGCTTAATTTGTGCTTGTTGTAACCGGTGCTAAGCACCGGCACTTATTTTAGATGGCCGGCGCTTATTGTTCTGTCTCAAGCATTTACAGAAAGCAAAAGACACTTTTGGGAAAGACGGAGGAAGAGAAACGCGAAAAAGCTTTACAATGGGAGAAAGCAGAAAGCTGCAAGAGTGAGCTGAAGGCACAAGGAGGGGCTTTAAATGGATTGAAGAGGCCCGAGATGGCTTCGGGATTACGCTGCCTCAGTATTCCGTGTTTGCACATTTAAATGCAGCAGCCGCATGTGTAAGAGAAGGGCTTTGAGCACCGGCACGTTTTTATTTACAAATTAAGCACTGATCTCAGTCTTCCTCTGTGGTGGTCGCTGTAGTGGAAACCACGGTGGATCGTCACTTACAATCTTGGTCAGGCAAGAGGGCCAGGAGTCCCTCGATTTCATGTAGGTTGGCTCAGGGCAATATCCTTGGGTAATTTATTTCTTCAGGGTCACTGCTCTCCCTGGACTTGGCAGCTGAGCTTTCAACCCCACGCAGACAGCTCCTGCTTGATAAGGCACTTCCTTCTCCCCTCTAAGCAGGATTCCGCAAGAAGCTGAAGACCAGGCTTTTGGAGTAGTCCCACTAGGCCACAGATTTGGTTATACGCACACCTGCTCAGCGCACTGATACCCTACTTAGTTGAAAATGCACTGTACAAATCTACATAACATATACCATAACATTACGTAACATAACAGAAAGGCTCCCAGATCTCTGTAAGACTGCCGCTTCTCTAGCAAGATGTTTCAGATGATATCCTCTCACTACTGGGAGCCTAGCTATAAGACATACCATCCCCAGATTACTGAAGTTTTGTGAGTTATCTGCGTATTACCTGCGTCCTTGGTCAGCGAACCTGAACAAAGAGGAAACTTTGGGTCCTACTTTTCCACACAGTTTCCAGGCATGGAATGTGGATCCACGGTCTACAGTTCAGCAACCTGCTTAATGTATAACTTCTTTTAGCTGTGCAGACAAATCTTTGTGTAAGGAGATTACTCTCACAACAAGTAGTGAGGATGCAAGTTCCAAGCTTGAATGCCTGCCCTGCTTCTGGCTTTCATCCGTCTTTCTTGATGAGCCTCTCAAGTAAAGACACGCTCTGCTGTCTAACACAAGCACTTGCTGACACACAATATTTCCCTAACATTAACCAAGTACCAATGCTCAGGAAGGACTAAGTAGGTCGTATAGAATTGCCAAAGCAGCACGGCCTCCTTCCCTCCCACACAAGAGATCCTACAGCTACATTCTCCAGCCTCTGAATGGAGGCAACATACTTCCATTCTCTCGAAAGGCTGTATCAATACCAACAGACACTAAAGAGGAATCTCCTACAAAGAGAGGAGAGACCGCCAGGAAAGGAGGAGAGACCTTCTAAAGATTATTATGGAGGACACAGATATGTTCTCCCACAACATTAACCAAAACAAATAAGTATCCGTATGCCAATACCACAAGACCTCTACACCTAAATAGTTTAGCGTCTAGGATTTCTAAGGGAAAAGCAAATTTGTTCTGGGAGAACAGACAAGAGTCTTCCATAAAAATCTTTAGCAGGTCTGTCCTCCCTTGCTGGCGGTCACTCCTTCCTTTGAAGGGGATTCCTCTTTTGTATCAGTTGGTTTAGAGCAGCACACAGCTCTAAGGACGGGTTTTTTCCAGTGTTTTCTACTGCACTCTTCAACCCTACAGGAGCTTTGGAGGTAAGCTCCTGGTAGGTGTTCACTGCAACATGGCTGAGCAAACAGGCCTGGCGTTCACAGACGAGACGGCATCATTGATCTTAGCAGCACCATAACTATTACAAGATAAGAACGTAACACAGTGTTTGGCCCAATCTCAAAACTGGGACTAGTTTGAAGAATTAAAAACAGCACAGGTGAAAACACTCCTAGATTAAGCCATCTTGACAGTACATGCCGGCAAATGTTGCACAATGAGCCCGGGATTTTTCTTGAGGACCAGCAGTTCAAGGTGGAACAGTCACTCATTGTCTGGCACAGTTTGAGGAATTGGCGGATCCTAATAATAAATACAGTCAAACTTGCATCAGAATCTATGCTGAGCAACATTAAGACAAGTGCGGACTTCCTCAGTGCTCAGTTGAAGATCTGTGTTTAAAAATAAACGTGATGAAGTCAATAACAAAATCACTGAACAGAAAGATTTCTTAATGCAGAGTAAAATACATAAACTCCAAAAAGATATTAAAAAGTTCCCGCACGAGAGAGTTTATCCAAATATGAGGGTAGACTACAAACGACATAAGTCAGATCAGGACTCTATGAAAGGAAGAGGATCCGCATCCTGAAATTCAGATACAAAGGGGTGGTCAAGTGACAATTCCAGTCACAGCAAGAGGGCAATGCAGACCATTCAGAGGGATGGGGACCTTCAACCCCAACTTTAACCCACACCAGATGTTTTCTTGGCAGGGTCCATATGGCTCCCAGGCTTCCTCATGTCCACCATTGTTTCTAGAAGCACAGTTTTTTTCAGGCTAATTGCTCTTTTTAGAGAGAGAAGGGTGACGAGGCATACGAGGAACACGAGGAGGCAAGAAACTACAGTGGACTCCCCTAGAGCAAGAGAAGATGAACACAAGGAGTCAGACGAGGGGACCCCAACCAAAGAAGAGCAGCCTATACGTGGAGTGGTCAATCTCACTACAGAGGTTTTTACAGATTAAGAAATGGCGGTCCTAAACAAGGGATTAGGCTTTGTGCCCATGACACACATGGATAAGTTACAAAGCAGATGCAAACTCGCTGAGTTTTTTGGGGGGAAAATCAGTGTCAAGGTATTTTTTCAGAATGTGCCTATAGGGGAGGCACAGTACGGGTATACAACATGAAGGAGTAAGTCCCACTTCAACCCCTACCCTTGGCCATTCCAGTGGAGGTAGCGGCCTTTAAAAAAGCAGTTAACAAAGAGATCGAATTTATTAATCCCAACAAGAGCACCTACCAGAATCTTTTAAAAAAGGAAAGGGAAGCATTTGGAATCCCTAAGAAATAAGACACACCTGGTTAATAAACCTGCAGCCAAAGGGGGCGCCATTGTTGTGCAAGGTAAGGAAGCCCACAAGAAAGAATTCCTCAGGCTCCTACGGGACAAGAAGAACTACATAGCCCTCAGAGATGACTCTACCAAGCGATTACAAGAAGTCATAAATACCCAACTAGAGGAAGCTAAAGAGAATGGATGGATTTTAAGGAAGGAACAGGACTTCCTGACACCAGTAGAACCATGAATGGCACTATTTTATACCATCCCAAAGATTCTAGAAGGGAGAATACCACCACCGGGAAGACCCATTGTGTCCGGGATCTGATCCATTCTGGAGCCTCTTTCTCAATATACTGATTAATTTCTGTGCCCTCTGTTAACAAGGACAAGGTCTTATATCAAAGACACAAAGCACCTCTTGAACATACTTGAGGATATCGAATACGACCCACCTTGTGAGAATTTGCTATGCCATGATGTTGAGGTGCTCTACATGAGCATTCCCCAAGAGGTAACTCTACGTGTCATGTCAGGCCTCCTACACTCCCAAGAATGGGGCTGGGTGGCTCCTGTTGAAATTGTAATGGATTTGGCACAGCTGGTGCATACAGAAAATGTCTTTAATTGTGAGGATACCATCCACTGCCAATGCCACAGGACACACATGGGTAGCACTTTTCCCCTGAGCCTGGCACGTCTTTACATGCACTGGTTTGAGGAAAATAATGTATGGAATAATAACTCATTTACTGATAAGATACGTTTGTGACAATGGCATATAGATGACATCCTGGTCATATAGCAAAACGAGGACAGAAAGATCGAACAGTTCATGGAGTGGCTCAACGGTATAAACCCACACCTGAATTTTCCCCGACAGGGGATTGACATGTGGTGTCCTTTTTGGATACTACCATAAAGGCCAATGATGGAGAACTTGTGACGACATTATTCACTAAACCTACAGACCGCACTAGTCTCCTCAATTTTAACAGTCCTCACCCATGGTCTCTCAGAGAAAATGTGTCGGTGGGACAATTCCTTTGCATTTAAATGAACTGCTCTGAAGTACAGGATTTTAAAAACAAGACACAGCCATCCTTCCAACTGGAAGATACAGAGCATCAAGGGAAGTTCATTTTGAAAGCCAAAAAATGAGCACGTAATATTCCTAGGCAGGCCTTAATTGTCATGCCTACCGAGCAAACTTCGGAAGCCTTGATCTGTGTCAGTACAAATAATTCCTCCTTGAATGAGATTAGAAAATCATTAATAAGAACTGGAGTACTTTGGCATCTAATAAATTATCCTTTGAGAAACCTTTATTTTGTTTTAAAAGGAACAGGGATATTAGAGACATTCTGGTCCACACAAAAACCATTGATTGAAACACTGACTGCCAGGACACATTATAGAGGATACTTCCAGTGGTAGGGCATTTTCCCTATAGAAACTGCTCCATTTGCAACCTTATAAAACACTTGAATACCCTAGACTTGGGACTAAGGACCCCTTCAGAGCAAAGAGCCCATATTCACTATAATACTGACCATGTGGTGTATCTCATCATGTGTCCATGTGGGTTACAGTGTGTAGTTATGAAGTCCCGAAAAATCAGGAACAGAACAAGTGAGCATAGGAGTACAATTCAGAGTAAAAAGGCCTCCACAAGATTGAAGACCCATTATCTTGAGAAAAATTACTACAACAGCAACCTTTTTTAGGGTATAATTGATAAACTCCAACACCCAACTAAGACGACCCAAGTCCTCTTTGAGAAAGAACAAAAATGGGTATATACGTTAGAGTCCAATAAAGTGAGACTCAAAGAAGGCATCCCCTTCACCAACTAAACTCCTAGATATCCCCATTTTTCTTCTATTAAAACAGCATCAGTAGGCCTGTGATGGCTCTATGCCCCTATACATGAGGAAAACTTGGCTGTGATCGCTCGGATGGATACAGATATAAATATATCTCTTAAGTACCAGGCAGAGGTTTACTTTGTTCAAAATCGACCTCATTACACCCCAAAAGAATTCTGGAGAAAAAAAAGTGGGTTTTTGGTGGTTGTAAGCTTTTACTTCTCTCTAGCCCCCCTTTCTTACACAAGGAAGTTCCTTGTATTTTTATAGGGGCATGTAAACATTCTGTATACATTTATTCAAGTCAGCCTGTACATATATATGAGAGGATGGTCCCCCCCCCATCATTTCACATTGTTGTGTGCACAAAAGATGCATAAATCAAATCTTGCTTTTGTATATACACAGAGTGGCTCTTTTGTTTCTATTGGTGTTGGCGCTCATCGACCTGATGCACACCTTGTTCCGAGTTGTGGTAGCAAGTGGGGGAATACAATCCTCATGATGCCCTCTCGATGTTGATCTCGCCAGAGACGTCATCAAGACGCCCCAGTCACATGAGATGCGTTACATGCTCACCAATATAAACTCCGCCCTCTGGCACCTTTTCGTGCAGCAAGCCAGGACTTGGGGTTTGGCGGTGTGAAACCCTTGGCATTGTAAGTAGACTTTCGCCTGTGATTACATAAGTACTTGGAGCCCTGGGGTAGTGCCCTTGTAAAACATTGATCTTTGCCTCATACCGGCCCGGGTTACCCTGTTTCCCTGAATTGACTATAGCCCATCGAGCAATATGAAGATCCATGACTACTTTAGACGTGATCATCTGTTTTTTGGGCATCAAGCATATAAATGAATGCTGTATGTTTTATTTTTGTTGTGTACATTTCTTATATGGCACATATCCATTGTGAACCCAGTGTGTGACTTCAGGGCAGAACCTGTGTTCCACACCCTGGGGAGATTCACTAATTACACCCATATGGTGAGAGAACATACGGTTGAGTGTGTGTTCGGTTAAAATGCATAGTTTTCCTCAGTTTGGTCTGTTTAGTAATAACGGCTATCAAAAAGCATTAATTACATATATTCCTTCAGTTGTCATGCTTCACAATGAACCATTTTTTGTCTGTGATTTTACATCAGTATGTTTTTTATATCTACAGATTCAGTGACTGTGAAGTGGGCTGCAACACCCAGACAGGCAAGTTGCCTTTGTTGAAGAATGCCATTAATATATACTCATGTTTGCTTCATTTTCGAAGCCTGTATCAACACCTTCATTTTGTGCTATGTGAAAACCATGGGCAATCCGAATTGGAACCCAATGGCTACACCATACATGCGCTTGCACATAACATGGAGTTCTGCTAACAGGCCCCGTACAGCCAATACACACTCAACATACACATGTGCAGGGACTGAGCTTGATTTTACCAAAGCAAACTAGTGGCTTTCCATCAACAAGGAAAAATACCATAAAAGCTCCACCACTAATCGCTGTACATGTGACAAGGATGCAGTCTGCAATGTTATGCCAGATTAGGGGTACTCTTGACACATTATACTTGACTTCAGAGTCAGGATTTTCATGTCTTGGTCAACGTTGGGCCTAGATTTCAGCACACATGCATGATTTTGTGGGGGCAGAGCCACAATTATGTCAGGATACAAGGGTCACTTGCAGTTAGGTAACTCGGGGTCGGGATGCACATCCATCTACCAAGCAGGAAACTTTCCTTTCCCAACATGGCTGAATTAGGCATTGCCAGGCACAGCTTGAGGAGATGGAGATGAAGTGGCTCATAAGGATTAGCCTTTACAAACGTCAGCAAATGAATGTCCGAATGAACATGAACCAAAATGTTTGTCTGAAACAAGGGCACTAAGAGCTTCTAATGTCCAAATAACATTCTACAGTGAATAAAGATAAGAATGCCTTCAGAGCCCAGTAAACTTTGACTGCATTTAAATTAGGGTACTCGTTGGGCCAGTGAACATTTTAGGATCCAAGCTACGAAGACATGAAAAGTTATCGTTTTCGCAACAAATTGAGAATCTGTTCAGTGACTCATACATGTTGCCTTAATAGAAGGCCAGCTTTCCGTAAACACTACATCTATCACATCATCTAGCTAGGTCACGTTTGAAGGGACTAATCTAACACTCTCTGACGGTGAGGGGTCTGAAGCTTTGGATTTAAAATAGGTCCACCTTGCCATGACATCTGGCTAGTCCAGTGCAATTCATCACCTGCAGTAACCTGTGCACTTGAGAGATGAGAAACACACAGTACAACCAGAACTTTAATGAAACATAACACATACAGAAGTTTCAAGCAGAAACTACCTTAAGTACCATCTGGTACTTTGGAGTTTCTAGTGGTCATGAATAAGTCCATTTGAGCGGTTCACCTTCAAAAGCACATATTATGCCATTAGTTGTTAGCCGTAGCTAGGCAGCTCAGATAGTCCTCCTGTAAATTGTTCTTTCCTGGCAAGTGGGCTGTCGACAAAGATCTTATAGTCCATTGCCTGACGTTGAGTCATTTTCATACCCATGCATAGGCATTTGGAGCCACATGTCCCCTCCTGTTCAGATGAGCATGGTAGTGGTTTTTATCTGCTTGAACGTGACCTAATTTACCCAAGAAGAATAGAAGGAAGGACAGGCTCTATAGGCATTAGCCCACTATGGTGGTCTTTTGTGAAGATTTGCCTGTGGCATTTGTCATTGCCATAATGGATTTGAGTACTGTGCACTTCAGAAACCCATCACAAAGCTGATGATAAGGAGGAAAACTCCAGAAGGTCCAATGTCAGGGTCAGAACATTCGATTTTCGGGCAAGTGTTTAGTTACTTGCATTTTGCAAAATCATAAACACAAAACAGTTTTCAGCAAGAGAAGAAGTATCCCTCCCTCATCTGTTGCAGTATTGAGAGGGTCTACCAATTCCAAACAGTCCTTCTTGTACTCTACACAACCTTCATAATACATTAAGCCTAGAGACTTTCTTACCGTGGTTTAGTCAGAAGTGGAAAAGTGGCCAACTCATCTCCAATCTGCTTTAATTCCTAAATAGGGGGCGAGGCTGGTTGTAAGTCAAGATGGTTGTGTTATTTTGAACATCTGTTTTTCGATCCTCTTGGCCACTTCTGAGCCCCGTTAAAGTGGAGCAGCCTTGGAATAACCCCTGCTAGGTGATAAGCCCCAAGAAGAGTCCATATGTGGTGGAAGGGAAGCCTTTGACCCACCATGGTACTCCACAAGTGAACTGCCTGAGCCGGTGGTGGCACTCTTTTTGGCACCCTCCCAGTGTGAGATGTGGAGTGGCTCTGGAGGCACCAGCTATCCTAAGACCAGAGGAGGAAGCAAGATTTTCATGGAGATACCGTAGCATAACTGGCACCCTGCAGAGGATGCCCTCACTGGAGAGAGAGCTTGTAGGCCCAGGAGCTGAGCTGGGGAAGTAAGGTATTTACATCCACAGATGTAGGTTGAGGCCCACATCTGAGCCCTGAATTCAGGCCTCAGCTGGGCCAAGGACCTAGCCTTGTGAGTAGCCCACTGGTGTTGAAAGCTTAGGCCTTAAATGGTTGCATCACTCAGACTGCAGAGCAAGGACTTTGTGGGAGAAATGGAGTAACTCAGTTGTGATCTTTGAGTTGACCTTGAGACTAGTGATTTGAGGAGGCCATGTATGGGGAAGAAAAGGTAGAAATTATTCCTTTTCTTTTTAGAGAGTTGCAATGAAGATTGCACAGGGGACACCCTCTTACAATCAACAAAGGAGGTGGTCATTGTGCAAGAGGAGAGGACTCTCTTGGCCCTACATAATATCTCAAAAGGAAAACAGTCTCTATTAGCTGGATTTGAAGGACTTGGAGAAACAAATGATTGGACTGTCCAGCAGGATGCTAACAGTGGAACAATAAATGTTATATGCCTTAGAGGGTCAAATCTTGAGTAGGCGAAAGCAGTTAACATGAATACCATTGGTCATTACTGGCCCTCAAGGTGAGAACTGAAGTGCTGGATGACCTGCAAATGTACATCACATCAGGATTTTGGGGATCTGTTGGGATTTGTGCAGAGCTACTGAGTATTCCAAAAAATGAGGGCCGATGAATTGTAGTGAAGGCTTTCAGGTTGTACGGTAGGTTGAATCAACACAGAGGAAAAGCTAGTGCCACAGTAATAGTGGTGATGAAATCATCTGAATTGAGGGATCCGATTCTGAGGGCAGGGATGTCGAAAAAGTAGTGAGTGGGTTGGGGTGTGGGGGAGGGTTGCAATGTCAACCAGCAAAGGAATAGTGGAGGCTCTAGGAAGAGAGAGTGTCGTGCCTCAACAGCTATAGCATAGATGTCATGAACTTCAAACTAAGCTGTTACCTAAACTCTCAAGGTGATTTCCACTCATCATGAGTCTGGTCGCTAGCCTGAGAGGTGCTTGAGTCAAGAGAGTGCATTTGAAAGTAATCTCTAACTCCTATTCCTGTGATGCTCCCCTGACTTTGTGATGCCTGGGCTCTGACTTTTGAAAACCAGAAATTATTCAAGGCATACCCTCCTTCAAAGCAACCTGCAAGAGTGATTTTGTCTATTAAGAGCGAGGAAAAAAGACACTTCCCTTTAGATGCATGCTTACATATAACTTACAAACATCAAAAAGTTGTGATCCGGACCGCACAGTCAGTTGGTCGGACACAGTCAACTTGCACTGCAACACTGAACCCAATCTTGAGAACTAAGAATGCTCAAACACGGACATAATTCAAGGATTAAGGTTTTAGAAAACACAGTAGAGCTGTGGAAGACATTTATAATTGGTGTGTGGTGAAAAAGGAACTAATACCACAGATATATGTGGCATCTGTACAGAGCACCAACTTCACTTCTGGGTGACAAAAGCACAGGTTTGCTAAGAAAATGCTTAGGCACATTTCAGTAATTCCTGGACATGTTTGTGAATGTGCAAGAAGAGGTATCAGAAACGAAAACTGTCACCATAAAATGTTCCTGTATTAAAACTAATAATGTTACTGTGAGAGAAGATATTCAAATAAGCATTGCATCCACAATCAGTAAGTGCACAACAGAAACTTACATTTGATTCCATTGCCAATTTATTCACCATATTTCCATTATTTAAATCAACAGCTTATGTTTCAAATTGTGAGCAAAATATCAAGTCATCAATGGGGACTTTGGGTACTTGTACTGGCTGTTTTGATACAGATTTAAAATATCAAGAAACAAAAAGTAAAACTATCCAATTTCAAAACTGTTCATACAATTAAAAGGTTCTGCTGAAACTCCCCAAAACCTATTCTACATATGGCATTTAGGTTTTCACAGATATTCTAGTCCACCCACAGGATTCTCTTAAAACATTAAAAAGCGCGAGACTGTCATTTCAAAGTGAGTCAGTCATTTGTAGTCCTTCACAGACATGCTAAATGTGCTTGATGTCAATGTTCCCTTTACCAAGAAAAGTACAAAACAGAGTTGGATATCAAAGTGAATTTGCAATGCAATGATGCGAGTAAGCTTATTCACAATTTGTAAACATATAAAGAGCCTTTCAACAGGTTTCCTACCAGTCAGATGTTTAGCACATTGTCAACAGATCTCTTGCCACTAACAACTATACTCACCACGATTTGGAAGATTCAGGCGTACTTAGCTGAAGTAGCCTGATACCAGACTGGTCTCTATTTCATACTTATATGTTCCCTTCGCTTTCAGATCTAATTGAACAACTGCCAAAGCTTAAACTAACCTCAGGTAGCTAAATAAAGCAGATATGGTTCAACATTTCAGTGATTCATACACTTTTAGCATCGTTAACAAAACGAAACTGAATGAAAAATGTTCACAGTTAAAACACAAGAATAATTTAAAGGCCCAGAAAACCTTGATTGTGACAAACAAAACAGAGGTATTGCATTTTAAAAGTGCATTCGGAAAATAAACCTGAAAAAGAATTGGCACCTGCAACAGGCAGCTCAATTTAATTTTACTTCATTATTTTGATATCACTGAACATGATTTGCTGGTCTATTTCAAGGAAAGCCTTGGAATTCACGAAGTATAAAAGCAGATTTTTAATGGAAGCCCAAAAATTGCAGTAACCAAAAATGATTCAAGTACTCCATCACTTACTTTTTATTTTAAAAAGTATCAAAAGTAATAAACAACCTGATTTCCTATTACAGTTCACCTTTTTATAAATAAAAAAAGCAAGGCGTCCTGCCCTTCTCTTCTAAAATTACACTAATTGTTATAGTTTCTTTTCACAGCGAGCTGATGCGTCTGTGTTTAGCACCTCAATCATTGTGCGCAATGTAGGAAAGGTCTCCGATATGGAAGGGAGGCTCTTGTAAGACGCAGGAAGTCTATAAAGGAAAAATAAAAGGTCAATGTTTACTTCTTTGAATAATGTACATTTTTTTTTTTTATTACAAATGTTTACTGCTCGGAGTGTGAACAATAGATACGCAGGTAATTACGTTGTGTATCAAAAAGGAATGTGTGTTTTTTTTCTGAACTGTAGCTCATCAAGATTAAAACGTATTAATACAACTACATCAACTGTTGACTAGTCTACTAAAAGATTTATTAGGAAAATACACTCGAAACACTAAGACGGTTACGTTTTAGACTGAGCTTCACCCATCCTTTTATATGTAAGTTAAAACACATCAGTTTTAATCACATTGTTATTTTCACTGTAAAAATGGACAACCTTCTAATAGTTTGAATATTTAAACACAGAAAATAATCCCTGCCTACAAACGAAAAGTGCTTTTATTTGTTATTAAAAATCTGAAATACAGTTAATCATGTTTTAAAATAACTTGCAAATTTAAACGGTTTTGCTTTATGGATCTGGGTTGACACAGGTTTACCTGCTTGCAAGACCTCATGTAAACAAACAAAAATTGGACATTTAGATCAGCTCCCTTCTGTCACTGGTTGCTCTAGGTCAGCTCTCTTGAGCAACTGTTTGGTTGATGTGTTCTTCACTTCTTAGGAGTATTGTGCAGGTTTAGAATTTGCAGTGGTGATTAGCAAAGATGGTAATATCTGGGGCTAAGCTCATGAGAAGACAGCCTTCAGTCCGACAGAGGAGAGTCTCTTTGGATCTTTCCTTTAAAGTGATCTTCTCAACATTTGATAATGCGAGCTCAGTGCAACACTCTGCAACACCTATATAGTCGGCTTCGGACAATAGTGATGAGTAGGGCTCTAGATCAGGTCTTTGCCACCTGGTTACTTGCTTTTGTGAGCTGTGGGTTCCACAGGACTGGATGACAAGGGCATCTGACCCAAAAAGTGTATTTTGTTCTCTCCAGAGAGTACTGGGAGATAGTTTTCCTGGTGGTTGTGGTTAGTGCAATCCTTTTGTTTAGACTATTACACCTGGGTGAACCATACAGGATACATGATTGAGAGGTTTGAGAGTCTCTTTGGGCTCAATACACATATGCAGGAGGGTCACGAGCTCACATAACACTTTTTACTTATTTCCTCATGTGTCTTTTCTCTCAGTCTTATATGTTTCTGGGATACATACGTGTGTAGAGCACCTAGCAGTACAGGGCAATGGAGCAGGCGTTTCCCCCACTGCCTTCCTTAGGGACTATGGAGGTCCGTCATTATGGCAGAGTGAGATAAATCTTGCCCCAGTCAATTACTGAGGTTTTCAGTTCACAAGTTCGAATTCATGCTAGCCCAATTCCGTTTGTCATGTATGGGTTTGTTACCAGCTTTCTGTACGATATGAATGGAAGAAAAATGTCTGTCAATGAAATGTACAAGTGGCTGTCACCTTGAAAGGGTTTAAGTGCAAGAGACTGAGGTCAGCATTACAATCATAACGAAGTGGATGTGGACACATAAAAGCAAAGTTTGTTGTTTTCAGATTACTCTGGTGCTTCTTGATACAGAGTGTGAAGGGGATTTTGGCAGGGAATTTTTAGGAACCCACAACTTATTGACAAATTAATCTGTGAATTTGTGGTGTTATGGAGGAGCGAGTAGATAAATAAAATAAATAGTCAATAAATGGATATGTGACTTAGATATGTGAATTTGCAAGGATAAATTACACAGTGCATGCATGATGACTGAATGCCTAAAGTCAATAATCAATGAAGCTGCGTTTTCAGACCGAATTGTCTTGCTTTACCAATGCATTTTTGGATATATTTTACAGAATGTATACAATATACTTAGCAACATTATACTGCCAGAGAATGTGCACATAATGGTGTGTAAGAAAGCTACTAACCTGGATAATAATTGTTATCCAGGCTACTGTATCTATCTGCATATGCTTAATTTTTTTATTAGCTTTTGAACATTTACTGAAAGCATTGGGAAACTATTGCTCTCCTTCACCAGCAGGTGGCACTGGCTTTTTCCTGGCACTGGACGTACCACAGGTCTTGCAACACTTGAGCCTTATGGCACTCCCTCTATGCCCCGAAGTTCCTCGTCTATTAGTTTCAAGCCCTTAGAGGCAGAGGCAAGGACAGCATCACATCCAACATGAGCGTGTAACGCAAACTAAGAGGGAACATTATTACTTTCAGAAGTGTATGACGATTCTATGGGACCGAGTGCAGGATCAGTGAGGAATTCTGCAGGAAGACGCAGTATTCACCGGAAGAACAAGTTACTTCAGTAATGCTTTATCTGGTAGAGACTATGTAGCCACAGATTTCTTACCTTAGAATTATCCCCAGGAGTCAATCTAGATCGAGAAACTTTTCTGAGCAGTTCTTCCTTCAGTCAGCACCATAACTTCAACATCTCCAGAGAGAAGGCTCAAAAACCCATATCACTTTCCTTGTTACAGTACTAAATTGAAGCCATGTTGTCCATCAGAACCTGAAATTCACCTGCCTTTGATGGAAGGCAAAAAGGTAATGAGAGCCAATAAACTAGCACATCGATTTGAACAGGCTTATGTATTGGCACACATCTGCTGGAGACCGTAGGATCCTGGTCGCCACATCGTCCAGGGGAGCTACTCAGCTAAGAGAGAATACATCCATTAACATTGTAATTTATGATTGGTCTGCAGCAATGTCTTCTTTGCCCCCCTCCATTGGATCCAGATGCCAACTGACAGGCAAAATGAAGGGTTTTGAAGACTGAAGATGAAGATGACTGGTGCTGCTGCTGATCTTGAAATTTGACACTGCCTATGCCTTTGACAGTATGAAACGTCTATGTGGGATGCTGGAGAGCCACAGATTGAGGAAGGAAAGGCCCCTGGAGTAACCACAAAACATTATGTACCACTGGTGCAATTGGTAGTCCCAAGGCAGAGCTGAAGCCTGGCTGTATTTGACATATTCCAGACACCATTCTTTCTTTGATCAAGTGTAGCCTAATAAAACAGCATATTCATTAACAATAAATGGCCCCCTCCTGATACCCAAAGGAGCACATCCAGGTATGTTTTCTGATAATTACACTGGAACCAAAAGCACAAACTAATTCTGTGGGGTCCAGGCCAAAACTTAAATCTCCTTCAATCATTTCTGTGAAGGCATTACATAAGTTCTTTGGCAGTGAAAGAAGAAACTTGTGCACCATATACTAGAGGAGCTCACTGTTGCCATTCAAAAGGCACACAGCATTCAAAGAGCCCAGTACCAGGTTGACTAAAGAAAAAACTTTCCTGCCCATTGTGTCTCTTGGATTCCACGTCTGGAGAAGATCCAGGAAAACAGAGTTACCTTACAAGTGGAGATGTACCACAAAGCTCTCTGGAGTGGGATGTGGAGACAAACATATTGGATTACCAGAACCCAGTTAATGTCATCTACAAACGGGGTGAATCACCATCAGTCAAAAATGATATGATTGGGTCAACCACAGCCTTGTTAAAAGGCAACAGAGGTCCTGCCATAGAAAGTCCAGGTTGCAAAATCTTTGTAAGAAGTCTTGTTAGTGGTGAGGGGTAATTAATTTGTGCACTTTTATCACCCTCCAAACCGCAACAACCTAAAAAAGTACATTTTAGAGCAGTTGGCAGCCTCAAAGGGGAATCAAGGACAGATTCCGGAGCAGTATCCAAAACACTCAGATTCTGTAAACAGAGATATAAGCCTGTAACGAGAAGTAAGGTATCTACCTTATCATTGTCAACATGTTGTGCAGGGTGAAGACACTGTACTGCACCAGACTCATCCTCCCACAGTGTCAGAAAAATTACATGGAATGACTGCGCATCATTGCACCTAAGAGTCCATTGCTGGATTATTGCATTGATACAACAAATAAGGAAGAAACGATAACCCATTGAAAATACTGAAAGGTAGCACTTTCACTTATCTTTATACGTTTTCTTAGCCTTGAGGAAGGGGCATGGCCCTGAAACAGGTGTTGGCTGTAAAGAATTGTGAATAATGAAAGAAATGTGTGGATCTGCCGCAACAATGGAATCTGATGTTTTTTTTTAGTTTTTTTTTTAAGAAGACTTTTGGAGAAATAAAGTGGAATGTTTACTAAGAAAATGGCATTAAGACGTTTTTCAATTCTGTTCAACTCCTAAAAAGTAAAGAGATATCTATATGTATGTATGTGTGTGTGTGGTGTGTGTGTGTGGTGTGTGTGTGTGTGTGTGGTGTGTGTGTGGTGTGTGTGTGTGGTGTGTGTGTGTGTGGTGTGTGTGTGTGGTGTGTGGTGTGTGTGTGTGGTGTGTGTGGTGTGTGTGGTGTGTGTGGTGTGTGTGGTGTGTGTGGTGTGTGTGGTGTGTGTGGTGTGTGTGGTGTGTGGTGTGTGTGCGTGTGTGTGTAATCTTACCTACTGGAGGTCGTCACTAGGTAGTTTTAGTCAGGACCTGGTTTCCAAAGATGGATTTTTTGTTTTGTTACTAACTTTTGCAGTTTCACAAATCTTCGCAAAATTTTCAAAACTATTTTGCCACTCACTCCAGCTCCTGTCTTGAAAGTTTTGGGTGATTCATCAATCTGGGGCCAAGAAAAATGAGGGGGCGGGGTCTCAAAACATGTTTTTCCCATGCAGTTTCCACACAGGGAATCTGAACATGACTACAGCCAGACCACTGAATGGAATTACAATAAACTTGGCAGAAAGCTACAACTTGGTCCAGAAAGAGTGCCTTTTGTAATTTTGTCCAAATCCTTTCAGCCAGAGTCCGAAATAAATTACAAAAAAGTTAAGGAGCCAGGGTAGGAATACCCTGACCTCCTAGGCCTGATGGTGGGGTCCTACAGGGCCAAAAATGTTTTTTTTTTTCTCCATTTTTGCTGCAAATTTGCAGTGGATCCACAAATCCGCAGCAAACATTTAAAAAAAGAACAAGCATGGTCTCCTGTGCTTATTTTTGTCTAAAGCCCCCCCAGGTGGGGGTCATGTCACGGGGGAAATACAAATATATATATTTGGGAGGGGGTGCATGCATCCCCCCCCCAGTCCCCGACCGTGCTTGTTTATGATGAGGTTGGGCCACCTGATCCCCATTATGGAGCCATTAATAGCCCTGGAAGACCCCATCGCCCCCTGGGCCGGCTCCAGCTATGTCCTGGGGTGCCTAACCCCAGGACATAGTGGTTTCCCTGCCTGCACTGTTGAGGGCAGGGAAACCTCTATTTGCTCTTGCTTGGCCAGAGCAATTTTGAAGTTCCAGCCAAGCAAGAACAAACAGTAAGTTCACTAAGAAAGGACTTTTCTCCTGCCCCTAGATGAAAAAATTGATCCACCATGCAGGGACGAGCATTTTTTTTGCTGCTCCTTGCATGCTGGAGCAATGCTGGCTGCCACTGGAGGCGAGGAACTGGCTGGGACCGCAGGGGCATTGGTGCTCCCCTGCCGTCCCCAACAGCCACACACTGCGTGAGGCCAGGGCACCCACCATTGACTGGCTGGGCCCTGGGGCTGAATTCTGCTCGGGGAGGTGGCCCAGCAGGCCCCTTCCTCTTGCTATAATTGGCCGGGCCTCAGGGAATGGGGTCCCCAGGGCTGAAATCGTTCCAGCCCCCTTCCCCAATCAAGAATTGGTGGTCCCGGGTGTTTGAGTCCCCTGGGCTGAAATCAGCCCATGACTTGTTCATAATTTTGCCACATTTTTTTGAATCTGCATGAACCGAGCTTAAAGTGCTTACAATGTGCCGTATTACAGAGATTATTACATTTTTTTATTTATTTTTTTACAGTTTAAAGTGTTAGAGTGGAGTCAAAATTTCATATGTTAAACTTTGACATCCACCCTTCATTTTAGGAGCAAATGACTCCCGCAACAAATGAAAAGCAAGCACTTGATTTGTCTTCTAATCCTGAGAACAAAGTGAAAGAAGGGAAGGAAGCCACCGAGATTGGGAGGAGCCCAATTCCAGGCACAAGGGGTAGAGTGAGGAAACCATGTAGACACAGAACTGAGAATAACGGAAGTCATTCATTTAGGATTACTTTTCACAATCCAAATCTCAAATTTGTAAAATAACAAAATGAATGCAAATACCACTTTTAGACATTTTCCTTGTCTTTATTTTTATTCATGAATGTCCAAAATGTGCTCTCAACACTGTGACACCTTCTTGAAAGCAACATTTTGTTTTTTTGTATATACTCTCTTTAGCCAAAATAAATAATCGGCAAAAAATTGACAGGGGGTTGTTTAGGCGAGCCTGGCTGGCAAGATGGGTGAGCAGTTGCACTTAACCAGTGCTCCCGACCCGCCAAATGCATCCCACATCACCCTCACTACCCAGACGAGCGTCCGAGCCCCAGATGCCCTGCACTCGGTAGCTGAAATCGATAGACACAGCCACTGAACATTTTTGTGGCCCTTAACGCCTCTTTGTAAGTCATCGGCAGGGAGGAGGGCGGAGGACTACAGGCACTGGGCCGAAGACACGGGGTTTCGCTGGGCCTGCCTGGAACCACTGGACGGGACCAGCTGGAGAAGCGGCTGAGGGAGGGACTCTCCGAGAGTTGAGGGTGCTGAGAGCACTACACTTGGGCCGCTGACTGTATCCAGTCCAGGACGGAATACATATCGGGCCAACAGTGGGGAGGGCCCTCTGAGCACTCAGCAGTGCACCGGCTTGGGCCAACAAGGTGAAGCGCTGCGCTGTGGCCACAGAGGCGCTTCACTTGCCACAACCCACTAGCTGAAGCCGAAGGAAGGTGGTGAGCCTGGGCCCCCGGAGATGCCACAAGTCTACTGGCAAGGTGAGTGGCCTGGAGACCTTCTCTGACAAGTGCAGAGACTTGGTGGCGCTCAAGTGATCCCAGGCGGAGCTCCAGGCTCCGGCCAAAAGAAGCATTATACAGATAACAGGGTTTTGTTTTAAGCAGAAGCATGTTATTGCATTTGTTTTCTAAAAAAGGTAACAGTACTTAAGGGGCAATGTTTAAATAGGTCTAGACATATTTAAACATTGCCATCTTTATAAAATAATTGTGAAAAATTCTGAGGGGGGCCCAATGATTTTCATTTTTTAACTGGGGGGGGAAGGGGGTGCGGCATTAGAAAGTTTGGAGACCACTGCTCTAGAGGGAGGGGGACAAGCACCTATAGTGTTGAGGGGGTGACGCTCTCCCGCTCGCCTGGCCTTCTTCTCCTGGGACAAAGCTGACTGCATGTCTGAGCAGCGAAGATAAGGCCCTATGGTGTGACAGGGCCCTTAATTTCATGAAATGAGGGGTGCAGAGGTGCATGTGGCTTGTGGTACTGCTGGGGGCAGAGTGGAGGCCTGTGGAGCAGTGAAATGTGATCCCACACTGAAATATGTAGTACGGAGTACCTGCACGTCGTGGTGAGTGTTCGGGGCACTGAGACTAGACCTGCTTGGTGGCTGGGTCTACGCTCCCCTATGCCCCCCCCAAACGGCCCTGTGAGATCTTCTTTGCACTGAGTCCTGAGGGTTAAGACATTCCCCACCACCATAATTGGAGAACCGCAGGCGAGGCAGATGAACTGTGACCCTTAACATCTGTACTGCTCACATTGCTGGTTGCCCGTGCCAGGAGCTGGTGACCCCCTCCAGCTTGGACTCACCCATAGAGACATTGCAGCTGACCTCGGGGGTGACATTCCTCCCATGGATCGTGATGGTCCGACATAAATAAAAAAAAGAACATACTGCCCAAAAAACCACCATGGACCAGTCTGCTGCCCAAACCTCTACGGAAGTCCTACAGATGGTGAACCATGGTGACCTGCAGTCTCCACAGGTGCCCAAATTCTGGCAGCCATTGAAGCATTCAGTGCCGCAACACAAAGTAAAACTGATGCAATAGCTCTTGATGTGAATTTGCTGCGTGCAGATGTCCAGGAAGTGACGGAAATGTCAGTCGAAAATGAGAAGCAAGTCAGTGAACTTCAATCAGAAATGCAGTCGCTTAAAGCTACAATGGCAGTGCTGGAAACCCAGACACGGAAGATGGAACTACGGGCAGAGGATGCGGAACGAAGTGCCCGTAGATGCAATCTGACATTGGTTTGTCCCAATGTTTTGTGGCAGGACGAGCCCATGGATCCCCCGCCTCCTCCTAAAACCATCAGTGCCAAGATACTTTACTACAGAGACCGTGATGACTACAGTGTGTGTGCAGAAGTGGAGATCCCACCTTTGATAATCATGTCATCTGGATTATCCCAGGACAAACCACATCTGTTCAGCAACAACAGCAGACCTTTGGTGGGGGAAAGAAGAAAAGTTGAGGGTGGTGGGACTCCAATATATGCTATTGTACCTGGCTAAACTCAAAGTGCTCCACGATGGCAGTGCACATTTCCTCACATCGCCGGAAGACGCATGGGATTGCCAGGAGATTCACAGGGTGGCAGGACTGAGCTGAGGGGAGGGGGCAGGGAGGTGCCAAAGGCAGATCAGGAGGTGGCTGGGGGATGACACCGAGACACAGAAGGAAATGCAGATGGAGGTGACAGTCTGGTTCTGGGTCTTGGGTGGTGGTCTGAAAAGATGGCACACTGGACTTGGAGCAACACAACAGGAATGTGGACAAGCCAGGGCCCTGGTGGAGTCGGTCACATCTGCTGAGTCAGCCAGGACAGGCTCTTAATGACTGGAAGATTCACTGCCTACCAATGCTGAACTTGCATGGAATTCACATTATCATTGAGGCCTTTCCTGTCTGGGGGCGGGCCGAGAGGAAACTTCCAGTCAGAGCTGTCTCCTTTATGACTAATGTCCACAGCACTGATAAGACTGCACAGCTGAATTTCACCATACATGCTAGGGTTCTATGTCTAGGCCCTAATTGACAAGTTTAACAACTTATCAAGACGTTTTACTGTGCGGTGATGTCTACGGGGCTCGGCCCCTGGGGAGGGGTCACTCTGCAAGCTGGGTTTTCTACGCATGTTAGATTGTCGGCGCTACCCCCACCCCAAGTACCCCTACCCCTTAGTGTGAGTGATACCCTTCCCTGAGAGTGCCTGGGGTGGTGATTAGTGCTGTTGTGTGGGCATGGGACTGTTATGTATGCAAGTATGTAGGGACACCATAGAGGTAAACCTGGAGCGGAGGCCTGCAGTTGCGACCTGGGTCATTGTTTTGCCTTTCGGAGACAACACAGTTTATAGTGAGAGATTGTTCTCAATATTTTCGCACAAAAGTTCATGTTAAAGCCCTTTTGGGAGGATGCAGTGTGACATACTAGGGAAAACGGTATTAGGGAATAGAGTGTTTAACCGGGAGGGAGGCAGGAGTTTAGTTATTTAAGTAAAGTGGGGGACTTCACTTGTTTTCTCACGTGGAATGTGAGAGGCCTGGGCACTTTCATAAAAAGTTATAGGATACACACCTACTCGAGAAGCACATGGACCCAAATAGCCAAGTTGCAGGAGACACACTTGACAGAATGGCAAGCTCAGAAATGACTAAAAAAGGTAGAGGGGGAAGTTGTATTCATCAACTTATTCTTCCTATGCTAGGTGAGTTACTAGATGGGTGGTACCTGGGTGCCCGTTGCAGCAGCTCAGTTACATACCCAACATTGAAGAGAGATACATTGTGCCTACTTAATGTCTACACCCTCAATACAGATGACGGAGACCTTTTTCCATCTTTACAGAACAAACTCTTACATTATGTGCACAAGGCCATTATATGAGGAGGAGAGTTTAACTGCGTGCTTGACAGTAGGCTAGACTGACACCTGCCAAGATTGGGTGCCAAACCCACCATGACTGCCAGTTTAACTCAGACTATGCATAGACTACAATATAGAGCTATATGGCGAGAACTTCATTTGATGGCGGCAGAGTTGTCCTATTACTCCTCGACTCAATGCTCAAAGCAGACTGGAACAGTTCCTTACTACAACAGGTGGGGTGCTGAATATGCAGGGGGTAAGCTACCAGGTCCAGTTCCTCTTGGACCATGCCGCCTTGCTCCTGGATTGCGATGTGAGCAGGCATGGCCTTCGAGTGTCACTGTGGAGAATCAGACTGAAGGCACTGTGGGACGCAGAGTTCAAGGTGGACATACAGTTGGCCCTACAGGGCTATTTTGCGTTCAACTGGACCTCCATGAAGTCACAGGGTATTGAATGGGGTGCATGCAAGGTAGTGATTGGTGGGGAATGCCTTGGAAAAAGATATGGGACACAGAGAAAAAAGGGCTTACTGAAGGGCAGCGAGGCCCAACTGACCCAACTCCAGCAACAGTCAAGAGGACTCTGTGATAATCTCCTTGACAAAGGCGGGTGGTCAGGTAGTAGTGGGTCAGACTGCTATCAATTTGACACTGTGGGACCATCTGATGGAGGTCTACACGGAGCCCTTCAACAGGTCACAGGACACGGATGCATTTCTAGAGGAAATTGAAATCCCCCGTTTGAGGGCGGAGGACAGGGAAGACTTAGAGGGAGATATTCAACTTGATGAGCTCAGGGCGGCACTCCCAGATATGGAAAGGGGGAAGTCCCCAGGCCCAAGGCCTCCCCAGTAGAGTTTTACCAGGCATACACCACTGACCTCTTGCCCAAGCTCCTGGACAGACTCCAAGAGACAAAAACAGTTGGGGGTTTTGCCTGATCATATGCGGGAAGCGCTTATAATCATGTCGCTGAAACCCAGTAGAGACCCCTGTGAACCGGGATCATACACATCACTGTCCATGCTTAACATTGATGTCAAGCTATTGGCGAAGGTCCTAGCAACACGGATATGTGAGGTGGTCTCCAGAATGGTCTATACAGATCAGTGTGGGGTCATGTCAGGCAAAGGGCACGCACATGTACCTAAGGAGACTTTCTCACGTCTTGCATGCCACCAGAGATACAAGAATAGAGGCACACTGGTGGCTTCAGACATAGAAAAAGCCTTTGAAAGTCTATCCTGGATGTACCTCTGGGAAGTGCTCCAAAGAATTGGATTTGCCTGTTATACTTGGCACCCAGGGCACAAGTGCGCCCAGGCCATGTAGTATCAGAGGCTTTCAACACTGGGATAGGCACAAGACAAGTGTGCCCCCTGTCACCACTCCTTTTTGCCCTCGCCATGGGGTCCCTGGCAATTTATCTGAGGGACAAACTGGGAGACACCACCCATGTAGTATCCATGTATGTGGGCGACACTCTCCTTTATGTGACTGACCCCATCCACACTGTTGCGTAACTACTACAACTTATAATGCACTTTGGAAACGTCTCAGATCTCCAGGTTAACTGCCACAAAACAGTGCTGTTTCCCATGGCAGCATTAGCCTCGTGCTAGGTTACGGATCTCCCAACAGTGGGCCTCCCTTGGGAACCATTTTTGATTCCTGGGAATCCAGGTGACGCATGACGACCTTATGCAATACGATCTGAATATGGGCCGCATGGTGTGGGATCTCACTTGTGCCATGAAATTTTGGAGGACTTTGCCGTTGTCGGTCATGGGACGGGTGGCCCTGGGCAAAATGATTCAGAGTCCTGACGGGTACACCGTTTATAGTATCACAGGCAGCGCATGCCTGGGAGAAGGCGGTGATGCATGTTTTCAAACATGCACTGTAGGCAAAAATGTTCCCCCTCTGGTCACTCTGGTAGCTCACTCCTTTTTTGTGACAGAGAGACTCCATGAATGTAATGCCCTGGATAGCAGGAAACTTCTAAAACCCAGGTGGTCTATACCTGAACAACACATTTATAACATTAGCCGAATATGGTGAGCTGTTTCTTGTTGGCCAGGGACAGTTTTTACAGCATGCAGCCATGGCATGCACGGCCCCTGATGTATGGATTAGTTACCCTGATTAGACAGAGGGATTCCAGGTGCTGAGTGTTATGTTAGACCCAGGTTCACATAGGGGCCTTATTTCTCTCATTTAGGAAGCCCTGAAGGGAGGCAGTCAAATCGATATTACTAAGGCCCTTATTATGAACATAGCGGTAAATACCATTCCCCACCATGACGACTCTGAACAGAATCCCGCCATTGGCGGTGAACAGAAACCCGCCATATAAAGATGCAAAAATCGGAATCCGCCAAAATTTTCACAGCCACCAGTCACCGCCAGGACATTGTCGGCGGAAATGCAGGACATCCCACCCTGCCACAGCCGAGCACACAAACTCCCCGCCCTCTAAATAATGATGCACAAATCAACGCGGCGGTCAGTGGAAGTTGAACGACCATTGGCGGTACAGACCACCACGGCCAGCAATTGAACCCAACAGTAAGAATTGCACACATTGGCAAGTTTGAAACCCACACACCTGACACACATCCACAACATTATAAAACACTCATAGACACACCCCACAATCCTTTGCATAGCGAATAAGACAACTGCGAAAGAGAACACCACAAGCAGACACTGAACGTCACAATACACAAATCACACACCCAACCACACAACAGCACCCTCACCTAGATCCACACAACACACCACTCAACACGCACCATGGCACCCCCAAACACCCGTGCTTTACAGAAAAGGAGCTAAGGACCCTGGTGGGCGAGATACTGAAGGTCAAGCCACAATTATTCGGGGCACAGGTCCAGCACACACCCATCGCAAGAAAGATGGAGTTATGGCAGACAATAGTGAACATGGTCAACACAGTGGGACACCATCCACGCACGAGGGACGGCATACGTAAGAGATGGAATGACCTGCGTGGGAAGGTGAGATCCATGGCATCGAAGCACAACATTGCAGTCCAGAAGACTGGGGGAGAACCTCCACCAAAACCACCCGACTACACTGACTGGGAGGAAAAGGTACTGGCCACCGTGCACCCTGAAGGCCTCACTGGACTCACTGGAGGAATGGACTCGGGTAAGTCGTCTACAATTACCAATTACACACCACACCTGTAATGCATGCACCACCCCACCCTTCCAACATACACCAGGTCCACTACCCCACCCAGGCCATAATCAGTACAGCCAGTCACCCTGCATGCCCACAAATCCATCAACAGGCCCACATACCTCCCCCTGTGCACAGCCACCCACCCCTGCAAGGAATCACAAAGGCACTACACCACCCACAATGCACCACCACATCCTAAGCAAAATGCAATGGCAATCTCAGAAAGGCACCCTGCATTGTCAAAAAGTGAAATTCCTGCACAAAACAGCCCAGCCCTGTTCCCCCACCCGATTATGCAACTGTAGCAGACATGTCCATTCCCCCCAACAGGCACCACCACCCATGCCACCCTGACGGACAGGACAAGGAGTGGCAGTGCCCCTCATGGAGACAGAGGCACCACCCAGGGCACTGGAGAGGGAACCCTGGACAGTGAGGAATGCCCTGGCCCCTCACACAGTCCTGGACTGTCACCATCCAGCAGCCCCACCCAGGACACCACTGACACCCCTACCACCCAGCCACCAACATCAGGCCAAGGCAACCGGCCCCACACCTGTGTATTCAGGCCACAAACTGGTGGAACACCCCCTACCAACAGGCAGGAAGACGATGGCCTCAGTACAAGTGGTACCGCCAGACCTGTGCAGGGGACACAGGCACAGGGGGCTAGGCCCAGTGGGAGGGCATCAGTGGCCCAGGGGGGAGGTCACAGGATGGATGCTGCAGCCCAGGACGTGATCTCCGAGGTCCTGGGAGCATACCACCATACCCAGGACAGATTAGCCCAGATTGTTGCCACCCTGAAGCAGAGCGAGAGGCTGCTGAGAGCCAAACACCAAGAGACCATGGAAACTGCACAATGCCACCATGGCCACCATAGCAGGTGCGCTGCTGCACCTTGTCCCAACCCAGCCTGAGACCCCCACAGACCAGGAAGCCCCTACTACAGGCCAAGATACTGACTGGCCAACAACGGCATCAGCAGTAGCAAATGGACTTGTGCCACCATCCCAGGACAGACAGGAGACCTGCACCTCAACCCGTAGAGGCCAACACCAGGCACCCAAACAGTCCCTCAGGCCCAGCTATGGCACTGGAACGCCTGCCAAGACCAAGGCCCCCTCTAAGAAGTGACTGACAAGAACTGTCCTACAAGTGTGCCACTGAACCACCGTCCACACCTTGCAATAACAATCCCAAAAACTTTAAATAACAGATGGACTTATTACCACTGCCAACAATCGCTGAGACCATGTTGCCAATATGGACATCCACCAGTAGCCAACTTCCATTACTGTAAAGAGCACCATAGCATCCCTGGCACCAAATAAAAAAAAAAACTGTTCACCAATGTAAATGTCCCCCGTCATTATGTTGAATGAAAATGAAGTGTGCATGCAATTGTCCCTGAAATCATTTATCCATATCATAATAGCAGGAACGTCACCCCACGCATAACGTGGTTGTGCCAACAGAATTGTCAAACAAGTTGTCCATAATGTCACATGTTCCATGCAAACCTGGTCACAGGGACAATGTCTATAGACCCAACACCCCCATAGAGGATAAGGCATACTGACAGTATGCTGCACAGACAGCAACAACATCAAATAGTACCACTTAGTTACTGGAAGTACAGTTGCATCAGTTGGTTCCTGGAGTGTACATCTTCCCCCTCCTCATCATCACAGTCACTCTCATCCCCTCTCTGAGGAAGCTGGTCTGGATATACAGCACCCTCCTCCTCCTCCAAGAGGGGAATAGATTTCCTCACAGCCACGTTGTGCAGCATACAACCACTATTCTACACGCCTTTTCAGGCTCATAGGCCAGGGACCCCCCAGATATATGGAGGCAACAGAATCTAGCCTTCAGGAGACCTATTGTGCGCTCTATCACCCTGCTAGTACGTCCATGAGCCTCATTGAAATTCCACTCTGCATCTATCCTAGGATTCCTCACTGGTGTCACGAGCCAACGCATGTTGGGGTATCCAGAATCATCAAAAGGGGGCAAAACAGGACTGTCACTGACAACCCTCATTTACAGACAGCCTGGCTGTCTGCTATGTGCCAAAAAGTGTCAGAAACACTTACCTATGATCCATCCTCTGTCCCCTTGTAGTTGTTCCATCATGTGTGGCACACTGCTGTTCCTCAGCACAAAGGAATCATGGACTGATCCAGGGACATGGCATTCACATGTGAGATGTACTGGTCTGCAGTACACACCAATTGAATGTTCATGGAGAGAAAGTTCTTCCTGTTTCTGTACACCTGTTCACTTACTCGTGGGGGGATGAGAGCTATGTGAGTTCCAGTGATGGCACCCATCACATGGGGCATGTTGGCATAGGAGTCTGACTTGATGGCAGGGAGGTCAGCACTTTGGAGAAACCTCACGTGTCTGCAGGTGTCGTACAAATACATTCAGAAATCTGGATAGTATAATGCTAAACACTGGCTGTGAAAAACCTGCGCCCATGCACACTTTCACTTGAAATGAGCCTGTGGCCAGGAAATGGAGTGCAGAGAGCACTTGCACTTCAGTAGGGATGCCATGCTGTTTCAGATTAGCCAGTCTCCAGTAATGCACAAAGTTCATGAATAGTAGCACAGGTGAATCCGTAATTGATAATGATGTGACGCTCCACCATGGTCCCCAAATCAACAAGTGGTCTATACACCGATGGGGCCCTCCCACGCCACATGGGTCTGTACCTAGGAGTGGAGAACACATGTGAGGAACACACATACATCTGACCACAATGTTAAATGTTCAGCACTGCTGGCATACCAGTCGACGACACATATGCATAGTAGTATGTGACATGTCCTCAATGATACAGGAGGACTGTAGTGGTGAATACATTTATATTTATTAAAGCCTATGGGGGTTGGGGACAATAGGGTCTGCATGGGGCAAATGAGGAAATAATAACTTCGTAGTAATGACCAAAATGTCTGCCCCCTGTAATCTAGAAATGCTGCAGTGGAAGTGACCTCGTACCGCTAGCGGTTGTCGTAATAGCGTAAGGCGGTGTTCACCGCCGTGCGATCATTCATTGGTTAACATGGTTGTCAATGGGGATTTTTAGCGTATCATGATCGCCACCGGTGGTGACGGTGCACACCGCCACGGAGTGTACGCCATCTCGTCACCCAAACTTCACTTGACTCCTGGATTACGTGCATGCAGGTACTCCACTGAGTGTGCTGCTGTGTCCTGCCTCTGGTCCTGGAAATGGCACGAGAAGCAGGGTAAGGGCTCCGTCCTTCACCAGCGAGGAACTGGACAAACTTGTGGACGGGGTCCTGCCCCTGTAAGCCAAGCTCAACGGTCGACCAGAGGTACAGGTGAGTAGGTGGATTTGGGGGCATGGATGTGTGTAATGTTTGTAGATGGCTGTAGATGTGTGCACATATGACACTATACAGTCGTGGGATTCATGACATACTGCGTGTGTGAGGTCGTGTTATGCTGTTGTAGGTGTCCGTTGCATAGGGAGGTATAGCCAGCTGTATCTAATGAGCATTGTCAGACCTCGGTGTTACTTTTTCTGTGTCACCCATATAGGTCAGCGCCCATCAGAAGAGGGGACTCTGGCATGCCATTGCCAGGGAGGTGCGGACCCTGCGGGTCTACAACCGGCGGAGCACCCACTGCTGTGGGAGGAGGACCTGCGGCGATGGGCAAGGAAGACCTACGAAACCCAGCTGGGAAAGTCCTCCCAACGAGGAAGGGGTGCCCGTAGGGCACTGACCACCCTAATGAGGCGGATTCTGGCGGTGGCTTATCTGGACCTGGATGGGCGCTTGAAGACTGCACAGCAGGCACAAGGGGGTGAGTACAGAAACCATTGTATGCCTCCTTGATGGATGTGTGAGTTGGCTGGGGTATGTATGCTGTCCCCCGTGGGGAGTTGGATTGTAAGTGTCAGGTCTGCAGTACTTCAGGTCCTTCAGTGATGTTGGAAATGGCTGTAGAGCAGGGTTGTGGCCACTAGTCAGGTGCATAGCCATGTGTATAGCGGTAGGTGCTGCATGGTGGAATATTTGCAGGGTGGGTGTATGTGTGAACCAGTTATGTACCTCCATTCAGCTATTAACAAGTGTCTCTCCTGTTTTGTCTCCCCATCCCTGTTCTCTTGTGTTGTCTGTGTACCTCAGCATTATCTGGCGAGGGAGCTGAGGCACTGGCGAGTGGGGATGCAGCGGCCCACCGTTCCACGGAGGCAGAGTCGAGCAATGCCAAGGGGACCAGTGGGTTGGAGGGCGAGGGGAGTACCACGGGGGAGGCAACTACCACTGGAGGTAGTGACTCTGATACCTCCTCCGATGGGAGCTCCCTGACAGTGGCGGACCCTAGTGGGCCCACCCATTCTGTGTCATCTTCCGCCACCCCCCATACCATCACCACCCTCCCATTTGCTCTCCACTGAGTTGCCCGTGCCCGCTCACCCAGAAGGGTGGGCGTCTCCTTTGCCCCAGGCACCTCATCCCCTGCCCCAGTCAGCCCTGCTGCCCTCACAGAGGAGGCTATTGACCTCCTGAGGAACATCTCTGTAGAGAAGACAACCATCGTCAATGCCATCCAGGGGCTAGCATCAGAGGTGCAGCAGACCAATGCCTACCTGGATGGCATTTACAGTGCCATGTCTGGCCTACAGAGATCTTTTCTGGCCTCCTCTTTGGTGGCAGCCAGTGTCCCTGGTCATTTCTTCCCCCCTCCAACCACCTCTACCCCTTCCAGGACCCCATTCCCTTCACCCGTCCCAAGCACACATTCTGACAGCCATGCACACACCTCAATACACAAGAAGCACACTGCAAAACACAAGCACCACACTTCCCACCACACGCATACACACAGCCAACATACAAAGGCACACACAACAACATCCACCTCCCCCAGTGTGTCCACCTCTCCCACCTCCCTGTCTGTCACCTCTACATGCACACTCACAGGCACTGCACCCTCATTCACTGTTGCTGACCCCATTCTTGCAGTCACCACAAAATCAGACATACATTCATGCACCCCAGATACCACACCTGCACTCACGACTTTAGATGATACGTGCAGCACACTCACTAAACTTACAGACACACACACAACATACATTTCCACTGGCAGCCTGTTTTGTCCCACTGTGTCCAAGCCCCTCCCCCCAAGACACTCAAACGCTCCAAGACACCTACCCAACACACATCCACCACACTGTAGTCACCTGCACCCACGTCACACACACCTAAACCTGTCACAACCACTCCCTCTACTTCCACTCCCACACCTTCCTCCAAGTCCACCCCGATTGCCCCTAAAAAACTTTTCCTATCCTGTGTTGACCTATTTGAACCCAATGGCCCACCCCCTATCATCCCTAAACGTGCCCACCTTCTTGCCCTGTCCACTCCTCCCACATCACAGCCTGCCCCTGTCCGCCCTTCCTATTCCCGTGCTACCTCACCTGTGAGCAAGAGACCCCGTGCTGGCCCAGGAACATCTGCCGCACCCCAGTCCCAGCCTCCTCCACCAGCTTCTAAAACCAGACCCAAGCCCCCTCCACCTTCCAAACGTAAAGCCAAGCCCCACCTCCCAGTCGTAAGTTCCCACCACCCCCTGCCCCTGTTCCCTGAGGTGCCTGGATGCCCAACTGTTGCCCCTATGAGGTGGAGTACCTTTGCACTTGTGGGATTCAAGTTGGGGCCATTTGGGCCCATCGGACTTCGGAGTACGGACTGGCCATTGGCCTTCTGTTGGACTTCTGTTGCTCATGGAGCTTCATTAAAGTTTGTGTGGGCAGTGTTGGTTTTGGCACACTAAGGATCCGTGGTTCATCATTTCTTTGTGTGGGGGTGTTGTGCACGTGTGTACTTTGGGCAGGTTTAATTTGCCTTGTGTCAGGTTAGTACATCTTGCTGTGGGGTGTATGGCTTGTGCTGTTGTGAGGGGTTGTGGGTGCGTTGCGGGTGGGTGGAGTGGGTAGGATATGTAACTGTGCCCTTTCTTTCCTTGTTAAGTAGGTTGCGGTACTTACCGCCATCGTCTTCGTCGGTGGTTTCGGTCGTGGAGGTATATGGCAAGGAGCTGGACTGGCATGATTTGCAACTCTCTATCCATGTCTGCTTCGGCGTGTTGTGTGTGCCTCCAGTGAGTGTTTCCTTTTATTTGGTTTGTTTCCGCCTGGCTTTGCGTGGCGGTGGTTCCCGCCCCAGACCTGACGGCGGTCTAGTGCTTCATTATTTGATGGGCGGGTAGGGCCTTTCCGTCGGCCTGTGGGCGGCCTCCTCTGTTGGCGGTGAGTGGTTTTTCAGGCTGCCTGTTTTTCATGTGGTTCTTTATTCGGCGGTCCAGACCGCTTGACTGTTGGCTGTAGTTATCGCCACCGCCGGCGGAGCAGTGTTTACCGACATGTTCATAATGAGGGCCTATGTCTCCTCTTCAGTGGGACGGAGACTTGGATACTCCATTAACCGATGGTGAGGAGAGCTAGAGCACAGGTGCGGGAGTCTGCAAGTAAAGCCAGATTTAAGCTAATGCAATGATAATACCTTCATAGAGCGCACCTGACTCCACAGCGCCTTGGCAGGATCTATCCAATGCACGCAGCCGTCTGTGCGCTATGTAATGTCCCCTGTCAGATTTATCCATGTTATGGAGCTGCAGGGCTCTACAGCCATACTGGATGTAGGTCACGGAATCAGTGACCCAGATAACGGGGGTCCATCTGGACTGGAGAGTTCGACACTGCCTTGTAAGCCTTATACCACTCTCTAAAAAAGGCTGAAAAATTAATCATAAATTTTGCTCTCCTGTGTCTACCTCTGGCCCGACGCCATACAGCCATACATTGGGCACAGACAACCCCGCAACTCATGACAGATGGCAAATGGATGTACTAGAATGGGCGGTCCCAGAGAGGGTACGCCTCAGCGGTGTCCGCACAGATGACTATGTGGAGAGAGACCTTGTGCAATGGGATGAGATGGTGGACAGGTGGGGAGGGGGAGGTGGTGACTGAGAGGCGTGTGCAGAGGCCTCCAATGAGCGCCCCCCCCCCTTAGTTTACGTAGATTTTCTCTCGCTCCATACGGCTGAATTGAAGACCAACTGGCGCAGTGGGAGGACTGTATCCCCTGGAGCCAAGAGTACAGTTAGCAGTGGCTAAGAGTAACGTGCCTGTGAGTGAGTGAGGGTGGGTCGAGGAAGGCATTTCCACCCTCTCTGCCATGGTGGGAGCTAAGAGTTTTTCTGGGCCTTTGCCCTCACTCCAGCCTTTATTCTTAGACCCATCCCCCCCAGATTATACAAATTGCGCCTCATTAGATACCCTCGAAGTGCTGTCACTTCCTTCCCTATACCCCCAATGTTCTGTAATTGAATGTCCAAAATAATGTGTTAATTGTAATTATCATTGTGCATGGAACATAGAGCTACTATAGGACACTACAGCATGTTCTTTTGTTTAATATAAAAAAAATGTTAATATAAACATTATTAAATAATAAAAAATAAACAGGGTGATATAATAAGCATTAAAATAGTTAGTATAGCTCTACTGTACACACAAAAGATAGAAATTTGTTTGATCACATTTGCTGAATACCAGGAAAACATGCACAATGTACATCACAGCAAGAAAGACTCAGGCTCCATGTCATACATTAAAATGTAAATGAAGCCTTGATTTACAAAGATTTGTTTGTGAGTAGCCAGCACTAATTACTGACTTACTTCTGAGGTAGTCTGAATTTCCAAGAGTAAGTTACATCGTCTCATGGACAACATATTTGTAAGTCAGGCCTTGTTCAAAGACCTTAGTGTTTTCGTTTCCTGAACAAAGAATCACTGCGAACACAATTACAAAATTGTTTCCTGTTTCATGTGAATATAACTACAATTTGCCCAATAGGATTTTATTCCGTAGCATTTAGAAACAAACTAACTGACAAGTTGCATTAAAATTGGTGCAAATATTTCTGCCACCCATATGAATAATTAAAACATTTTTATTTTACACGATGGAACGCGGGTCAAATACAGGGACCAAGTTAGTCCAGCTGAAAGAGTTACCTTCAAGTCCAGTGCAATGAGTTTTTTTCACAGCGAAAGAGGCAGGAAGAGCATAGCTGATGGCGTTCAAATTAGCGCAAAGAGCAGGCTGGGCATCACGGACTGTCGTTGCTGTAGTGAAAAGTTCCTGTTGACATCAAGGATGGGTCTTGCTGGCACTTTGCGCTGGTGGTCCCCAAGAGCAATTGATGCTGTAGCGCAAAGAGTTCACCAGAACTTCACATTGGTGGCTGGAGCAGGTGGCAACGGTTTGGCACCAATGGGCCTGTTAGCGAATAACCCAAATCTTCAGGAAAGCTCAACTGCGGCCACACCAAAGATTATGGGACTATAGCTCTAAATAGGAGGTCAGCTGGCTGACCATTGGAGTCACTTCAGCCTAGGATGAAGGATGCAGGTCCAATCTTCCTTCTCATCAAGCAGGGCAGCAGAGTAGTAGGGAAGCAGAATGACAGTCTTTTTGGCAGCAAAGCACCTCAGCAGTTTTTTCTCTGTATTATCCACAGTTTCAGGAGTGTTCTGAAATGCTGGTTTCTGAGGTCCAACGTTTTTACCTGGTGCCCCCTTTGAAGTGGGAGAAGCTTCTGGAGGACACCCTTAGAAATACACATAACCCCCCCCTTTTCAGGCTCCAGCCTAACTACTAACTACAGGGGATATGTAATCCTTTGTGTGAAAGTAGGACACAGCCTTTTCAGGTGTAAGTGGGGCTATTGCCTAACTACGCCCTCCCATCCTGTCACAACTAAGCTCTATGTGTGTGGCTTTCTAGGAGGAATACACAAAGGTCGACTGCCAATTGCACCTAGTCATGTGACTCAGTGAAATGCCGCAGGGCACTAAACGGTTAAGGGAGGAAAATACCAATCTTCTAAAAAGGGCATTTTCAAAATTGTAATCAAAAATCCAACTTCACCATAAAAGAGGATTTTTCATTACAATTCCATAGACACCAACCATGAAATGTTTATCTGTTCCCAGTTGGAAGTAACAGCTTATTAAATGTAACAAGGTAACTCCAATGTTATCCTATGGGAACGGTAGGCCCTTTAATAGTTTGCACCACCAGGACAAGTACAACTTAAAATTACATGTCCTGCAATTTAAATACTGTTATTACTGGGGTGTCTAGTTAGCAGACAGTTTACACCCTATCTAAGTAGGAGCCTCACACTATTCAGGATAAGGGAGTCACACACATAAGATAACTCCTGCTCACCCCTTTGGTAGCTTGGCTCAAGCAGTCAGGCTTACCTCAGAGGCAATGTCTAAAGTATTTGTACCCAAACACACACAGTAACACAGAGAAAAAAACACAATAGTACTCCTTACCAGTTTAGACAAATAGCAAACATTTATCTAAGTTAAACAAGACCAAAATAACAAAAATCCAAACTACATATTGTAAAATGCTGGCTCTGTATATACTATATCAAAGTGTGATATAGTGTGTACACAGTCCAGGTGTTTTACACACACAGACAATAGAAGAAACACACACTCAATGACTTAACTCCAGACCAATGGTTTTTATATAGCAAAAATATATTTTCCGAATTTATTTTTAGAACCACAAGATTCAAGTTGCAGGTAAGTACTTCAATTGATTTGTATTTCACACATGTATCAACAGTACTTTGTAATCAATAAGTTATACAGTTTTTTAAATATTGGCAATAATCTGTTGTAAAACTTGACAGTGCCATTTTCAGAAACAGTTCCTGGGGGGGGAAAAAGTTAGATCGATTTGCAGGTAAGTACAACACTTACAGTTCCAGTCTCGAGGGGTTAGGAAGTCCACAGGTTGGGGTTCAGGTTAACAATAAACAACTAGCAGCACGAGGCCGGCTGGGTGCAGAGGTCAAGTGTAGGCAAAATTAACATGGGCTCCTAAGGAGACTGGGTGCACTCAGTTTCAGATTTGCAGGCAGAGAAGTACCTGCGTCTTCAGAGGGCAGACCTGGGGGATTTAGAGGAGCACTTGGGGGTGGGCGGGGGCGCACAAGTAGCACCAAACATACAATCTCAGTGGCGCTGGGGCAGCCGGATGCAGGGTGCAAACAAGGTGTTGGATCTCTAAAGATTCCCAATGAGGGGACCCCGGCGGTCACTTAGATGCTGCAGGTGAGGTCCAGGAGGTTGTCTCGGGCAAACCACAGGCTGGACGGAGGAGGGTCACCTGCTGAATGTTGCTTCACCAGGGGTAGGTTTCTCCAAAGCCTGGGGGCTGCGGGTGCAGTGTGTCTTTAGGCGTCAGAAATCTTCATCTGGAGCTTTCGCTGTTAGGGGGGTCCTCAGGATTCCCTCTACTGGCATCATCGTGAAGGGGTGGAGAGGTCAGCCCAGGGTGGGCACTTGCTCAGAATCGCCTGGGGATCCTCTCTAGCTAGTTGGGCCACTTGGATACGGGCCACGGGCATCGGGTGCAGGATGGTCAGGACTCACACATTTGGAGTGGGGTTGGAGTCCTTAGTTATTGTTTCTTCTATTGGACAGGGCCGCTGTCCACTGGAGTTCTTGGTCCTTTTGGGTGCAGGGCAGTCCTCTGTAGCTTGGGAGGGGTCGCTGGTTGCGCTGGATGAGTTGCTGTTCTTGGGCAGGTTCTATGAAGCAGGAGACAGGCCGGTAGCACTGGGGCCAAGTCAGTTGTCGTCTTTCTTCTTTTCTGCTGGGGGTTTCAGCTATGCAGCCCGTCTTCTTGTCCTGTCACCAGAAATTTGGTGAGCTGGGTTCAGGGAGGCCCTGAAATCCTGGATTTAGGGGCGTTACAGGGGTCAGAGGGTAGTAGCCAATGGCTACTGTCCCTGAGGGTGGCTACGCCCTCCTTGTGCCCACTCCCTATTGGGAGGCAGGCACAACCCTAACCCTTTTGGTCCCTGTCCTCCGAACCAAGATGGAGGATGCTGCAGGGACAGGGTCCCCTCAGCTCTGGACACCTTACGTGTGGTCCTGGCTGGGGTGGTCAATCATCCCTGTTTTCCCTAATTTTCCTGCTGGAGTTCCCGCCAAAAGTGGGGCTTTGTCCGGGGGTCGGGCAACTCCACTAGCTAGAGCGCCGTGGGGTACTTTAATCTGAGGCTTAAAGTGCACAAAGCCTCTCACCCCATGTGGTCAAAAACTTGTCTGAAAGTGGCAGGCTGGCACAGACCAGCAGTCCTGCACTAGCAGGTTGGCCAACATACAGGGAGAATCTCTGAGATGCCCTCTGGGTGCATTTTTTAATAAATCCCACACTGGCATCAGTGGGGGTTTATTGTGCTGAGAAGTTTGATATCAAACTTCCCAGTATTCAGTGAAGTCATTATGGAACTGTGGAGTTTGTAATGACAAACTCCCAGACCACATACTCAATATGGCAACACTGCACTTACAAGGTCTAAGAATGGACTAAGACACTGTAGGGGCATATTGCTCATGCAGCTATGCCCTCACCTGTGGTATAGTGCACCCTGCCTTAGGGCTATAATTCCTGCTAAAGGTAGACTTACCTATGCCACAGGCAGTTGTTTGTGGGCATGGCACCCTGAGAGGGGTGCCAGGTCGACATTGCCTTTTTCTTCCCACCAGCACATACAACCTGCATAGGTAGTGTAAATGTGGGTGGCATAATACATACTGCAGCTTTTGGGGACCTTTCCAGGCCACAGGGCCCTTGGTACCATGGGTACCTTATACAAGGGACTTAACTATGTGCCAGGGGTGTGCCAATTGTGGAAACAAAGGTACAAATTTTGGGAAACAGGATTCCAGCACATTTTTAATCAACACTAGGCAAAAAGTGTGTGTGTGTGTGTGTGTGTGTGGGGGGGCAGAAGGGGGGGGGGGGAAACAATGCGAACAGTGGAACTTTCCTACACAAATGAAATTTTTAAAGTTAAGAGGCTTACTCCATAGAAATCAATAGATGTGTTGTTTTAGCACAAATTACCTGGTATGTGTCACAAATAAAGCAGCAAGCACTGGGTAGGCGACGCGCCAATTCTTTCCCTGCAGGAAGACAATGCATCTATTTCCAGCCATGCAGCCTTGGTTCCTTGAGCTGATGTTGAAGCTTTGACACCCAGAGAGGATGCGTGGAAAATCCAGATGCACAGCAACAATGGATCCATGCTGAAGCAGGCAATGCGTCAATTTCACCGACGCTGTGTCGATTTTTCAGCCACGGTGCAGGCGCTGCATTGATTTTTCGGCTGCAATGGCCGCTGTGCATGGATTTTTCTTTGGATTACCCACTTCCACTTCCAAGGGACTGGATTTGGCACCACTTGGCAAGTCAGGACTCTCAGCAGAAGAGTCCACTCAGTGGCAGATGAAGTCTTTGATGTCCCTCAGATTTCACAACAGGCAAGCTCAGTTCAAGCTCTTGGAGAACGTTGGAAAGCAGGATGTAAAAAGCAAAGTCCTGTACTTTCCCTCCCAGTGCAGAAGTAGCAGCAGCAGGCCAGCACAGCAAAGTAACAGGCAGAGTGGCAGGTCTTTCTCAAGCATTCAACTCTTCTCCCTGGCAGAATGTCCTCAGCCTAAAAGTGGTCTGAAGTTGTCAGGTCAGCAGTCCAATACGTATACTCATTTCTGCCTTTGAAGTAGGCAAACTTAAAGAGAAAGTCTTTGTAGTGCACAAGACCATGCCTCTCACTGTCCTGGCCCCAGACACAGCCCAGGGAGTTGGAGACTCCTTTATGTAAGGACAGGAACAGCCATATTCAGGTGAAGTGTCAGCTCCTCCCTACACTCTAGCCCAGAAAGACCCATCAGGATATGCAGGACACACCTCAGCTCCTTTTGTGTGACCGTATACAGTGAATTCTATGACAGGACTGGAAGCAAGGATTAGCCTTTTCTTTCCTCACTTTATTTCTCACAGCAGCCTTAACCTATTTAGAAAAACTAAAACAAACTACATTTCCCATTAGTCCATGGGGAACAACTCATCCAATCTGATCCGTATAAGCACCATTGCAGGCCGTCTAGCTTACTCTTTCTTCGCTGCTCACAGCAGCTCGAGATAAGTACCTTTCCTTTTCTCTTATGAATGTTTATTGCACACAACGAGTTCGCAGGGTCACTGAGCAGGCGATATGGTTTGTCTTGGTGTCCCCTCAAAGTCGTTGATAAACCTAATTTGTCTTCACAGTGGTAGCCACGGGAACAGTTTTACTCCTACGTGGCCGCCTTTTTTGCTCAGTCAGCCTGGCTCTGTTGTGCAGTGTTCATACCCCTAGGGGGCCCTCACACATTCCCGACGCACTTTGAGCATCTTAACTCCCCGGCGGCCACCATGTCAGTTTCACGCATTCAATGCAGTGAATGGCATCCGGCCACGAATATTCACGGGGGAAGAATCGATTTAGGCTAATAGTAATTTTTATTCAGCCCGGAGCTGAACACCCACGATGTGGGTAAGATTAACCCTGCAGGGCTTGTAGTGTGGGACACCATTCCAGGTGACAAATAGACCAAAATAATTAGGGTCATCACAGGCCTCTTGCCGCCTACCTACCTGTGGTGCCAGTGGGTGCCCAAGATATATTCTTTAGGGCCTCATCCTTCAATATTGTCCCTGTGCACCTACATATATAGATTGATTGGTCTCTTCCCCATACCCTGATCTAGGAGATTGCCTTTAAGTCTGGGGCTACTACAAGGGTTATTCCTAGTACTTGTCATTATGGAGGGATATGAAGAATCTGATTCCTACTTGGAGGAAGAGGGGATTACTTACCTCCCCGTTGATGACCAGTTTTGTCATGTCATGGATGCCTCTATATTTAGAGTGGTCACTCAATTGGTGGCGCCCTTGGAGAAGAAAATTACATAATTACAGGCATACTGGCAGAAACCCCTTAGCCCAAGTGAAGACATAAATAGGCCCTTGGCCCCTCAAACCTCCATGGCAGCCAACTTCAGCCAAATCCGCCACTAAACACAAGCACATAGAGGATTCCGGAGTGGATATTGATGCCTCTGCGCATTTAAAAAAGGGCTTTATGTCCTCTTTAAATATAGACACTCCTAGTACCTCCCTCCCTACCCCAGTTGACGCAGGTGATGAATATGATTCCTCTAACGCTTAGAATGGGGACATGAATCCCATCAGACCTTGGCGCCCATCCTTTAATCCTATATCAATATCTACTGACCCAGCAGCACCTGACTCAGATATACTAAATCCAGATGAACTGGTACACCCCCATTCTTCGGAATGGTGCCCGGTGTAAAAGCTGGCCTCCTATATAGTGGGCAGGCTGTACAAACCCCTTGACAAGGCTCCAGGCGGTTGTGCCAAGATAAGCTCCTGGATATCGCAGGACCCCGGCAAAGATCCTGGACATGGCTGAGGACGCCAAAACATCTGGGACCCTCATTTAACCAGAGGCCTTATCCAATAGGGCTCAGAGAACCATTATTTTCTTGGGGAACGCCAACTGCGCGATCTCCACTCAAAGAAGGAGGTCGCTGTTAATCAAAAGTGACTGCAAGCTCGGGGAGTTGCTTACTTCCGAGGCTGGGCCAGTGGCCCGGAGCAATTTATTGGGGGAACCATTTGTGCAAGAATTGGGGAATTTTGTAAACACATTAAATTCCATCGACAAAGCCCAGTCTTCCATTAATCATATTTTTACCACCCCATGTTTTAGCCACAGCAGGGAGGGAGGGAGGGGGGGGCGCGACCAGACAAACCTCTCATCCAGTCCCTGCTCACAGTGCAGACATAAGAAGGGGGCAGTGGCAAGATTCCTCCAGGTTTGGGGATTTCTACCCCACAAGACGTTTTCCCTGACGTTGAGGTGCCAGAGGTGGTTCCAGGAACACAGGGACCTACAACAACCCTCAAGGTAAGAATACAGATTTACAAGGAGTTAAAGGTCGGGGCAGTTTGGCTCTCTTTCAGCACAATCGGGAGGTTATCGCATCAGATGCGCGGGTCCTCCAAATCGTCAAAGGTTTCCAGATCAAATTTTATGGGGCCCTGTTCAATCACAGAAGCCAAAGTGTCCGGCTCCCCTTGCCACGGCAACCAACACATATCTCTAGGATTGGATCCCTCAGTTTGCGATGATCATGAGATTGTCCAGGCAGTTCCATCGGCAGAAGGCAAATTTAGTGGTGATCACCCCAATATGGAAGTCTCAAGTTTGGTTTTCAGCTCTGATGGCACTTTCTTGGGATTTTTCCGATCCAGCTACCACTATGTCTGGATCTGCTCAAGGATCCCCAGGGCAATCTTCATCCCTTAGTCCTCTCAGGGGCTCTGGGTCTCATGACTTGGCAGATTACCAGCATCGTTGGAAGGTCCCGGGACTTTCGAACGAGGCTGCCTCCCTACTCGTCAAAACATGGGCAGATAGCACCTCCAAGCGATACCAATCTGCCTGGTCTAGATGGTTGGGTTGGTGCCGCCAAAGGCAATTGGATCCCATGGGGACAGACCTTGTTCATGTCCTGAATTTCTTGGCATCTCTCGCCACAGACAATATGGCTTACAGATCACTTAAAACTTTTCGGTCAGTCATCTCGGTCGGTCATGTGCCAGTGGATGGCCATCCAGTTGGGGAACACCCATTGGGCTACAAACTTCTACAGGGCATTTGACTGTCCAACCCGCCAGCTCCTAGATATTCCACCTTGTGGGATGTGAAAAAGGTCTTGCATCTTTTTAAATCATGACCCTCTAACAAGTATCTGTCGAGAAAACAGAAGTGTCTGCTAAGTTAGCTCCCTTGCTATGTCTAGTGTCCTGTAGGAGAGTTTCGGACGTGACAGCGCTGGATTTAAGAGGGAAAGTGCTTACTCCTGAAGGGGTTACTTTCCATTTTTTTCACTGTACTAAAAATAATTCTAGAAATGTTATGTATCATACGTTTCCTAATGTTCCTAAGTTGTGTGTGGTGAAAGCAATCAATGCTTAAGAGGTTATGAGGGAGGAACTTCGCCCTCCGGGAGAGCGACAGTTGTTGATTGCTCTTACCAAACCGCGCAAAGCGGTTTCTTCTCCCACTTTTGCCAGATGGGTTAGAATGATCCTTCAGGAAACAGATACTGATATGTCCTGTTGTGGGGCCCATTCTGTAAGGGTAGCCATGCCATTGAAAGCTTTCTCTTTTAGAGCTAGATTAGAAGACATACTCAAAGCAGCAGATTGGTCTTCCGATTCTACTGTCAAAAGGTTTTACTTTAAGCCAATCTCAAATTTGGCAACTTTGGTGGTGGTCAAGCTTTAAACTAGCCTAATCCTTGCCTCCCGTCGCCATAAAATAAAAAATGTCCTAGTTACCGTACTGGAAAGTTTAAATTCTATTAAGGACACAGAGGCGATGATTAGCCCACCCTTTGATGGCATGGTTTTGATTCCCACCTACTGGATCTGATTTGATGTTTACTTGAAAGTTATTGTGTTTGTTGACATATTCATCAGTAAATGGTATACGTTTTACATATGCATCAATAAATGGTGTAAGTTTAATTGATAAATAATTGCTGTATCTTTATGTAGAGTTGCTTATGTGGAGGGAAAGCTTAGACTTTGAATTTCTTGGGGACTCCAACAAACAAGAAGGATGAGGTTCGCCAGCTGTGTTAGCATGAAGAAAGTTGAGGCGAGATGGGCTGCCTGCAGTGGTGCGTATACAGCGTATAGGGATTAGATTGGATGAGTTGTTCCCCATGGACTCATGAGAAATGTAGTGTTTGAGTATTTCTAAAGTAAGTTAAGTCTGCTGTGAGAAATAAATTAAGGAAAGAGCAGCCTTTTCCTCGCCTCCGTGTCCTTAATAGAATTGAAACTTTCTGTTATGGGAAATTTTTTATTCACAAACAGCCCAACTGTCAGACTGACCCATATGTGTATTCTACAGCCAGGCAGAGGCACAGAATGGTTAAGCAAGAAAATGCTGACTTTCTAAAAGTGGCATTTTGAAACGTACAATCTAAAAAACAACTTCACAAAAAGATATATTTTAAAATATTAAATTCAGAGACCCCAAACTCCTATCGCTATCTGCTCCCAATGGGAAACTGCTCTTAAAAGATATTTCAAGGAAATCCCCATGTTACCATGTGAGAGGTAGGCCTTGCAATAATGAAAAACAAATTTAGCAGTATTTCACTATCAGTACATGTAAAACACACTAGTGCATGTCCTACCTTTTAAATACACTGCACCATACCCATGGGGTTGCCTGGAGCATAAGTTAGGGTTGATGTGCATTTAGTAAAATTAAAGGTTTGGGCCTGGCAGGTGGGTGCACTTGCCAGGTCAAAATACCAGTTTAAAACTGCACACACAGACACTGCAGTGACAGGTCTGAGGTATGTTTACAGGGTTACCCATGTGGATGGCACAATTAGTGCTGCAGGCCCACTAGCAACATTTGAGTTACAGGCCCTGGGCACCTCTAGTGCACTTTACTAGGGACTTACTACTAAATCAAATATGCCAGTCATGGGAAAAAAAAAGAATCACCAACCCAATTCAGACAGAGATCACTTGCACTTTAGCACTGGTTAGCAGTGGTAAAGTGCCCAGAGTCCTAAAGCCAGCAAAACGAATTTCAGCACAGGATTATAACAGGTCAGAAGTCAAAAAGACAGGGGAAACCACAACAAGAGTTGACAGGTTTAACAAATACATTGCAACCTGCCTTAATGGCTACTTGGGGCCGAATCTAGAGAAGTGACATAAGTATTAACAAGGCAGGGTGGATTCTGGCAAAAGCTTTATTTGGCCAGGTCAAAATGGCAATTTAAAACTGCACACAGAGGTTGCAATGGCAGGCCTGCGATAGGTTTGCAAGTCTAGTAAAGTGGGTGGCACAAAAAGTGCTACGTGGCCACTGGTATCATTTAATTTAAGGCCCTGGGTAAATGTAGTACTATTTTACTAGTGATTCATAAGTGACTCATATGCACATTCATTATGCCAAATGGGGATAACCCAATGTTACCATGTTTTTAAATAGTGAGCACACACATTAGCACAGAACCCTTGGGCCAACAAAAACACGATCAGAAAAATATGGAAAAGTAAGTCTAAATGTTCGGGGAAAGACCCTCCTAAGGCTGACCGGTTGAACAACTTCTCATTGATTTTGAAAAAAAGCATTTGATAACTTATATTTTATCTTAATAATCAAGATCTGCATTTCAATTTCCATCCTCTTGAGGTGAAACTTACCCCTTTCAGAACCTTAGCAGAGTAAAGAAATATCACAGGTCTACAAGCCCCTAGTGATAGGTACTACAGTGACCTTTCATGTACCTCAATAAGCTTGGGAGACAGGTAGAGGTCCCGTTGAAGATGAGGACAAGGGACAACACAAACAGCAGGCGGTCAGATGCCTTCCAACCCTTGCTATAAGGCAAACTTGGCCTTAGACAAACCTATCTTTAGACAAAAGTAGCCCAACCACCGGTGTAGATTCTTTTGTTGTCAGGCTTCCAGGCCTCCAGGATTACATTTGGGTTTTTAAGGGAAATATAAAAAGAGCTCTAATAGGCACTTCTCAATCTATGCTCGTGGAACTGCAGTATTTTAGAATTAGGGAGACAGACTTTTCAATCCTATGACAGGAGGTCTTTTTGCACAGGAGAGAAAGTGACAGCTGCATATCACATTCTCCAAATCCAGTATGGGATGATCAGAATCAACTATGCTTAACACTTCTCTACCTTCAACAGTACTGTTGACAGAAGTGGAATGGGTGGAAATACATACAGCATGCCTTGAGACCAAATTAACTTGAATGCATTCCACAGGCAATCTTTCAAAGGGAGGTGCACGCCGCAAAACTGAAGACACTTCCTGTTCTGGGCTGTGGCAAGAAGATGCATGAATTGAAACTCCAATCTGGAGCAAATCATCTCTATCAGTTCAGAATGTATTTCCAACTCATGATCCTCCAGTGAGAGACAAGCAAGAGCATCTGCCCTCACATCGAATGAATGTATGAAATGCTAGAATCATCTCTTGAATATACAAGATTCTCTGAATATGAGGAAACTGCTTCATGTGATTCGTGTCCAGTACCACGCCTATGAACGTTAGATACTGCAAAGGAAAAAGGTGCAACTTTTTGCCACTAGTAGTAAAGCTCAAGTCATACAGGAGAGTTATCTCCGCTGACAGTGACCACTGAACAGCACTGGGCCTCTGCTTTAACTAGCCAGCTATCCAAATACAGAAATACATTGATCACTGACAGCTAAGGTGAAGCTGCTACAACCCGCCAGACCTTTTATAACGCTCCATGGAGCAGTCTCAAGCACGAAAGCAGGGAGGACGGTCCGGAGGAAGTAAGAAATAGGTGTAGACCTTGCAGATTAGCTGGGTGACCAAGCGATCTACTGTGAGAGCACCCCAATGGAACATGATGGCTTGGTGGGGTTTTGAGGCAGCATGGCAGGAGAGGATAATTGAGATTATGGCCCTCATTATGAACATGGCGGCACGAACCGCCATGCTGGCGGTGGTGGAAATTGCCACCATATAATGTACACGGGGAGACCACCACAGGCGGAACTCCCCCACCGCCAGGCTTCCGCTGCCAGGCAGCCTAATGATGGCTGAGTTCATTATCTGACAGGGCAGCGCTGCCCGCCAGATAATGAACCTGTGTTCCTCAGCCTTTCCCTGGTGGGTTAGGCCACCAGGGAAAGGGTGGCGGAATGGGTGCCTTGGGGGCCCCTGCACTTGGCATGGGCAGTGCAGGGGCCCCCGTGCACAGCCCCATCGCACGTCACTGCCTGATTTAGAGGCAGTGATATGCGCGACGGGTGCTGCTGCACCCGCCGCACTGCTACATTGACGACGGCTCCATGTGGAGCTGTCGGCAATGTATAGGCCCAACATTCTGCTGAGCTGGCTAGCGGAAACACTGTTTCTGCCCGCCGGCCTAGCAGAATGTTGTTTATTGGGCCGGTGGGGTCTTCAACGTGCTGGCGGTCATTGTTCCTACCGGCAGAACCTAACTCTGCAGGATTTCCTGCCGAGTTCGTAATGAAGGCCTATATCTGTACATGTTGGTTTTGTCCACTGGATCTGATCAATCCTGCCTCAAAAAGTGCTGTATAGCTGTTGGGGTATTTAGACATGCTGAGAACATGGTTTTTGCCTGGACTGTACAGCCCTCAAGTAGCCATGAAACTTTCTACATTGTTGGTGTGAAGCTAGGCTCAGCGGACAAGCTGCCACTCTACAGTTTTGAAGCATTCCAGGGAGGAGCAGACTTTCCCTCCAAACAGCCGGTCGCCATTAATGGGCATGAGTGTGACTTGCAACTCCCTAGAGAAGCCAGTGAGACTCATTTAAGTGTGTTGGAACAGTGTGACAGACGTAGCCATGAGTAGAGCAACTGTCTGCAGAATGAAGGCTGCGCTCTTTGTGTCAGTGTGAATGTATCAGATTCATTATTGTGATGGGGTCTGGCATGCTGACCACTGTAAGTTTTGTACATTTCCACAAAGCAGGAACATAACCAGGAGGTTGGTGGCATTTGAAGTGTACAGGGCCAGGCTCTCAGAAGCAAACACTTTCCAGCCCACAAAGATAAGCTTGTTGGCTCTCTATCAGGAGGTGCCATGAAGGAGGCATTCAAGTTCTGCTTCAAGGAGGACGTTTAGACAAACAAACTTCCTGTGATGAGTGAGAGGAGAGTGGGGGTTACCAGAGCAGGCATCTGGCTATCTATCTACATTGTTGGGTCAGAGAAGGCTTTCTCTCCTTCAGCAATATGGGGGCTCAATGGGGCCTCACTGAAAGGAAGTAAGGGCTTCTCCAATGCTGAGGCTGTGCTGGAATAGTAATGTCCCCTTCCATGGTACACAGGCTTTTCCCCTGTCCAGAGTGCCTGACTGCGCTTGACCAGACCAATTTATCTGTGTGAATCATTGGGTAGCCAACTGAACCCGCTTGTGTAAACTTCGACTGTTATGGGTCACCCAGAACCTTATGCTGACATCATATATGTATACAAAGTGTTTGTGCATGAATATTGCGTCTGCAAAACGTGTGTCTGTAGGACTCTTTGTGTGTTTGTCAGTATGAGTACTGACACCAGTGGGATCCATATTGGCTGCTTCTGGTTTATGACGCACAAGATGCAGGCTGCTAAAAGCTTCTTCAGACAGTGGAAGGGTGTAGGCCTCATTTCTGTGGCTGGAGGGCGGAGATCCCAACACTTAAGTGAGGAGGATGGACACTGGGCTATTGTTTGAAAATTTCATGACCACTGTGTTAGAGAGGGACAGCTGATTAGTTCTTCCTAAGCCTAAGCACTGTCATTTGGTAGATGCTAGATGAACAGCAGTACTGCAGTTTCTGTTCATTCAAATTGAAGAAGCTTCTAGGCCAGGGGTGCTCTATTGTCTGTTTATTAATGTCTTTAGAAAGGCTATTGGCAGCCAGTGTAGAGATCTTGCATTTCATTGTTCCAAAGTGTTGGGTGTTTTTGTTCTGAGTCAGCCCGAATGTTACCTGCTGTGAGAAGCATCACTTTAAGCAAAAGCTGTGCCTGGAGTGAATCTGAGAACTACATGAAAGAAAACTACTTCAAAAAGCTTCTGAAATTTGAGACAGTGGATCCACATTCCCGGTTTAGAAAAGGTGTATAGCTAAAGATCTTCTTCATCTAAGCAAATCTCTGTGCCCTATTGAAGTGCTTTGTTAAAGGAACATCACTAAAGTTTGGCCTAATGCGAGATACCATACGCAGTTGCCTTATCAATCAATCAAAGAAACTTATAGAGCGCGCTACTCACCCGTGAGGGTCTCAAGGCGCTGGGGGGGGACGGACAGGACAGGGGAACGGGAGATCACTGTTCGAAAAGACAGGTTTTAAGGCCCTTCCTGAAGAGTAGGAGGTCCTGGGTCTTGCAGAGGTTGGTGGGGAGGGAGTTCCAGGCTTTGGGGGCCCAGATAGGAGAAAGATCTGCCTCCAGTGGTGGTGTGTTTGATGCGGGGAACTGTGGCGAGAGAGAGGTCGGTGGAGCGGAGGTGGCGTGTGGAAGGTCACTCTTTCGTTGAGGTAGGTTGGGCCGGTGTTTTGGAGGGATTTGTGTGCGTGGATGAGGATCTTAAAGGTGATCCTTTTGTCTATGGGGAGCCAGTGGAGGGATTTGAGGTGTGGTGAGATGTGTTCATGGCGGGGGAGGTCGAGGATGAGGTGTGTTGCTGAGTTCTGGATTCCCTGTGGTTTGCGCTTGAGTTTGAGTGTGGTGCCGGCATAGAGGGCGTTGCCATAGTCTAGCCTGCTGCTGCTGAGTGCGTGGGTGACGGTCTTTCTGGTTTCTGTGGGGAACCATTTGAATGTTTTTTTCAGTGTGCGGAGTGTGTTAAAACATGAGGAGGTGACGGCGTTGATTTGTTGGGCCATTGAGAGGGAGGGATCCAGGATGATGCCGAGGTTGCGTGCGTGGTTTGCAGGGGTGGGTGCGGGGCCTAACGTGGTGGGCCACCAGGAGGAGTCCCAAGTTTTTTTGTGTGGGCCAAAAATGATTATCTCGGTTTTGTTGGAGTTGAGTTTGAGGTGATTGGCTGTCATCCAGGCAGCGGTGTCAAGGAGTGCAGCGTGTAGGTTCGTTTTGGCGGTGGTGGGGTTGCGGGTGAGGGAGAAGATGAGTTGTGTGTCATCAGCGTATGAGAGGATGGTGATACCGTGAGGTTTGAGGATGTTGGCTAGTGGGGTCATGTAAATGTTGAAGAGTATGGGGCTGAGGGAGGAGCCTTGTGGGACTCCGCAGGTGATTTTGGTGGTGGAGGATTGGATGGGTGGGAGACTGACTTTTTGGGTTCTGTCGGTGAGGAAGGAGGTGAGCCAGTCTAGGGCTTTGTGGCGGATGCCAGCGTTGTGAAGGCGTGTGCGGAGTGTGTGGTGGCAGACAGTGTCAAAGGCTGCGGAAAGGTCCAGGAGTATGAGTGCAACGTTCTCGCCCATGTCGACTCTGGATCTGATTTCATCGGTACATGCAATGAGAGCGGTTTCCGTGCTGTGGTTCTTGCAGAACCCAGATTGGGAGGGGTCGAGTGTGTGGTTTGCCTCGAGGAAGTGGGATAGGCTGGAGTTGACTAGTTTCTCCGTGACCTTGGCTGGGGAAGGGAGGAGGGAGATGGGGCGGTAGTTGGAGAGGTCGTCTGGGTCGGCTTTGGGCTTTTTTAGGAGAGCAGTGACTTCCGCGTGTTTCCAGGGGTCTGGGAAGGTGGCGGTTTCGAATGAGCTGTTGATTATGGCTCGGAGTTTGGGGGCGATGGTGGGCCTGGCCTTGTTATATATTCGATGGGGGCAGGGGTCGGAGGGGGAGCCAGAGTGAATGGAGTTCATTGTCTTTTCAGTTTCTTCGTCAGTGGTGGGGGCCCAGGTGGTGAGTAGGTTGGGGTGTGTGTGTGTGGTGGGTTTGTGTTGGGCGGGTGGAGGTTGCGTGTGGAGGGTGTGTGTGGTAGGAAGCTGTTGTGTATGTCCTGGATTTTGTGGTGAAAATGATTTGAGAGGGAGTTGCAGAGGGTTTGTGTGTGCGCGGGGTCTATGTTGCTGGCTTTGGGTTTGGAGAGCTCTTTGATGATGGTAAAGAATTCTTTGCTGTTTTGGGAGTTGTTGTCAATACGTTCCTTGTAGTGTGCTCTTTTGGTGGTGCGTATGAGTTGGTGGTGGTTGCGTGTGGTGGTTTTGAGGGTGGAGAAGTTTGTGGTGGAGGGTTCTTGTCTCCAAGTTTTCTCTGCTTTGCGGCATTTGGACTCGGAGTTCAGCAGTGAACCATGGGGCGTTCTTCATGTTGTGGGTGGTGATGTTTTTTCTGAGGGGCGCTAGAGAGTCTGCGCAGGTGGTGATCCATTTGTTGAGGTTGTGTGCGGCGGTGTTGGGGTCGGTGGTGTTGGGGGGGTTTGTGTCAGTTGGGAGTTCAGGCGCTCTGTAGGGATCTTGTCCCACATGCGGTAGGGGGTGGTGGGTTGGTGGTGGTGTGTGGGTGGTTTGTTGTAGGAGAAGTGGACGCAATGGGGGTCCGTCCATTGGAGTTTGGTGGTGTGGGTGACGTGTTGGCTTGAGGTGAAAATTGCATCGAGTGTGTGTCCAGCCGAGTGGGTGGGGGCTGTGACTAGTTGTTTGAGTCCAAGGTTGGTGAGGTTGTCTAGGAGGGAGGAGGAGTTGTGGTCATGAGGGTTTTCCAGGTGAAAGTTGAAGTCGCCAAGGAGTATGTAGTCTGTGGAGATGAGAGCGTGTGTGCTGATGGTGTCAGCGATGGTGTCACAGAAGGGGGGGGCGTGGTCCTGGGGGTCTGTATATGAGTGTGCCTCTGACGGTGGTGGTGTCGTTGATGTGGATAAGGAAGTGCATGTGTTCTGCGTTGTTGAGGGTGTCGAGGGTGTTGGAGGTGACCTTGATGGTGTCTCTGTTTAGCATGGCGATGCTGCCTCCTGGTTTGTTAAGGCGGTCTTTGCGTTGCAGTTTGTAGCCCTCCGGGGTGGCTGTGGCTATATCTGGCTCGGATGAGAGGTTTGTCCAGGTTTCTGTGAGGAAAACGATGTCAGGTGAGTGTGATGTGATGAGGTCCCAGAGTTCTATGGCATGTTTGTGTAGGGAACGGGTGTTTAGTAGCAACTGAGATGGTTGCGAGTGGTGTGGTTGTTGTGATGTGTGATTGTGTTGGCGGGGGTGCTTGTGGTGTTGCTGTGGGTTGAGGTGGTATTGGCGTGGGGCGTGTGCAGGTTGTGGGGTTTTTTGGTGGGTGCGGATGTTGTGTGGAGGCTGTTGCGTTTGGTGTTGGTGTGGGGTGCGTGGGAGGTGGAGCAGGAGAATAGGAAGGTGCGGCAGGTGAAGGGGCCTTGTGTGTGTGTGTGTGTGTGTGGGGATGGTTTGCATGCAGGTGGGGCAAGCTCCGGGGGTTGAGGGAGTGGGGGTGGTAGTGTTGTCTGGGGGGGGGGGTTTGGCTAGGTGGGCCAGGGGGACTGGCGCTGGGCGCGGTCCAGGCGTGGACGGGCGCAGACGGGCTCGCCTCCGGCGCGCCAGTGGCACGGCCGCGCAACGACCGCCATTAAGAGGGGGAGGTGGCTGGGAGGAGCAGCTGGGTGGCGGGAGACGGGCGGGAACGGGAGAGCGAATGGGGGCGGGAGGGGGGCGGGGCCACAGGGACGCAGCAGCAGGGAAAGCAGAAGCCGGGGGAGCGCACAAGGGTCAAAATGGCCCAAAATACGGCAAACAGATGAGAATAGATATGGTGAAAAACAGTAGAAGACGCACAAATACAAATCCAGTACAATGCACAGTCTAGTAATGCTTACCAGCGCCCACTGGACACCAGGGATGAGGCGCAGGCGGGTGCCTGCGGGTGGAGGAGGGCCTCGAACACGCAATACATCCTTATGGATCCAAAAGAGTCATCTACTTATGACTTCTGGAAAAAAAAATACTTGCAGCATCTGGAAAAAGGCTTGAAAGCTAAATGTTTTGCAGGAAACTTTGCACTATTTGCATTCTAATGATGAGGAATTTTGTCAGACAGAGAGGGCACCAGACTTGCATTGATGAAGGGCACAAACCAGTAATCAATGCCAGTGTGAATTTACTCGGGGGGCATCGTGTTCAGAGGCGGAGACTCAAATGAAGCTGCATGGTGTTAACTGGTGGCTCTAGAGAGCATTTGATGTGGTCTGAAGCCTGGAGGAATACTTCTTAAGGTGGGGAATCTGCTGAAAGATGTATCAATCAGAATCAGTTATGATCAAGGCTCGGTGTAATGCCCACAAGCAAGGGTGGCTTTAAATAGGGTGTTTTCTAGGCATTTATTTGAAATAGAGGAACTCACCAGGGACATCAGATATCACTGTACATGTTGTTCTATTTAGTGCCCCTTTGGACCTATGAGTTAAAACAACAACTACAATCAAATGTATAGGGCTGGGAGACATCGAACATAAAATCTCACTAGCTGCAAACTATGCGATAATGTCAGTTGAAGACACACAGACATCTCCTTTAGTCACCACTGATAGTACTGAGAAAATTCAGCAAGATCTGCTGATATAAAGTTATTTTGGACAATCCAGTGCCTTAACCAGCCCTGAGGAACACAATGTAGAGTTGTCTCTTTCATTCAGGCTGTAAAGCAAAGCTGGAAATTATTGGGGGGGTGGTGTACCTAATGCAGAAGACTGATTACCTCTACACTATATTGTCAACATACCATGACTCCCAAGTCAGAATAGGAGGGAACTCCTCAAATGTAGAAACCTTTAAAGATGAATAGTCTCTCAAAATTGTACTACACTTTTCAAATGCTCCCAAGACTAGATAGAGCAACCAGCTTTCCAGGGGGTAAAAAGATACTTTTTACAATCTATATGGCAGTGTAATTTCTGGTGAGTATATACCAAAGTAGTTACACATTGGTTGGAGGCTGAGTTTCACTTGAGATAGGACTGTACTACTTGATGGCACAACTCCAGAATATAAGAAAAGTGTCACAGGGCACCTTACCTAAACATTGGACACATATAAACCACTGATTAGTGGGCTAATCACTTTGGCATACAGTGTGGCTCTATACAAGATAGAGGCCCCCAAAACTATGCTACTGACAGTTGAACATGGACCACTTGAGCCTAGATAGCTACGATGGGAGTCCTCACAATGTTTCAACTATACAATTATGCTTGCTCATTATAAGAAAATAAGTGACCTGTAACTGTAGTTCTCCAGTACTGAAATCTCTCATAGATTCACATGCTTGAATCATTCCCTGTTGTCAAAATGGGAGTCCCCCAGTACCTTATAATAGCAATGTAATACTAAGTATAGTGAATGAAGGCCTTAGGCCCTTCACTTTAGTAGTATGTCCTGGTCTATTTAAAGAGAAGAGACCAAACATAGGTTACAGCCAATCAGGCTGTTTTGCCCTCTAGAACACTCCTGTGAGAAACTCCAGTCCCTCAGATTTTCCAAAGCATGAGTGCTGGAGAACCAAAGATAGAGAGAATGGTGAGCCTCTCAGGGGAGGTGGAAGGGTCACATATGAATCTATGAAAGATTCCAATACTGGAGAAGTACATCTACAGGTAACGTATTTTCTTAATCCAGTATTGGAACTTTCATAGATTCACGTGCTTGAATAAGAGAAGCTAGCAGTAGTGAAGCACATTGTAATCTTAAGCATACATAGAGCAATCATTAACGTACAAGTTACTTACCTTCGGTAATGATATATCTAGTAGAGATATATTCTAGTTGCTGATTCCTTACCTTAGAATTTTCCCCGTGGCGTCAGACTGGATCTGGAGATTTTTTTCTTCGAGCAATACCCTTGCGCGTCGTTAGGTGGTGTTGGTCGACTCCGCGGGCGTCGTTGGTGTCTTAGTCGCCGTGATGATGTCGGGAGTAGTACATAGATGCCGCCTCAGCACAGTGACGTCAGTTTCTTTTCACGACTTTCAACGCCAAAGCGCAGAGCCAGAAAGAACACTGAGATTGGTGCGCCAGAGCTAAGGTCCTGAATGGGGAATCCCTGTCCCTAGAAATCAGTTTGCAAGCGTGGAGGATGGGTGGGCCAGTAAGGAATCTGCAATTAGAATATGTCTCTACCAGATATATTGTTCCTGAAGGTAAGTAACTTATACATCTGATAGAGACTTCTAGTTGCAGATTCCTTACCTTAGATTAGATACCCAATCAATGCCATCCTCAGAGGTGGGCTGTGAACCAAGATCATACTAGATAGTCCTGCAGGACCGAATAACCAAAGTAGCCATCACGATGGACCGGACTGTCAAGGCAGTAATGTTTAGCAAAAGTGTGCAGGGATGCCCACGTAGCTGCCTGGCAGATATCCAGGACAGGAACTCCGCATGCTAACGCAGTGGAAGCAGCAGTTGCTCTGGTGGAATGAGCACACAAATCCTCAGGGGGTTGCTTCTAGGCCAAAGCGTAGCACATCTTGATCCAAAGAAGTACCCATCGAAAGATGGTATGTTTTAGCACTGCCTTCCCTTTTGTCGCACCCACATATCCAACAAAGAGTAGATCGTCCACCCGGAAATCTTTACTACGATTGAGACAGAACGCCAATGCTCTTTTTGGGTCCAGACGGTGGAGTGTCTCCTTCTCATGAGAAGGATGTGGGGGCGCGGAAAAACTAGGCACGGTGATGGACTGGCCTACATGAAAAGGCGTAACAACCTTGGGAAGGAAGGAAGCCTTAGTGCCCAACACCACTTTGTCAGGGTGCACAGACAAGTATGGGGTCTTTCACTCTGCAAGCACAAGTGATAGCAACAAGAAAAACAGTCTTGAAAGTGAGGTGCCGTGAAGGGCAATTGTGCATCGGTTCGAATGGAGAACACAATAAGAAAGTAAGGACAAGATTGAGGTCCCACTGAGGCATGATAAATGGAGTGGGAGGAAATAAATGGGCGAGACCTTTAAGGAATCGATTGACAATAGGAGACTTAAAGAGTGAGGGCCGATCAGATAACCTAAGAAAGGCCAAAATAGCCGAAAAATACTCTTTAAGGGTGTCCAAAGCAGAGCCCTGCTGGGCTAAAGAAAGGCTGAACAGAAGAGCCTCAGAAACAGGAGCAGAGAGGGGATCAACAGATTCATTGGTACATCCTGCCACATATTTATACCAATGACAGGTGTATAACGTTTTGGTGGAGGGATGCCTGGTTACCAAGGTAATGTCAAAGACTTCGGGTGGAAGGTCAAAAGCCGTCAACTGCCACCGCTCAATCTCCACGCATGAAGGCAGTGACTGGACAAGTTTGGGTGGAGAACCGTCCCCTGCTGCTGCGACAGAAGATCCTAAAGAGGCAGTCTGAGTGGAGGATCCGTGGCCATGCTCAATAGCTCAGGGATACCATAATCTCCATGGCTAGTCCGGTGCCACCAAGATAACTTGGGCACGGTCGTTCCTGAGAACTTTGGGCAGAAGTGGCATAGGTGTAAAGGAGGCCAGAGTTCCACTGGAGATGAAAAGCGTCTCTGAGCGAGTGCCACCTTGGAAACTCCAACACAAAAAACCAGCTGACATTGCGTGTTCTCTGTGGAGGCGAACAGATCTAACCAAGGCTCTCCCCACTGCTGAAAGAGACCTTGCGCCACCTACGGTGTTAGTTCGTCTGCTCTGATGTTCAGAGTGCCCGCCAGATGTTGAACCACCAGGGTAATGTCCTGATGTTCCAGCCAGGTCTAGAGGTGTAGTGCTTCCTGACAAAGGGTCCTGGACCCTACTCCGCCCACTTTGTTGCAGTATCAATGGCGGTAGTGTTGTCCGTGAACACTTGCACTACTTTCCCTTTGAGAGAGGAAAGAAATGCTTTCAACGCAAGCTTGATCGCCCAGAGCTCCAGAAGACTGATATGGAGCCCAGATTCGGCTGGAGACCAGAGGCCTCTGATCTCCGCCTCTCACATGTGGCAGCCCCATCCCAAAAGTGACACATCTGTCACTATGGATAGATCTGGCTGGGGAAGGGAGAGGGATCTGCCGTGGACCCAATGCAGATTTGAAAGCCACCGCTGCAGGTCTTTCGCAGTCCCCTTCGAGATCTGGACCATGTCAGAGAGATTTCCCTGAAGCTGCGCCCACTGGAACTTCCCACTGCAGAGCCCGCATATGCCATTTGGCATGTGTCACTAGCAGGATGCACGTGGCCATGAGGCCCAGCAGCCTTAGAGTCAGTCTCACCGAAACCCAAGACAGAGACTGAAAGATCCCAATCATAGCCTGAATATCTTGGACTCACTTTCCGGGAGGATAAGCCCGAAACTGCACTGCGTCTGATGAAAGGGAGCATCTGAGAAGGAGTCAGGCGTGACTTCAGCAGGTTTGTAGTAAACACCAGCGTGTGCAGGAGGTTCGCCATAGTCTGAAGGTGGGAGACGACTTTCTGGGGCGAGTCTCCCTTCAACAGCCAGTCGTCGAGGTAGGGGAGGACTAAAACCCCTAACCTGCGCAGATGAGCTGCAACCACCGCCATCACTTTTGTGAACACCTGAGGGGCGCTAGTAATACCAAAGGGGAGCACAGTAAATTGAAAGTTCTCGTGACCTACCGCGAATCATAGGTAACATATGTGGGCAGGCAGGATGGGAATATGGAAATAAGCATCCTGTAAGTCCAACACTACCATCCAGTCTCCTGGGTCCAAGGCAGACAGGACCTGAGCCAGGGTGAGCATTTTTTTTTTCTCCTTCTTGAGGAAGTAATTGAGGTCTCAAAGGTCTAGGATAGGACATAAGCCCTTGTCCTTTTTGAGCACCAGAAAGTAGCGGGAATAACTACCACAACCTACTTCTGGCGCAGGGACCTTCTCTATGGCTCCTTTGGCCAAGACAGTCTCAATTTCCTGGCGGAGAAGTGGCAAATGATCCTATGGAATATGGCTGACTGATGGAGGCCTGGCTGGTGGGGCATTTCGAAGGGGAGGGCGTAGCCCCTTCGAACGAGCTGTAAAATCCACCTGTCTGTAGTGATGGATTCCCAGTGGGGCAGACAATGGCAAATCCTGCCGCCAACTGGATCGGAGTGAGGGGACGGACTAGGAGGGTTTGGAGGCTGCAGCGGGGGCAGGAGTGGACTGGACAGACCCCTGGTTCCCTGTCCCACGTGGAATTCCACGTCCCTGGCCATGCTGTGGCTGAACAGCATGGATGGTGCAGTGGCTGCGATGGGGACGGACAGGGAGCCCAATCTGTGTCCGCGAAAGGAAGACTGTTGGGGGCAAGGGGCAGCAAAAAGGCCGAGGGATTGAGCCGTACCCCGGGAGTCCTTGAACCTTTCTAAAGCCGAGTCTGCGCTGTCTCCAAAGAGACTGGAGCCATCAAAGGGCATGTCCATAACAGTCTGTTGGACATCTACCGAAAAACCAGATGTACGCAACCAGGTGTGGCGCCTCAAGGCCACTGTTGTTGCAACCGATCTACCTAGAGAGTCGGTCGTGTCCAGCCCACATCTGATTGTGAACTTAGCCGCATCGCTCCCATCAGTGACAGCTTGGGAGATGATAGCACGGGCCTTCTCCGGTATAAGCAGCAGAACCTGCACAACAGTATCCCACAGAGAGTGGGTATAGCGGTCCAAAAGGCATGCGGTGTTCACGGACCACAGCGCAAGACTGGAGGAGGAAAACCTCTTCTTCTCTAATTGTTCCAGCCTTTTGATTCCTTATCCAGGGGTGCGGAAGGGATTGCGGCCGAGGGAGGGGATGCCTGTATGACAAGGCTCTCAGGCGTGGGGTGTTGGGACAGGAATTTAGGGTCGTTCGGGGCGGACCGATGGCGGCGTGCGATAGTTCTGTTCACAGGAGCCCTGTGTTGGGTCTGGACCAAGTACCCAATAGGACATTGGTGAGGGCTTCATTGAATGGCAGAAGGGGCTCAGATGTGAAAGCCCCTGGCTGAAGCAGCTCCATCAGGCGATTTGACCTGACCTGACCAGACCAGTAGGCAGTGCAAGGCCAAGGATCTAAGCCACTCTACTGATCACATAGAATAAGTCGCTCCCTCCGCCGTAGACACAGTAGGAGGAAACAGCATGCCAGAGTCTGGAGAAGTGTCCAGGATACTGGCCTTGCCCAACTCCAGTGCCCAGTCCAAATTAGGGTCATCCTGGGATTAATAAGGGTCTAGGGACCCCCCCTCCAATGCTTCCCTGAATTAATACCCATAAGAAAAAGTGTCAGAAACCGACCTGGGGTGAATAGGCCCCATCGAAGATAGAGTCGGCGTCAGCCAAAGCCGTTCCGACTCAGAGTCGTCGGGGATGAGAATTGGGTCGACGTCGATGGTTGGCACCACCGATGTCGGGAGCGTAGACAATCGGAACAGCACCAGGGAAGGTCTCAATGGTTTGACCGGCGCCAATGCTGATCTGAAAGCGGATCCAGAGGGGACTTCGGTAGCCAGAGCCGAAGCCGTCACCGTGGAACCTGAAGGCCCCCAACTGAACCTTTGGGCCCAACGGCGCCGTATAGGGAACGCTCCAGCTACCGGAAACTGGGGGAATCGCGGAATGGACCCAGAAGCAGGCTCTGACGACAGTGGCCTCCAGCATCGATGCTCCTCCCGTGTCGCATCAGCCAAGCGACAGGGTGAAGTCGAAGGGTGACGGGATCTCTTCAACTTCTTCTTCTTACCTTGTCCCAAAGACTTTGAGGAAGAAGAATGATGGTGGCTCTGCGAGTGGTCTCAAGACTTTCCCCTCGAGCGAGACCGGGACCTACGCGGAGTCGAGCGCCGGACCGCCATAAGTTTGAGGGACCGCTCCCTCAAGGCCTTCGGATGCATGGCCCGGCACTGGGAGCACGACTTCAGGTCATGGCCAGGCTCCAGGCACCACAAACAGACCCGATGTGGTTTGAAACCGGTCTTCGGGGACATACTCGACGCAAAAAGCTCAACAAAAGGGTCGAAATCGGTCGAAAAGAGATTAGGGTAGCTCTCTCTGGATCAGCGCATGTCGCAGAAAGAAAAGAACTGACACTACTGTGCTCTATGTAATATTATTCCCGATGTCATCACAGCGACTACGATGCCAACGACGGCCGCCGAGTCTACCGACGCTACCTACCGACGTGCAAGGGTATTGCTCGAAGAAAAAAATCTCTGGATCCAGTCTGACGCCTGGGCTAAAATTCTAAGGTAAGGAATCTGCAACTAGAAGTCTCTATCAGATACATGTAAATAATTGTGTGGAAAAAAATGGAGTCTTATGTATACAGCAAAAGATGCATATATTTGAATGTTGTTATGACAAACCAATATTAAGTAACTAATACTGGGATGTGGGAGGAAAAAAAAAGGAGATAGCTCACTGTTACTGGAACACGTCTCAGTACTGCTTGACTCACTGCGACATCACCTTAAGGCGCTGCATCTGGCAGTAGTGCTTTGTAACGGTATGCGTGTTCTTCCAGGTGACTGCTCTGCAAATGTCTTGAAGAGGCACATCTGCAAACAGTGCTGATGAGGTCGCTATAGCTCTAGTTGAATGAGCATGTGTTGGTGTCCGTAAAGGCTTTCCTGCTGTTCGACGGCAAAAATGAATTGTGCTAAATATCCACATAACAATACCTTGTTTGGAGAGAGGATGACCTTTTCTACAAGTGCTAAATGCCACAATCAACTGGTTAGATTTTCTAAAACCTTTGGGTTTGTCTGGATAAAATTTGAGGCATCTTTTGATGTCTAGAGAGTGAAGAGCCTGTTCAGAAAGAACTACTTAAATATACCTGGTTGACTAATGTGAAAGTCCGATGGGACTTTGGGGATAAAGTTTCAATTTGTCGGAAGGATTGCTCTATCCTCCTTAAACTGTAGAAAGGGATCCTGTATGGTAAAAGCTTGAATCTCTCTGACTCTTCTACCTGAGGTAAGAGCCAGAAGAGCGACCTTCCACAAAAGGAACTTTAAAACTGTCTTGTGAGTAGATTCAAATGGATTCTTTATCAACTGCGATAACAGTGTTCAGCTGCCAAGATGGAAGAGGAGGTCTTACTGGTGAGAAAGCTAGAAAAACACCTTTGTCGGAAATGCTTGATATTTCTAACAAACCATAAAGACGATGACTTTAGATACAGGAGGACCCGTTCAGGTAATGACGATAATGAATGAACGTGAGCTTATTGGCACCATAAACAAAATCTCTTCCACTTATGATGGTAGGTTTTGTTTGTGCTGTCCGATCTGGCTTTGGCGAGTATATCTCTACAGTCAGGAGAGATGTCTAGGTGGTCGGATTCATTGTGTTCAGGAGCCAAGCCGACAAGTAAAGAGACTCTGGATCCGGGTGGAGAACTTGACCTTTGTTCATCGTCAAGAAGAAAGGTGTTGCCTGTAATAGAATGTGGGGGCTCTCTGAGAGAAGAAGTGGCTCTGTCAACAAATGCTGAAGCAACCACACCGGGGCTATCAGGGGTATCCTGCAGTGCTCGGTCTTGATCTTCGATAGAACTCTTGGAATGAGGGGAATGGGTGGAAAAGTGTAAGCAAATATTCCAGACCATGCCATCAAAAATGCATTCCCCCCCATGATCCCGGAAGGTGATCCTGACTTGCAAGAGTCAGCATTTGGTATTCTGATTTCAAATATGATGTGATTCTTGAGATAGGAGAAGATACCTGGTCCTGCCTCCTTGTTGATATAGTGCATCGATCTTGTGCTGCCTGTCTGTAATAGGAATGAGGAATTCTTTATTCTTAGAAGGTAAGCCTGTTTTCCATTTGCTGCAGACCTTCAGGTCTTGAAGGTAGGCTTCCCATTCCTCCAGGGAGGGGTCACTAGTGATTACCCCTGGAGAGGGTGGAGCTAGGAATGATGGACTGACTGACAGATGTAGACTCTGAGTCCACCAAGATGGAGCCATGACGATTGCCTTTGTAACTGTGATGGTATTGAAGGAACCTCTGGCCTGCGCCCACTGGCTGTCCTGTTCCTCCTGGAAGTCGGCAGAGTGGAATGAGAGGCATGCAAGATGACATCATTCCTTAGAGAGAGTTGAAAAGGTGAACTGAAAGACTTTTTTCTTTTAATTGATTTTGCTAAGGTTATTAGTTTTAGTTGTCTTTCCATTGTATGAAATGCTTTGTTGACCAAAAGTGTCCAGTCTTGCATCCAGGAAAGAGATGTTCTTTGAGGACTGAAAATGTGATTTTTCATGTTGGTTGTGAGACCTAGTTCTATGAACAGTGTCACGCAGGCTGTTGCTGATCTCTGCACTTCCATCTTGGACAGAGCTTTGATTAATCAGTCATCCAAATATGGGAATACCTGATGTTTCTGTTTCCTCAGGAATGCTGCGACTGGGGCTAAACATTTTGTGAATATCATGGGGGCTGACTTGATTCCAAATGGGAGAACCCCATGTTGAAAATGGCTTCTGGCTACTGTGAATCTGAAACATTTCCTGTGGGGCGGGTGAATGAGGATGTGAAAGTATGTATCATGAAGGTCAATAGTAGACATATAATCTCCAGGGTCTAGGAGTGGGAGGATATCTTGCAGTGTTATAATACGGAATGACTGCTTCTTGAGATATGTATTTAACTTTGAGGTCTATAATTGGAGACCATTCCTTCTACTTCTTGCGGACTATAAAGAAGAGGGAATAAAACTCTTTCCCTTTGTCTGAAACAGGAACTCTTTAGATTGATCCCTTCTTAAGCATGGTCAATACTTCCTGTTTGAGTAGATGGAGATGCTTTTGATTATGGGTATGAGGAGGTCTTGCTGGTGTAATCTCAAGGAACTTGAGGTTTGACCAAATTGGACAAGAGTCAGGACCCACTGGTTCGAAGTAATGTCTTGCCAGCGCCAAATATAATGGGAAATCCTTCTTCCTAGTATGGAAGTGGAGGAAACACTGGTAACCGAAGTCTGGGGAAAGTCATTGTCTATGACTTGTGTCCTTTCATTGGCGTCTTGCTCTACCCTTAGGTATCGGTCTACTGTAGGCATCCGGTGGAGGTTGTTTTTGAGGGTATTGTGGTCAAAATGGTTGGTAAGAAGAGGAGTAAGCGGGATATCTATACTGCTGAAAATCCTCCCCTGTACAATGGACATTGCCCTCTGGCACCTTGAAAAGACTGCTTCCTGAATTGAAGGATCCTGAGGGATTTTGCTGTATCTGTATCAGTTTTTATTGCTTGCCGTGTGCTGTCTACATATTTGCCACACAAGGCCTCCCCATTGAATGGGAGATCCTGGATCTTGTGTTGGACTTCCAGCCTGAACAAAGTTGCTCGAAGCCAACTCTGTCTCTGAAGAACGGCAGCTCCAGCAATTTGACAAAGGGCTGTAGTAGCGCTATCCATTGCACAGTCAATGACCACTGCTGAAGCACGTTCTGCCTCCTGCATGATTTTTTGCCTCTGCTTTGGCATCCTCTGGCAGTTGCTCTAAGTATGGGGTGATGTCAGCCCATGGTTTTCTGTCATACCTGCTTATAACAGCCAAGGAATTAGGTCCCCTGACCGTTAGAGCTGTCACTGAAGAAACATTTTTACTAATGTTGTCCAGTTGCCTACCCTCCTTGTCAGGGGGCGCTGATATTGGAGACAAGGGATTTTCCGATCTTCGCTAGGCTGCCTGAGTGATTCCCAAGTCTGGTCTAGGGGGACCAGTTAGAAAGACTGGAGCATCCTCTGGAGCCTTGTATTTTTTTGTCCAGACATGGAAGGCCAGTGGTCACTGTGACTGGATTTTTCATCCCTTTAAGAACCTCGTCCCAAATATAGGCCCTCATTACAACCCTGGAGGTCGGTGTTAAAGTGGCGGTAATACCGCAAACAGGCCGGCGAAAAAAAAAAAATGGGATTAAGACCGTGGTGGAAACCACCAACATAGACAGCCACTCAAACACTCCGACCGCCACAGTGGTAGAAACAAACACCGTGGCGTTAACCACCAACAGACAGGCGGAAGACAAAGTACCGCCCACTGTATTTCAAGACGCCTATCTGCCACCTTTTCCGGGGCAGAACCAACGCTATCAAAAGCATGGCGGAAACAGTACACAGAAGGGAAACCTCTCACCTTGCGACACCCAACGAGGAACCAGGACGCCATGGAGCCCGGACTTCAGGTGTTACCTATTTTGGTTTACCTCCTCTTCTACCAGAAGTACGAACGGCGGTGGCGACTACGGTGAGTACTGCACCTACAACACAGGCGAGGGGGGGAGGAAAGAGAGTGACACACACACGCAACACCTTCACCCTCACACATAACATACACACAAATACATGCATCAACATTACATATACATCCCCTGGAAGAACGCAAGGACAAAAGGAAATGATTGTAACAATTGTAATCATGAAAAATCCATTAGTCAAAAGTCAAAATTCAGTATATACAAATATGTACACCAACTACACAAGTCCGGATAGTGTACCAATCATTGTCTGTGGACCACTGGGCCCAAAATGCATGGGCGAAGCCCACACATGATACCTGACTGGAAACGGAGAGAACACTGCTTGGGCATCAGATCGAAAATACACAGGCACCTCAGGGGGAGTGGAGGGCACCTCAGCCTGATGAACGCACGCCACTGCTGCACGAGGGGGCTCCATGCCCACTGCTCTATCCTGGGAGTGCAAAGCCGCAGTCTCTCAAGTCTCTCCAGTGGGTGGTTAGCCCACTGCTCTATCCCGGGGAGTTCAAAGCCAGTCTCTCAAGTGGATAACAGTCTCCACCGGTTCTGGAGTGCTTCATCCTGCCAAGGACTGAGGTAGGGGATGTGATACTCCACTGGTTTTTGGAGGGGGCATGGTGCCCAGAGTGCTCCATGTGCAGTGTGGCCGGTACAATTCCCTCACCTGGGTGTGCGTGCCACGAGATTGGCGAGGTTCAGGTAGCATGATACGCGATGGAGGCAGCGACATACCCCTCACTGCTGCGGTTTCGCCTTCCACCTGCAGATGCAAACAGTGATGGAAGTCAGGCCTCATGGAAGCTGCCCAGGGTCCAGGAACTCTCCTCCAGCCTTAGATGACTGACCACTGGGGATGGTAGCCATGTCAGCGGTGGTGCCAGTGTCTGAGGACGCCGCGGGCCGGTGGAGGAGCTTGCGGCGGTGTCTGTGGCGGCGGTGGATGGGTCAGTACCTGCTGAGGGACAAAGCAGGACGTTTCCTGCAGCCTCGGACGGCTGCCCACTGGGGAAGAGACTGGGGACTGTCGCTGAGGCTGTAGACGTGCCGGGGGCGGTGCAGGTTGTGGTGGCGGGGCAGCTAGCGGTGTTCGCCACCGTACAGGTTGGCAAAGTCATGGACAGAAGGTGTGACACTGGTCCCTCAGTCGGTGCCACCATGCCCTCTCCTGACCTGCTCTTCTGCTTTTGGCCCTACCCCACCTTTGATGGTGCCGCAGTTGTCTTGCCACTATCCCCTTTTGTTTTAGCTGAGCCCTTGGTGGCTGAGCTGGTAGTTTTGGCTTCTCCCTCCGGGATGTGGGCACCTTTTTCACCTTGACAGGTGGCGGAATGTCCTTGCCCTCACTACGTGGCACACTGGCAGCCCTGATGGGTGGCACACTCGATGACCCCGCAGTTGCTGGTAGGGAAGAGGTCAATGTTAGCCAGGAAGAGTTTTTTAGACACACTGGGACGGGAAGATGGAGGGGGTTTGGGAGTGGAGGTAGAGGTAGACGTAGTGGTTGTAGGAGGTGTACGGCTGCTGAATTTGGGTGAAGGTGCATGGGCCGGAGGCTGTTGTGAGGTGGATGGCTGTTGGATGGGTGTGTGCCTGCGTTTGTGTACTTTGGGAGGAGGGCTCACTGACACACTGGGAGAGGACACTGGGGATGTGTGAATGGTAGTGGGGGCGGTGAGAGCACGTGAGCGGTATGTTGAGATGGGTGTGCTGGTGATGGAGGTAGTGGCTGAGGATGTAGTGCATGCAGGTCTGAGTGGAGACGAGACAGGGAGGGAGGAGGAGGACGTGGAGGAGGGGGACACAGTGGAGGCAGTGGATGTTGCTGTGTCTGCATGGGGATGGTGCTTGTGTGAGTGCCTGTGGGATGTGTAGTGCTTTTGTTTACCATGTCCACTCTTGTGTGTTGATGTGTGTGCATGCTGGTCTGATGGTGTGCTTGGGATAGGCTGAGGTACAGGGGATTGGGTCTGGGTGGAGGAAGTTGGAGGGGGGAGGCTGGACACAGGGACAATGGCTGCCATCAGTGCTGAGGCCAGAGCCTGAAATGCTCTCTGTTGGGCTGCCTGCCCAGAATGAATGCCCTTAAGGTATGCATTTGTTTGTTGCAAATGCCTCCCAACACCCTGGATGGCATTCAAAATGGTAGATTGCCCAACAGTGAGGGATCTCAGGAGGTCAATAGCCTCCTCACTGAGGGCAGCAGGGCTGACTGGGGCAGGGCCTGAGGTGCCTGGGGCGAAGGAGATGCCCACCCTCCTGGGTGAGTGGGCACGGGACACACGCGGAGGGGCTGCTGGGAGGGCGGTGCTGGTGGGGGGGGTGGCAGCTGTACCTGTTGATGAGGTGGGCACAGAGGGGGGAAGACAGAAGAATGACATGTTCAGTGCATGCAACACCACTACCGTTGGCGGACACAACACACATGGAGGAGCCCTCTGCACTACGCCATGCACTTGCAGTTCCTAGAAATTTCAGCTGACCATAGGGTACAAGGCCTAAGACCAATTGCTGCACACCTGGAAGTCACAGGAGCCTGACTAGGTGTAGACGTCTCTTACCACTGGTGGGGTTGAGGTGTCACATAGCCTGCCTGATAAGGGACCTTGCCTACCAAGTTCGCCCTGGCCTAGGGGAACCCACTGCCCACCTCTCCCACCCCAACACGTCATAATGCGCGCAGAGTCAGCTGAATGAGAGTGTACTCACCCCTTTGTGGCTGCTGTGATGCCCTCAAGCGCCCATCGAACTCCGAATAGGCCACCGCCAGGATCCGGAAGATCAGGGGGGTCATGGTGCGACGAGCACCCCTCCCACGTTGGGAGGCCATCCCCAGCTGGGCCTCCGCCGTCTTCTTGCTCCAGCGCCACAGGTCCTCCCATCTTTTACGTCAGTGGGTGCTCCATCTGTGGTAGACCCCCAGGGTCCGTACGTCCTTGGCGATGGCACGCCAAATACCCTTCTTCTGGTGGGCCCTGACCTAGAGGAATGGTACAGGGGGAAAGGAAATTACCTACCCGTCCGGACCGTCATACTCATTGCCCACCAGTTCCCACCCATGCCCTGATGCACATACACTCACCATCCGCACATGCAGGCCTTAGCCCCCCCACATGTATTTTCCATCCACACCACTCAAAACAGGCATTGCCCATGCAGCATGCTCACAGTGTACTCACCTGTTTGTCTGGAGGACCGTACAGTTGCATGTACTGGGTGAGGACCCCATCCATTAGTTTCTCCAACTCCTCTGAAGTGAAGGCAGGGGCCCTTTCCACAGACACTCGAGCCATCGTCGCTTCCAGACACAGGTCACAGCAGCCCTTGCAGTGTAGGTCCTCTCCTGTTGAAGGTCAAGTATCAAGTGAGGGAACCGACAGAAAATGCATACCGTCACTGCCGGCGTACATCGTCACTGGCTCCTGGGACCCATAGGGCCCAATGTTAACCAATGCAGAATTGCACCGCGGCCCAACGAGACTGTGTACAACGCCAGCGCAGTTACCTCATATCCCCTTGTCCCACCTTACAGGTCAGGCAGCCATCATTTCAGGAGGCCACATGGGATGAATGTTAACTGCGTCACACCTATCTAGGCCGGGAATATAGACAGATACCGGCACATTGCGGATTAATAACGTTTCTGCAAATAACAAATTGTGATACCTCAGTGTTGGATGACTCTCTGCTCGCTGTTCTTCTCCATAGGGCATGTCTGCTGGGGCAGGTGATGGGATGGCGGTATCCTCCGGTGTACAGACCCTGGTGGACCCGCCAACAATGGAAGAGAGACACATCCTAGTCACATACAGACTTAATCGTGCAACAATCCAGGAACTATGTGCCCATTTGGAGCCAGACCTAATTTCATCTATCCGCCATCCCACAGGAATCCCCCCCTCTAGTGCAGGTCCTGTCTGTACTCCATTTCCTGGCTAGTGGGTCTTTTCAAACAGTGGCCATGGCATCAGGGATGTCCCAGCCAATGTTCTCGAACGTGTTGTCCAGAGTGTTGTCTGCCCTGCTGAAACACATGCGCAGCGACATCGTGTTCCCTCAGGTGGAGGATTTGCCCACAGTGAAAGGTGATTTCATTGGTGCCATTGATGGGACATGTGGCATTTGTACCCCCCCCGCAGGAATGAACAGATGTATAGTAACCGGAGGAGCTACCATTTGATGAATGTGCAGATGGTGTGTTTGGCAGACCAGTACATCTCTCCCATGTCAATGCCAAGTATCCTGGCTCTGTGCATGACGCTTACATTTTGAGAAATATCATTATCCCTTATGTGATGGGGCAACTCCTAAGGCATCGTGTGTGGCTAATAGGTAAGGGCAAGGTCCCAATACAGTTGACATAAGTGTCTGGGTATGGGGCTGTCCCTAAGGGTTAGTGTGTGTCTAACAGTTGTCCCTCGACATTTGCAGGTGACTCTGGTTACCCCAACCTGTCATGGCTACTGACCCCAGTGAGGAATCCCAGGACAAGGGCAGAGGAACAATACAATGAGGCACATGGGCGAACTAGGAGGGTGATCGAACGCACCTTCAGACTCCTGAAGGCCAGATTCCGGTGCCTCCATCTGACAGGTGGCTCCATATACTACTCACCGAGGAAGGTGTGCCAGATAATCGTGGCCTGCTGTATGCTGCACAACCTGGCTTTGCAATGGCAGGTGCCTTTTCTGCAGGAGGATGGGCTAGATGGTGGTCTTGTGGCAGCTGTGGAGCCTGTGGACAGTGAAGAAGAGGAGGAAGAAGAAGAGGATATCGACAACCGAAACAACATCATGCAATACTTCCAGTGAGACACAGGTAAGAAGATGTCACAGCTTCCCACATCTCATACTATTGTCTGAGCTAGCATAAGTCTGTCATTTTCACTCAGTCTATGGACCCTGACTTGCCACTTTGACTTTCCATTTCACAGATCTGGGTCCCACTTTGTGCCCTCTGCTCTGTTTACTCCTGGCCTACAGCTGTTTTACATTGGTATGTGAACAAGTAAATTGACATTGCTATATTCCATAGTTATTGAAATTACACATTTGTGAAAGCACAGGCTGACTCCAAATTGTTTTGTGATTGAAGTGTGTTTATTCCTGCGCAAATAAGAGGAGGGGGTTGTAAAATGGGCTGGGGTGATGGTGGAGGAATGTCCATGGCAGAGTCCAGTCTATTTGTTTCACAGGTGCATTGTCCAAAGGGGCATAGGAAGTGGAGCAATGGCAGTGTAAGGATGGACAGGGTGACATAGTGGGACAGAAGGGTGACATTCAGGGGGGTCTCATTTCCTGGCGGGGGTCTTGGCAATGTTCTCTGTCTTGTTCCTGGATCTCAGGGACCGTTTGTAGGGTGGTTCTCCATCTGCAGGGGGTGGGGTGCTGGTGTCCTGTTGTTCCTGTGGCTGTGCCTCCTGTCCACTAGCACCGGCGGAGGTGGAGGGCTGTTCATCATCCAGGCTAGTGTCAGGGGCCCCTTGTTGTGCCACTGTGTCCGTCCTGGTGTTGAGAAGGTCTGCCAGCACCCCTGCAATGGTGACCAAGGTGGTGTTAATGGACTTCAAGTCCTCCCTGATCCCAAGGTAGTGTTCCTCCTGCAGCCGCTGGGTCTCCTGAAACTTGGCCTGTACCGTTGCCATGGTCTCCTGGGAATGATGGTAAGCTCCCATGATGTTGGAGAGTGCCTCGTGGAGTGTCGGTTCCCTGGGCCTGTCCCCCCCCCGTCGCACAGCAGTCCTCCCAATTTCCCTGTTATCCTGTGCCTCTGTCCCCTGAACTGTGTGCCCACTGCCACTGCCCCCAGGTCCCTGATCGTCCTGTGTTAGTGGGTTTGCCTGGGTTCCCTGTAGTGGTGGACACACTGCTGATTGACGTGTCCTGGGGACAGAGGGATGGGCCCGCTAGGTGGGTGCTGTGCTGGTGTTTCCTGAGGGGGAGGCTCTGTGGTGGCTGGTGACAGTGGCAGGGGAACCGACTGTCCCGAGGTCCCAGATGGGCCGGGCTGGTCATCCTGATCCAGGCGTGCGGAGCTGCTGTCATCACTGTGGGCCTCTTCTGTGGGGGGACTCGATATGTCAGGCACCTCCTGTCCGGTGACTTAGGTTAGGGGTCCTGTTGGGGTGTAAATGCATGGTTATTGAATCTGTGTGTGCCATCGTGTGCAATGGGTGAGTGACCCTCTACTCCTGTGCTTGCATTATTGGATTGGTCCTTGTGTGATTGGTGATTTTGGGGCATGAGTTAGTCTCTCTACTGGACACGCTTGGGTGATGGGTGTCCATGCATTGGTGTTACATGAAGGGCTTGGTTTTGGGATGTGTGGGATGTGTTGGTGAGGTATCTGTGGGTTGTTGGGGTTATGGGTGTGAGGGTAAGGGTGGGAGTATGTGATGGCATGCAGGTGGGGTGGGGGGGGATAAGGTAGTAAAGATTTGCCTTACCAGAGTCCAGTCCTCCTGCTACTCCTGCGAGGCCTTCAGGATGCAGTATTGCCAAGACCTGCTCCTCCCATGTTGTTAGTTGTGGGGGAGAAGGAAGGGGTCCACCGCCAGTCCTCTGTACAGCAATCTGGTGTCTGGATACCACGGAACACATCTTCCCCCGTATGTTGTTCCACCTCTTCCTGATGTCATCCCGTGTTCTCGGGTGCTGTCCCACTGCGTTTACGCTGTTGACAATTCTGTGCCAGAGCTCCATCTTCCTTGCAATGGATGTCTGCTGCACCCGTGATCCGAATAGCTGTGGCTCTACCCGGACGATTTCCTCCACCATGACCCTGAGCTCCTCCTCAGAGAACCTGGGGTGTCTTTGAGGTGCCATGATGTGGTGTGGGTAATATGTGAGGTGGGGTCTGTTGTGATGTGTGAGGGAATATGTTGGTGTGTGTTTTTTGAGGTGCGTGGATGTTGTGTAAGTGATGGTGTTGTGTGTCTGTGGATGCTGGTGTTGTTTTAGGTAGGGTCTCTCTCTGGCCTGCTTTCAAATTTCTGGTAGTAAGGGACTGAGGGTAATGTGGGTGTGTGTTTTATAGTGGTCTGAGTGTGTGGTGTGTGTATGTGTATCAGGTGTGTGTATTTTGAATTGTCCAATGTGGTTGTGTTTTGTAAATGTGTGTGTACCGCCAATGGTTTACCGCAGTTGAAAGACTGCCGCGTTGATTCGGTGGTCGTGATAGTGTGGGCGTATTGTTGTTGGCGTGTCAGTGTCGGTTTTGTTATCGCCAGTTTATCACTGACCTTTGGTGTGGCGGACTTGTGTGGGTGTCTGTATTGTGGCGGATTCCGAGCTGTGGGTTGTAATACCTGTAGCGGAATTCCGCGGCCGCAGCGGTATGTTGACAGTCTTCTGCACGGCGGTAAGCAGGATTTACCGCCGGGGTTGTAATGAGGGCCATAGTCTACTGTGGGCATGGATCTTACGTTTTTTTGGAAGGGCTTTTTAAAGTCGTAAAGGAAGCAGTCCGTCTGCTTCATGGGCATAGGAAGTGCAAATCTTTTTGCCGCTCTTTCCAATAAACTATTGAACCCCCACCCCCCGATGTCCTCTGGTGGGGAATCCCAGAGAAGGAGAGGATGGTATGGGTATGAGATAATCATCCCATTCTGTGTTGCTGTCTTTGAGTTCTCCTTCCTCCCTGTCCTCATCAGAAGTTGCTGGGTCTTGAAGGAGGGCTGCCCGAGGTGCATGCCTGTCAGACACAGGTAGTCTCTATATTTGTGTAGAAGGTGGTAGTACTGGTGACCTTGATGGCGTAGCTACTTGCTGCCCAGGGGTAGATGTAGGCGGAAATCGTTTCCTGTAATCTGCAAAAATGAGCTGTAGGTCTGAGATGAGTGACCCAGGTACAGGAACCATTTCCTCTTGGTATAAGTACTGCTCTTGAGAAGTAAAGTATGCTTGAGGAACATAAACAAGTGTTTCATACTCATACTGGGGCCTCGACGTACCATTTCTCCTTCAGGATAGCGGATCCCGCCTCCTGCTGGCCGGGCGGCGCAGCTGAGACACTGGTGCGGCTGGCGGTGGCGGTGAAAGTGGCCCCCCTGCTGCCGCCGTGAAGAGCTGGCGGCGGAGGGGAAGGGCCTGGCCGGGAGACACGTGGCATTCGGCCGCCGGCCCTTCTTGCCTGATCAACGACCCAGCGGCGGGATTGACGCCGCCATCGGTGGAGACGCACTGGTGACTTCCGCGGGTTAGTGGCGGGGGCCGACTTGGCGGTAGCATCGTACCGCGGCCCCCGTGGTTTTTGGCTGCTGACGACCGGGTGCTCCTGGAGCTGTGAGGGTCTGGTGGTGGCCCTGGGCACCGGGGCCTACCCAGGGGCGGGCCTGGTGTGCCCTGAAGGATCTGGCAGCCGGTGGTGGAGGAGGACGGCCAGGCCCCAGCTGTGAGCTGGGAGACAGCATTTTTGGAGTGGCGGTGGGGCCCCTGCTGTACATAGTGGAGCTGTGGACCCTGGTGGCTGGTTGGCGGCTCGCTGGTCATGCGTCGGTGGAGACCCAGGCGGCCTGGTGAGAGGAGCTGCGACGGCTGGGTTGGGTCTGGTGGATGCCTGAAGGTGTACATTGGAACCAGCGGTGCGCATTTCTGGCCTGGTGGGCCGGCTAGAGGAGAACTGCGCAATTGCTGGGCCGGCTTCCCGCCTCGGATTCTGGCACCTTGGCTGGTTGGTGCTGGGCTAGGACTGGGACTGCCGGGCCCAGGCTGGAGGGGGCCCGCTGGCCGGAGGACGCTTGCGTTGGAGGAAGAATCGATGGCTGGCCCTGGGAATTCGACTGTGGCCTTTGCTGCTCGAGCTTAGCATTCTGGCCGAAGTCCCAGGTGTTGCAGGACGGGCAAGGCAGAACAGCAGCAAGCGAAGATTTCTTTTGAAGGGGGGCGGAGGAAGTGGGGGACCCCTTCGGCACAACTGGGAGACGAAGCGTTGGAGGCCGTGTCAACTGGCATGTCGGTCAGGGCCATGTTTTTGGATTTGAAGTCCAGTCTGACAGGAATTGACGCCAAGCTCGACCATCTAACGGAGCAGCTTGATTGTATTAAGACAAGGTTAGATGACAATGACTCTAGGTTGGAACGGTTAGAGGCGCCTACTCCGGATATAGAGGACCAGCGTCAGGGCCAGTGTGCACAATTGTTGCAAATGGAGAAGGTGTTAGAGGTAATACGTAATAAGAATGAAGATTTGGAAGCTCGCTCGCGCCGCAACAACCTCAGACTGACTGGCCTTCCTGAATATACTGACATGGGCAGAATGGAAGACTTTATTGAAAGTATGCTCTCTGAACTCTTTCCTGGTCAGCTCTCCCATTTGTTGGTGGTGGAGAGGGCGCATAGGTCTCTGGGCCCTCGGCCTCCGCCTGGCAACCCCCCTCACCCCATCATTATTCGACTACTGAATTATTGAGATCGAGACACTATCCTCCGGCTGGCTAGGGAGCAGCAGCGGGTGCTGTATAAAAATACTGAGCTGCAGTTTTTTCCGGACTATACCCCGGGGGTGCAGGATGCGCGCAGGGCCTTTTTTCTCTATCAAGCACTCGCTAGGCCAGATGGACGCCAAGTTTTCCCTTATCTATCCCCCGAAACTGAAGGTGCAGCATGGAGGGAAACTGCACTTTTTTACGGACCCAAAGCTGGCGGCAAAGTTTGTTAAGGCTCTCCCTCGAAGACCTGCGGATGTGGATTTGGGCGGGCCGGGTGCGGAGCGTGAGACACTCAGCGATAGTGATTTATGGTACTACTGCGGATGCATAAACTAATCGCACGGTTACATTGATATAGAACAGTTTGTCGTCCTGATGTTTATTCGCCTTTTGGCCCCATGCCTCCCATTCCCGATCTACTTCTGGGTTTGGGTTGGGTGGCTAGCTGTTCGCCCCGTGGATGAGTCTTGTGGGACAGTTATCGTGTTCTTTCTTAGTTTTCTGGGTTAAGGGGGAGGGTTATTTGACTTGACCCAGTTGGGGGGTCTGCGTGGGAGGAGGGTGGGTTTATGTGCTTTTATGTTAGTTCCAGTATATTGGATGTTTTCGTCCCTTTTGCTGTGTTTGCGTTGGCTGGTGGGGGCAGCGGCATGTTCTGGCAACTTGATAGGAGTGTTTGGATGAAGCAGAAAGGGGTGACAATGGTCCGTTGCCTCACCTGGAATGTGCGTGGCCTGAACAATGGATGTAAGGTGCGGCTCATGTCTGCGTACGTTAAGCGCCAGAATGTAGATATTTCTATGTTGCAAGAAACTCATTTGGTGGCGGACACAATGCATCGCTTGAAGGCTGGATGGGTTGGGGAATGCCACGGAGTGGTATATTTGAGGTATGCCAGAGGAGTGGCAATTCTGCTGCGTAGGGGACTGCAATGGCCCACTTGGTGAACTATAGTAGATCCCAACAGGCGCTATGTGCTGATGAGTGGTGTGTTGCTGGAGAGGCCTTGCAGATTAGTGGCTGTGTATGGTCCTAACACTGACGACCCAGATTTATTTAACAAGCTCTGGCGGCTGGCTGAGTCGTTGGGAGGTAACGTAATTCTAGATGCGGAGCGAGACAGGGAGAGTTTGGCCAGGATACAGCATGTGGCAGCGGCTCGAGCTCTTACTGCAGTTATGGAAGATGGTGCATTGGTAGACATCTGGCAAATGAAACATGAAGGCTCTAGAGAGGGCACGTGTCAACTATGTGCATAGCAGTTGGTCTCGCATTGATCGCTGGTTGGGCTCGAGGGACGTGGCGACGTGGACGCGTTTGGTGGAGCACATGGTGCGTAGGCTGTCGGACCATTCACCGGTAAAGCTCTATCTGGCAATTTCGGGCAGACCGGGACGTGCATTTATGTGGCGTTTGCCCCAAGGGGCCTTAAGGGACGAGATGTTCCGGGAGGAGATTCGTGGGGATATTGAGGAGAACGGTGGCTCTGTGAGCTCAGCGGGCATGCTGCGGGAGGCCTTTAAAGTGGTTATCCGCTGGAGCTGTATTTCAAAGCAACCTGGCGTGCTGCAAGGGTTGCGCTGGGAGTTGGCAGATCTGGAGGCACGGATTGCAGAACTGGAGGCCCGGTTGGTGGTGGATTGGTCTGGCGACACTGGCGGAAATCAGGCATATGATTTCCTTGAATGAGGAGGCTTCGGAGAGAGAGGTATGCTTCTTGGGAGGCTTTGGCAGGGCTAGGCGCTACGGAGAGGAAGGGAGGGCTGGACGCACTTTAGCTAACTTGCTGCACAAGCCTTGGGCCAGTAGTTATGTAACTGAAATAGATAATCCGAAAGGTGAACGTGTGATGGGACAGATGGAGTCATGCAAGTGTTTAAAAAGTTTTTTCCGGATTTGTACTCTGCTCCTGACCTCTGGCAAGCCGAGGTTATACAGGCTTACTTTTCAGAGATTAGCTTACTCCGGTTTGAGGCTGCCCATAGGGCATATTTCGATGCACCTTTTTCGCTGGAGGAGGTGAAGGCTGCGATTCAAGCCCTGCCTGGAGATAAGTCCTCTGACCTTGATGGCCTGACCCCAGCGTTTTATAAAGAATACTCTGATATACTAGCACCTCATCTGTTGAAGGTATATGCAGAAGCTATGGAGAATGGGATTCTTCCAGCCTCTCTTCGGGAGGCAATGATTGTTACGATCCCTAAGTTGTGACTCCTATCGCCCACTCTCTATGATTAATGTGGATAACAAGATTTTGGCCAAGATGAGAGCGGCGTGGTTGCAGCCGCTGATGACAAGGTTGGTGCTTCCTGATCAGTCTGGGTTTGTCCCAGGGCGGTCCACGGTGCACAATTTGCAGACGTTCTTTGCAGTTGCTGGGTGGACTGCTGCTGCTGATGATGCTGCAGCAGTGTTTTTAGACAACACAAAGGCCTTTGAATCGCTGATAAGGGAATATCTGTTTGCACTTTTGAGTCGGGTGGGCTTAAGCTTGCGTTTCGTGGGCTGGATCCGCCTGCTGTACACTGAGCCTGTTGCTCGACTTCGTCTGAATGGAGGTATATCCACCCCATTTCTGGGTAGCCAGAGGGACACAGCAAGGATGTCCTTTGTCCCCGTTACTGTTCGCGATCGCGATGGAGCCACTTGCGGCCTGTTTGCATCAGCATTATGGTTTCGGCAGCTGCCCATCTTGATCTCCATGTACGCTGATGACATTGCGTTGTATGTCAAAGAGCCCAGGAAGAATCTGGATTTTTTGTTGAATGAGATTGTACGGTTTGGTGAATTTTCGGGTATAGCGATCAACTGGTCTAAATCTGGTCAACTAGGAGGGTGCGGCTTTTTGTTCCGAAATCCTATTGCGTGGGCTGATGGCCCGGTGAGGTACTTGGGAGTCTGGCTGAGCTGTGATGCTGAGACGCTTTGGATAGCTAACTACGGTACAGTCATGTCCTGGCTAGAAGATACAATTGAGATGTGGCGCCCCTTGCCACTGTTGCTGATGGGACGAATAGCCATTGCCAAAATGATTGTGCTACCCAAAATACTGTACTTGTTTGTAAATCTCCCCCTGGTCCTTACAGCGTGTTTTTGGAGGCGTCTCCGCTCTGCCATGATTCGTCTGGTCTGGGCAGGTCGCCAACCCAGAAATGCATGGGAGAAGCTAATGCTGCCGTTTGAACTGGGCGGACTTGGCGCTCCAGAAATGGAGCTTTATTACTACTGTGCACAAGCCCATTTTACATATTATTGGATCCGCCCTGTTCATTATATGCCGCACCTCACTCCTGGGAATGATGCGGTTTGACCGGATGACTTGATGCGAGTGTTCGGGGGTCTGTCTCGGCCTCGACCTCGGGGGTGGATACTGTGGTGTGCACTGTTGGGACATGGCGGGTACTTTTGAAACGATCTGGTGTGTGTGAGCCATTTGCGCCATCAATGGAGGTGGCTGCTGTAGCGGACGAGCGGCTGTTTTGCAACTTGCGGCTGCAGACCTACCTTCGCAACTCGGCTTTGTGGATGGACGGTTGATCTCTCCGGAGGTGGCACTGAGGGATGGTTCTAATGGTGCCCAGCATCGACTATATGTGCTGTGGGTGTGCGCGATGCTCCGGGCGCGATATTCAGGGTCTCCGGCATCCCCAGAGCTGTGTCGAGTATTGGAGGTAGTATGGAGTGCACAGACGCCAAGGAAGCTAGTCACCAAGCTATATGGATGCATGCAGGATCAGAGGGCTGCGTTCGCAGTGTCTGCTAAAGTTAAATGGGAGGCGGATGTGGGAATGGCAATCTCTGATGAGACATGGAAGAAGTGTTGTGCACATATGAGGGCGCTCTCGCCAAACTATAGTCTGCGATTAATCAACTTCAAGTTTCTGAAGCGTCTTTATTACACCCCCCGGGGCTTGTGTGCTATGGGGTTGCAGACGGATGCTTCCTGTGAGAGATGTCATGCCCCAGATGCTGACCTTTTCCACCTGGCGTGGCAATGTGGTGAAGTGCATGATTTCTGGCTGGAAGTTGTGCATGTGATTGGTGAAATGACTGGGCTTAAGCTGGCTCTCTCCCCTGTGCTGGCGCTGCTGGGCAGTGTGGACTCGGTGGGCATGCTGCTGCTTTTAGCGAAGCGCAGAGTTGTGATATGCTGGGGGCGTGGCCGCCCTCCTCGGGTCACTGACTGGCTGCGTGATGCTGCTTATTGCCGAGAACAGTTGGAGACATTCTGGGAGTTGGCGCTTGAGGGCTCTAGACCGCAAGATATCTGGGTGCCTTTGCGTGAGTACCTCGAGACGGCTTATTGAGTGACATGTGCTAGAGCCCATTGCAACACACTTTGGGAATGGTTGTGTGACCCTGACTGAAAGAAGATGCGAATTGTGTACGTTTGCGGGTGTCACCTTGCCTGTTCCAGCCACCTTGCTACATTAATGTTGGTTGTATTCGTTCATTCCCCGAATGCAAACAGCTGTGGTTCATGGCCCCTACAGTTTACCTATTGTGGCTTGTTGGTTTATAACATTGCTGAATTCTGCTGCACTAGAGTCGGGGTCTTTGATGATAATGTTGTTATAGAACAGGGGATTGTTATTCTTGTTGTACTTCCAAATGTATAAATAAATAAATAAAAAAACTGTAGCCACACCAAGGTCTTGATGGGCTAGAGCAGTGATTCAAGGAATCCCAGGGGTCCGTGACCTATTCCCAGGGGGTCCGCAGGCCTGGGCCGGAAGGAAGGCACTTCTTCAGCTGGAGCCTCTGACAAACGTGTGTTTTCATATTTATTACTTCCTTTGTGCTGCACTTTTGAAAGCACTGCACGATCAGGAAGATGCCCTCACAATTTAGCCAGTTCTAGTGGCATACAGCCTCTTTGCATAGGACTCATGACGTCATCCAGCTCGGCTTGTTGCAGTACTACTTGGCAGTGGAATTGTCTGCAAGAACCTCCACTCTTACCCCCTTGATGGATGGAAGGAAGGAAAGCCTTTAGTGCCAAGATGTATGTCCACAACTCCAACAGGTTGAAGTAGAGGCAGGTTTCCACCAGAGATCATAGTCCCCTGATCTCCACATCCCCAACACACCCCTTCCCAACCCAGCAACAATCCCTCCACCATGTTGTGGGTGTGGTAGGGAGAGGAGTATGGTTCCTGTTCACCTGCAGTCCAACAGGCACCACTGCAAAACTTTCACAATCTTCTCTGACACTTGGATGGAAAATGAGAGGTTTCCTTGTAACAAAGCCCAATGAGGATTTATGTCCAACTGTACAACTTGAAGGTGCCACCTGGCATAGTCCATAAGCAGGATGCAGGAGACCAAGGAGCCTCAAAACTACTCTCACTGAGACCTAAAACAAGGGATGAAACTTTGGAATCATAGCCCAAAAGTCTCTGACTCGTTGAGTTGAAGGGAAGCCTCGAAAGAGCACTGTGTCTCGGTTGGCACCAATGAAAGGGAACCTCTGCAGGTTCCTCTGACTTTGGCACACCAATGACTGTTTGCGGTGAGCCCAGCTTCAGTAACCAGTTGTCGAGGTAGGGAGAAGATCAGTATTTCCAACCTCCAAAGATGGGAAATGACTATTACCACTATTTTAGGGAACACTAAGGGCCACTGGGAAGCTTGAAGAAAAGCACCAACATCTTGAAATGCTTGTGGTCTACTTGGAACTACAGGCAGTGTCTGTGGGACTTCAGGACGGCAATGCACAAAAACAGGTGTCCTCAGGTCCGACACCCTATCTAGTGTCATGGTTCCAGGGCAGACAGAACTTGGGTCAGAGTGAGCATCTTGAACTTTTCCTTCTTGAGTAAGAAGTTCAGGGAATAAAGATCTAAAATGGGGAGGAGCCCACCATCCTTCGGCACCAGAAAGTAATAGGAGTAGCAACTAGCTCCGAATTCTGCAGCTGGCATTCCCTGTATTGTTCCCTGCTCTCGACTTCTTGTCAGGGAATGGACAAGTGGTCCTCCGGAAGTGGTTGTGGTGTAGGTGGCATGTTTGGTGGGGTGGAGAGGAATGGTAGGGTGTAGCCATTCTGGTCAATATGAAGCACCTTATCTTTCCGATGTGATACCTTGGTACTGTGAGAGCGTAGCTCTTATAATGAAAATTAACATGAGATGTTTATGAACTAATGCATAATAATGTCACATAGAAAATGTATTAATGTGTTTTTGCTAAACGTGTGCTCAAAATGTGCCCACGGGGAGTGGCCACCAATGTAAACGATGATTAATGAAATTGACTAATAATGAGGAATTAATGTATTAATGTATGATTTTGAACTAGTATTAGAGATATATGTTAAGGTTTTGCTAATAAATCACTAGGCCTTAGTTAGCCTGAGTTGAGACATAGCTGCCCGGTTTCATATTAAATGTGCTTTTCTAACGTAGAGTGTGCTGACATGCTGAAGGACATTTACTCATACTTTTCCAAAGCTAGAGGATGTATGTAACCGTAGTGGATCCGTTCTCATGAAATTAGACTTGCTCAAAGAAACATTCTGACTGAACGCAACAGTGTAGACTTGCAACAGGTACAAGGTCGCCTAAACTGTTATAGACAATGGAACCACTGACTGGGGATGCGAGAGGACCACGAGAACATGAAATCATACCGGACATTCTACCCGTTGGAGACGTCAATCACAAGAACCAATTAACTACGTGAGAACTGTTATGAGGTGACAATTTTGATGGGACAAGCAGTAGACTATTGGACGGAGATAGTGGTGCCAAACCTGCCCAATTAGAAATTAGGGGACTGTACAACAATAAAGAGATAAAACCTTTGACACAAGGAGAAAAGAGAGCCTTACGAGCCATTCTTGCTATTACCCAGCCACTTTGTCTAAAGACTTTGCTGTATGATTCTTTGAATCATTTTTACCCTACTTTGCTTAGCCCGTCTTATACTTTACCTCCTTATGATGGAAGTACCCCCTTTTACCAGACATTGCTGAGTTTCCTGGCTGATGGCGAATCATGTCCTGAGGACGAAGATTGATTCTGTATGCTGACCCATTACGGAGGGTAATTATATGATGATGAAAATGTAATTGTCTGTTTGCCTTTCCTTTCTAGGTACCAATTGCTTATTTTGACAGAGACCATATTTAGATGTTTTCTAAATTTGTGTTACCAAATTGTTTTGCATGAAGCCCAACATGCCAATGCTAATTCGAGGTTAGCTAAGAAGTTCACTAAACAGACGCAAATAGACAAATGACTGAATCTATGCTTTGTTGAATATTGCGTTTATGATACTCTGCTAAGGTTAACCCATGTTGACGTTGTGCTATGTTCTAATGTTTATGATCTTTGCTTTGATGAAATCTTATTCCAGTTGCCATATGACAATGTTGATGTGTTTCATGGTCTTGAGACTAATAAACTTACTAGTAGAATTGTAATCAATAGGGAATAAACTTCATAAAATCGTACTAAACTGGTGTGGTTATTCATGATTGAAAGGTCATGGTGGTTTCCAAGTCTTATTAATGTTATTGATTCGTTTAATTGATTTGTTATGGTGAACATTGATGACGTTATTGACTTACTGATTGACATGTTGATTAGTTATCTTGTCTTAAGGTGTCTTCAATCAGGGTCAAAAGATTCATCGGCCTAAAACGAGTCCCAGAGTGAATAAATGACCTAGTAAGGGACGCGTTAACAGTACCAGTGGAGGTAATAACTTATCAAGCCATCAACTGGTTGACAGTGCTCCACTGAGGAAAAACTGAAGGGGTTTTGCAGTGGTGGGGGGACGGGGGATTGGGTAGTTTGTTGCCCCAGGGGGCCTAGATGTTGTCAGTCACATCCCAACCTCTGCCTTGAAAGGCTTGGGAAGCCTGCAGTTGCTGAAGCAAGGTCTGATAGGCATGATCTGATTTTGTACTTTGCTGCACCCTGGCCATCCTGAATGATCTGTTGAAGGTTTGCCTGAAGGTCATGTGGGACCACTGGCAGTAAGTCAGCCACCATGTCACACAACACCTTTGAATAATGCCCCAGACGGCAACTAGACCTAAGGGCAAGACTATTATCTCGAAAAGGATGCAGTGGGGTACCCAAAATTTGCACAATGGCCTCCTTGGAAGGGATATGCTGCAGTGTCACTGATGAACCTGGGAATTCTGCCTGGATTGGGATTAGGGCCGGAATAAGTTTGAGTTAGGAGACCAAGACCATGACCTTGAGGTACACCCTAATGTCCATGTGACCTTTCTTAGTGGGAGTGGCGGGAAGAATGGAAGTCAGGTGGGACTTCCTGGGCTTCTTATTTAACTACTTACCTTAGGACTTTGAGTGTTATGATGACCTCATGGTCCGGAACTGGACCTTATGAGCCTTTCCAGGTTACTCAGCAACGTAGAGCTTGGCCATGCAGTCCCAGGTGGCCTACGAAGCCATCTAAGTGCAGTCTTTGAATTATGTGAGGGTATCATGAGAGTCCGTCACTGACAACTGTTTCTGGCAATCTCTTCAGGGCTTAAAGCCTGCCATTTTAGGGAGAAAACATTCCCCTTGTACACTGGAAAAGTTTTGAAATGTAACAGAAGGCAGAGTTTGAGTCACGTATTGCTGCAATCACAGGGACCAAAGGCATCCTTTCAGGACCATGCAAACAAATATCCACAGCTCTGAGACACATAAAATTAAAGTACATAGAGAGATGGGAGAAAGCTGTGGGAACAACCATACCTAGGAAAGTTTAGGAGTCACTTTTAGAGGATCTCATTACGAATAATACATCAGTCCTAGACAGGGTACTGTCAATTAAACATTGATAGAATGGTACTTTTCTACAGACTTGTTGGCCAAGATGTAGTCAGGAAAATCTGACAAATGTTGGAGAGACTAGGATATAGTGGCACCCGTAACTATATACAGTGGTTGTGTCCAAGCCTGATGTTGACACATACTGGAAAGTCATCTTATCAGAGATTACAGACATAATGGGAGTTCTGGTGCCTGAGACCCCATGTATCAAGCTACTGGGAGTCAAGCCAAACACAAGGGTAAAGAAGGGATCTAGAGAATTGAAACTGGCATTTCAATTTGTAGTCACAGCAAGCATAACTATTCTGGGAACCATTGGACCGGGCGTGAACCTGTGCCTAAGGTAAGTGTGAGAGACTATGACTATGGAGGAATGGGGGCTCACCTGATGAAACACAGGGATAACGGTACTAGGACCAGTGTTGCATTCTATGGTGAGGGATGCCTAGGAGCATGCATGTCCTTCTAAGCTGCAGGTATTGCTCTTGTTCAGACTGTTTGTTGATATATAATATTCTTTATAAATCTTTGTAAAGGAGACTAGTAAAACACTTCAAATGTAACTCTGATTTCCCCATATAAATTTCAACAATCTAAGTTGGGTCATTTTCAGAGGGGCGACTGAAAATCTAACTGGCAAGATTTGTACTACATGGAAAAACTACAGCAAGAGGTTCATCTTGATGGAGTTCATCCTGTCAAAAAATACGTATTTATTGTATTATAGTCCCTTATATTTCCAATGACTTAGTATAACAAACACAACTGTCCTCATTCTGATCCTAACCCCATCAGCCTACAAAAGAACGGATTTAGGGGGTCATTCTGACCCTGGCGGCCGGTGGCCGCCAGGGCCACCGACCACGGGAGCACCGCCAACAGGCTGGCGGTGCTCCCACGAGCATTCTGACCGCGGCGGTTCAGCCGCGGTCAGAAGCGGAAAGTTGGCGGTCTCCCGCCGACTTCCCGCTGCTCGGGGGAATCCTCCATGGCGGCGGAGCGCGCTCCGCCGCCATGGGGATTCTGACACCCCCTACCGCCATCCTGTTCCTGGCGGGTCTCCCGCCAGGAACAGGATGGCGGTAGGGGGTGCCGCAGGGCCCCTGGGGGCCCCTGCAGTGCCCATGCCAATGGCAATGGCACTGCAGGGGCCCCCGTAAGAGGGCCCCACTGTGTATTTCAGTGTCTGCAATGCAGACACTGAAATATGCGACGGGTGCAAACTGCACCCGTCGCACCCCTGCAACTACGCCGGCTCAATTCTGAGCCGGCGTCCTCGTTGCAGGGGCATTTCCTCTGGGCCGGTGGGCGCTCTTTTGGAGAGCACCCGCCGGCCCAGAGGAAATGTCTGAATGGCCGCCGCGGTCTTTTGGTGTGGTCATTTGGCGGCTCCCTCCAGGCGGGCGGCTTCCGCCGCCCGTCGGGCTCAGAATGAGCCCCTTAGTTTTTTCAAGCAATTTAGAATCATGCTAAGTGTTTGATATTTGCAAAAAATATTGTTTTCTTTAGAAATAGGAGATTCAGAAATGAAAGCCACATTTTTGGCCTCGCGTTCACTGCCATTCTGATGCCAAAAACGTCAAGATAGATTTACCTTTTCAGATTCATCCAGCTTCGTGCAATTTTGCTAAAGGCCTCTGCGCCTGGTGCGGTCATAGCTTCAAAATCAACCAACTGCAAAACAGATCATCAATTAAAAATGGATAATATATATACATTTTACAATATGACAAACAACCTTTGCAAAGGTTACTCAAAGAAAAATCAAAATTTGTATTTCGGTGCTCATCACTGAAATTAAACGGACTGAGAAGTAGACATACTTCAAACCTGCCTGAATCAGTGCGTGACACATTTTTACTTGGGACTAGCTGAACTTGTTGACCTTGTTCATACATTTGAGTTCTGGAATTAATCTTTTAAACACCAAAGCAGTGTATGGAAATCCAACACTGAATGTAAACTTAGGTGAAAATAAGTAGTAAAGTACGCAGTAAAGGCTACACAAATCAATCTAGGATGAGATTACTCCATTACTTTTATTCTGCATGCAGGTTTGCAACATTTGGTATAATGCACATTTCTCTTAGCAACTCAAGAGTGCTTTCCATTGTTATTTCGCTGGTCATTAATGCAGGCAGTGTAGATTTAATGAAAAACTAGAGAAACAATGTTTTTTTATTTTTTTTAAAGAGCTTTAATTCCAGTTTGTGTGACTAATGTGGAGTTAATCTTTACCGTTTACTACCATTCACCAAGTGTTGGACACCTCTAATCATTATAGAGAACTTTTATGATTAATGTAGATTTTCCTAGACTATGACGGAAAGTCTTAATTTAAAAAAAGACACGGAGGCGAGTATTATGCGTTTCTTTTCTTACTTTAATAAACAGCAGCAGTCAAGAAACGTACTACAAATCCCAAGAGGCGAAGAACAAAGAGCCAATGGGATTGAAAACGTAGTCCTAACAAATGAACCAATGAGGATGGACACATACCATTATGACATCACTTGACTGCGAACAGCCCTCTTTTCTTGCGAAACAAATCAAGCAGAATTAAATAGAAGAAAAATGGAAAAAGAATAAAAATAGCCAAAATAAAGGCAAATAAGTCAGAGCAAAAGTCCAACAATCCGTTGAGTTGAGGAAGATCCGGCAAGACAGGAACTGTAGACCATCGAACTGTAGAGGAAGACGATGCACCATGAAGTCTGGTATTCCAGGCGAAGGATGATGGATTAGGAGGAAGTTTGATTGGTGGATGATGGTGCTAAAAGAGGGAGGGAGAAAATGATTAAACAAGAGGTGGGATAATACTCGCCTCCGTGTCTTTAATAAAATTAAGACTTTCTGTCATAGACTAGGAAAATCTACATTTTATGTCAAGACCAGAGGCTCCTATTATGCGAGTTTAAAGCATATTAATTACATTAAGTGAAACATTATCAACAGGTTTGCAATAAAAAACTTTAAATACATTATCATTTGACCAGTCTGCAGGTTTAAGAATATCGTCTACACGGGAACCAGCCCAGAAAGCTTTGGACGCCATAGCTCCTCTAGAAGAATGAGCCCCAAACATGGAAGTGTCAATACCCGCCAAGGACATAATTCATTTGACCCAACGAGCCAAAGTGGCGGCGGAAACAGGGTTGTAAGGTTTTCTGAAGGAGATCAGAAGTTGGGATACAGAGGGTGTTCTCAAATCTGCAGTCTTTTATTTGTATATTTTTAAGCATTGTCCAACACATAACTTTGGGTGCTGTGGAAAATAAGGATAGAAAAACGAAGTTAGATTGGTCTTAGTTTGACGAACCACTGTAAATAACACTCCAGATGGAGTGAATTGGCGATTAGAAATGTCTAAAGCTTTGACATCAGAAAGACGTTTAAAAGAAATAAGACATAACAACATTGTCAGCTTAGCGGATAACATTTTCAAGGAAAGCATTAAATTATCAGGAAATAACAAAAGGAATTTTAAAACTACATTGACATCCCAAAATTGACTGTATTTGGGCATAGGAGGATTAGAAAACTTTACTTCCTTCAAAAGTCGGCAGACAAGAGGATGTTCTCCCACTGGTTTTCCATTCACATAGGCATGGTTGGAAGATATAGCTGATCTGTAAATGTTAATGGTGCGAAAACCTTTGCCTTTGCTGGCTTCTGCAGCAAGGAAGTTGACGAAAAAAATCACATCTGTTGAAAAGGAATCGATGTGTTTTCCCAAACACCAGCTGTGCCATAAAGACCAGGCTGATTTATAAGCTTTCTTGGTGCCTGGGGCCCAGGATTGTGAGATGTAGTGTGAAGCTTCCGGCGAAATGAGAGGGAGAGTCTGGGGGTTCCTGAGATTTTCCATGCCGATAAGGTCAGGAGATGTCTAAAATGAGGGTGAGGGGACGGGGAAGCGGGTCTAACAAGAGATTCGGGGAAGAAGGAAAGGGAAGTCCACAGAAAGTTCCAAAAGAGTAGGAAACCAGATTTGGGATTGACAGAATGGGACTATGAGAACCAAGGTGGCTTACTGACGTCTGAGTTGTGCAAGCACCCTGCTGATCTTGAGAAAAAGAGGGAAAGCGTAATTGAGGTAGAGAGACCAATCTCGTAAAAAGGCATCGGATGCCAAGGCCAACGGATCTGGGCGCTAACTGTAAAATTGAGGAAGCTGAGTGTTTAGGCGGGATGCAAACAGATCTATTACAAAAGGGCCCCATTTGTTCTGAATTTTTGGGAAAATTGAGGAATGAAGCTTCCAATCGCTGGAGTCTCGGAGATGGCGCGAATGCCAATCTGCTACTGAGCTGAGAGAACCTGGAAGATATTCTGCATGAACTGAAAGATGGTATGAAAGGCAAAATTCCCAAAAGCTCTTGGCTAGTTCTGCCAAGGGTTTGGATTTTGTGCACCCGAGGTGATTTATATATCGGACCGCTGAAATATTGTCCATCCTGAGAAGGATAGCACAGTGAACTTTGTTCTTTGCTAGGCTTCTGATTACAAAGGAGCCAGCAAGCATCTCTAAACAATTGATATGCAATTTGGACTCCTCTGAAGACCAAGTACCTCCAGCAGTCGAGACTGGTCCATATCGAGTCCCCCAGCCTAAGCGGCTTGCATCTGATTCTAACACAAGATCTGGGGCTGATGCAAAGATACTTCTTCCGTTCCAAGCATCTAAATTGTCTATCCACCATTGAAGCTCTGTACGCAAATCGAGATCTAGCGGGATAGTGTCTGAATAGGAAAGGCCTTTTCTCAAATGCTGAATCTTTAGTCTTTCGAGAGCCCGATAATGCAGGGGACCTGGGAATATTGCCTGAATGGAGGAAGAAAGAAGGCCTACTATTCGAGCCAGAGATCTGAGGGAGATGAGTGAGCTACGTAAAATCTGAAGGATCTCTGAATTTATGGATTTTATATTTTGCAGCCTGGAGAGGGAGGGTGGCCAAAAGTGAGTTTATTTGGAAGCCTAAAAATTCTATAAGTTTAGTCGGAATGAGAATGGATTTTTCTCTGTTGATGATAAAGCCTAAGTCGGCTAAGAGAGAACAAGTCAGGGTTAAGTGAGATAGAAAAGACTGAGGAGACTGGCTCAATATGAGAATGTCGTCTAAATAAATGATGAGTCTCACACCTTGAGCTCTCAGAAAAGCTACCACTGGTTTCATAAGCTTGGTGAAGCACCATGGAGCTTATGATAGACCGAAGGGCGAAGGGTAGAGAGGTAAAATGAAATAGTTGTTCTATCCACTGGAATTGGAGAAATTTCCTGAAGTATGGATGAATTGGAACCACTAGGTATGCATCTTGAAGGTCTAGACGAACCATCCAATCTTTTTGGAGGAGCGTATCTCTGAGGTGAAGGATGGTTTCCATTTTGAAGTGTTGACATACCACAAACTGACTGAAATGTTTGCAATTGATTACGGGCCTCATCTTCTTGTTCTTCTTTTGAACTAAGAAAATGGGGCTGGTAAATCCTGAAGGATGGGGTTGTGTAAGAGAAATGGCTTGTTTTTGCATAAGAGAATGGACTTCTAGAGAAATGAGATCAGACATTTCTGTGGAAAAACGAGGAAGGGGAGGTAACTCTTTTTGAACAGGACTTGAATCAAGATCGATCATATAACCTTGAACCGTGTTCAGAATCCAAGGATCTGAAGTGATTGACAACCAGTTTTGAAGAAAATAACGAAGATGACCCCCTATCGGAAAGGATCCGAAAGGTGGGCTTACCTGATTGGTTGGAGGATCTGGGATTCCAGTAGCCTCTGGAACGGATGCCTCTGCCCCTCTGCGGATAGAATTGGGGCCTGTATTCCTGGTAGGATGGATTGTAGAATCCACGGGAACCTTGGTTAGAGTAACCGCGGCCGGCAAAGCGCTTCCTGTCTCTGCCGGCCCTGGCAAAAAAAACGTTGAGTGAACATTTTCCTTAAGGATTGCTGAGCCTTGTCTACAGAAGTGAAGGTGGCCACATATTTGCTTAGTTCTTTAATGAACGACTCTCCAAAAAGTAAACCTTCGGTTTTGATGTGAGGATGTACAGTCGCTAAGTTAACCAATTTCGGGTACAGTTTCAGTAGAAGGCCTTTCCTCCTTTCATGGGTAAGGGCGGAATTGGCATTTCTGAGGAGGCAGAAAGAGCGCTGAACCCACAGAGAGAGTTCCTCAGGGTCGATGATGGTACCATCAATTATGGCTGCCTCAGCCAAATCAAAAATGCGAGTAAGGGGACTGACCACATCTAAAAGTTTGTCCTGGCAGAAAGACCATGCCTTGTCAACTCCTTTCGGAGGATCTTTACCAAGTTTTGTTAAAAATGTGAGTAAAGGTTGATCAATTGAGGGTGTAATAGTGGATTTATCAGAAAGGGAAGGACGTGGCCATTCAGATTTAAACTTGGCCCTGGTCTGCTTATCCAAAGGGGAAAACAATTTGGCAGCAACATATTCGCCCACGTGGTCCGCAGGAGTCCACTCAGTAGAGTTGGGATGAAGGATGTGACAAGCGTCAAACACAGGTAAACCTTCAGAGTCGAAAAGGGTCATGGGCTTGGAAGAGTCAAAGGACGATATCCTAGGTTTCTTTGAAGGGGGAGGGGGAGGGGGTAGGTAAGGAACTGGTGTCGTCCCTGTCAGATAAATAGATATCTGAATCAAGGTCAGGCATGTCATCATCCGTATCAGGGATGGAAGAAATTAGGATAGGAGGTATAATATTTTTTGATTTACGTTTTAAAGACGTTTTGACATTATCCAAATTTTTATTCTCCTTGGAAGGAGCCTTGTGAAGAACCGCGTCCTCTGCCATGTGTGAGTAACCTCACTCTCCTTTTGCGCCATTTTGTAAAATTTGTTGAGTTGTTTAGAGGGTGAAAGGCGATGACTGCATTACCCCGCAGTTTGGGCCAAAATCGTTTTAGAAATTATGTTAGAAAAAGAAAATTCCACATTTTTAGATAATTTTTGGATGGAACAAGAAACAGCCTGTTGAACAAAGCTTTTGATAAAGGAGTTAAACTCTTGTCTAATTCGATTAAAATCATGAGGGACATCCTGTCCCAAAGGAGAACCATCTATCTGTCTCCAAATCAAGCGGTATTGAAGCTTCAAGGGAAACCAGCAAAAAAGGGGTTAAATCAGTGGCGGGAGGGCTGAAAACGAAACCTCTGTCTGTGGGCGGTATGTAATTTTTTGTGTGAAAAAGTACAGGAAGGAAAAGGCTGTCAACACTGCTCTTGTTTCCTCAGACGAGGATTAAAATGGCAACCGCTGTCTGAGGCGATGAGAGGAACGTTGAAAACACCAAGCGCGAGGAGCAGCGCTCCGATATCGAGTGCGGCAACTTGCCGACTAGGAAATAAAACGAAACGCACCACCGAGCGGCATGAAAACAGTACAACAAAATATTGCAATAAATACACAATTATAGTAATAACAATAGTAATAATACATGGGGGAAAAAGGTGTAAAGGTACTTAACTTGACTGCGAGCAGCAAGAAATGAGGGCTGTTCGCAGTCAAGTGATGTCATAATGCTATGTGTACATCCTCATTGGTTCATTTGTTAGGACTACGTTTTCAATCCCATTGGCTCTGTTCTTCGCCTCTTGGGATTTGTAGTACGTTTCTTGACTGCTGCTGTTTATTAAAGTAAGAAAAGAAACGCATAATAGGAGCCTCAGGTCTTGACATAAAATTAAAGAAATCTAGCAACAAACTGCAGATGCCTTCGTAGAGATGAACAAGGGATACTGGGACCTTGTGGAAGAAACTTATTTACGGAAACAAAAATGGCTTGAAGAGGTCAACAAAACAGAAAACCAACCAACCTAATGGTACATTATAGTTGTGTGAATTCAGTAGGTTTTTAAAAGTGGTCATCTGTCTTTTGTTCCTTGTCACTTCCAAGCAATCAATCCTACAGATATTGAAGGAATCCTATTCAAACAATACTGTAGAACACTAGCAGTGGAGCCACTATTTTCAGTTTTGCAAAAAATGTGAAGAACAGATGAATATACCAGTGAGGCTACCTTTTCTCAGGGGTCAGGACACCTTTTAAGATAAAAACACAGGGATTCCTGGGTAATCTCCTGCTTGGCTGTTACTATCCAACAAGACTACAGTTTGGTGATGCAATGTCGGATGGAGTTTGCACTGTGCACATTTTTGGTGCAAATCCAAGTAGAAGCTGGACTTGAGTGGATGGACCCTTGTATCGAGCGGAGGCATAAAATCAGCAAATCAGTTATGCACAAATAACAATGAAGGCCATTTGGTGCTGCACGGATGACAGAGTAGTAGATTTGCAAACTATGAAGGTTTGTTAGCAAGGTTACCAACTCAAACATTCAAGTTCATTATAAACCAATAAAACAAGGGCCAGATGTAGCAACCCTTTTGCGAGTCGCAAACGGCGAAAATCGCCGTTTGCGACACGCAAACGTGGGTTTGCAATGCACAAATGCATATTGCGAGTCGTTACCGACTCGCAATATGCATGTGCGACTCGCAAATAGGAAGGGGTGTTCCCTTCCTATTTGCGACTCGCAATGGTATGCAATACCATTTGCGACCGCATATGCGGTCGCAAATGGCATCGCAGTTACCATCCACTTCAAGTGGATGGTAACACAATCGCAAATTGGAAGGGGTCCCCATGGGACCCCTTCCAGTTTGTGATTGCACCCAAAAATAGTTTTTCAGGGCAGGGAGTGGTCCAAGGGACCACTCCCTGCCCTGAAAAAACCGAAACAAAAGGTTTCGGATTTTTTTTAAATGCAGCTCGTTTTCCCTTAGGGAAAACGGGCTACATTTAAAAAAAAAAAAAAACTGCTTTATTGAGCAGCAGGTCGCTAACATGGAGGCCTGCTGACGTCAGCAGGCCTCCATGTTAGCGAGTGCCCATAGTCGCTATGGGGCCGCAATTTGCGACCCACCTCATTAATATTAATGAGGTGGGTCTTTGCGACCCCATAGCGACTTGCAGAAGGTGTCTGAGACACCTTTCTGCATCCCAAATTGCGACTTGCAATTTGCGAGTCGCAGAGACTCGCAAATTGCAAATCGCAATTTGGTTTTTTCGTACATCTGGCCCATAGTTACTTATCTTCAGAAACGCCTTATCTAGTGGAGACAATTTCTAGTTGCACATTCCTTACCTTTGAATTCTCCCCAGATGTCAGTCTGGATCCGGAAGATTTTCATGAGCAGTACCCTGCATGCTGTTGGATGGGGTCGATCATCTCCGTCATCAGAATCGTTCGTGCTGGATATGACGTTTCGGTTCCTATATAGGGGCCACCACTGTGCGCTTTCAGTTTCTTTTTATGGCTTCCTACCTCAGAAGCGCAAAGCCATAAAGACATTGACTACTGCGGTGTCAAAACTAAGGCAGTGAAAAAGGATTCCCTGCCCCTAGAAATCAGTTTGCAGAGCAGGGAGGATGGGTGGGCCGGTAAGGAATCTACAACTAGATATTGTCTCTACCAGATAAGGGATTACCAAAGGTAAGCAACTTGTTAATCTGATAGAGACTTCTAGTAGCAGATTCCTTACCTTTAAATAGATACTCAACAAATACCATGCCCAGAGGGTGGGTCTGCAAATCAAGTTCTTGCACAAAAATCCTGGAGGACTGGACGGGCAAAGGGCCCATCCCTACAGACCCAACTGTCCAGGCAGTAGTGTTCGGTAAACGTGTCCTGAGATACCCATGTTGCCGTCTGACAGATGTTAAGGATTGGAACTCCGCATGCTAATACAGTAGTCGCAGCTTTATCTCATGTAGAATGAGCATGCAAACCCTCCGGGGGTTGCTTCTTGGACAGTGTGTAGCAGGTCTTAATAGAGTATGACCCATCTGGAGATGGTCCTCTTCTGCACTGCCCGACCTTTCTTCGCACCCACATAACCGACAAAGAATTGATCTTGCATCCAGAACTCCTTTGTAGGATCAAGGTACAATGCCAACGATCTTTTTGGTTCCAGGCACGTGGCAGGAGTCTCTCCTCTTCTTTAGAATGTCATGGGGTGCATAAAAAGTAGGCAACGTGATGGTTTGGCCAACATGAAAGGGCATAACCACTTTTAGCAGAAAGGAGGCCCTAGTGTGAAGCACCACTTTGTCAGCAAACATGGAAAGGTAGGGTACTTACGTGACAATGCCTGCAGCACACCCTTCGGCAGATGTTATGGCCACAAGGAAGGAAGGCTATTTTCAAAGTGAGAAGCCTGAGAGAACAATTGTGCAGCGGCTCAAAAGGAGCGCACATCAGAAAGGTAAAAACCAAACTCAGATCTTATTGGGGCATAAGGAATGGGGATGGAGAAAAGAGATAAGAAAGACCTTTGAGTAACCTATGAAAAATAGGAGACTTAAATAAGGTTGATCAGGCAACCTCAAAAAAGCAGAAATAGCAGGCAAAAATCCTGTATGAGTGCCCATTCCAGAGCCCTGCTGGGACAGGGAAAGGAGGAACAACAGAACCTCAGAGAGAGGGGCAGAAAGAGGGTCAACAGACACGTCTGTGCACCAGTTTCTTCTAACGACAAGCGTATACCGTTTTGTTGGAGGGATGCCTGGCTGGCAAGATAAAGTTACAGTCTTCAGGCACAAGTTCAAAAGCTGTTAAGTTCTGCTGCTCAAACTCCATGTAAGAAAGAGGAGAGTGGACAGGTTCGGGTACAGAACCCTCCCCTGCTGCTGCAACAGAAGATCCTCCTGAAGGGGCAGTCAGATCAGAGAATCAATGGAGATGCTCAACAGCCTGGAATACCAGACTCTCCATGTACAGTTCGAAGCCACAAGTATTAACTTGGATCCAGTCGTTCTTGATCTTCTTGAGAAATCTGGGCAGAAATGGCATGGGCAGAAAGACATACAGGAGGCCTGAGCTCCACACGAGACAAAAAGCGTCTCCGAGCAATTGTCGCCTTGGAAACTTCAATGTGCAAAACTGCTGACATTGTGGGTTCTCTGCAGACACGAACAGATCAAACCAAGACTCACCCCACTGCTGAAGGGGACCTTGTGCCACCTCCAGATGGAGATGCCATTCGTGACCCAGTAGACATTTTCGTCTCAGTTTGTCTGCTCTGGCTTTCAGAGAGCCCGCCAGATGTTGAACCACCAGGGAATTGACCTGCTGTTCCAGTCACGTCCAGAGGTGCAGTGACTCTCAACAAAAGGTACACGGCCCCACCCCACCCCTGCTTGTTGCAGTACATGGCAATGTGCTGTACGTGAACACCTGCACCAACTCCCCCCTGACAGAGGGAAGAAATGCTTTTGGTGCTAGTCGGATCGCACATAGCTCCAAAAGGTTAATGTGGAGTCCAGACTCAGCCAGAGGCCAGATGCCTCCGATCTCCACCTCTCCCAGATGGCCGCCCCTTTCCAGGAGTGAAGCATCTGTCACTATTGTTAGATCTCGTTAAGGAAGGGAGAGGGATCTGTCTCTGACCCAATTACGGTTCGTTAACCACCACTGCAGATCTTGAGCAGTTCCCTTTGAGAACTGGACTTTGCGATTTAGATTGCCACTGATGCTGCTGCATACACTGGAACTTCAGGTCCCACTGCAGAGCCCGCATATGCCATCTGGCATGTGTCAACAGCCGGATGCATGAGGCCTAGCAGCTTTAGAGTCATCCTCACCGAAATCCAGGATAGAGGCTAGAACATCGGTATTATGGCTTGAATAGCCTGGACTCGCTGTTTGGGAGGATAAGCCCATAACTGCACTGTGCCCAGAACAACTCTAATGAAAGGAAGTCTCTGAAAGGGAGTCAGATGTGACTTCGACACGTTTATAGTGAGCCCCAGCGGATGCAGGATGGCCACCGTAGTCTGGAGGTGGGAGAAGACAGCCTCCACTATACTGGGTCCAGGGCAGATAAAACCTAAGCCAGAGTGAGCATCTTGAACTTCTACCACTTGAGGAAGACATTGAGGGATCGAAGGTCTACAATAGAGCAAAGGCCCTTGTCATTTTTGGGTACCAGAAGTAGCAGGAATAGCAACCACAACCTATTTCTGCCACGAGAACCCTCTCTATGGCTCCCTTGGCCAGGAGACCCCTAACTTTCTCGCGGAGAAGGGACATGTGATCCCGTAGAAGGGGTGAAAGGCAGACTGAGGGTGGGGGGTGGAATCAGTGGTAAGGATAAGGGGCCGTTGCGAGGTCCAAGGGGCTAGCTGTAGCACAAGAATCCTTGAAGCGCTTGAGCGCCGAGTCTGCCATCTCTCTTAAGAGATGGTTGCCATCAAAGGGCATGTCCATCACAGTAGGCCTATACATCCCCTAAGAAGTCATACATCCTCAACCAGTCATGGCGCCACAAGGACACTGTACATGAAACTGCTCTTCCTACTAAGTCAGTCGTGTCCAGTTCACAACAAACAGGAAACTTTGCTGTGTCTCTCCCAATGGCATCTGCCAGAGAGAGTACAGCCCAGGCCTCCTTCGGGATCAGTGGCAACACTTGTGCAACTGTATCTCAACATGTGGGAATTACAGCCCTAAAGACATTTGGTGTTCACGGACCGCAATGCTAAGCGGTAGGAAGAAGAAAAAATCTTCTTCTAGTGAATCCAACCTTTTGGATTCCCTTTCCGGGAGGGCAGAATGGAACGTGCCCTGGGTTGGATGACCAAGCTCTCAGGTGTGGGGTGTTGGTTCAGAAAGCCCCCAGAGCAGGGTAATGTTGGCAGGTAATCATACTGTTCACAGGAGCCCCTGTACTGGGTTTGGACCAGGTACCATGAAGGACATCCGTAGGGGCTTCATTAAAGGGAAGCATGGGTTCAGAGAAGGAAACCCCAGGCTGAAGCACCTCTGCCATGAGATTAGTCCTGACTACCACCAAAGGCAACACAAGGTCCAAAACCTCAGCTGGTCTTCTCACCACCATTGAATAGGAAACCTTCTCCTCCATAGCTGCAGTAGGAGGAGAAAGCATGCCAGTATCTGGAGAAGTATCCAGTCTGCTGGTCTCACCCAAGAGTCTTGGAGCTGGTATTCTACAGGGTTTAGCAACCCCTCCCATTCCTAACAATAACCTCGCCCTCAGGGGCTCAGGATCTGACACAGGAGGCAAGTCTCTGGCTAGCATCAGAGTCAGCGTCGCACAACTCCCATCCAACTCTGTGTCAGAGTCAGCAATCAGAATGGGGATGACAACACTCGTCGGGGTGGAACGACCAACACCAATCCGGATCTCAAACTGGATCCATGAGTGCCCCTCAGCGTCGAGGCTGAAGCTGCCGGTGTGAAACCCTCGTCTTGTCTGCCAACGGATGAGGAAACGTCAAGAAATGCTTTGACTTCATGCATTCCTTCTTGTTGCTTCACTTACCTGATCGCCCCAAGGACTTTGAGTGGGAAGACAATGATGAAGGACTCTGTGACCGTTTCTGGGACCTTCCTCTCGACTAGAACCTTGACTTGGGGGCCGACATCCGTTTCAGGGACAGCTCCCTCAAAGTATTTGGATGCATGGCCTGACACTCCGAGCACGACTTTGGGTCTTGGTTGTGCTCCAGGCATCAAAGATACACAAGGTGCGGATCCATCACAGACATCGTCCGATGACGGGAAACGCAGGGCTTAAACATGGCCTTCCTCGATGACATCCTTGCCACAGCAGGAGCAGAAAACTTGAAAAATCTTCAACAAAAAGTCAAAAAAAGACCAATTAAAAAGGGACTGAGGGGTAGCTCTTTTTAGACTGGTTCTAGCTGACATAGAAAGAAAAGAACTGACGTCAACATGCCTGGGTGGCACCTATATAGAACCCCGGCTGACATATTCGGCACGGACAATGCAAACGATGGATGCAGAGCTGATCAACACCACCTAAAGGCGCACAGGGGTACTGCTCAGAAAATTGTCTGGATCCAGCTGACACTTGGTGGAAAATCACAGATAAGGAATCTGCAACCAGAAGTCTCTATCAGATACTAAGCATCAGCAACCAGTTTGCAGGAAGCCAAAAATAAGCATTCTTCCCCCACACATTAAACTTTAGGCAAGACGCAATCTCTTCCATCAAATAACTGCTATCCCCAAACTACAAATCTCTGCAGACATTCACTCCAACCCAACATCTGAGGATTTCTAATCTTTTCCTTTGTTTTCATAAAACAAAATGATCTTGCTCTTCCTAATCCAAAGTCAAATTTGCACGTATCCCCGTATCCTTCCCTTTAATTTTTCTTCCTTCTTTGCCCACTCAGCCTGAGATCCTCTCTTTGCCTTATATTCAAGTCTTTGGCTTCTGCCCTCCAAATCTTCAATAAACTCTCAGATGCAGCCACCTTACATGGCAAACCTTCTGTTTGAGCACAGAAAACATGAGTCTTTGTCAGAGACCTAAAGAAAAGTCATACTGCAGCCGTATATCTAGTATTGTATTGAGGGTTCAAATGCTTGTACAAATTTACTTGTTCATGGACCAAGTCAAAGTTTGAGAAATAATATTCAAAACGACCCTGATGATAAAGAGGACTGAGCATTATACTACACGACAAGTAAGTGAGAGGCAACTGATAGTAGGTCACTCGCTCTCAAGTGAATACAGTTAATAAAGTGCAGATATTGCAATCATGTGATTGCATGACCCTGGAATACTCATGCAATAGGTTAAAGAAGACATTGTTGGTGTAGTTCCCTTGGGAATCATCTCCGTGTAAAATCATCATATTAAATCTATACTGCTGTCGTAAGTGAGTTGGATTAGGTTTAACTATGGTGGGTCATGCACAACAGGAGAATTCAAGCCCATTACTAGGCAGTCGATGAAAAAGACCAAGACAACTGCCAACACAAATATTATCACTCTACGTGCTTTTTGGCCGAAATAAACACCATGGCTTCTTCAGAGTCTGAATTTTAAAAACACAGAACAATCCTAAGGATGGTGGATGAACACACTATGGCAAGCTGGGACTTCAACATCCTGTTGATCTGTTTGATAATACCTAATGCTTTGTGCATGTATCTATAATAAGACTCAGATCCACTTTCAGGACTACATACAACATCTTCATCACCTCATTATTTAAATTAGCACCTCGATCTGACACCAAAGAAATTGGAAAGCCGAACCGAGGGACGAACTCTATCAAGAACAGCTTGGTGACAGTGATTCTGTCATTTCGCCTGGTCACTCACCCAAAGTGAAAATTTACACTCCACTATTAAGATGCAGCGAAGCCCATTGCACACACGCATTGCACAAAATCACATTGCATGCAATGGAAGGGGCCACATGATTTCTGTATATGACTCAAGGTTACTACAGTTTTCCTGCACTGCATTTATCTTCTGACAGATGACACTTGCTTGACATAAGTTCCTGGCATTAACAAGGAAACAGGAATTTAACTTGTGTGTCGGAAACAGGCACACTATTGCATCCCTCCATATGTAGGTAGGGCCATGAAAGTGTCTAGCCAAAGGGGACAACAAGGCATCCGGCAAGACAGATTTTTGTTGAAAATCAAATCTCATTCTGATTCTTCACACACCCTCCTCTGACCCATCCCCCCAGTTCACTTTTTGGGACTTCTTCCTGCAACGGCTTGACCTTTTCCCAAATATCAGCAACAGTCAACAAGAGGCATTTAGCAACATAATTTTCAGACTAATTGAAAGAGTCTCCATTGAATGTAAAAGACACAGGGACACAGTTATCTTGCTACTTCCTCCACAAAGCAGTCGCAAAATTACATCAGCTTTTGTGTGCTGCACATTTTGCAAACACTATTTCAGTGGGCAATAGCAAAGCATGAAGTAGGTCCATAACAATTTCCGTTTCAGATGGGGGAGCCAGAGGAGGTCATGAAACCACTAGTGGGGCTACAACTTTCCGAAATTGTGGACCACAGCAAACCCGTATTGGCCCTCATTGCAGACTGTGACTTATATTATTAGAGATACAACAGGCTCTAATAAGTGCAATCAGTCCGGCCACCTTTGTAAACATTACATTAGGCAAACAGGTTAGGCTTGCACTACAACTTCTAAGGTGCAGACAGTACAATCTGCCTTCAAAGTCCCTCATTCATCTCTTAAACAGGAGACGTCCACAAACAATATATAATCAGGCTCTTCCAGAGGGATATCTTGGTCTCAACCTTGGGTCACAATTCTGTAACATCAAGACAGCTGTGGTCAACCCAGTCATCACTGTCATCAGTAACAAGTAAAGGTAACAGAGACAGGATTGAGACAGACCATTTCTGTAGAGTGATGTTCTCCGCAGCAAGGATATCCTGCTTATAATGGGTCAATCTACTGTGATACGATGACTGTGAACCACTCAGCATTGCAGGATATTTGGAAGAGTACCACAGCAGGTTGAATACCACAGGACGACATTGGATAAGAATATTATTGATCTTTCGCAGGTCTCGAACAATTCTCCATTTCTTGTTTCATTTCTGCAAGCCCATTATAGGAGTATTGGAGGGACGCTATTCTCTCTTAAGATGTCCTGCTGTAACATGGACTCAATTATGGACGTAGTTCCAGCCACTGCTTCTGGTGCGAGGTTGTACTGGGTTGTTTAAGGATACTCTGCATTCGGTTTGATTGTTATTCTCACAGGCTCAACATCTTTGATCAGGCCAATATCTTTGCCAGTGTAATCCCAGATTTCCTCCTTCATGGAGTCCTCTAAATCAGGGAGTAAATCTTTCTCTGTTAACACCTGGAAAAATCCAAAGGCTGACTTTTGTGTGTTCAGTTTAAAGTCTGCATCCTTATCGGGTGCCCGGAGATTGACTCCATTCAGTATAAAATAGAACACACTCTTATGTTTGCAGAGACTATCCATGGCTGATAAGGTGACTGGACTCAAATCACATTATATAAACTGATGGTCCTCTTCAAGGGGGCACTACCTTTAAATGGATTAGAGTTTAAACAGGATTGAGAATGGACTTGCCAATAACTTTGAAATGTTTTCCAGAGAGCAGTAGGTATGGAACTTACTGTAGAGCGTGCATTTGTCAATAAGGAATTTTACAAAGAAATGGCCATTCACCTTTCCATCCGCATATGGGCCACTCTAGTCTACCACAAAGGCTATGCCAGGCACACAATCTGCCTCCCCCTCTCAGGCATTGTCATTGTGACTGATCTCCGAAACTGGTAAAGATTTGGAACTGTTTGCTGAACTCTGGGGTATTTATACTGTGCTGCATTAATGGAGCTTGAGGAACGCATGGGTTCTGTGATTTTTGTATTTGCATATTCTGAATTGGCATTGCATTCATAGTTGGCATTTGACCATCAATATGCTCTCAATTTGGATTCAACCTACATTCCTGTTTCCAATAGCCCACCTCATTACAATAGTAACATGGGAGGGTATTTTTCAACTTGGCTATGTCCATCCCCGAATTCGGGTCAAGTGTTATTTCTCGTCCCCTACCTGTGGAACTCTATTCCCATTCTGCAACATTTGAACACCACTTTGATAGCCAACTCCCTGCATTCCTGCGCCATCACCAACCACTATAACCACAACTTGAATTGCTTCCATAAGGGCCATTCTGAAATCCTTTGAGCCAACATGGATCCTCTACTGTCTTACTTCCAAAGCATTACTGCTTTCCTTTGAGTACTGGAGATTTCCATCCAAAGGCTCAAATTGCCAACAAATAACATCTTCTGACAATGGAAGCTAATCTTCGGGTGCAAACCAAGAATGAACTGAGTCACAAAATTTCCAAGGTTTCTCCTTTCTGGTTGCTCGATACCACCATGCTGATGGAAAGCCTGCATCAAAATTCCACAAGGCTCTTTAGACTTTTGAGTGGTTCTTGCTATTTTCAACCACTCAATCTCTTTCCGCAACACCTTGGTTTTCAAAACATTCATCATCTGATTATATTTATCCATAATGGTAGGAGAAAGAGCATTAGTCTCAGCTATTCTTGGTGGCGCCGCAGTCAGCCATTGCACTGACACTTTGCACTCCTCACACCAATCACTAGGAACGATATTATCAAAGAATGTGTTCAAATTCTCCCAAAGCACCTTTGAAAGTTTCACAAACCAGTCAGTCAGTCAGTCAGTCAGTCAAAATAACTTTATTCGGCGTTTTGCCATAAAAGTATACATGCATACATAAAAGTCAACATAAAATACAATACTTATAGTATTCATAAAAAGCAAATCTATTAAATCTAAGCTTATCACCCAAGCTTACTAAAACAGTATAAGATAATGAACACTTATAAAAGCGTATATAATGATAAGACAATGTAGTAATAAGACAATGCATAATTTCTCTTAATAAATAGTCACATTACCAGTTCATATCGGTTTCTAATGGTGATAGCGGATTTAATAAAACTAAGAATAGAAATGCCCATTTGTTTGGATGAGAGGCTTTGGATGCCAGTCAGTCCTTCTTTGTAGGAAGAAGTGTGCAAGTTACGCAAAATGGGTAATAAAAAGGATTTCCTGGGAACTGAATAAAGTTTACAAAATAAAATAAAGTGGCAAGTGCTTTGTTTCGAAAAGTTATCACAAGGGCATGGCGGTAGTGTTTTTTCCCACACGCATTTTTATCGGGAACGCCACTCTAAAGTGGATCAGGTTAAATCTAAAAAGTACGAGTAAAGAGTATAAGGAAGGGGTCGGGAACCAGACAAAATAAGGTTCTATCAAGTCTGATGATAGAATTTGTATGTATGAATTAAAATAACTCCATTTCTCTGCCACTTGGTATCTAAGATTCATAACATGCTCTTTATGTCGAAGTTTAACAATTTCTTTCGCATTAGCTGGTAGGAGCTCTGGTTTGAGATACATATACTCCAAGTCCAACTTTCGGAAGCCATTGTGAACAAAATTTAGCCATGGAATTTTGTTACAGTTTGTCAATGAAATACAATCTTTTACGCAATTGTGTGTTAAAGTAGCCGCCGGGTTTAACCATACTTTTATCCATAGCAAAAGTGGGGCAATATCTATCAAATCTGTAATGTAGCGGAATCCCAGTTCCTCATGGCATAAAATGTTCGCTATGTTCTTAGGTACAATAAGTAACCGATGAAGGAATTTATTCTCTGCAAGCTGTAGAATGCTTGGACTGGTATATCCCCAGAGGCCGCCCCATAAATCGCCGCCGAAACACATTTAGAGTTATAGAGCGTGAGGATCTGGTGGACCGGTCTATGCCCTAGTCTGCGGGCAAAACAAAAGATTGCCTCAACATTTCTTGCCAGTTGTTGAAACTTAAAATTCAAATGGAATTTCCAAGACAGAGTGGAACTTAGATACAGACCTAGATAGCAAAAATCTTTTACTTTTGTCAAAGTGTTCCCCCCCATTCTAAAACATTTGGTACGAGTATTTTTAGGACCGCAGGTCATAACGTGTGATTTTTTAAAATTAACTTTCAAATCAAGCTCTCGCGTGTGTGTTAAAAAAAGATCCAGGAGAGTCTGTAGACCATTGGCCGTGCGGGCAATTAAAACAGCATCATCGACATATAATAAAATTGGCAATTGTCTAAAACTCATCCTTGGGAAATCCTTACCATTTTGAACGAAACAATTATACAAGCCGTTTATGTACAGTAGAAACAAAAATGGTGCCAGTGTGCAGCCCTGTCTAACGCCTCGATTGGAAACAAGGGGGTTGGACCTTTCGCCGTGTTGTCCAAACTGAATTAAAATGGAGAGGTCCGAGTATAGGCGTTTGATCAAATCCAGCAAATCTTGCTCAATCCCCATTGTATCCATTATGTCCCACAGTTTTGCTCTGTTCACCATATCAAATGCACTGGACAGATCTATAAATGCTAAGTGGATAGGTTCCCTTTTGGCAATAACATATTTACTGAGGATAGGATGTAAATTTAGGGCCTGATCCACTGTGCCTAATCCAGGCCTAAACCCATATTGAATTGGCGATAAAATGTATGTCCTTACAACCCAATCCTCGAGCCGGGTCAGAATGACACTCCCCAGTATCTTTGCCGTGGAGTCTATTAAAGAGATGGGTCTATAGCAGAAAGGGTCAAGCCTATTACCCTTTTTGAAAACCGGGACGATTATTGCCATTAACCATGAGGAGGGGATGGCACTTTGAATAGCACTGTTCAGAACATTTGTGATTAATGGAACCCACAGATCAGGTAGAGATTTAAATAGGTCCACCGGTATCCCATCGGGGCCAGGAGCTTTCCTTAGTTTCATTTTAGTTATTGCTGCACTGATCTTGTGTGCCTCAAGTAAAATGCCGCTCTTAGTTGGATTTAGAGTAGCCGAACATGGGAGGCCACATACCTCTCCTCCATCATTAGGATTATTTGCAGATTGAAATACAGATGAAAAATGGTCTACCCAAACCCCCTCTGGTATCAAACAGTCGTTGTCCCTATTTTCCTTTCCTGAGAAATATGGGTGATTAACCACCTTCCAAAATTGAGAGGGATCCCGTAGTTCTGTCGCAGCCATAAGGTCTTCCCAAGCGCTAGTGCGTATTTCATTCTTTCTCTCTTCAAGGGCGGATTTGTATCGGCCCCTGGCCTGTTTAATTAAATACCGATTACATGGAATAGTTTTGATCGCTGACTTTAGATCTCTATGGGATGCCGTACAGGCAGAATTGAACCACCGTTGAGGTTTTGCACCTTTGGGATATTGGGTACACATCAGTGCCTCAGAAATAGCACAGCTTAAAGATTCAAAGGCAGTTATAAGGTGGAATGGAGTGGATTGCAGGGACAAGCAAGTGTTGAAGTCAGCCTTATTTTGAGTTATAGGGTTCGCATGAAAAGTGTTAGGGTTTACCCTCTCCCACCTCATGCGAGGGCCAGAATTTCTTTTAAACACCTCTTTCCCTTTATATGCAGTCCTAGGTAAGATTACTCTAGTTTTAAAAGATAATTTTATACTCAAAGGGTTATGGTCACTGGCACAGTGAGATTTAATTTTAAAATCCACTATTGAACGTAAAAGTGAGGAATTGATAAGAATAAAGTCAATAATGCTGCCATTAGTACTCCCTGTATAGGTGGGTATTTCTCTTATCTGACTGTTTGCCATATCCCTTGCAAAAGCAAGGTCAAATTTATAGATGAGGGTATTCAAGGCACTTCCTAAATTAGAGTGAATAAAATGAGTGAGTGACTCTCTGCCTTCTGTAGCGGCACCACATAAGTGGGGTAATTCATACTTGCATAACTGAACATTAAAATCTCCAACCCAGATCGTATCAAATTCCCTGTCCTGGAGTTTCCCGGCTGAGTCTAGTTGGTCTGTAAGCTCTTCGAGACTTCCTGGCAGGGCAACACTTGGAATGTTATTGTAAAAGTTTAAGAGTAAAATGTCTTTCCGTCCAGATATTGATAATAAAACTACCAAAAAAAAAAAGCAGAAGACCAAATCAATGAAACCTCAATTTTTGGGACTAATAATGACACAAGTACCAGAAGACCACCGCTTGCTCTGCCTGCTCTAGATGGAGTAGCTGGCTGAGACACGGAGTAGTAGCCGTCTAAATGGAAAGGTGCCGTAAGCCAAGTTTCTTGAAAACAAATGATATCAAAAGTGGATATAAACTCCAGCCATTCCAAATTTTCAACTTTAGAACGAAGCCCAGCAATATTCCAACTGATTAAAGATAACAATGCATTACTTTGCTGGGGCATTTTCCCAGACTCCTCAGTTATGGCCGTGTCTGTTATAAGATGTGGAAAGCTAACTAGCTCATCAGACCCTATGGGTGATTCCAAAAGTGTATGCACTCCCATCAGCTCTAGTTCCTGTAAACAATCATTTGGGAGCCCCAAGCCCTCCAATTGTCAATCAATTGCATCAAGGGAAGAGTGATTTTGGGTACCCCCAGGATCAAGGGTAGGATTCTGTAAGGGTGCCTTTGTTCAAATATTTTTACCATGGGAAGCCCTAATAGGAGGAAGTGATGAAGTGGGCGGCCTGTAGAAAAAGCTTAATGGATAGACTTTGATCCCACCTTCCCCTTTTGGACTCGATGGTAGAGACGCCAACAGATAATTAACACAATGAGAATTTGCTAAATTAATCACTATACAATCGCCTTCATATACTTTTTTAGACAAGCCTAACCACTTCACCCTTCTAGCCATAATTATTCTATTATTTAGATCATCTTGGTGTCTACGTTTTTGGCTCATCCAATGTGCACATTTCCTTATTAGCGCATGAGTATCTTCCTTCTGGGTACAATCAAGAGGAGGAACGTTTGCTAAGACTAAAACATATGGCACGCTATCCGGAGGAAGCTGTAGAACCTCCTTTGTACTAGTGGAAGATCTAGGTTTAGAAGCAGTTTCAGGCTTCAGTAAGGCAGTCGCACCACCAGCCAAAGTAGACAGAGAAGCAGATAATAAGTCGTCATGGGAATCGCGGGTAGATATGCGATGAAGCGGGGTTGGTTGCAATTCATTAAACAGTTAGCCTGCTGAGAGGCATTGGGATCAGACACCAGTTTCGGAGTAGAGGGAGGGGAATTTATACTAGTTTTTAAAGTGGACTGCTGAGGCAGATATTTAAGAATAGTTTCTTGTAACTGCTCAAATTTGGAATCAATGAGTAATGTTAGCTTCTCCTCTAAAGCCAAAAGAAAGGGTTTGAGGATCAAATCTAAGTTGGTCAAATGATTGTCTCTTAAAATCCTGCAGTCTGAGCCTAGTTCGCCCAATAATGTAGTTTCCTTTGGAAAAGGATCGGCCGGGGTATCCAATGGTGTTAAAATACATTCCTTGCCCTTCGTTGGATACTTAAGTAGCTTATTACACTTACGGAGTCCTCCAGCTTTCTTTTTTTTAGGAGGGGGGGGGGGGAAGTGTCGGCTAAATGTTCGATGTTAGCTGCGTTAAAGGGCTGTAAGGAATGCAAGGTATTAACATCATTTTCAGGCAGAGGCGAATTGAATTCACGGGGAGCAGTTGAAGAGACTGCAGACTTTATGCAAGTCGTGGATTCTAAAGAAGTTCTTTGAGTCAAGTTATTTGCCACCCCCATTCTTTCTTCCACTTGGACAATTTCAGTTTCAATGGCCCCGATAACTGAAGATAAGTAGCTAGTTATTGATGATTGGACGGGCACGGCGTGTACTCCATCGGCCCCAGGTGTGGTGGTCTTTCTTTTACCCATCGTCTTGCAAATAATAGTGGGGCAAAACACCAATCTAAGCCGATATGAGTAATATGCAGGGAAGCTATGGCAGTGTGAAAATAGTAAATAAATGAGTGGAACTGCTCTATTAGCAGGTCTTACTTAAGTGCCAATTACTTAGGACCTCCCAAGCCGTGAAACCCAAAAGAAGGGGGTTATGAAAGAACAGTCACAGGAGAGAAAAATGCAGTACCTTTTAGGAGTCCAATGAGCCTGACCCTGAAATCCCGAACACATGATTATAATGAGTAACGTGCCCCAGTTAGGGAAAGAAACCAGCTGCAAGCCTATGGTGTGGAACCAGGCTTATTTTACTTAAACAAATATACATAAGATAACATACGTGATAGACAGTGCGTTCAGAGAGGAAAAAGCTCAAACTTACACGTGTTAAAAGAAACAAATCAATTCAAAATGGATTCTAACAGTGCCCCAGCCCAGCCTCTTCCGGGCGCTGACGGGCGAAGGACGGGCCTGCCCTTGGCCCGGTCGCGTCCCGCGACAGTGGGAGCGCAAATTCAAATTAAAGGGCTCCTGCCCTGTAGACTGCCTCCTCCTCTGCTTTCAAACGCGCTTCCCGCGGGAGCGCGAATTCAAATTAAAGGGCTCCTGCCCTGTAGACTGCCTCCTCCTCTGCCTTCAAACGCGATTCCCGCGGCAGCGCAAATTCAAGTTAAAGGGCTCCTGCCCTGTAGACTGCCTCCTCCTCTGCCTTCAAACGCGCTTCCAGCGGCAGCAGGAGCGCGAATTCAAATTAAAGGGCTCCTGCCCTGTAGACTGCCTCCTCCTCTGCCTTCAAACGCGCTTCCCAAACCAAACCAGTCTATCTGTGGACACCTGTAGGAAAGTACCATCTTTTCTTGGCATGGTTACCCCCATTATCTGCCTTTTGTCAGTGTGTTTGACTGTGTTCACTGGGATCCTGCTAACCAGGACCTCAGTGATTATGCTCTCTCCCTTCAAACATGGTTACTTGGCATACTGGTGCCCCCATGTAAGTCCCTAGCATATGGTACCCAGGGAACTGGGGCACCAGGGGATCCCCATGGGCTGCAGCATGTATTATGCCACCCATGAGGAGCACATTCAAAGTGTTTCTGCAGGCCTGTGATGGCAGCCTGCGTGAAAGGGTGCATGCACCCTTTTCACTACAGGTCACTCTAAGTCACCCCCATGGCAGGCCCTCCAAGCCCAGAGGGCTGTGTGAGGGCACCACTGCACTAGCAGAGGTGCCCCCATGAACTCCAGTTTAATTTTTCTTGACTTCGTTAGTGCAGGGATGCAATTTTATGCATGTACTGGACATGGGTCACTACCTATGCCCAGCTACATAAAGGTAACTCCGAACCTAGGCATGTTTGGTATCAAACATGTCAGAATCATACCCCAATTCTGTTGCCAGCATTGGAAGTATGATTCAATACAATCTGGGGGCACCTTAGAAGACCCCAGCATTGCTTCTACCAACCTTCTGGGGTTTTCCAGGCAGCCCAAGCTGCTGCCACCCCTCACACAGGTTTCTGCCCTCCTGCTGCTTGAACAGCTCAAGCCCAGGAAGGCAGAACAAAGGATTTCCTTTGGGAGAAGGGGGGGGGGAGGGGGACACCCTTTCCCTTTGGAAATAGGCATTACATGACTTGGGAGGGATAGCCTCCCCAAGCCACTCGTATGCTTTGAAGGAACATTTGGTGCCCTCTGTACATAAACCAGTCTACACCGGAAACAGGGACCCTCAGTCCCTGCTCTAGCTGGAAACTGGACAATGGAAAGGGGAAAGACCACTCCCCTGTCCATCACCACCCCCAGTGGTGGTGCCCAGAGCTCTTCTAGAGGTGGGTTCTGCCATCTTGAATCCAAGGTTGCAAGGACCTCTGGGAGCATATGAGTGGCCAGGTAAGGCAAGTGACGTTAGAGCTCCCTCCTGATAGGAGGTCACCTGGCAAGGTGACTAATCCCCCTTTCAGGGCAATTTAGGGTATCTCTCTTGGGTGGGTCCTCAGATTCGGCTTGCAAGATTCCAGCAGGTGTCCTCTGCAAACTCCTCTTTGACTTCTAGCCACTGGAACTGCAACTGGACCCTCCAGGAACCGACAATTTGCATCCACAACAATGACTCTGCTTGCAACATTGTTTCCACGGCTCCTTCCAGCTTCTGCAAGATTTCCCTGGCTAGGGCGGCAAGTCTTCAGTCTGCATGAGAAGGAAGAAGGAGTCTCCCTTGGAGTGAAGGAGTCACTCCCCTGCATCCGCAAGCACCAACTGCAACAACGACCGGCTGCATGGATCTCCTCATCCTGAGCTGCATGGATCCTGCTTCAACGGTGGTGGTCCAGAGTAGTCCTCTTGGTCCTCTCTGCCAGCTGTCCAACTTTGGTGGAGGTAAGCCTTTGCCTTCCCATGCAGAACAGCACGCCCTGTGCACCGCGTCTCTTGCAGCTACCAAGGCATCTCCTCCAAGAGATGTTCAGGCTCAGTGTAGCCCCATCCCCCAGCACTCCTTTCTGCGAAGCACATCCCTCTGCGTGCTTCTCCTGCGGCGCGGGACCCTTCTCCAGTTGTGGTGCATGGGCTCCTCTGCGACTGGTTCCTCGTCCAGTGGGTCTCCTGTGGGGGCTGCCTCTTCTTCTGTGGACTCTCTGCCTTGCTGAGGGTTCCCCTAGGACTCCCTCCGCCCCCCCATGCATTGAGTCCTCCTGGACCTTGCTGGTCCCCAGCAGCTCTACTTTTGCTTCACTTCAACTTCTGCCTTTGCCAAGGCTGGTTGGGGGCTTATCCACACCAGTGACAAACTGCAATCATCCATCCGGAGTGGGATGTCGACTGCACCATCCAGGAACTCTTCTCCTGCTCCAGAGCTGCATACCTGACCGCCTTTGTCATCATCATCAACACAAGCTTTAGTCGGTCAACATAACCATCAAAGCATCATAGTACAATTAAATTACAATTTACATTTTAAAAAAGAAAAAAAAGGAGAAAAACATAACAATATGAAACATAAACCAGTAAAGTACATTCATAAACCTCACAAATATTAAAATATTTTCATGCCTAAAATTTAATTAATGAGAAGGTTATTTAAGAAACGACTTTGTGTATGCCATGCAGCCACAAGGAACTTGCTAACTGCAAGAATTAAAGGTTTAGAAGTGTCACTCTTTAAAATCCTCATTGCTGTACAACAGTGGTTCAAGCCCAGATCTCGAGAAATTGTACAGATCCATTTTGATCGTGGAATAGAGTAGGCAGGACATAAAAACATTAAGTGCTCCACCGTTTCCGGGCTACCATAACAAGCTGGGCAGAGATCAGATGATGGAATAGACCCCCAGCTTCTTGATAAAGATAACGGTAGACTCCCGAGCTGAAACATGCATATAACCCCTTCCCCAGTAAATCAGGTATAAGATCTAAATATGATTCATACTGAGGAAGCCACCTGAAATCAATAAATGAATTAGTTAATCGACCGTGGGATTTGCAGCAGATTGACTCAATTCTTACATAAGACCAGTAAGTTGTTTTCAAAACGTGCTATGTTTTTTTCCAAGCATTATGGATTTTTCCAGAAACTTACCAGTCCCAGAATATGAAACCAATTTGACATGTGTTTAACCCATAGAATGGAAGTCACATTTGGTCTTTTAAAAAAAAATAAAAAATCAAGAAAAGAGTCCCTATATACAACAAGTTTGCGGACAGTACAAATCCTTATCCAATAAAGTAATGGTCTTAGGACTATCGTATCCATTATACGATTGAACCCAAGATCCAAAAACATTGGAATCAAAGGTGTACTACGCAGGCATGCTATTACTGCCCTGGCAAAATTAATTTCTCCCACGGATAAACTTTTGCAATCAGAAAAAACCCATATTTCAGCACCAAAGGCAGCCGCTCCCTGCACCTTTGCCAGATAAATTTTAATAGCTGGAGATACAGCTTTGGAAACAGAACTTTTATAAAAGCACAGGATAGCGGCTGCTCTATTCTGGAGAAGCCCCACAGTTTTGCTAATCTGATCTTCCCAATGCAAATTACTTGATATCCTCACATCTAGATAGTCTATTGAGCTAACCCGATTTAATGGGGTCCCATCTAAATTAATGGTACATCTCCTGCAAGAACCTGGGCTAAACACCATTAATTTGGGTTTGTTAACATTCAGCTCCAAGGCACAGTCCATGCAAAAAGATTGAAATCGATCAACAAGAATTTGAAGTCCCATAGTGGTCTTAGAAATGGGGAGTGAATCGTCAGCAAAAAGTAGAATAGAGATCTTCTGAGCATTCAATGTCAGAGCATCATTTTGTCAGGAAGACAATATGGCCCTCATTCTGACCCTGGCGGTCGGCGGAGAGACGGCGGTCGGACCGCGAACAGACCGGCGGTATTAAAAATGGCATTCTGACCGCGGCGGTCCCCGCCGCGACCGACCGCCACTTCTCCACTCCGACCGCCACGGCGGTCATGACCGCCGGGCTGGAGTTTGCGCACTCCGGCCCGGCGGTCGTCCCAAGACCGCCAAGGGTATTATGACCCTGCCTACCGCCGCGGTTTCTTGCGGGCGGGAACCGCCGTGCGAACCATGGCGGTAGGCACTATCGGGGCCAGGGAATTCCTTCCCTGGCACTGATAGGGGTCTCCCCCACCCCCCACTACCCACCCGAGTCCTCCCCCACACCCTCCACCCCCCTGCCACCCCCCAGAGGTGGTACGAACCCCCTCCCCACCCCCACCCCGACATGCACATACATGCACCCCGACATGCACACACCCCCAACATGCACATATACACACCCCCTACACACACATACACAACGGGGACACATACCCGCACACATACATGCAGACATGCGCACCTGCCGAACAGCACACATTACCCATAGACACAGCAGCACCCCCCGCCCGCATACACGCACTCACACACCCCCTCTACACACTCACACGCACACCCCCATGCACGCCCACATCACACAACACCCCCCCTCCCCCTCCCCTCACGGACGGTCAACTTACCTTGTGCGTTGGTCCTCCGGGAGGCGACGGGAGCCATGGGGAGGTGACCGCCAACAGAAGACCGCCAACAGAAGACCGCCACACAGAAATGTGGGTCGTAATTCTGTGGGCGGTGTTCTGCTGGCGTGGCGGTGGAGGTTGACCAGTCTCCACTTTCCCGCCGTCCGCCAGTGTGGCTGCTGGCGGTTTTCCGGCGGAACGCTCCCAGCGGTCAGAATGCGCACAGCGGCATACCGCCGCGGTCGGCGGTCTTCACCGCGGCGGTAACTCGGCGGTCTTGCGAAAAGACCGCCAAGGTCAGAATGAGGGCCTATGTGTACAATATGTGTACCACCTCATTAATAAATAAGGTGAATAAAATGGGGGCCAAGACACAACACAACCCTGACGTACTCCCCTCAGAATGAGGATTGTTTCTGTCAACTCTCCTTGGCACCCCATCTCACTTGCGCATAAGTGTTCTCACGTAGCCGCCGTAAGAGATAAACTGTATTAGATGGAATTTTCAACCTATATAGTACTTCCCATAGTTTCTCTCTCGTAACCAGATCAAAAGCTGATCGTAGGTCCACAAATACAACGTATAAGTGTTGCTTGCAAGGACTATATACTGCCAATATAGAAGCATCAGTATGAACACCTGATCTATCGTGCTAGTTTTGGGGCGAAAGTCCGCCTGCAGTGGGAAAAGAACCTGTTGATCTTGTACCCAACTTAATAGTCTCTTCAGGAGCTGTTTGGCAAACATTTTCTGTAAATTATCAATAGGTCTATAATTCGCGGGCAGATTTGCATAGCCTTTTTTTTTTTTATAAATGGGGATTATTTCAGCACCTTTCCAAGTACTCTGGATTGCACCGCCTGCGGCAATTTTATTTGAAATCAAATTTATGTACCAGGACCAAATAACTGGTTCAGATTTACACAAATCTCCCGGTATCTTGTCCGGGCCCGGGAGCCTTACCAGATTTTAGGGAGTTGACCGCGGCTAATGTTTCCTCTAAGGAGAAGAAAATACAACCCACAGGGGTATGAGTGTCCAAGCTAAATACGTCTGAGCAATCACTGAAGCTTGATGGTAATAAAGGAGCTAAATCACCAATACGGCAATAACAAGTTGAAGAATTAGGGGGAGCAGCATAAAGTTCAGTGAAATGGGTCACCCAAGTCTCAGAATGCTGCTCTAACTCCCTCTTTGTCTTGTAGATAGTAGCTCCAAGAATAGTGAGCTCTTATTAGATTTAGTTGCAGCAAGCAAATCCTGCCAAATAGAATCTTCCCATAACTTTTTTCCTTACATTATGGCCTTCTTGTATATACACCTAGTGAATTGGATCTCCCTCGGAGAACCATTCATGATTGCAATTTTTAACGCAGACTTAGCCTTTGCACAATACTCATTAAACCATACATTGATAGTCGTCGTATTAACAATTAAAGATTTAGAGGAGGTATTTTTATAGAAGAAACTCTGCAGTTTCTTCAGCAGTAGTTTATGAATACTAAGAATGGGAATGTTATTAAATTCATATTCTTCATAAACTGCTACCTCATCAATGAATGATTTTTAAATATTACTTATTAGATAGGGGTTGGACAATACCTTCGGCCAACACACTCTTGTAAGGTTATTACTCAACAGTGGGGTAGGGACTTCTGTGCGTTGATCATGCAGTGATCTCCTAAATACATCCCCACACAAGGTGAGAATCAAGGGATTACGGTCGCTCTCGTAACAAGGTTCCACCTTCATGTCTTTTAATAAGGGCCACAATTTAACATCCACTAGAAAATAATCACTAGTACTAGAGGAAATACCTCTTTTAAATGTGGGTGCCATGTTTAAATCAGAAGGCTCACGTCCATTGCAGGCCCTAAGTCCGTGTTTTAAGCATAATGTGGCCAACTGAGAGGCCACACGAGAACGGTTACGTTGACAATTATTCATTAATTGCGGGATTCCCCACAGTTCATCTTCTTCATCCGTTAATCCATTATTCAGAATAGTGGGTTCAAAGGTGCAATTCAGATCACCTGCTATTACTAGCAGGATTGAAGGGTGTAAGGAATCAAAAAATTCAAGCAATTGGGTTAAAGTCTGAGACTCAGATCCCCAGGGGACAGAACGAGCATAGACATTAATTAAAACAATCTTAAAATCCCGGTGGAATGTTAGTTGGACTCCCAATATATCCACTGAGTCTATTTTTAATGGCGAATAGACACATTGTAAGTTCTTATTTAATATCATCAGTAAACCTCCTTTTGCATGACCTAAACCCTTCTCTGAAGGTTGGGCTGGGATGCTATACGTCGTATACCCTTGCATATAGATCTGTTCCTCAACCCAAGTTTCCTGGAAAAAACTAACATCCTGGCAATTGATTTATGTAATCCACTCTAGGTCTCCCAGTTTCCTACCAAGTCCCGCTAAATTCCATGACATTAAAGATATCTCAGCATTAGCTGACTCAGTTCCAGAGGTGGAAGTAACAGTCCCCTCAGAGTGTATAACCCCATTGGATACCCCCAGACACACTCCCCGTTCAGCATTTAGTCATTCAGTAACTATCGGTGTAGGAGGGGTTTTAAATTCCACATGCGATTCACAATCTAAAATGGGGACTGGGTTTCCCATAGAACAAATACAACGAGGTTATAAAGCAAGACTAATGCCAGCCCCTCTCAAAGGTCTTAGATAATGGGTGCGTGCTTCAAAATCCATAAGTTGCTCCACCAAACCCCTATCAGCGAAACAAACCGAAATAAAATCAAAATGTGACCCCGGAACACTACATCTATCCACCTTAAGATTGTCAGAGCAAAAGACTGAAAGGCAGTTACGTTGGGTGCGTAGCCAATGAATGGCTTTATTGGTCAGAGACTCATGAATCTCAAAAGCACCTGGCGATACTTTAGGCACATCAATCATATAAATTGTACTATCTTTACTTCCCATTCCCAGACTCTGATCATACTGAGAAATAATATCAATATGAGGTTTGGGAAGATGGGTAGAAGATATAGGGAGACTAACCACCTTACCAGGGAGTTGGGAGATAACTTCCCTTCTGGGCCCATCAACGATAATATCTGGCTGAGCAACAGTATATACATAAGTTCCCTGGTGATCCCTATTATTGGAAGCTCCATTATGCTCCCACCTTGCGTTAGCACGTACTGGCAGATTATCCTCAATGCAGAGTTTAAGTGGATTATCTGAAGGCGGGGGCAGAGCTGTCACTAAAGGAGAGATATTGGTTTCCAGCCCTAAACCTGACGAGACAATAATCCCATCACCTCTTGCCTCCCATTGGGCTGCTGACATCTACAGCTGCTCTTCTGCATTAATTTCTCCTTCATAATTTCCATTAAGAGTGACACCATGGTCTTTACTTCATCCACTTTCTGGAGGACAAGAGCTAAATCAATCCCCTTGCTCAGCTGACGCGGGCTATCTAGATCAGGGGGAAAGGAGGTCGAAATATTGTTATCAGTAGCAACTCCAGATAAAGGATATATAGTACAAGCGGAAGGATCTCCTTCCTCTGCTAGTGGCCCAAACCGGTTTGAACACAGAATATTGGGGACCACCCTAATAATTGGGCTTAGCGGAGGGGGAAAAATCTCAGAGCCCTTGGGTAAAACATCCCTCTGACATGCCGAAGTGCCCAAGGCGCTACAAGGTATTACAGGAAGAGAGTGCGAGGGATTTCCCCCAGGGGCATAAAGGGCCTCGCTCGTGATAGTCTCAGCAGGAGGATGAATTATTTGTGTCCTCTTCCTCTTTGTAAATATATCAGGAATTTGCTCCTTCTTGGATACTCCACTGCTAGTAGTCAATGAATGAGGGTTACTCTTGTAATAGCCTCGACCTCTTCAAATAGTAAGTAAATTCCTTGTAAGGTGTTCAAGTCTTTAATTGTTCCCGAACTTACTTGATTACTAGATCGTTTTTTAAGTTTTTTTATCCCACTCAGAGGGCCAGGGACATCTGTAGCTTTCAGTTTCCCCATTATAGGCAATACGAAAGAAATAATATAATAGATCCTAAAGCACCAGTTAGAAATCCTCAATACACTCAATTCTCCCGAACAGGGGTGGGCCCTGCCCGGCCTCTGTCGGGCAAAGACGGGCCCGTCTTGGCCACGTCTTCGCCCCGGCGCGTCCCGCGCAGCGTGAGGGGCGCACTCCTCTTATGGGCCAATATTAATGAAGAGGAGCCTGGGGGATGTAGTCCCTCCCCGGGCTAGTTGTTGACAAGGGGCCTCTCCCCTCACGTTCACCTCAGCGTCCCGCGCAGCGTGAGGGGCGCACTACTCTTAGGGGCCAAGATTAATGAAGAGGAGCCTGGGGGATGGAGTCCCACCCCGGGCTAGTTGTTGACAAGGGGCCTCTCACCTCACGTTCACCTCAGCATCCCCGCCTTTGTCATACCGTTGACCAACTCCTGCATCCACAGCTGGGTGGATATTAGCTTCTGCTCTTCCTGGACTCTTCTGTGACTTCTGAACTTGGTCCCCTTCTCCCACAGGTCTTCCTCTTCAGGAATCCACTGCTGCTTTCTTGCTGTCTTGACTATGTGTTGCATTTTCTTAATTTCCTTCCTTTTGGGTAGTTTGGGGAAAAAACAGTAACATGCTTCTTTCTTCCTGTTCGCTAGGGGGCACTGTGATACTTACCTTCGGTGTTTCCTAGTACCCCCAGCTCCCCTCTACACATTCCACTTACCTAGGTGGGGGGTCCTGCAGTCACATTCCATTTTTTTACTATATGGTTTGGGCTCCCCCTAGGGTCACTATTGTCTATTCGCATCTGCACTGCTTCTATCACTTTTTATGCCTAATTCTGATAACTTGTGTACATATTTAGTGTGTTTACTTACCTCCTATTGGAGGGTTGCCTATCTAGTTTGTTGGTACTGTGTTACTGTAATAAAGACCCTTTATTTTAGTAGCACTGAGTGTTTTCTTTCTCGTGTCTAAGTGCTGTGTGACTACAGTGGTATTGCATGAACTTTGCATGTCTCCTAGATAAGCCTTGGCTGCTCATCCACAGCTACCTCTAGAAAGCCTGACTTCTAGACACTGTCTACACTATACTAATAGGAAATAACTGGACCTGGTATAAGTACCTTAGGTGCCCACCAAATACCAGGCCAGCATCCTACAATACCAAAGGTCAAGATTTTCTCTACATTTTAGAAATTCGTCAGTAAATGTGAATACATCACCACAATTCCATGGTACGTGCACATATCGACCCCCACCCCACATACTTCTCTCAACAGGTAAGCCCTAAAATCTGAGACACTTTTGCTGTTTTCATCATCTTAGCCCTCCAGCATTATCATCCTTTTTCTTCTTTAATTTCTGAGCCTATCAATCTGTAATCCTTTGAGTACCACACCAGTTTTGGGTTTGGTAGTTCGCAGATGCTTGAGAAGTTTTTCCCTCATGAAAGTCTTGAATTTCTTCTTCAGATTCTGGCTCTTGCGGAAGCCACTCCCAATTTCTGCTGCTATTCCGTCTAGAACCTCATGAGCTTTACAGACACATCTAGCATCTTCTCTGAACAGGAACAAAACTTCCTCTTTGTTGTACCAATCTATAAATCCTAGGTCCAGATTTCCTTTAATAATTTCTTCAAATTCTGTCTTCATTCTCAAAACATCTAACACTCTTATTGGAACATCCTCCTCTGAGGTATCTGACTCAATGCTTTCCATCATCTACAAAAGTCCCACTCACAATGGGAACTGTTCCCACTCTGAGCCTCGCTCCTGAATTTAGGATAGTACCGGTGCTTGGTATAATGAGAACTGTTGTGATTGGGAATGCAACTGGGTCTGGGGTAACAATAGTAGTATTCAGAGCTCCTGATGAAGGAGCTGGTATGACAGGGGGTAAACCTTTTACAGGGAGACCTTGATTCGTGGGAGCACTGCACTCACATCTAGATTGACAGGAGAGGGGTGATTTAATGTCCTGTAGAAAATCATTAGTACAATCACCATCTCTCATCTCATCTTTCTTCTACTGAATTCGACTCCCTTTAGTGCTTGCTTTCTCATTGTTCAGTCTCTTTTCAATGCATGATACATCCTAATATCCCCAATTACACTCTCTCTCTCCAATCTTGCTGTTCTGCATCTATTGCTTCCATCCAACTATGGACTTTATTCTTCATTCTTGTCTGATATTTCGCCTTATCTTTGACATGTGCTGCCTTTTTCTATGCATTCAAAGCTTCATTCTAAGATGGTCTAGGTGGGGATTACATCTTATGAAACATGCGCTGCAAGTTCTCAATTATTCTCAGATTAAAGTTACAATGCGGGGAAAAAGAACCCATCATTTATATTGATTTTATTTCATTGTTTGATCCAGATACACATGTGTAAACCGCATTTCGTTGTCATGTATTGTGCAGGCATGCTCTTGGAAGGGTCCTCCTGGCCCTCACGAACAGGTATTGTCAAACCATCCCTAGGCAAAGCTCTCAGTTTCTTGAAAAATATCATCTTTTCTCTATGTATGGCGCAACACAATCAATAAACTCCAACTGAAATAACCATCTGCTCTCTGCAAATCACAATGAAACAACAGCAGCACTAACATCAGATCTCAGAGCAAGACCACTAAACTGACCACTCACAGCACAGCACTTAATGACCAATCCCAGCGTAACACCACAGTGATCGACAAATACCCAACAGACACACACAGACCGATCAATAAATATGTGGCACCCCATGACCTAACTCACAGCACCATTACATCTCGCACGCGATCAGCTTTACAATAGCAAAGTAACAAAAAAAAAAAAAAAAAAACTCTTGGAAGTTCACTAAAAGACAACTTCAAGGTCCAGAGTCACTCTAGGGGACCAGGTAATAGAGCTGTCCTGGGGCTGATTGGTGTGGTCTCCTCTGTGCAATATTATTAACCAAACACCAAGCTCAGTTAGAATGTCCTCGCCATAGTCGTTTAATAAGTCCATATCTTTTGTGTAGCTGAAGGTGCTCCATGGCTCATCACTACCAACCTTAACAGACCGGTTACAACATCAGATCCTCAATATATAATCTAGGATGTTAGACTACGATGAGTCTGATAATACTCATGAAACAGCATTTCACATCTCAGCTTCAACACAAAGCCTCTCTGGAACCAAATGGACGTCACACTGCTAAACTCACTAACTCATCAAAACCTGCAAAGACTACAATACTCAAGAACATACAATCAAATATACATAACTCTACTATGCTCACACTCCTAGGACAGCTAAACTGGTTCATGAACATTAAATGAATTTGAGTTAACTTTGCTTAGGTTAGACAGACATTATTTGTCTAACATTTCCATCATTCTTTAAAGGTATTATTTTGGTGAACGTAAACAAAATGATGATGAATCTATTGAAGATTTTGTGACAGCTTTACATAAATTAGCTGTTCTGTGCAATTTTGGTGAGAATGTTGATGAGCATATTCGTGATCAGTTTATGCTTGAGTGTAAAAGCAATAAAGTCAGAGAAGCTTTTTGGTCAAAAATTGACCCTAATTTAGATGAAGTATTGACAGTAGCCAAACAAGTTGAACACTCAATGTCATGCATTGAAGACTTAAAGAAGTCTAAAGGTAATCTCATTCAACTCTAGATACCAAGTCTAAAAAGAAAAGTCAAGTAAGCACTACAACAAAATTATTATGTTTTAGATGCAGATCTTCTACTCACCTTGCAAATAGCAAAGAATGTTCCTCACTTAATGTGGTTTATAACAAGTATGTCAATCATTTGCAAAATCTAAGTTCAAAATTCATGAAGTTGATTGTGATGAAGATCATGATTTCAATCTTCAAATTGTAAATGATGTTAACTGTGTTTTCCAGTATTCATTGTGAATATCCTGCTCATTCAATTGATGTGAATGGTATAACAATCTCTATGATGATGGATTCTGGAGCTAAATTATCTCTTGTGTCTGAAACGGATTATGCTAAATGCTTTCAAGGGAACATTTTGCTTCAAGATCCCGATGTTACACCCTATAGTTATGGAAGCAAACCTATAGAACTAAAAGGGTACTTTGATGCGACTATTGTGTTTAAAGAAACAAAATGTTTGGTAAAGTTTATGTCCTTGTTATTGGTGATACCATTTTAAGCTGGCCACATCAGAAAATGCTTGGTATTATTTTGAATCCTAATTCAGTTCCACAAGTGCAAGTACAGAAGGTTGAAAAGTTTGGTAGAGAACTCATGAATGAATTTCCTGATGCATTTGACTCTGAAGTAGGATGTATAACTGGTTACAAACACCGCATTTGTATGAAAGAAGGTTCTGAACCAGTAGCATGTAAAGTCAGAAGCATTACTTTTAGTTTGCAGGGAAAAGTAAAGCTAGAGCTTCAAAAGTTACAATCTGAAGGCATAATTGAGGAATTTGAAGTAGCACAATGGATTGCCCCAATTGTGGTTGCTACAAAGAAATCTGGGGACATTAGGTTGTGTGTTGATCTCAGACATCTCAATATAGCTGTCATTGAAGATAAATTTCCATTGTCAAATATAAACGAAATGGTTAGCTCGCTGGGTAATGCCAAGTACTTTACTATTTTAGACCAGAGCTCTGCATATCACCAGGTTCAATTGTGTGAGCAATCAAAATTTTTAACCTCCTTTATCACAGCTTTTGGTGTTTATAAGTTTACTAGGATGCCTTTTGGGGCTATGTTCTGCAGCTTCTGTTTTTCAGAGACTTATGAACGAGATCCTTTGCAAATTAGATGGTGTCAAGTTCTTTCAGGATGATGTGCTTATCTTCACGGACACTCTTGAACAACACATTTTGAAGATCAGAGAGGTTCTGCAAATATTTCATTCAAAGGGAATCACATTAAAAGGAGAAAAATTAAAATTTGCTTGTCTGGAGATTTCATATCTTGGACATGTCATTTCTGGTGATGGTGTGAAGCCGAAGGATGATTTGGTCAAAGCGATAATTAATTTAACAGATCCTGAGAAAAAAGAAGGTGTTCAAGCCTTTATAGACATGACTGAGTTTTACGCTAAGTATGTTCCCAATTTTGCTAGTAGGTCCTGCTGTATCAGAGGTCTGCTTAAGAAGGGGGCAGAGTTTGTTTGGTCGGACAAATGTATGAGATAATTTATTGACTTAAAGGATGCATTATCTTCTGCTCAGTGCCTCAGCAGCTTTCAGCCAAGTGTACCGTGCTGCATTATCACTGATGCTTCAGATAAAGGATTGGGTTGTGTGCTTAAACAAATAAATGGGGGTAAGGAAGTTACTATTGCGTTTGCTTCCAGAGCTCTGAGAGGGGCTTAATCCAGATATTCTACCACTGAAAAAGAGGCGTTAGCTATTTATTGGGCAGTCAAGAAGTTTAAGAAATTTCTTTGGGATCATGTTTTGTTGTGCAGTCTGATCATAAGCCATTACAGGATATTTTTGATGAAAAGGGGTTGGATTGAATTTCTTCTCGCATTTGCAAGTGGATTGTGAGAATAAAACCGCTGATTGTTTGTCTAGGTTGAGGTCTGTGAGTTGGGATGTGAATGATGAACTGACTTTCTGGGGGGGTTGATGATGATGTCAAAGTTTGTAGTGTGACTGATGGTTGCATTTTTGAAAAAGAATGGTTGGAGGAATTACACAAAGATGAAGAGTTGGTAAATATTAGAGATTTGTTTTTATCTGGCAATACCTTGGTATGTCGTGAGAATGGGGTAGTGCTATACCAGAAAGTCTGGAACAAGTTCTCGGTAGAGAATGGCTTAGTATTGAGAGCTGGTAGATTAATACCTCCTTCTGGTCTGCACGAACGCTTGATGTGTCTTGCACATTCAGGTCATCATGGCATATGCAAGACCCAAGAAAGGTTGAGGAGTGCATACTGGTGGCCAGGTATGGAATTAGTTCTGGAGAGATAGTTCAGAGACTGTGTTGAATACAAAAACGGCTGATAAAACTTTGAAGAGGAGGACGCATCCCATGGAACTGAGGAAGATTCCAAAAGAAGTGTGGGAAGAGGTTACGTTAGACATTATGGGTCCTGTAAGTTGTGGTTCAATTTCCAACTATGTTGTAGTCTTGATGGATCTTTCATCCTGTTGGCCTGAGGTTTTGATTACTTCAGATGTTACGTCAATGACTATCATAAAGTTTCTTATTGATGTGTTTGCCAGAGAAGGGAATCCCAAGTGTATTCTAACAGACAATGGGGTTCAATTTACGTCCAAGTTCATGTATGATTTTTTGGTATCAAGAGATATTGTACATAAAAAGTATGCATTGTACCATCCTGAATCGAATGTTATGGTTGAGCGTTTCAACAAGACGTTAAAAGAAATAATTCAGTTGGCTAAGCAGATGGAGGTGAGCTGGATGGATGCTTTCAGAGCAAAGGTGGAGAATTATAGGTATACTCCACACTCCAGTACTGGTCAATCTCTGTTTGTATTATTTAGGAAAAGAGTTCCACACACAAAAGTTAGTCCGCAGTGGGTCAAGGGGTATGTTAAAGATTTGAAGAACTGTGAAGATGTAAAAAAATATTGCCTTGGCAGAAGAGAAAGTGGTGCTACAAAAAAGGAAACACACATATGATGTTCTCAAATCTGTGCAAGAAGTAGTAGTGGCAGTGGGTGATCCCGTTAAAATAAAATTGCCTGGTAGGGTGAACAGAGGACAATCACATTAAAGTAGGATCTTCAAGGTTATTAGAGTGTTCAAAGGAGCCATCAACGTCGACGATGGACATATTTGGAATTTGAACAGAGTTGTTAAACTCAAGACTGATTAGTGTTTTTCTTGTTAAATTTATTGTATTCTTTTCCTTCTGCTTATTTACTTTTGTTTTTTAATTGTGTTGTTACCAAGGGGGGTTAGTGTGGCATTGTGTATTATTTTACTAATAGTTGTTTTCTTATTGTAGTTAATGTTTCTCTATTTACATTGTATATGTTGGTATGTTCCTTCTCCCCCTTTTCTGCTACTTTTTTCAGTAGCTTGGAATGTTCCTCACATTCCAGCCTTCCTCAGACAGTAGTTGGAGAGTGGACTTTGCTGTTCTGGATGGAGTTTCCTTTTCCCGGATTTAAACTCAAATAAACACAATTCTGTTTTCAATCCATGCAATTTGAACTTCCATTCTTTTGGATTAACGAGTACCTCATTACAATTGGCCTATATGAAAAGGTGTCACCACTTTGGGAAGGAAGGAAGCTCTGGTATGAAGCACCACCTTGTCAGGATGTACTGCTAGGAATGGTGGCTTCGAAGAGAGAGCCTGGAGCTCACTTACTCTGCGAGCGGAGGTGATGGCAATCAAGAAGGCAGTTTTAAGGGTCAAGAGCCATAGAGGACAGTTGTGGAGTGGCTCAAAAGGAGCACACATGAGGTACGTGAGGACCAAGTTCAAATCCCACTGGGGCATTATGAACGGGATAGGAGGAAACATACGTGTGAGTCTCTTGAGAAACCTTCCAACAATGGGAGATTTGAACAGAGAAGGTTGGTCTGTTAGCCTTAAAAAGGCAGAGATGGCAGACAAATAGCCCTTGAGGGTGCCCAGAGCAGAGCCCTGCTGGGCAAGAGAGAGAATAAAGAGGAGAACCTCTGAGAGAGGTGCAGAGAGTGGAGCAACAGACTAGATACACCATGTCACAGATTTCTTCCATGACAGGCGTATACCGTTTTGGTGGAGGGATGCCTGGCTGCCAAGATAACATCACAGACTTCGGGCGGATGGTCGAAAGCTGTCAACTGCTGCCACTCAATCTCCACACAACTAGGCAGAGACTGGACAGGTTTGGGTGAATGACTGTTCCCTGCTGCTGCCACAGAAGATCCTCCCGAAGGGGCAGCCTGATCGAAGGATCGATGGTCATGCTCAATAGCTCAGGATACAAGACTCTTCGTGCCCAGTCTGGAACCACGAGGATTACTTGGGCCTGATCACGTCTGATCTTCTTCAGAAATCTGGGCAGAAGTGGTATTGGTGGGAAGGCGTACAGGAGGCCTGAGCTCCATTCATGACGAAAAGCGTTGCTGAGCTAGTGCCACCTTGGAAACTCCAACGCACTAAACAGCTGACAATGTGCGTTCTCTTTGGAGGCAAACAGATCTAACCAAGGCTCTCTCCACTGCTGAAAGAGACCTTGCGCCACCTCTGGATGGAGACACCTTTCGTGATCGACTTTGCATAGACGACTGAGTTCGTCTGCTCTGATGTTCAGAAAGCCCGCCCTATGTTGAACCACCAGTAAAATGCACTGGCGTTCCAGTCAACTCCAGATGCAAAAAAACTCTTGACAAAGAGTCCACAAACCTACTCCGCCTTGCTTGTTGCAGTCCCACATGGCAGTGGTGTTGTCGGTGAACACCTGCACCACTTTCCCTTTGAGAGAGGGAAGGACTGCTTTCAAAGCAAGTCGGATTGCCTGAAGCTCCAATAGGTTGATGTGGAGCCCGGACTCTGCTGGAGACCAGAGGCCTCTGATCTCCACCTCTCCCATGAGGCCGCCCATCCCGGGAGTGTCGCATTTGTCACTACTGTGAGATCTGGTTAGGGAAGGGAGAGGGATCTGCTGTTGACCCAATCTTGATTCGACAACCACCACTGCAGGTCTTTCGCAGTTCCCTCCGAGATCTGGACCATGGTTGGAGAGATTCCCCTGATGCTGCTCCCACTGGAACTTCAAGGCCCACTGCAGAGCCAGCATATGCCATCTGGCATGGTGGACAAGCAGGATGCAGGAGGCCATGAGGCCCAGCAGCCTCAGAGTCATTCTCACTGAAATCCAGGATAGAGGCTGGAACCATAGCCTGAATATCCTGGACCCGCTTTTCGGGAGGATAAGCCTGAAACCGAACTGTGTCCAGAAGAGCTCCGATGAAAGAGTGTCTGAGAGAGAGTTAGGTGTGGCTTTGGCATGTCTATAGTGCCGCTCCAGCGAATGCAGGAGGTTCACCGTAGTCTGGAGGTGGGAGGCGACTTTCTGGGGCTCGTCCGCCTATAACAGCTAGTCGTCGAGGTAGGGGAAGACTGAAACCCCTAATCTTAGCTGCAACCACTACCATCACTTTCGTGAACACCCGAGGGGCACTGGTAAGGCCAAAGGGGAGCATAGTGAACTGAAAGTGCTCGTGACCTACCATAAATCGCAAATGACGTCAGTGGGGCGGCAGAGCAGGAATATGAAAATAGGCATCCTGTAAGTCCAACGCTACCATCCAGTCTCTAGGACAGAAAGGACCTGAGGTAGGGTAAGCATTTTGAATTTCTTCTTGAGGAACAGAAGCCTTTTCGGGAACCAGAAAGTAGCGAGAATAATAGCCACGACTTACTTCTGGAGCAGGGACCCTCTCTATGGCTCCCTAGGCCAAGAGAGCCATGACGTCCTTGCAGAGAAGTGCCAAATGATCCTCCGATAGATGATCGTATGGTGGTGGAGTGGTCGGAGAAGTCTCGAAGGGGAGGGAGTAGCCCCTTCGGACAATTTGTAACACCCACCAGTCCGTGGTAATGGATTCCCAGAGGGGTAGGTGATGGCGGATCCTCCCGCCACTGGTCCCGGACGTTCAGACAGACTAGGAAGGCTTGGAGGTAGAGGAGGGGGCGGGGTGGACTGGGTGGACCGATGGCTACCTGATCCATGAGATTGTGAGGTCCTGTGTCCGTGCCCGCTCAGAGGCTGTACAGCATGCGTGTGTTGGGGGCCAGGTGGAAAGGAAAGCGGTTGGGACCTCTTCCAAAGCCAGGAAAGAAGCGAAAAGCCAACTGTGGGAGGCAAGGAGCAGCTACGAGGTCAAGGGACTGAGCTGTATCCCGGAAATCCTTAAAGCGTTCGAGCGCTGAGTCCGCTTTTTCTCCGAAGAGACGGGTGCCATTAAACGGCATATCCATCAAGGACTGCTGAACATCCCCTGAAAAGCCAGACGTCCTCAACCAGGCATTGAGCCTCAAAGGCCACCTTTGATATAACCGAGCTATCAAGTAAGTCGGTCTTATCCAGTCCACAACAAATCATGAACTTTGCTGCATCCGGCACTTGTATGACCATATCCCAGAGACTATGCAAGTATTGGCCTAAAAGGCATGCAGTGTTCAAGGACCACAGCACCAGACTGGCAGAAGAAAATATTTTCTTCCCCAAGTTATCCAGTCTTTTTGATTCCCTGTCCAGGGGAGCGGTAGAGAATGCGTCAGAGGATGACGAAGCCTGGATGACAAAGCTCTCATGCGTAGAGTGTTAGGTCAGGAATTTTGGGTTGGTCAGCGCAGGCCGATGGCGGCGGGCAACAGTCCTATTCACAGGAGCCCCTGTGCTGGGTTTGGAACAGGGACCCATAAAGATGTCCGTAAGGGCTTCATTGAAAGGAAGGAGGGGTTCCGAACTGGAGGCCCCAGGCTGAAGCACCTCGGTCAGGATGTTAGTCCTGACCTCCAAAGAAGGAAGCTCGAGGTCCAAAGCCTCAGCAGCCCTTCTCACCACCATGGAGTTTGACGCTCCCTCCCCCGTAGGCACGGTAGGGAGAGAAAGCATGCCAGCGTCCGGGGAAGTGTCTAACCCGCTGGTATCGCCCAAATCCTGAACCCAGTCCATGTCAGGGTCAAGCTGGTATTCTAAAGGGTCCAGTGACCCCTCTACACTATACCCATATCCATACCTATAGCTATAGGGGTAAAGATCCACCCTGCGCCCAGAAGAGCCCATGGAAAATGGAATCGACGTCGAGTGACCCAGTTCCGTCTCTGGGTCTCCGTGGATCAGTATAGGATTGACGTTGATTGTAGGCCCAACCAACATTGGGCGCGTCAATGTCTGTCCTGATGCCGGGGAAGGTCGCGTTGGCACGACCGGTGCCGGGACAGATTTGGGAACAGATCCAGAGGTGACATCTGGAGTCGGGGCCAAAACTGACGACTTGGAACTCGAGGGGGCCCTCACCGACTCATCTGGGCCCGAAGGCACCGAGGGTTGGTCGGTCTGCCCAAAGATGAGGCGCATGGCCTCATAAAATTCTTTACGTTGGACAGGGATGGCACGGGCTCCCGGAAAGTCGGGGAGGTGTGGAGCCGACCCAGAAGGAGGCTTCAAAGACTGAGGCCTAGAGTGTTGATGCTCTTCCTGTGTCGCTTTGTCCAAGCAACGGGGAGAAGGCGAAGGATGTTTGGCCTTCTTCTTCTTGTGACCCGACCGTCCAGATGACTTGGACAAGGAGTGGTGATGACTCTGCGACCGGCCTCCTGACCTTTCTCTCAAACGAGAACAGGAGCGATGCGGAGTCACGTGTTGGCCACCATGAGTTTCAGGGACCGCTCCCTCAAAACCTTTAGGTTCATGGCCCGACACTCGGAGCATGACTTCGGGTCGTGGTCACACTCCAGACATCAGAGGCCGACGTGGACCCATCACCAACATCATTCGGTGACAGGAGTCGCAGGGCTTGAATCCGGTCTTTTGGGACATCCCTCGACGCATCCAAAACTTGTCAAAAAGGATCAACAAAAGTGTTGCAGTTAGTCAAAAAATGACAAGGGGTAGCTCTTCTCCGGATCTGCACGTAGGTTGGCGTGGAAAGAAAAGAACTGACGTCATGCCGGGGTGGCGCCTATATCTAACCGTGACATCATCACGGCGACCACGATGCTAATGACACCCACAGAGTCGACTGACAATAGCTAACAGCGCGCAGGGGTACTGCTTGAAGAAAAATCTCCTGATCCAGTCTGACGCCTAGGGGAAATTCTAAGGTAAGGAATCTGCATGCAACTAGAAGTCTCTTTCAGATTTTGTAAACAGTTTAGAGTTGAATAATAAGCGCTGTATGAAAGAACGTCTGCTATGTGGGCGCTGACCATGGAACAGGATAAAAAAATGTTAGTTTAATGGAAAAAAAAAAAAACGTCTTGACCACAATTCATAACTCCACTGAACCTTCAGGATTCTAATGTACACCATAAACTGATACCTTTTGCAGACAGTTAGACAATACAGCAAATAAGTGTTGTTTACCAGTTAAAGGAGGAAGAATTCACACGCATGGTTCTCAAATTAAAACAAGTGGCACAAGAAAATAAACTACCTTTTACTATTTTAATTTACATACAGATTATTAAGTTAGTTAAGGTGCAATGACAAAGCTAGCAGTATCCTATTCATTTTGTATGGCTTGATCCAAGTTGAAAAATTACAAAAATTAAAAGTAACGTTCTTCTAATAGATACTTCTAACTGCAGATTCCAGAGCAGTACCTACCCAGGTAGAGGGCGTGTTGAGTGGAGTCAGACCAAAAAGTCTTGCAGGACAGAGCGGGTGAAATATCCTTCCCTTCAAGATGCTGTCAAGGTAGTACTGATTGCAAATGTAAGCACTGACTCTTGCGTTGTAGATGTGGAGGAGATACAATGTGCACGTAGACACGCAGTGGGAGCGGCTTTAGCTTTGGTGGAATGGCCTCTTAGGCCTTCCAGCGGCTGGTTCTTGGTCACTGAATAGCAGATCTCAATGCAGAAGACTAGCCACTTCAACAGGACACTCTTATGCACAGCTTTCCCTTTCTTTGCCTCAGAGAACCCCACAAAAGAACAAGTTACTTACCTTTGATAACCCTCTCTCTGGACAGATGTATCAAAATGGACCCGAAAACTCAAAAGCAATACTCCTGCATGTCGTAGATGGTGCTGGGTTGCTCCCAACTGAAGTCTTTCTGTTCTGCAAGTGATGAATGGGCCATATATAAAAGCCACAAGGCGTTCTGAGGTCAGTTGCTTTCTAAAACTTGTTCAAGCCTTCCAATGCAGAGCTCATCAGCAAACTGGCTTGACCAGTGTGCTGATCTGTAGAGTGGAATCTTTTTTGGTGGGGAGAAAAAGCCCATTCAACAGAATGGAGCAGTGAAAAGGTTTGTAAGGAACTTGCGGTTAGTATCCAACAAAAAACGTTACCAAAAGTAAGTAACTTCCTTTTTTTCTGACTGCAGATTCCTCATCCTATAGCATTTAACAGTGTCCAAAACAAGTCCTTACTGGGCCAATGACAAAACAAACAGAAACACTTCAAACAGCGTAGCTTGAAGCAGGTCAACCCAGCAGATGCCACACCAAGCCACAAACGTGTCCCACCACCTGGCATATACCGATTTTGTAGATGGATGTGTGACTGCCAGAATCACATCAACAACCTTGGGAGGAAGATCAAACGAGACTACATAATGCTCAATTCCCACATGGAAGTGCAGAAACCCGGGTGTAGGACCCTGCCATAAAGCTACAAAAGTAGATCCTCCCAAACCAGCAACTTGATCGGAGGACAGATGCTCAATACTTAGGTGTTCTGGATACCACAGCATCCTGGCCCAGACCGGAGACACCAGGATGACTTGGGCCAAATCAATCTTGATCTTCTTTAGAACCCAGTATTGATGTATCCGTGACAACCATCGACTCCGGATGAGGTAAGTAGAGGAGTCTGCCACTGGCCATATCAGGGGTCTAGCGGTCACCAGTTCTGATCTTTTGCTGTCTCTTTCAAACACTAGATGTAACCAAATAGGTTTCCCTGGTGCTGTACTCGGTGGGAAGTAAGCACTGCCAGGGGAAGGCATGAAAAGGGAACCATATCAGGGACAGCTCTGATGAATGAGAACATCTGTAATGGAGTAAGGTGTCACTTTGGCATCTTGATTGTAAACCCCAACAAATTGAGGAGGTTTGCCATATTCTGCAGATGGTTTACGACTACCTGTAGTGAGCCCACCATTAGCAGCCAGTTGCCAACATATGGGAACACTGGTATTCCTGGCCTCCAAATATGAGCTGTGACAATCGTCATCACTTTTGTGAACACTGGATGGGGGCTGGAAGGTTCAAAGAGGAGCAGCACAAACTTAATTCTAAGTTTGCACCACAGGTAACTCCTGTGGGCCTGCAGGATAGGAATATGGAAATCTGTGCCCTGCAGATCCACTGCCACTATTTAGTGTCAAGAATCCAGGGCAGACAAGACAATCTAAGGATGAAGGCCTCTGATCTTCTGCGCAATGAATTAGCTAGAGTTACATCCAGTTCCTACTTTGAAAGGCTGTAATATTCTCTATAGCTGCTTTGGTCAGAAGTACCTGCACTTCCTGCTGCCAAACGGACATGTGTACCTTTGTCCTTGGCATTGATGGGGATGGCAAGTGCAATCAACTTGAAAGGAATGGGAGGGCATTGGCAATTTGGAGGACCGAAAGTCCCAGACAAAGCACTGTGGCACCACTCTCCCTCCTTAAATTGTTCCAGGGCCTAATCCGCTTTCAAAAAAGGTGAGAGCCATCAAACAACATGTCCATCAAAGATACCTTGACACCCCCCAGAGAAGCAGACAGACCTCATCTAGGCGATGCGCCAAAGCACCACACTTGTACCCACTGCTCAACCCAAGCAGTCAGATCCAGACCATGAAATGAATTTAGCCACATCCTGGCCATCTTATATGATGTAGGCTAAATACACTAGTAGGTCCCTCAGACTGCCGGCCGTATTTGACGAACTGCATCCCATAAAGCAACTTAGAAGGCAGCTGCCACTGACTGAGCAGAATGCAAGACTAGCCAAATAAACATGTGCTTGCCAAACGTTTCCATGCGCTTAGATTCACGGTCAGGAGTTGACGCAGGAAAAGCCTCAGAGTTGACCCTGCTGGTGGACTACCAAGCTCTCAGGCAAAAAGTCAGGATCTCTAGGTTGCAGTCTGTAGTGATCAACTACCTGTCTATTAACTGGGGGTGGAGGAGAGGGCAGAACATGGCTTCCCTGAAGAGGGTGTCTATTAAAGCCTCAAAGAATGGCAAGAGAGGTTCAATAGGTGCTTGGCCAGATTGAGGAAGCTCTGTTAAGACATTAGCTAAGACCTCCATTGTAGGGAACTGCAGATCAAGGACCTCTGCAGCCCACTTTAAGACCATAGCAAAAGAGAGACTCAGTGCCAGGGCCGGCGGAGAGACAAGTACAGTTTCTGGAAGGTGTTGATACCATTGGCATCCTTGCAGTTCAGTATTCCACTTGTCCTCACTGTACTGAGGGGTACATGTATACCCTTAATCATAGCCTGAAGGATTGGTTATAGCCTTGGCTCCAATGGAAGTGGGATAGAATCTGGCTCTGAATGGTCTAACCGCTCCTCCTCCGGGGCTCTCAGCGGCAGCACCACCATCAGTGAGAAAGGAAATGTCATGGGGAGTGGCCTTGGAATGGAAGTCGCCACCAAAGCCAGTGTATTATCTGATGCAGGAGTACTGTTTTGGAGTTTCCAGATCCACTCAGCTGCCAGGGGGAATATTCATAATAAGAGAAATCTGCAGTTAGAAGCATCCATCAGAAAGTTGATCACCCACACAGTGTTGTTTGGTACAATCAATATAAAAGCTTAATGCCCTTTTGGGGTCCAGCTGATGAAAGTTTTTCTCTTTCGAAGGGTGGAAGGTCGAGGAGAGGAGTGCAAACAATGCTGCTGATGGTCTGCCCAACGTGGAAGGTAGTCATAACTTTAGGAAAGAAGGCTGCTACAGACCCTAGCACAGGTTTGTCAGGAAAAACGCAGTACAGTGTGGTTGCACCAACAGTGTCTGAAGTTCACTCAGGTGCTGAGCTAAAGTAATCATAATGAGGAAGACTGTCTAGAAAGTCAGGAGATGCATCGGCTCGAAGGACATACACATGAGAAAAGGCAAGATCAAATTAAGGTCCCATAGTAAAATCACATACACTTTTGGGAGGAAATGTGGTTCAAACCTTTTATAAACCTCATCACAACAGACAATTTGCATAAGTACAGTTGTCCCAACAAACAGAAAAGCAAAATGGGCTGAAAATAACTTTTAATAGTGTCCACTGTGAGGCTTTGCTAAGCCAAAGAGAAAATGAACAAAAGAAAACCCCGACAGCTTGGCTTGAAAATGCCAGTCTTGCGGATATCAAACCCAGCCACAAACCTGTCTCAGCACCCAGCATAAATGAGTTGAATGGAAATGTGCCTGGTGAAAAGGATGACATCCACCATCTGAGGTGGCAGATCAAATGCAGTCATCCACCATTTCTCAATCCTTACACATGGGGGTGTAGATTGAGCATTCAGTTGAAGGACCCAGTCCTGCTGCTGCAATAGAAGATCTTCCAGAAGTGGTAGCTTGATTAACGGATAGATAACCAGAAGATCCAGCTAGCACACATTTATGGCCCAATCCAGAGCCAACAGGATGACTAGCCCAGTTGTTCCTGATCTTTTAAAAAACTTGGGTAAGGAGAGACTTGGTGAGAAAGGCATACAACTGTCATCATGTTCCATTCCAGCTGGACTACATCTCCCAGTATCCCAGCGATTGTCCATGCAGAAACTCCAATGTGTGAAATGTTTGACACTCCAGGTTTGACAGTGGTGAAAAGATCTACCCTGGGCTCTTATCACTGTTGAAAAAAGCCTTAAGCCACCTCAGGATATAGACACTACTCATGATCTGCCAGACGCCAACAGCAATGCTCATCCACACAAGCATTCAAAGACACTGCCAAGTGGTTCACGATCAGGAAAATACCCTGACACTACAATCATCTCCAGAAAAAGTATTTGGGCACAGGACTCTAGATTGCTCTCCACCCTAATGCTGTACAACCATACAGCAGTGGTATTGTTTGTGAGAACCTGCACCAGCCTTTCTTTGATGGATGGCAGGAGGTCTTCAGAGCCAGATGAATGGTCCTCAACTCCAACAAATTCACCCAGAGAGTTCTATAATATCCGCATTTGCCAGATAACCTCCTCAGCCTAGCAGAGACACATCTGTCACCACCGTTAGCTCTGGGTGGTGGGGAAGACAAGGGCCTGCCATGGACCAACTTTGTTCAATCAGCCACCACTGCAGATCGTGAGCAGCCTACTCCCAGATCTGGATAACATCTGTCAAATTTCCTTGATGCCGGCCCTCTGGAACTTCAGATTCTAATTTAGAGTCTCCATATGCCACTTGGCATACTCAACAAAGAGGCTGCAGGAGGCTGGGCATCCTCAGAGCTGCTCCCACTGTCACCAAGGACTGAGCCTGAAACACTGGGATCATACCCCCACATGTCCTGGGCTAATTGCAGCAGAGGGAACGCCCTGAAATTCACTGTGTCTAGGACTGCCCCAATAAATGGAAGCCTCAGTGAAGGAGTCAAGATGGGACCACGCTGTGTTGATAGTGGACCTCAACGATGCAAAGAAGTCTACTGTCATCTGGAGCTGGTCCACGAGTGGCTGTGCTCAGCTTACTTTCAACACCCAGTTGTCAAGGTATGGGAATACTGTGTATCCCTGACCTCTGCACGTGGGCAGTGATCACCGCCATAACTTTTCGTGAACACAAGGGACACTGGTGAGGGAAAAGAGGAGCACAGAAAAATGAAAAGGTTCCTGGCCTACCTTGAACTACAGATAACGTCTTTGGGACGGCAGGATGGGTATATGAAAATATGCATCCTGCATGTCCAAGGACACCATCCAGTCACCCGGGTGCAGATCAGACAGTATCCAGGCAAGTAAGAGCATTTTAAAAATGACCTTCTGCAGGATGAAATTCACCTTCTCAACGGCACTCTTGGAGAGCAACAGCTATACCCCTGTAGCAGAATCAACAGGTGCTCATCTGAAAATTTGCTATGGTGTGGGAGGAATAGTGGGTGGTGTGGAGAGGAAAAGCAGAGCCTAGCCATTTTGAACAATCTGTAATACGTATATACTGAAAGAAATGGAGGAAATGGTTGGCAATCAACCACATGAACCCCCCTTCCCCCCAATTGGCTGGACTTGCCCCACGACAGGCTAACTAATCTAGTCTGGTGATCAATATAGCAGAAGAGGAGTTGGAGGATTACTACCTCTCCTGACCTGCAAGCTGCCAGACAGACTCCCGTCCACGGCTTCAAAATGACTGGATTGTCTGCTGCCTCACTGGTTGGGTAGGAAATCTCAACCCATATGCCATCCTGAGGAATAGTCTCTAAGCTTTTGGAATTGATGCGTACATGGTTTGCCTGGGGGCCAATAGTCCCATGCAGAGTGCTGTCGCTGTGCTATCTTTAAAAGGTTCCAATGCAGAGTCCGGCTTCTCAAAGAAAATGTGGGACCCATCAAAAGGCATATTCATGAAGGAGGCTTCTACATTACCAGAGAACCCTTAGGATCACATCCATGTGGAATGACAAAGGACAGCAAAGGCACAAACTGCTCAAGTAGGCAATCTGTAGTACCCAGATCTAAGCTGGATTAAGTATTTGTCCACATCCTGTCCTTTGTGAACTCTTTGGTCCAAAGAGGTCCTAAAGTTTTCTAGGACTACCTGTAACCTCCTGCTGCTCATGTCCCAAAGGACAATTAAGTAACGGCCCAGCACCCAAACAGCAGTCACAGATGTAGTGCTAGGCTGGGAGGGAGAAATACGTGCTTGCAAAAGGCATCAATCATCTTGTACTCCCTATCCGTCTAGATTCACCTTACTGACCAAGGCCAGAACAATACGGCTCTCTGAGCTGGGTGCAATGACTGATCTCCTACCTGTTACTGACTGGCAAGAAGAACAAGTTACTTACCTTCGGTAACGCTGTATCTGGTAGAGACAATCTAGCTGCAGATTCATTACCTTAGAATTGTCTCCAAGCGTCAAAATGGATCCGGATATGTTTCATGAGCAGTACCCAGTGCACCAGTAGATGGTGTCAAACGACTCCACATGGCATCATCTGCGTCGTCCGCACTGGAAAGGACGTTGCGGTTCCTATGTAGGCACCACTCTGGTGTGCTGACGTCTGTTTCTTTTCATGACTTTCCACGCCAGAAGCGCAGAGCTATGAAGATACTGACTACCCTCGTCAAAACTAAGGCCGTGAAAATGGAGTCTCTGCCCTAGAAATCAGACTGCAGTGGGTCTGCGACCCCAGTTCATATTTGAAGTTTGCAGGACTGAACAGGCAAAGTGCCCGTCCCTACGGACCTGATTGTCCAGGCAATAGTGTTTGGTAAATGTGTGCAGAGATTCCCATGCTTCCTCCTGACAGATGTCAAGGACTGGAACTCTGCATGCTATAGCAGTGTTCGCAGCTTTAGCTTGGGTAGAATGAGCACACAGACCCTCAGGGGGTTGCTTTTTGGCCAGTGTGTATTAGATCTTAATGCAGAGTACAACTCATCTGGAGATGGTCCGCTTCTGCACTGTTCGACCTTTCTTCGCACCCACATACCCTACAAGGAGTTGGTCATCCACCCGGAACTCTTTAGTATGACCAAGGCAGAACACCAACACTTTTATTCTGGGTCCAGGCGGTGAAGTCTTTCTTCTTCCTTGGAAGTATGTGGGGGGTGCATAAAAAGTAGGCAAGGTGATGGATTGGCTTCCATTGAAGAGTGTAACCACTTTCAAAAGAAAGGAAGCCCTAGTGCAAAGCACCACTTCGTCAGGATAGATGGAAAGGTAGGTCGACTTAGATGACAATGACCAGGAAGGCTGTTTTCAAAGTGAGAAGCCTGAGAGAACAACTGTGGAGAGGCTCAAAAGGAGCACACATCAGCAAAGGCAAAACCAAATTCAGGTTCCATTGGGGCACAATGAATGAGGACAGAGGAAACATATGAGTAAGACCTTTAAGGAACCTATTTACAATAGTTGATTTAAACAAAGAAGATTGATCAGGCAACAGTAAGTAAGCAGAGACTGCAGACAAATAACCTTTGAGAGTGCCCTGCAGGGCCAACGAAAGTATAAAAAACAGAACCTCAGAAAAAGGGCAGAAAAAGGGTCAACAGACTTGCACTGTGCACCATGCCACAAATTTCTTCCGACAGGCTTGTATTGTTTTGGTGGAGGGACCACTGGTTGTCAAGATAACATTACAGACTTTGGTAAGGCCAAAAGGGAGCACGGTTACCTGAAAGTGCTCATAGTCCACAGTGAACCACATATAACGTCTGTGGGCAGGCAGGTTGGGAATATTGAACCTGCAAGTTCAGTTCTCACATCCAGTTTCCTGGGTCTAGGGCAGATCAAACCTATGCCAGAGTGAGCACTGTGAACATCTCCTTCTTGAGGAAGAGACTGATGGACCGAAGGTCTAGAATAGGGGCAGAGGCCCTTGTCCTTTTTGGGCACCAAAAAAAGCAGAGGAATAAAAACAAGCACAACCTACTTCTGGCACAGGGACCCTCTCTGTGACTTCCTTAGCCAAGAGTGCCATAACCTCCTCGCAGAGAAGTCACAAGTGATCCTCCGTCATCTGATCGTAGGATGGTGGCATGGATGGAGAGAACATCAGATTATGGTCTAGATATATAGACGATGTGTTTTTTATCTGGTCAGGATATGAAGAACAATTGAATGAATTCTGTGAATGGATCAATCTATGTGATTCTAACCTTAAATTTTCCATTCACAGAAGTAGGGATCAAATTGAGTTCCTTGATATTTGGATAAAAAATCATAACTCTCACCTAGAAGTTTCATTATACACCAAATCTACAGCAAAGAACACCATTCTACATTTTGATAGCTAACATCCAAGATGCCAGAAACAGGGTGTTCCGTTCAGTCAATTTCTCCGGATCCGCAGAAATTGTACAGAACTTAGCGAATACAACATACATGCGGATGTTCTCCAGAAAAAATTGTTGCTGAGGGGTTATCCCAAGAGATTGATCAGGGAATCATATAAACGTGCAAAATATTTTAATAGAGAGAGCATGTTTCAACAACGTACAAAAGAAGTGAAAGCACAACTTGTTTGTGTTATTCAACATTCCAACATGAATGACAGAATCAGGAAAATTATCAACAGTAATTGGCAAATCCTGAATAGTGATCAAACTATTACTCCTCTAGATAGACCTATTTTGGCTTTTAAGAAAAACCAGAACATCCGCAATAAACTGGTTAAGGCAGCCCTACCGAGAGACAGTGAATTCAGTCAAAAGTCCATAACTGGACTAGCTCCGGTTAGGGGAAACCACAAGTGTGGAACTTGTAAAGCATGTCCTAAAGCTGTGGTGGGTGACTTACTAGTATGGAATCAAAGGAAGTATAAGTTGAATGATATGACTAATTGTAAAACATCAAATTGTATTTATTTGATTACCTGTCCCTGCCCAGCTGGGTATGTGGGAGAGACTGGACGTGAAATGAGAGTTAGAATTTCGGAACATCTATCCAATATTCGTAATAAGAGGGAGGAAGCTCCCTTGGTACAACACTGGTTGAAAGAAAAACACTGTCTGGATGAATTGTCTTGGACGATTCTGGAAAAAATTAAGGACATACCAGGGAAAGAAAAGGAGAACATTAGAAAAAAGCAGGAGGTTTTTTGGATCTTTATCTTGGATACACATGGTAATGGGCTTAATGAATGTATGCCTTGGGAAAATGCTTTAGTTTGAATCCCTTTAGGTATTTAGTATTTTGTTGATCTAAATTTAGAAGTTTTTTATTTAGTTCTGTGAGAATATGATCATTCTGTCTATGATCAATAGTCTTCTGTTCTATTTTCAAGCTTTCCCCTCTGTTTTTTTAAGAGCTGATTGATCCTCGATGGCCACTATAATATATCTGTTAGTTCGTGTGGTCATTTTTAGACTGTAAGTGATTAGACCGAATATAAGTGGTGGTGGCCTAATGATTGTCAATGCGAGGCAAGTATGTGACCTGTTTTGGTTTGATGTCCCTGAGGAAGTCCATTACTATAAGAATGAATTATTAATTCTGGGGTTATTGGTGTCCGTATTTGGAGTGCATCCTTGCTTTGGTACTATTAGAACTAAGGGATATTTGTACCCAAAGACATATAAGTTTTGCTTTGATGTCCCTGAGGAAGCTCATCACCGTATAAATGAATCATTAGTATTGGCGCTACTGGTGTACGTATTGGAGTGCATTCCTGCTCTGGTACTATCAGAACCTAGTGATATCTGTACCCAAAGCCATTACAAGATGGCCGACACTGTTTCCTGTGTGAATCGGCAATTTAACACTCACGCGAGGAGTCTCGCGTTTTTTTGAAGTAAGAACAAGGTTTTTTGTGCCTGACTTTATAATGGAGTCAGCACCATCGGACAATATGTTCTTCGGACGCTAGAGATCGGCGCCGTTTATAAGAATTAGCGAGAGTTCAGGTATGTTTGCTAATATGAATACTAGCCCGTATCTAGGTGTAGCGCTATCTTTTTATTTTTTTGTAAAAATCTGTAGAGTGATTTAGATTGCTGCATATGCGTAGTGTCTCATACCAATAGTGAGAACACGAGGTTCTGTTATGGTCCGATTCTGGGTGAGCGGATTTTTTTACTGAAATAAACGTGGAAAGACAGATTACCTCGTGAAAGATTAGAAGGGATTAGCTATTGTTGACAAATTTCTCTATTTTGTGTCTTTGTTGCTCTATGCAGCTAGAGGAGGTGCGTGGATCATTTTGATGAACCCCCAGAGAAGTTTTCTACTTTAAACGACCATTCAGGTAGGTAGAGGAATCTGCTCTTGGTCTTGTGGTTGAGACATGAGGTATTTCACCTTTTGTAGTGAATTGGTGGGTTTTTGGCAAACCAAGTGAGATAATTTTGTCTATATGGCTATGTGTCCTTACAAGGTTTCACTTACGAATGGAAGTAGGAATTACAAAACTGAACCCTGTTTGTATTATAATCGAGGAAACTCTGCAACAACATCGCCGGGTATTTATTTAATTACTTATTTATCTATTTAGTATTCTAAGAATGTGGTTATTAGTGACTTTATACACAAGGGAGACGGTGTTGTGTGGAATTTCGTACTTATTTCACTTCTATGGGAGATTTCTTCACTTTTTACTCTTTATTAGATTACTTTTTATATTTTTTATGTTATTCTTTATTTTTATGTATTATTTTTATTATTTTTTCAAAATTTATTTTTTGGTTTTGGTATCAGGTATTTCGTGTTTTCACAATATTTATTTATTGGTGGGTTATCCTGTTGGTAATAATCACTGGTGGTTAGTTGAATCTCAAGAATTTGGATCAAAATGTATCTTGTTCTATTTTTTGCCTATCAGGTTTTATGGTAATGGGAAAGAAGAGAACCCACTTAATCTGCCATATTATGCAGTAATGACGGGAAAGGTTTGGCCCTGAAGAAGGCGTTTTTTTTAATTTGGTGGTTACCGCTGAAACGCGCGTAGGCTTTGTTCCTACTACTGCTTGTTGTTTACATGAACTTTGAATTAATGAAGTCAAGATACAATGTTTTTTCTTTTTCCTAGTAAGATGGAGACACAATCAGGAATTGAATAATAATATGGTACTTATGTGAATATCATTTCAGTTCCAGAAAAAGAAAGTGTAAAAAATGTGTTTTCTGTATTCTATTACATAAAAAAATTGTTTTGTATATGTCTGTGTTTTGTTATGGTTGGATCAGTTTTACTGTCTTGTCTGATGTGTCAGTTCGTCTTTGTCTATTTATTTGTATATAGGTGTAAATATGTATAGAAATATTTCTTGCGTTTTCCCAGCTTTACCTCTATATAATTGTATATTTGCATATTGAGATGTGTTTTTGTTTGACATACATTTGTAATAAATAGCTTTTGTCTTTAAATTTTGTTGCAGTTAAATTGTTTTTTCCTATGTTGGATAAAAGTGAACATTATTTGTAGCTCATTTGTCTTTGCTTGTATACAAGTATTATTCCCTGGATGGGCTACTTATCATACCAGGGACCCTCGATAGTCTTTTTCCTATGGATGGAGGGGTAGTCTTGAAGGAGAGGGAGTAGTCCCTTCGGATTATCTGCAAAACCCACCTGTCTGGCGTGACAGATTGCAAGTAGAGCAGGTGATGGCGAATCCTGCCTCCGACTGATCCTGGGGGGTGGGGAGGGAGGGGGAGAGGGACAGTCAGACTTGGAAGGTTTGGAGGGCGGGGGGGGGGGGGGAAGGACTGGTAATGAGGGCAGTGTATCCCACGTCCCCGACCATGCAGTGACTGTGCAGCATGCATGCATGAACTGGAACAGATGTGATGGAACACCCCTTACATACCCACAAAATGGGCAAGAAGCAGACTGGGGGAGGGGGGGGGCGGGAATTGGAGGAGGCGCAGCTGAGAGGCCAAAGGACCTGGCTGTAGTACAAGAATCCTTGAAGCACTCGAGCGCCGATTCTGCTTTCTATCCGAAGAGACAGGTGCCATCAAAGAGCATGTCCATAAGGTTAAATTGGACATCACCCGAAAAGCGAGACTTCCTCAACCAGGCGTGGCGCCTCAGGGCCACCATTGATCCAACCGCTCTGCCCAGTGAGTCGGTTGTGTCCAGTCTACATCAGACGGTGAACTTTGCTGCGTCTCTCTGATCAGCAGCTCCTTCAAAGAGCACATCCCAGACCTCCTCCGAGACCTGTGGCACCACTTGTGCAACTGTATCCCACAGCGTGTGAGAGTAACTGCTCAAAAAGCTCTCCGAGTGGGGCAGGGGTCACTCCCATAATCCCTGGGAGGTGTGGAGCCGATCCAAACACAGACTCCGCAGATGAAGGCCTAGAATGACAATGATCCTTTTCCCTCGTCTTGCCCAACTGGCAGGATGAAGTCGAAAACATTTATTCTTCTTGTGCTTTGACTTATCTGATCGTCCTGAGGACTTGGATTAAGACAATGACAAGAGGAGGGGACTCTGTGACCGATCCCAGGACCTTCCTCTCGACCAAAATAGGGACCTATGTAGAGCCAAGTGCCGGGCCGCCAGGAGCATTAGGGACCGGCTTCCCTACAGCTTCCGGATTCATGGCCTGGCACACAGAGCACAACTTCAGGTCGTGGTCTCACTCCATACACCACACGCCGACAAGGTGCTGATCCATCACTGACATCCCCTGATGACAGGATCCGCAGGGCTTGACCTGGTCTTACGTGAAGACATCCTCGACGCACCAGTAGTGCAGCACTCAAAAAAAGACAACGCAAAATGTGACAGAGGGGTAGCTCTTTTTTTGGACCCGCACTGGCTGGCGCAGAAAGAAAATAATTGATGTCAGAGCACCAGGGTGGTGCCTATCAGGCGTGCCCACTAACGGATGCGGAGCTGATCGATGCCATCTAATGACGGACAGGGGTAGTGCTTGAGAAAAATCTCTGTATCTAGACCGACGCCTAGGGGACATTCTAAGGTAAGGAATATTCAACTAGATGTCTCTATCAGGTAAAATTTTCAAGCCACAAAGTGTAGTCATATAACCCACCACTGGGGGTCAAAGCATTCCAGCTGAATAAACAGCTCCTGATTGGAGTGCTTTAAAGAACATGGTATGCTCCCTTGGGGTCTTGGATTCAAGGACTCAGAATACGTACTTTTTTTTTTTTTTTTAATATTGGTGTGCTCCCTGCAGCCCTCACAACATTAACAAAATGCCTTGTGGTGACTGTGCCACTTCTAGGGGCATCACAAAGATCACAAAATACAACTTAAAAGCCAAAAGTCCTCACAGGGCTTTATGTTCACTGCCTGTAGCAAGCAGCTCCTGCCTCTCATTTATTATTCTTGTTTTTTTATTATATTTAATTTTCAATTATTTTGTGGGTGCCCTAGTGTCCACACAAGTTGTGAGCCGAGGGATCCCCAGCCAGTACCCATTGTGGTGCCCGCTGAAGCTGGCTATGTTGTTTTCCACCTGCCTGGGGTGGAGAGGACGGTAGCAGCTTTTTTCTCTGCCACCGCCAGGGGAGGAGCAAAGCTGTGTTCCATGAATGGTACAGTGCAGACAGGGAATAATATTTCTATTGCCTGACTGCACTTTCTAGGACAGGGAGCACAGCAGTGTCCTGGGCAATGGAGTCCTCAGCAAACTGCACTCATAGGGCCAGGTAGGGGGAGAGGTCTTCAGGGCTGGTATTTGGTTTGGAGAGGCCAGCCACAAGTTTGCCTCTGCCAAAATGTAATACACAGCCCTGTGGTATGGGATCTCCGGGGCATCTATGAGGCTCGGTGGGGGGCATACACCACCCCATCCTAAATCCAAAACTTGGCAGGGATGGAGTTCCCAGGTCCTTCTAAAGTATTAATTTTAGTAACCACCAGGGCTCTGGTCCACCCCAGGGGGTTATTTTTAAGAAGCACAGGAGGCTGCACTTTTTTAAACCAGGATCGCAGATCTGGGGATCCCCAATCCCCTTAAAAAATATATGATTTTGCCAAGACCCCACACTAGGCCTATCCCTGCACTTCTCCACTATATGTTTTCCTGTTTTACAGGACAGGGGACTGAGTCCCCGAGTCCTAAAATAGCTGCCACCACATCTTTGCTTAAGTGATGACAGCCAATCAGATCTTATTTTTAGCTCTGTCAGCTCCATGGATCCTCTAAGGCATGAGATATGCATGCCATTTTAAACCTTCATTTCTCAAAAGCTTCTGAATGGATTTAAACCACATCACAAAAAGCACACTTTTTGGAACAAGATCTAGCTTTCAGACAAATTTGCTGTAATTCCTTTGAAAACCTGGATGGGAAAAACACATTTTGGGAACCCCCTCCTTTTTTACTTGGCCCCCAATCTTGTATTTCACAGAAAGCAGATCTTCACAGTGAATTATTTGACATTACTCACAGTGCTAAATTAATTTGCAGGATATTTTCTTCCTTAAACAAATAAAATTAAATGGAGAGTTAACCCAATATTTCTTATATTTTCCAGTGCTGGTGAAAATAAATAATCACAATGAGAGTACGGCTTTCGGAGCACACCTGACAAGCTCACCTTCCCAGACTCATCCTTGATGAAAACATTTATCAATGGATTCTCCCCAGATTTTGAAAACCAACACTGTAAATACAGCACCCTCTCAGCAATAAATTACACAGTTTCATACTGCACTTTTTTCTTTCTTTATATATGTTTTTTGAAACATATACTATAGTGTCAGTCAGTGCCTAATTTGTGCTTGTTGTTTCCGGTGCTGAGCACCGGCACTTATTTTTGAGGGCCGGGGCTTAGTCTTCTGCCTCAAGCATTTTCAGTGAGCAAAAGACACATATGGGAAAGCCGGAGGAAGGGAAAAACGAAAAAGCGTCACAATGAGAGAAAGCAGAAAACTGCAGGAGTGAGCTGAAGAGGCAGGGAGTGGTTTTAAATGGATGAAAGGGGCCCGAGATGGCTTCGGGATTACAGTGCCTCAGTATACCGTGTTCGCACATTTCATTGCAGCAGCCACGAAGGGCTTTGAGCACCGGCACCTTTTTATCTACAAATTAAGCACTGGTGTCAGTGTACTACAACAAATGGCCATCCCTGTAAACTTCAGAGTTGAGGCAACTATGCCTGGTGATACTAAGTACCAAAGCCCAAGTTGCAGCTCAGCTGATATCCAGAACAAAACACCCCTGGACATTGCTGAAGAAGTGTCTGACACCCACGTGGAATCGGCTCAGATGCCTAACGAGGTGGTGATCCTCCTCACCAATGCCCTGTTTCTCAGGTGAAATGAGACAACTAACTTTGGCAGAATGGAAGCCTTATTATAAAGGGCCATTAGTCTGGAAAAAATGATGTCAAAGGAGGATGGACAGAAGAATCCCTAAGCTTGCTAATCTGTCAAGCTGAGATAATGGCAAATCATGGACACGGTATTCAAGGTTTAGAATAGCAAAGGACAACTGTGTATATGCACAACACATCATATAAATTCATCTTGATAGGATCAAATTCCAGATTTTCACACAGAAATAATGCAGGACCAACGACTAAACATATTTGTTAGAGGGGTGATGAGCTGATATGATGATGCCCACCATCTGTGCAGGCAGGTCAAATGAACTTAGATTGCTGTGCTTGCTCTACAGGCGTGAAGATGAAGGCTTTGGAGGTTTGGTGCAGAACAGGCCACTCCCATTGTGAGAGGAGGCCCAAGGTGAGTGGAAGTAGAAGAGGATGGCAGATAGTGAAAATCCAGTTACCACATTGTTAGTGGCCAGTACAGCATGATTAAGATCTTTTGTGCACGGTCCTGACGCAGTCAGAAGGAAAACACATATGGGAGATGGAAGACCCAAGTCAGATGGAACACTTCTCCCAAGGTTCCCTGCATTCTGAACTATAGGGCACAGAACTGCAAATTGTGTGTCTTCTCACAGACATCAAAAATACATATTGGAGGGTTTCCCCAGATTAATAATTGAACCACGCCCAGGTTAAGGCGCCACTTGATTTTGAAGATGACCTTGACGGAGGTAATTGGACTTAATGTTCAGGAAGCCCGCAATGTGGTACAGGACTAGCAAGACACTGTGTAGCTGAACCCAAGACACAGCTTCAATGACTCCAGGCCTGCCCATTAGTGGGGTGGGTACCTCCGGGGAGGTGGGAGCAAGCCCATGCCATCCTCCTTGCTGGCAAAGCAAGTCACGACGTGGACCAACTGACTGCAGATATAAGCCAGGAAAGCCTTGAGAGCCAGGCAACTTGCCTGAAGCTCAAGCACGTTAATCTGTGATTTCTGCTCCACGGGAGACAACAGACGTCTGATCTCCAATGTATCAGGAGGGCCACCACTACTTAGGGGAAGGCATCAGTAACCACCGTAACCACTGCCGATGAGGGTTGTAAGGACTTCCTGCATGCAAGGAGGTCTGTTACCAGCCACCACAGCAGCTTTTTAACCCTGTACAGCACTTCGTTGTCTTTAAGCTAAGTTCAGGCTTACAAATACCACATATGTACATGCATACAAAGATAAACATAAAGAGTTAAAACAGAGCTTGGCATGGAACAGAAATAACTGAAGGGAAACAAAAGGATTGTTGGTTAAAGGGGGCATTGTGAATAGATTAATTAAGGAAAGCTTTCTGACAAGAGAGTACATTAATAAAATTGTTCCTTTGTAAAATGTGAGTTTAGTTTATAAAAGTAAGTATCAAACTAGTTAAGCATCTCTGCATGCATTTTCACTGAACATGTTCTCAGTAGGGATGTGCAAAAGTGCCTAATTTCCTTCAAGCAATTTCACAACTACACTTGTACTGGGAAATGTGTTTATGTATCTCACATGAATTTATTTTATGTGAGGCTATGCTTCACATTTAAAAGAAAAATCACGCAAGATACCAGCAGGACACTGATGTAAGCAGAAAATGTTTCTCATTTAGATACTTTCTGCTCAAGCCATGGGTGAAAATAATGCACACCGTATTATGCAATATGTCAGGAAATTTCACGAATTACTCATAATACTAAATTCTGGAACTTTGCAATATTTTTCTAGTCTAATTTCAATTTCACCCAAAGCTAGCTTTCAGCATAGCTCATCCCAAATAATTTAGACTAATGCATCAATAATAGTGGGTGCAAAATAATATTTGTTGGTGTGAAAAACATATATTTAATAAGTTGTGCATTTTGTTCAACACTTATATACTCCTCATAACACAACTAAAGAAGAACAAAGTGATGTTTAAAGAATATTTTGAAAAAAGACAGAGAAAACTGATGAGTAAATGTTTGCATAACCCCTTCTTTAATATCCTGAGCACAGCTGTAAAGTTGGCATACATGCACTGAAAAAATATTACTTTTGGTAAAGATCTTTATGGTAGACATTGTACCTACCAGATTCCTTGTCTGTTAAATATACCTAGGTTTCAGTCAGAATCCGGGAGCTTTTCCATATCTCCCCGCATAAGCGGGGGCTAGCTCTATCTCAGAGCTGGAAACAATGACGCAGTGATGTCATTGGAGCCATAAAGAGCCTGCCCTGCACACTGACGTTAGTTTCATATTCACTTTTTCTTTGTCCTTTGAGGCAGAGATGAGGAAATGACACTCAATGTCAGGAAGTGCAGTGCAACAATTTAGACTGGAACCATTTTAATGGGGCTTAAGACTAGCCTTCAGAATGGGAAAAGGGGTGCGACTGGTGAGGAATCTGCAGGTACAGTATCCACTAGAAAGGCAGTTACTGAAGTGATGTAACTCTTTCTTCAGATGAAAACTTCTAACTGCAGATTTCTCACCTGTTGAAAAGATTCAAAAGCAGTCTCCCTACCAGGGCATGGGTCTGAAGCAATGGTCATGTGAGGAAAAACTGGAGCACTGAGAAGGCGAAACAGCCATCACTTATCTCCTCTGAATGCAAACAATAATACTTGGGAAAGGAACTGCACTACACGTCTCAGCCACAGGAAGTACATCTGGCCAGTGATGAGGCAAAATTGATTACCGTAGTGGAGTGGGCCTAGACTCCCTTTGGTGACCCTTCTTAGCAAAAGTGTAGCACATCCTTTGACACAGTATTATCCCTCTTGCTAAAGCCCTCTACTGGTCTTTTAGACAGACCTGCCTTTCTTGTTTCCGGTGTACCTCACAAAGACCCGGTCATCAGACTATCTTCTTGGTGTTGTCAATGTCAAAACTAACTGCTCTCTAGAGTCCAAAAGGTGTGATCTCTTTGGTGGGATGAGTGATGTGGGGTGCAAGTAGGAAAGTTAAGGGATTGGCTGAGACTGAATGTGGTCACCAAACTGAGAAGAAAAATCACTTTAGTTCTGCTAAGCAATTTGTCTGGGAAGAGACTTGCATTAGTCGGGTGGAAGGTAAATGTATACACCTAACTGATACTCCTCACCAAATTATTGGGCACGCAAAAACGTTTTTAAAAGTCAATATCCAGAATTGGCAACTGCGGAGGGGCTCAATAGTTCTCGTGCAGAAAGTCAAAACAAGATTCAAATGCCAGTGGGGCATGATAAACAAAAAGGTTGGTTGAAACATGTTAATCTGTTCGTTCAAAAACCTTATCATGATCAGGGATTTTAACTTGGAAGACTGGTCTGGGAGGCAAAGAAATGCCAACAAGGTCACAATGTAGCCACTGTAGGTGACCACAATGCAGCTTTGTTAGGCCTGCAAAGGCTCAAATGGAAAGACCTATGACAGCCAAAACATCAAGGGATCCACTCTCTATCCCACACACCAAATCTATTCCACCTTCTAAGGTAGACCTTCTTGGTGTTGGGAGTATCCCTTTATACAATTTGAAGGACCCTTTAGTCTGATGTTATGGCCTTGCAGGCCTACAGAAGGGAGGGTGCCTGTCCTTCCACAAGTGCACATGCTACCTTAGGAAGGAGTGTTGCTCAGTGTAAGTAATCCTACCTTTGCCTCTGCCAGGGTACTGATGGAGCAACCAATTCTGTTTCTGGATCAGCTGGGAGGGTTTGCATTGTGAAAAATGGAATCCCTTTGAGAATCCTCAACATTTTTTAAACTGCCTATAATCCTTTGTGGGCGACCGGAGGCCAAAAGGTCAAGCCATTGCATTTTCAGCCTTGAACCTCTCCAAGGATGCAACAGCTTTGTACCAGTAGAGATGGGCTCCATCACAGGTCATATCAGGCAACACCTGTTGGACGTCTCCTCAAAAGACCTTCAATGGGAGCGAAGGCTACTGAAGAGCCCATGGCTCTAGCCACAAGTCTAAAGTGACCAGTGCAGCACTGATGACCTGCACAGATGCATCATGTCAGTCATAGACCACCTCTGCAAAACAATCCGTCCAGTGGTCTGGGACAACCATTGCAGCGATGGCCCCACAGAGCATGAGTACACCTTCCTAGGCGTCTGATTGCATTAAGGGAATGAGTTTAAAGACAGCTTGCTGAGAATATCCTTTTTCCCCATTGCCTCCTGTTTTTCGAGGTTCCTTGTCAGGCAGTTGTATCAGGATGGCTCCTGGATATATTTGACATAAATGGTGAATAACATGGCACGGCTATATCTTCATGACACCACGCAAGCTTACTGCAGGAGCAGATGTGGGCTTTTCCATGTATTTCTTACCAGTTCCATGAGTCACTCAATAAAGGACAGTAGCAGGGCAGTTGAGGTAGTAGCAGGATTAAGGACTTACGTGAGTATATTTGACCAGGATTTTACAATAGGTAGAGGAGTTCTAGTAAGTCAGCTGCCTTCCTCAGGTCGTCATGAAAAGAAGATACTTCTGCTGGTAGCAGCCCTGATGGTGGGGTGGGGGAAGGGGTGTCAATGTCTCCATCAGCTAAAGTTTCAGTGCACTTACATTTTGCAGTGCTAAATAATGTGCAGTGTCAGATTAAGAGGGTGGCAGTAAATTGGTTGCCTCACTGCTATCAGAAGTACTGTGGTGTACTCCTTCTAGCATATGTAATGGGTCGGAGTAAGAGCCCATGACATCACTTGCCAATCAAGCTGGTGAGGGGAGGCACTTCTCTGTTCTCTGTCCTCCTTTACTATCCTCTGGGCTTCTCCTGGATTTAATAGGATCATTGCCCATGTCTGTGCCAGCCTTTCAGAAGGAGGCATTAGCGGGACAGGCAAAGGGTCTACTGGTGAGGGTCTCGGCACTGGTGTGTTCAATGCAGAGCGTGATGGTTTGGTGGGATACTAAGGGAGGACCCACAAGCTTAAAGACACACCAGACAAGGCAGGTGCATGCCAGAACATCTCTATACTACGTGGAAAAGAAGCAATGGATCAGCCTGGGGTGCTCAAAACTCTGAATAGGCTGGCAGTGGCACCATGAACGGCAGCAGGGGTGGAGGGATCGCCAAGTGCCCTGGAAATAGTGTCTGCCACGCCTCCATAGTCAGAAGTTCAGGCAGAGGGATGTCAACTAACTCCGCTCAGAGGAAGACTGGTGGAGGTGGAGTAGCTTGAGGTGGCTGACTTTGATACCTCAACCAGCACTGAGAGAAATCCCCTCTGTTCTTCCTCTTTGTCTTACATTTCCTCTGTTTTGCCCTGGGGGACTTTTAAGGAAGGCATGGAATGATACTGGAAGAGAGAACTATGGGGGTCATTATGAACCCTGGCAGTTCAGCCTGCCATGTTGGCGGCGGGTGAAAAGCCCACCACCAGCATGGCGGGCTGAACCGCCATATAATGAACACATGGCTCCACCGCCAGGCTGCCTCCGACAGGCAGCCTGACGGTGGAAGGAATCATTATCCGACAGGGCAGCGCTGCTGCCCTTCAGATAATGATCCCTACTGCCCCCAGCCTTTCCCTGGCGGGTTCCCCCGGGGCCCCCTGCACTTGGCATGGGCAGTGCAGGGGCCCCTGTGCAGTGCCCCATCGCGCAGGTCACTGCCCGATTTACGGGCAGTGATCTGCGCGACGGGTGCAGCTGCACCCGCTGCACAGAGGCATGGACAACGGCAGCGGCGGCAATGTCCCGGCCCAGCAAAATGTTCATAATGCGGCCGGCGGAGTCCCAGGGGGGCTGGCGGTCAGCAGAATGACTACCGGCCTGAACACTGCGGTGAAAACTGGCGTGTTCATAATGAGGGCCTATATCTGGAACATGACCAATATCGAACCTGATGGTCGCTGTGGGAATGGACCATAACATTTTTGCTCTGCATTCTTTAACAGCTTTGGAGTGCCTGAGGCTGAAATGCTGACACAACCTGATATTGATACTGAGGTGATATTTTCCTTAAGCACTTCTCTGGAAACATTTTCTAGAGAACATCTCTGAAAATAATCACTGAAGTTAGAGGAGCAACAAGAAGAGTCCTGATCCACATCAAAGAACATGGCAAAAAAGTATCTGATGTTGATGCGCAAGGGGGGGTGCTTTATGGCTCCAAAGACATCACTGTGGTGTCTCTTCCTGCACTGAGATAGAGCCAGCACCCCTACCAACAGTGCAGAACTACTGAAGGTTCCAGTCTCAGTTTGGTGCCTAAGGATATTCAAAAGGTAAGGAATCTGTGAGTAAGAGTTTCCGTTTGAAAAGTGGGCTGGCATTTCCTACAATTTGCAATGGGGCATGGCAACTTGCAAATCACAGAAAACCTGTGACGTATTACAGAAGGAGGCACATGGGCAAAAAAGTTATTGGAGAAGTGTGCTAACTGAGTGCTTCTCGTGTTGATGAACAGGCTTACCTACATCCCTGGTGTCCTTTGGGAGATATGCTAAACATTCTTAAGGTTAGGATAGTTCAGTCGAACACTCCAATCCCAGTAGATGAATTGGAGCGCTCCTGCTCAAACACTTTTTGGGAAGGGCTGTAGCAGCAGTGTTTGTGCCAGGGCACCTTGCATCTGAGTCCATGACAGGGACCCCAACAGTCCACAACAAACATGGGTTCATCTGTGTCTGCATTCTCTATTAGGGGGTACTTCAGGGTCCTCCTCAAGGGTAGGGGCACACATGAACATAAACACAGCAACTGTTGCTCTCTGTATTTTCATCCTGCACTGTGTGCAGCACATGTTTTTTCTTAATGGCGTGCAAGGTCTGTGTTTTGACCAGGACCACCCAGTGGGGGGGGAGAACTGGTGCACATCAGGACTGTTTGGCCCTACTGAAGTACAGAACCAGTTCTTCAGCTCCTCACAAAATTTCAGGTGGTTACTCTGACTGACAATGATTCAAATTTCAGTGTTTCAATTACAACAACAATTTGCCCACTCTCTCTGTTAAAGGGACAAAGTATCTTCCAGATAATGGAACAATAAAAATTTACATAAATACTCAATAAAGACAAATACAATTATCAATGATTCTAATAATTTTGTAACAAACATACCTTTCCCTTTGGAATTCTTCCTGTTACTTCTTTCCCACTCGCCATAAGCGCTCCCATGATTACAGAATATGCTACCACACTAACAAAAGAAAAACATGGGCATCAGTCACCACAGACATCCCCTATTTTTCAGAAGAACACTTTTTTGGGGGGCAGGGTTACATACAAACTATATATAAAAAGAAACCTAAGTTAATGTAATCCTTCTATTTTAAATGTAATTGTAATTTTAAACCAAAGGGATATTGAAAGATATACAAACATTAAAATTGTGGATTAATTAACAAAAGAAAAGAAAGTAATGTACTAAAAGTTCAGAGGTGATATGGGTTTGCAGTTCAGATAAGCTTTGCCTTTTTCCCCCATTCAAGGTGCAGTCCAGCGCGACTGACACAAAATCGGTCTTTCTCTGCAGTGGCACAGAGAGGTTGAATACTGCCCATGGTTATGATAAATCAAATCCTGTTTTTTCAGTAAAACACTACAACAGGCATGGTTCTGAAGGCATGTGGCTCCTGTAACTCATCGAGCCTCGGGTAATTAAGCTGCACCCCAATGATGAGGCCAAACAAGACCAAAAGTCTGTAGTTGCTTTTGGGGGCAGAGGGAGTGCGGCGACGAGGGGACTAGCGTGGGCTAGGAGTTTCCGATGGACAAGTTAATTGCCTTCTGTAACGCCTTATCTGGTAGACACAATATCTAGTTCCATATTACTTATCTTATCAGTTCGCAGAGCAGGGAGGATGGGTGGATCGGTAAGGAATCTACAACTAGATATTTTCTCTACCAGGTAAAGCGTTACCGAACTTAAGTGACTTGTCCATCTGATAGGGATGTCTAGCTGCAGATTCCTTACGTTAGAACAGATACCTAAGTAATACCATTCCAGAGATGGGTTTGCAAACTAAAATCACACTAGAAAGTTCAGCAAGACTAAACGGCTAGGTGCCCATCCCTTTGGATCCGACTGTACAGGCAGTAGTGTTTAGTATTTATGTGCAGAGATTCTCACGTTGCCGCCAGACATATTTCAAGGACTGGAACTCTGCAAGCTAACACAGTGGTTGCAGCTTTTGCTCGGGTAGAATGAGCATGCAAATGCTCAGGGGATTGCTTTTTGGGCAGTGCGTAGCAGATCTTAATTCAAGGGACAACTCATATGGAGATAGTCTGCTTCTGCACTGCCCTACCTTTCATCGCACCCACATAACTAACAAAGAGTTGATCATCCACCTGGAACTTTTGTACGATCAAGGTAGAAGGACAACGCTCTTTTTGGGTCCAGCTGGTGGGTCCTCTCCTCTTCATTAGAAGGATGTGGGGGTGCATAAAAAGTAGGCAAGGTGCTGGATTAGCCTACATGAAAAGGCATGGCCACTTCTGCAAAAAGTAGGCCCTTGTGCAAAGCACCACTTTTTCCGGATGGTGCTAGAGCAGCTTAGACGACAATGCCTGCAGCAAAAGTAATGGCAACAAGAAAGACTATTTTCTAAGTGAGAAGCTTGAGAGGACAATTGTGGAGAGGCTGGAAAGGAGCACACATCAAAACCACATTAAAATCGCGTTGGGGAATAATGAATAAGGGATAGAGGAAACATATGGTTAAGACCTTTGAAGAACCGATTTTCCATAGGAGACTTAAACAAAAAAGGTTGATCAGGCAAACTCAAAAAAACACAGAAATTGCAGACAAATAACTTTTAAGAGTGCCCATGGCAAAGTCCTGCTGGGCCAAAGAAAGTGTAAACAGAACCTCAGAGAGAAGGTCAGAAAGGGGCTCAAAAAACATGTCTGTGCACCATGTCACAAATTTCTTCCAACAACAAGCGTATACTGTTTTAGTGGAGAGATGCCTGGCTGCCAAGATAACGTTACAGACTTCGGGCAGCAGGTCAAAAGCTGTCAACTGCTGCCACTCAATCTCCATGCACGAAGGTGGAGAATGGACAGGTTTGGGTGCAGAACCCTCCCTTGCTGCAGAAGATCTTCCCGAAGGGGCAGTTTTATCAGAGGATCGATGGCCAAGCTCAAAAGCTTGGGATACCAAACTCTCCATGACCAGTGCAGAGCCACAAGGAATTTAACAATGGAAGCACTCAAGCCTTATATGTAAAACAATGAATTCACAAGTCCATTATTCCATTCAGAACGTTTGTCCTCTTCTTTATTTGTTCTTATTTAGTAGCCACAGCCACGCCAACACGTGTTTCATCTGGGTACATATCTTCCCATAGACTTCTTCAGGGCTTCTCTCAGCTGTCAATAATGTACAATATTTATTCAGTCAAGTACTTAGATAATTAATATCCCTAAATGTGCTTGATTATCTTATTAAACAAATATATCCCATAATGTGTAATTTACTTTAACGTGATGGAAATCTCTTATAAAATGTGTTCTCCTAGTTGCCCTTAGTGATTATTCTATCAATTTGAATTATACCTAATCCCACGTGCACCAAAGAGTGACTCACCCTACACCAGAAAACACCAAATTGTGTCCATCCAATTGGGCCACAAATAGGTAAACTACTACTTTTACCTGATGTAAGTGACTCCGTTTATTGTTATGAAATATGTTCTAGATTTGAATGGTCTATAAGAAAAATATAATGAAATTGGGAAAGATTTTATCGCTCTCTCCATTCTTATCTATACACAATAATAGGCACTTTAAATTTTACATATCCTCTGACATACTCACACTATGGAGTTGAAATGTAACGTTCAATGTTAATTCCAAAATCAGTCTCCTTCCTTCCTCTATAGAGAGAAAGAGATACTTTTTTACATAATCAACCAAAGTGAAAAAATATCGCTTCACTTTGCGTTATCACGCCTGTTGAATATGAGCTCACCTGTCTTGTAAGAGAGTGTCGTGTAATTCGACTTGCCGTCTTCGTTTTCTGAAATGTCTCAGGCAACAGAGTGTTTCAGCAAGTAACCACTCGCAAGCACGCGAAAGGAAACCAGTGTTATAAGTTACCATATTTAAATCCTATCTTCCATCAACATTAAAAACGGACCTCCAGTTTCACTACACAGAATAATCGCAGTAGAAAGAGGACTACTGTTCCTTTGGATACTCGTACTCTAATGCAAGTCAATAAACATAAAAATAGGACTCAACTCAATGTTCCCTTTTGGGAAATATAACCCGAATAGTCGTTATTTTACTCTCCTCTATTTTGTAACTAAATACGAACTCATCATATTTATGTTATTCATTTACTCTCCACTAAAATTTTCTTGTGAACTAGAAAAAAAGAGAACAGAAAAAATAGTTACATATAAGAATAATAAATATAGCCTTGTTGCTACGTAAATATTATATAGTTGGTCTCTGGTATAGAGGCCTCACTCTTCCGTGCACGTGATTCGCTGTTATCCAAAGTAATGACCATTTATTTATTTATTTAGTCCCCCAGAAAATATTCAAGTTTGTAGTCAGAATTCAAACCATATTCGACTGCCATTAGATGATCCAGCATGATTCCCTCCTTCTTACAGCAAGTTCTCTATTCCCTCCTCTTGGATCTACTTTAACATGGTCAAATCCAAAAAATTGAAATTCTTTCTGTGTTTCTTGCATGTCACAATCTCTCATATGTACCGCAATAGGAAATCTATCATCGTTATGTTTAATGGCTCTCCAATGTTCTCCAATCCTTATTTTTAGTGGGCGGATGGTGCTCCCTACATATATACGCTTACATTTACAAATCAACATATAAATAACATAGCTCGTATTTACAATTGATAAACGTTTGAATTGGATATCTCTTATTGCCTATCATTCCTCCAAAGTCTCTTTTTCCTTGGCATGCCCATCTACATACGTTACAGCTGCCACACTTAAAAAAACCTCTGCATTCCTGATCTAACCAACTGATATTGGTTTGAACATCTGGATAAGTAGGACATAGTATATGGCTAAGAGTCTTGCCTTTACGATAAACAACTGCTGGCCTTTTATCAAGGTATTTTTTAGGAATTTCATCCTGCATCACAATATGCCAATACTTTTTCATACTTTTCAATAATAGTGTGGAACTGTCTGTATAGTCTACAATTATCCGCATCTGTTGTTCCTGTGGCTCTCTTTTCTGTCTATCTTTAAGTGTACTCTCACAAGATATCTTTCGTATTCTTCGCACAGTCATCGACGATTTTATTCTGATAACCTCTACTCAAAAACCTACTTCTTGTATCGTTAATACATGATTCAAAGTGTTCATCCAAACTGCAGCTCCTCCTTGCACGAATCATTTCCCCAAATGGTATTGCTCTTATCTAACTAGCTGAGTGAGCACTTGTAGCGTGTAATAATGAGTAACATGACGTCGATTTTCTAAATAATTTACTCTCTATTTTATTCTCCTTTACGAATAATTCAACGTCTAAAAATTCAATGTTAGTGTCACTAAAGTGATAAGTGAATCTCATATTAACATTATTACTGTTAAGATAGTTACAAAATGCATGTAAACTATTCACAGTACCCATCCATAATAGAAGCAACCGTTTATATATCTCCCCCAATAGAGGATATGAGTTTGCCATTCCGATGCTCCAGATCCCCACAACCATGTTTCCTCGAACCATCCCATGAATAAATTTGCGTATGATGGCGAGAATTTAGACCCCATAGCCACGCCTTGTTTCTGTCGAAACCATTCATTCTTAAAAAGAAAAAAATTGTATTGCAAGATTATATCCATCATCTCAATCAGCATCTTAGTATGTTCTGTTAGACTTGCCGATCTTTTGCTTAATGTGTGCGTTATGGCATGTAATCCTGAATCATGTTTAATATTAGTATAAAGAGCTTCCACATCTAAAGTTACTAAGTATGTATTAGGTTCCCATATTATATCATTCAACATACCTAGTAGATGTTTTGTATTCCTAATATACGAGGGCATATTAAATACCAATGGCTGCAAAAATACATCAACAAATTCTGCTAATTTCTTGGTAGGGCCTCTGATCCCGGAAACAATAGGTCTCCCTGGTGGAAAAGCAAGATTCTTGTGTATTTTTGGTAAAGTATAGATACATGGAAACCTCGGATGGTTTAGACGTAAATATTTATGTTCATCTATGTCAATAATGCCTTTCTCAAACCACACACGAAGTCTCTGGTTAATCAAGTTAGTTAAAGAATATATAGGATTCATGCTTACTTTCTCATAATACAATTCATTGTTTAATTGTGTATAGATTTCGTTTTCATATTCATATCTATTGAGGATCACCACATTTCCCCCATTATCAGCTCTTTGATGGTTATATCCTTCTCTGTCTGAAGGGATTTTAGCGCCTGATATTGTCCATAATTCAAATTTTAGTTTCTCTTATGTTTTTTTATCTACTGAGGATTTATTATTCAAATCCTCATTAACTAGTCTATAAAATACATCTATATTATTGTCCATGGATGTCCTCTGTATCCAAGTTGATTTTTGCTTTAAACCACTACTTATATGAGTATCTGCTAAAATATTTAGGTCCTGTAAAACTCTAGACATAATAGCATGAGATTCTTCTTGATCCGTAATTGATAAGATCGCCGCTGTATCTCTAATATCTTGTATAAAAAATGTACTCATAGCTCTAGTCGGTTGTTGATTTATTCCGATATTTAAATTCATAGGATTAAACTCAAAGTGTTTTTTTTACTTCAATTTCCTCACAAACTTAAAAAGATCCATCTTGGATTGACAAATGTCTCTCTGGCTTTTAGGGCAAAATCCTAATCCTTTATTTAAAAGGCTCAATTCATCATTAGTCAGTTGTTTGTTAGATTTATTTATGACAATATTTGTAAGATTAGAGTCTGTGTTTATGTCTTCCTGTGCCACGATCTTGTCTTCATACCCGTATCTTTTTCGGGTATGTTTTCCCCGCTGGCCTCTCCTTGTTTTCTATCTCAATTTTTTCTCATAGTTTGATCCCTGTTTCCTTGTTGAATTCTCCACATTTCTTGTAAAAAAGAACTCTTTCTGTGCTGGTAGTCGGTATTGGTCTTTCTATACTTCCCCGCTTCCTTTCACTATCACTTGAAGAGGGTATGCTTCTTCCTGAGTTGTTTGAATTAACTGAAGAGTTTGATTGCGTCCTCTGGAGCTTATCCTGAACTAAATGATCATTTCTCTTAGAAAATGTAAATACTCTGACCTTAGCATTATCCTGTTCATCCCTTTTGAGTTTCCTTGCCTTTCTTTCTTTAATATTATCCTGAAATTTCTTTATAATATCGTTATGAATTTCATAGTTCTTATCTGTAGCTGTTTTGAGATCTAAATCTCGAATTTCTTTCTCAAGTATACTGATCTCTGATTGTAATTTCGAAACTTGTCTTTCAGCATTTTCTATCAGGATATCCACAAGTTTAAATTAGCTCACATTGAGTTCTTCTTCCCATCTAGCCAGTAAATCAGAGTCTAGATTATCATATGTAGGAAAAATGTTAGATCTTAGACCTCTCGGTATCCTATTCAATTTCTTGTATTGTTTCAAAGTCGCACCATCCCACCACCTGGACATTTCATTCTTTTTTAATCTTTCCAATCTAATACATTTTGTCTCAAACCTTCCTTAGGTTGCTGATTTCCACCCGTAATTGCTTGTCTCACCGTTTGTCCATGGTTCAAATGTTCAAATAGATCCTCTGCCATTTTCTCCACATTGTTTACAGAGCCACAAGGATTAACTAGACCCAGTCGTTCTTGATCTTTTTGAGTACTCTGGGTAGAAGTAGCATGGGCGGAAAGGTGTACAGGAAGTCTGAGTTCCACTCGGGAAGAAAAGCATCTCCATGCAATTGCCGCCTTGGAAACTCTAACTCGCCATACTGCTGACATTGCATGTTCTTTGTGGAGGCGAACTGATTTAACCAAAGCTCTCCGCACTTCTGAAAGAGACCTTGTGCCACCTCTGGATGGAGACACAATTCGTGATCGAATGAGCAGTGCTGGCTGAATTCATCCGCTCGGACGTTCATGGATCCTGCCACATGTTGAATCACCAGGGATATGCCCAGCTCTTTCATCCACATCCAGAGACGCAGAGCCTCCTGACCTGACAAAGGGTCCACGACCACACCCCGCCCTCCTTGTTGCAGTACCACATGACAGTGGTGTTGTCTGTGAACACCTGCACTGTCTTCCCCTTGAAAGAGGGAAGAAATGCTTTCAGTGCCAGCCAGATCGCCCAGAGCTCCAAAAGGTTGAAGTGGAGTCCAGACTCCACCGGAGAGTAGATGTCTCTGATCTTCACCTTTCCCAGGTGGCTGCCCCATCCCAGGAGTGACGCATCTGTCACTACCAACAGATCTGATTGGGGAAGGGAGAGGGATCTGCCTCTGATCCAATTGTGGTTTGTTAACCACCACTGCAGATTTTGTGATGTTCCCTCGGAGTTCTAGACCATGTCAGAGATTCCCCTGATGCTGCGCCCTCTGGAACTTCAGGTCCCACTGTAGGGCCTGCTTATACCATCTGCCAAGCGTCACTAGCAGGATGCAGCAGGCCATGAGGCCCATCAGCTTCAGAGTTATTCTCATCAAAATCCAGAATAGAGGCTGAAACATCAATATCATAGCCTGAATATCCTGGACTCACCACTTGGGAGGATAAGCCAGAACTGCACTGTGTCCAGAACAGCTCTGATGAAAGGCAGCATCTGAGAAAGAGTCAGGTGTGACTTTGGCACATTTATAGTGAATGCAGAAGGTCCACCGTTGTCTGAAGGTGGGAGACAACAGCCTGGGGTGAGCTCGCCTTCAACAGCCAGTTGTCAAGATAGTGGAAGACGGAAACCCCTGATCTGTGCAGATGAGCTGCAACCACCACCATTACCTTGGTGAACACCCAAAGGCGCTAGTAAGGCCAAAGGCGAGCACAGTGAACTGATAGTGCTTGTGTCCTACTGTGAACTGCAAGTAACATCTATAAGCAGGCAAGATGTGAATATGGAAACATCCATCCAGTCTCCTGGGTCCAGGGCAGCTACATCACGAGCCAGAGTGAGCATTTTGAACGCTCTTTCTTGAGGAAGAGATTGAAGGACCAGAGGTTTAAAATAGGGTGAAGGCCCTTGTCCATTTTGGGTACCAGAAGTTAGCAGGAATAGCAACCACAACCTACTTCTTTCACAGGGACCTCTATATGACTCCCTTGGCCAATAGAGCCATAACTTCCTCTTGGAGAAGCACCAAGTCTCCGGCCACACAGAGGCTGGGCAGCATGCGCAGCACAGTGGCTGGTCAGGAACAGATGTGGATGTAGCCATGAAAGGGACAAAAGGCAGACAGAGGAACAAGGGGCTGCCGCGAGGTCCAAGGACCTGGGCATAGCAAGAGAATCCTTGCAGTGCTCCACCACAGAGTCTGCCTTGTCTCTGAAGAGGCAAGTGCAATCAAAGAGCATGTCCACCAGATTGGCTTGGACATCCCCTGAAAAGTCGGACGTCCTAAACTAGGCATCGTGTCTCAAGGCCACTGTCCACAAAACTGCTCTGCCCAGTGAGTCGGTGGTGTCCAGTTCAAATTAGATCATGAACTTAGCTGCATGTTTCCCATCAGCAACTGCTTGAAAGAGTACAGCCCGGACCTCTTCTGGGACCTGTGGCAGCACTTGCGCAACTGTATCCCAGCACCGTGTGGAAATAATGGCCCAAAAGGGATGCAGTGTTTGCAGACTGAACTGCAAGACTGATTAAAGAAAGCATCTTCTTCCCAAGTGTGTAATGCCTTTTGGATGAGGTCAATACTGTAGCAACATTGTCCGCTGGTTGAGATTAAATAGGTTAACACCTTGGGAGTCAATTCAATAACAACAGTTTTAATCACTAGATCTCATGGCAATAAAGATGCTTATACATTTCTTGGTGGAATAAGTCTAATGAGGTATCACAAGCATTAACAAATGCCAAAGGATTTTGGCATATCTTATGTGACACAATGCATGTACCTACAAGAGATTAATTCTGGAGAAAGTTAAAGGGGTCAGCCTACACCATGTTCTACGCACATACAAGGGAAGACCTAATTGCGGAGAGAGCGGAGGATCCCATCTGAAGAGAATCAAATCATTTCTGATCTTAAAGTTAAATTTAAGGTTCTTGTGGGATGAATGGCTGGAGACCCAGTTTGCTTGATGAATGTCTCTGACGTACACTCTGGAAATGCTTTCCCCTTGAAAATGGTCCACAGTGGCCGATGAAACATCATTACTGGAGCAGTGAGGGAAATTTTAATGTATGTCTGATTGTGTGACAGATAATCAATTTCCACCTGTCAATCCTAACCTGATCCCGAAAAGCTCCCAAAGTGCTCTTCTGAAACAGTGTGAGCTAAGAGTTGTTTTGCAAGCTATCCATCCTAAGAAGAAAAAGTACTCCTAGTTGTTAGACATGACATCCTGGACCGGGTGTTTCCCTAAACCTTTTGCCTACACTCCCTGATTTTGGCTAAACTAATTTTTGTTGGCATTTGGACTTGGTGCACTTCACCACTGCTAATCAGTGCTAAAGTGCTTGTGCTCTCTACTTTAAGCAAGACAACTCTGGTCTACACCTAACTGATATGTTTACTTTTCTTCTGAGTCCCTAGTAAATTGTACTACCTGTACCTAGGGCCTGTGAATTAAATGCTACTAGGGGCAGAAACATCCACTGTGCAAGCCACTAAAGTAGCACTATACAACTTGTCTCAGGCCTGCCACTGTAGCCTTTAGTGTTATTTTAAATTGCCATCTCAACCTGGCAAAATAAACATTTTGCCAGACCTATACCTTCCATTTTACTACTTGTAGGTCAACCCTAAGGCAGGCAGGCCTTAAGCACTCTAAGGCTGTATGCATGTATGTATGTAAAAAGTAGGACATATGGGTTTAACTTTTACATGTTCTAACAGTGAAGAATTCCTAAAGTTGTTTTTCACTGTTGTACGGCCTATCTTCCCATTGACTATCACTGGGTTAACATATGCCACTTAAGGATTCACATCAGTTTGAGGACAGATAGAAACATGCTGTTCCAACTCAAATGAACTGTAATTAAATTCCTCTTCAATAGTAAAGGCAGATTTTAAGTTACAATTTGGAAATACCACTTGCAGAAATTTGGCTTTATTCTGCCCATACAACCTATGCCTTGCTGCCAGTGGTCTGAGCCACACAACTGGAAATGGCTCTCCTGTTGTGGGTTGTGTACTGCTTTGAGACATTGAGACAAAAGGAGCCTAGGTGTGAGACGAGAGGGTCTTTGGGAGAGGATGGCTGGGGAGGAGCTGAGCCAAGCCCTGATTACATTTCAAAGGGCCCTGCCTGAGGTACACAAATGAACCTGACACCAGGTTTGCCCGTGCCTTTTTCACCCTAGACTGTTTGTGGCCAGGAACAGGGGAAGGTGAATAAATGACCAAAACCAGTTATGGGGGTATGTCAGGGAATTCCCCCAAACAAAGGCTGGCACCAGGTATAAAAATGGGACCTTCACAACCTTTCACCAGAACACTCCAGGACCTGACGAAGATTCAGAAGGAGGACTGTCCTGGTGCCTGAGATAAAGGGATTGCCCTGTTGTTTTTTTTAAGAAGGATTAGACTTGATTTTTTGAACCCAGTCTATACAGAGTGACTTCAAGGGTCAGATTGCTGATCTGTGTGAGCTACAGGAACACAACAAGCTTCCTTAGGCATCCCTGCAACCGCCAATCTGACCAGTACTAACTGGATCAAAACCAAATGAAACTTCGAAGGCCTGCCTGGGCACTTCTGCTGGCCTCTGCTGAAGTAAGTCGTGTTCTCTCAGAGGTGTCCCCAGGTCGTGGATCCTTGGTAGGCATCAGTGTGAACTCTTCCTGAAGAAAAGTGGAAGAAACAGAGGTTTTGGGGTCCTCGGGCCACAAAGTGACCTCTTTGCATCGAGAATCAATTGTCAAGGATGACCGTCAAGGCAAAGCTCCAGCGGGACATGCTCTTCGCGCAGACAGCTATTGCCTGTGATGACTGGCAAAGCAAGACCTGCACTCTGCAGTGACATTGACCATATGCAATGATCAACCAACTTGAAATTCCAGCGGCAACAGCCTCTTCGCTCTACAGCAATTCCAGTCTGTGATGCCTGACCTGCTTCTTGCGCCCAAAGCCTCCTCCCCGTGGCCCCCAAAAACGTGAAGAGCACCCTTCACGCCGTTCTTTGAAGGTAACATTTCATCAGAACTAATCTGGTTCCTGTGTCCGACCCATGTTCCATTGTTGTTGGCCTGATGTTATGACTTTCCCATGGTTTAACAAGACCAGATAATCACATGAAGTGCTTTGTGCTTATTGGCGCTTTTACCTAATACTTTTCACGTTGCCTCTAAGTTATGCCCGACTGTCCTGTGCCAAAATCCCAGAGGGTTAGGCACAGTTCAATATAGTGACTTTTGTGGTTCACCTTGACAAGGATTGTGTTTATTATTTGAGTGGGGCTTCCATCACTCAAATAATACCCTAATTTCTTACACTAGTGTTCTCCAGCCCATCATTTAGACAAAACATGTTTCTAACAGGAGCAGGACCTGCCATGGTAGTCAATTAGAAGTGCAAGGGCAAGACTTTTTCAGATAATTACCCACTTTTTCTGATACTGAACTGGGTAGAATAAAAACTTAACTACTGAGTTCCAGAAAAAAAAAGTGATGGGTGTAATGCTTGAATTAATCTCAGCCACTGGTAACTACTCTGACCACATTGTTGCCTCTTGTTTTTGCAAACGATTCTATTCCACAGACCATTAACACACATATCAGACTTGGTTCTGCTCCCACAGTAACAGTCCAGGCTGAACTACCACACCAGGGCCCCTCTAGATAGAAACACATATAACTCCAAACTATTTTTGGCCATCTTGGCCTCATCAAGGAGATGCAGCTTGAATGGCACAAGGCACAAGGGACCCATGTCTGGTCAAACCAGTCACTGATAGGCCGTTTCAACTAGAAAAATTAAAAAATGACATTTGGAATGCTTGAATGGAGAACAAAATCAAGGATTGGGAGGTAAGAATCACAACCGTGGGTCACTTCACTGCTGGTTATAAGGGCACTGCATATTACAACAAAGGGTAGGTTGAATAAGTCAGTCATAAATACTTAATTTGGCATATATGCCATCAAAGTACACACGGACACACACAATAAAAATAAATAAAATACATGTTTTCAAACAAGCCATCAATAAAACGTCATTCATGCTTAAAATGTACATTCCATAATAACACAAAATACAAATACAAGATAAGACCATAAATGGAAGCTAAAAGAATAAAATAAGGATGCTACCCAATTGCTGATAAAACTTCGTTTTACTTTGTACAGGAGCTGAAAATCATAAAGCCATCAACCCATTTGTAAACAGTAGATCATAAGGTGTGGAAATGTGCAGCCACAGCTGTGGCTACTCATTACCTTTAAATGGTACCAGTTGAGTGTCTTAATGTATCCAATATAATAATCCAGCACCAATGAAGGAATTTGGCAACTGCATAAACTATATGCTCCTCTGTCTCAGCTCTCAAAGTCCTCAGGGCCACCACACATTGCCTAACCCCCAAATGCCTACAAATGGGCAAGATCCATTGTGACCTCAGTTTGGAGTAGCCCAGGCAAAAGAGCAATAGGTTCTCCTTACTGTGCTGACATATCAGATAATTCACGGTCTGATAAGATTTCCAGTTCACACAGAAGGAGTTGAGTGGAAGTGTGCCATGCCTAAATTTTACATAAAGTGACCTCGCTTTGGAACCGTTATGTATCAAAGAGCCATGTCTACTACTTCTCACTCGAGGGCCCAATTATGCAGCCAAAAGGCTTCTTTGATCGCGTTCTTGGCACGATTTAAAGGACAGACTGGATTATGCCAATAGTTTCCCAGGCCGATTTCAAATAAGGAGTCCTTAACAAAGTGTAACCATCCAATCTTTAGATTCCTGGCATCATTGAAAGCAGCCATGGCAAGTGTTGACATCAGCCTCCTCCAAAACATCAGCTGTGTTAATTAGGCCTTGTGGATGATAGATTTTACTGCCAGGTTCCACCACATGGATAGCAATGGTGTACTTTTAAGAAGGCCTACCAAGGACCTCAGAAAGGTGTTTTCAGTTTCCCCAGGGACAATAATTCTGCAGAGCCCCATAGTTCCTCTCCATACCAGACCTATGGGGAATTGGGACACCAATAGGGTGTTGTCCGCAAACAGAAGCAGGGGAATTTTTTCACCTGCAATTTTCGGGGCATCGCTGTCACAGTATTGAAGGGTGACCACCACATCATTTAGGTATAGGGAGAACAAGGTAGGTGCAAGCACACAACCCTGTTGCACCCCTTTTGGGCTTGCTATGCAGCCTATTAATTCTTCTGAGAGGCCCCAGGGTACCTGCGCATAGGTATCCAGGTTCAGTCTCACCAGGATACTTAATATGTTCTCATGTGCACCATTATTCTTTAGGACAGCCCACAAGATGGAGCACGGGATGAGGTCGATGCAGACTTTCGGTCTACAAAGACCAAATATGAATGCAATTTTCCAATAGATCTTCCAATAGATGGACAAAAATCTAAAGAACTGGCCAATAGCTCTGATGTCTGTTCGAAAACCAGCTTGCAAACTTGATAGGGCACCCACTTCATCTATCCAACTCTTCAGCCTATCCAAGACAGATGCCTGCAAAAAAAACGTTCTGAATGACACTAATGAGGCTAAAAGGTCTGTTGTTTAGAATGGTGTCTCTTTGAGCCTTTTTGTGGATTGGAACAATCTCAGTTGCCTTCCAACTATCCAGGATCTCAGCCCCTCCAAAGATTGCATTTGATAGCAAGTTCATATAAGTTGCCCAGGTCTCGGGATCATGTTGAAAAAGGTTCCCTGAGACCCCTTCCAGCCCTGCCACTTTCCCCAAAGCAACACAGCTAATAGCAGATACCATTTCCTCTCTTTCGAATCTTAGTGATGAAGAGAGTACCTGAAGGCCCAAATCCTCTGGTCCACACGTTTGGTGGGAGAGCCAGGAGCAAGCTGGAACAAGTCTGAGAAATACTTAAACCAAGGTTCTGGCTGGATGGAACTAAAAAGAGAACGCCTGCCACGCTTGCCCCATTGGCTACAAGGTTCCAAAACCGTTTGGAGTCTCTAGATACCCCACTTTCAAAGAGCTCCTCCTAAATCTGGCTTTCCGAATTGATACAGGCTTTTGCCTGGATCATATTGTTTGCCTTCCTCTGCAGCCTAACACGCACAGGATCCCCAGTCTTCACCACTAGTCCTAAGTTCCGTTTGGCAATCAGGCAAAACCTAGTGAACCATCTTGCAGTAACTTATGCATTCCCCCGTCGTTTGTGTTGTCAGTGTCTCTGTACAAAACTCCCCCCACCACCCACCTCCAAAAACACACAAAAAAGATTGTTATGAATCGCCATAATATCCTGGGATTGGCTCCGCCCGGGAGAATACATTTCCCAGGTTTTCGATGGCCTTTATAAAGGCCTGGTCAATCTCCATCCTGAGCACCGGCCTGGATGAGATACTATCCCATCTAAGCCTACGCCTGTCATTGATAGATTCAAGGTAATAGAACGAGATAATAAAACTTTACCTTGGTGCCCCAACAGGATTATCAGTTTACATTCAACAACATTGTGATTGCCATTTATAATCACACTGTCATCAACATATTTCCGGAGAGGCAGAGTGACCAAAATATATTCAATTCTACTTGAACAATTCGGATGGTTATACGTGAGAGATGCATGCAAATCAAACCTGTTGCGCCCATTACAAGCTGTCAACCTATGTGCTAGTGTAAAGAAGAGCATTTGATACACAGCTTCTGTTCATCTTTTCACCAGTGTAAGGTCAAGAGAGAGAACCCCCCCCATTCCTCGTCCTCCTCCTCAGTCAGTTCATGATCATCAAATTCCATGGGGTCAAAGGTGATATTAAAGTCCCATGCAATAATCACAGCATCATAAGAGGCATATTGCTCTGTATGTGCTATCAGTTGCTTGTGGATAATTGTCCCTCTACCAGCTCTGACCACCCTATTATACATATTGTTCAGTAATACCTCTGTGTTATTTGCCCCAGTTATTTTAATACACTGAATATCCGTAGATAGAGCGTGTGTAGAACTCGTTACTGCATTAAGGAAAGTATGAGTCCATCCCACCAAACCCCCCCAAGGGGCGTCCCTTTCCCGCTGTAGTTGCTGGCTCCAAAAAGTTGGCATAACCAGGTCTGTGGATGGGATCTATTCTCCATGTCTTTTGCAGCAAACAAATATCAAAAGATACCCACTCTGTCACTCATTTTAGAGCTCATCCCTGCCATGTTTTAGGATAAAATACTAATATCACCTTAGGCCTTGGCCTGGGGATCTTTTGCCACCCTATCCTTCTCTTTGCACATAAATAGGGGGATATCACATAGGTTGGAACCACTACCACGGATACATTGCCTGGTGCATTCATCTAGAGGGAGAGCCTTACAATTCTTGGGTGGGAAATGATGACCGGCCCTGAGTTAATCAACCTGCAACAACCCAGAATCACATTTTAAGCTGCATTATAACAGCGCCAGCATCACAGGGTGGATGGGGTACTTGTGTTGGGTTTACTTTTAACTTAAACTGCATAAATGTACTTTTTGGGGGGATTTTCTGCAGGTCCAATCCCACAAGCCCTTCCACTAGCTTGGGACTTTTCAAACCAAGCTCAATACAATTGGTTTGGCCACCTGAGTGGGATGGATCAGGAAATCTTTTGGCATATATAATGTCTACCCTGATTACAGGATAACAGTTCCTAATACATAATATATGGTGGATGCACCTATTGGTTAAGGACGTCTCGTTCTACTCTATCCCTTGTGCAAGCTCTGGAACATTTTTCAGAAGGAAGCTATTCAAACCTCTTCCGTCCTAGTACATATCACTCACACACGACTCCTGTTAGCCTCCAATAGAAGGCAGATGCTCATCACTATGCCACTCCCTTTCGTTTTTACCATTAGTCTTGCGGCCCTCAGATTCAACATAAGCCCTATTAGGACTAGCTGAGGGTACCACCTACCCCACCACACACACCAATTGAGCCCTGAGCTCCACTACTTTGTCATGTAGCCTCTTAACCAAGGATATAAGTTGAAATGGGTCCACCCCCTCGTTAGGGCCTGCCTCTGCACCTGGCACCATAGAACCACGATAGAACCACCACAGACCTCTTCAGCTGTGCATCCCCCCCTATGGACCTCCTTAGATTCTCCTTCATCTGCAGAACTTTGTTGCATGCCAGTCAGAGCTGCAAATCTGTTGGAACAGACAATAACTGGCTCTACAGGAACGTGACCATGATTGGAAGTGCCATTTGTGAAGCCTCCAGGAGTTACCTTCGGTAGACTTGACTGTGTGGTATTAGCCCTGTCTCAGTTTGGGAAGTAACGCTGGTGATGAATTTCCTGTCCACATTACAATTATTCCCACCTTCCCCACTTTTAGAGCCCCCCCCCTAACTGAGCCTCGACCTCTTCAATACGAGTGTCAATGTCTTCCAGCATTACGCTAGATGTAGGCTTGAAAACACCCCCAGAAGGGTCAGTCATTGAGCTTTTTTTTGGTTTCCCAGGGGAAGATCCACCGCTTTGCACTTACCCATACTGGTGGATTCTCTGTCCAGAGAACCTCTGAGGAATGCGGGCCAACTTCCAGCTACCTCTGCATAGGGTAATTGTAGCAATCCAGCAGTGCCAAAGTCTCAGAGGGTTTTAAGAGGCCAGAGCCAAGAGGGATGGCCCTGCCTCTTCCGGACGCTGACGGGTGTAGAGCAGGCCTTCTCTTTGCCCATGTTATAACTTGGTGTGAAGCTGTGCTGGAACTCCCTGGAATTCCAATGACTAACACTCACCTTCTTACCAACACTCTTGATGTCAATATGTGTCACTGTTTGGCTCTGTGGTGATGGTGGGGTCTCTATGCCTAATGGCTTGGAAGATTTCGGGAGCTGCTGGACAATTCCAGGTATTTTAGATGAAGCTGCTTGCCTCATCCATCAGGATGAGTGTAGGGCCAAACTATTTTAGTCCTCCTGGAGTAGGTGGATCTGCTGGTGTCTGAAATGGGGTCTGAATCATGTGGGGGTAGCTGCTGTTGTACCCTACATTTTCTAGTGGATTGTGCAGAAAATATATTGGCTTGCAGGACAATCAATTCCTCCAGATCAGCAATTTTGGCAGACCATGTAATGGTAGATTGTGGCCTGGTGTTGGTACACTTGTTGATGCGTAGACTATTGAAGGGCATTCATCATTCGGTCTCATCACCCAGACCCCAAAATGGACAGAGAATACAATGTGATTAGAGTGCTGAAACTATTTCTTTCCGGACAATGAATGAGGATCTGTCCATGAAATCAGTGTTTGCCAAGCAAACTAGGCTGTTCTTCCTGCTGCCATGTAAGAGGATGTTGGACATTAGAGCTCTTGGCCTTTCAGACAGAATGTTTACTCTGTTAGGCTCTACATTCACAAAAGCAAGGAGAACAAAGAGCAATACCCATTCTATTTCCTACTACTCAATTTTAGTTGGTCAGCCAAAGCTGTGTGTTGTAAAATACCTTAGAAAATATGAAAATGTTAAAATGGCCCTGCAGTCTTGGGGTACTTTGCAGCTTTTAATTTCCTTCAGGAAACTGTTTGGCCCAGACTCTCCATCTACTCTGGCTAGGTTGGTTAAAGGGATGACGAAGGAAGCCGGTATTTATTTTGTTGGGTTTATTAGACTACAGTGCCATGGGTTGAAAGTCCTTTTCGGTGGTGAGCCACATGAAGGATATGATATGCCCAACAAATTGAACACATATTTTGATTAGCGTCTTTCTCTAAAAAAACAACAAAAAACCATTATTCTCCAACAAAGAGCAGTATAAGCAAAGGCCAATATGCATTGGCAACGCAGAAACGTCACCAGGAAACAATGCAGAGTTTACATTATCATGTGTTGGTTATTATCTCATAGATGCAACATTGAGCATTAGTCCTGAGAGATAGGCTAGGAGCGCCCTGACAGGATCCTCAAGTAGACCATAAATCAGCATGTGGGGACATTGTGTCTGCTAATTATTGTTTGCAAAGCCCAAGAATTATGGACAATATAGTCCAGCTAGACCAAAAATGTCTATAGCGGGTCCCTCTGCAAGTACATTTGTTTCCTAATAATTTATCCGGATCACAATCTTCCCTGGTCATTTAAGCCTGCATCCTTTGTGTAGAGCAGCAGATATGACTTAAAATACTGCTAAATATCTTTAGGCCTGGAAAAGGGAAGCAACAGTTCAGCTTACAAGTCCAGCTGTTCCTTACAGTAAACTAAGTCATCAAGCCATTTTTAGGTTGAGCATAGCAGTGCGCAAGAGCTGCTTTTCCGACCTTTTGATATGTATCTGGGCTTTTAACAACGCCCACCTCACTCCAATCATTACCACTCATTTGTGGGCTTGCCCTTCAAAAATCCTTTGATGGCATTGGTAACTGCTTTACGTTTGCCCCCTCCTTGGGGAGGTTTTGTTACCGCCTTGGTCATCATCCCTGTTACATGGCTAATTGCACTTCTGCCGATGTGTTTGACTGCGAGCAAACTTATTTTTCCTTTTGTGTCTCCTCACGCTGATGCTCATGGCGGCCATGGCGCTGTGAATGGGCTCGCTTATGTGAAACTGTTACTTTTCATTTTCAATTTATGTGGCAAGAAAAGTCCAGTTAGGTGTTTACAACGCTAATAGCTTTATGCGAGACACAATGCATTACAAATGCTTGTTTGATCTTGGGAGCTCTCCCGCTGCCACATTTGCAAGCAACCTATCGTTTAGTCATCAGCAGTGCCAGGGCCACAAGTTTCTTCAGCAAAGCTGCTATTTCTTTTATGTAGCCTAAAAGGGCAACCACGGGGCCTGTTAAACCACATACTCTATCACACGTGACAAAGCAGCCATAATTGCCATACAATACGAATGTGCTCAATCACAGGGACATGCTAAATGAAGAAAACCTGCCCCAGGTAACCCATATCTGGCATATCAATCGTTTTCCCTCAGACCAAATCTATAAAGGCTAAAGGGTATAAGGATAGTAGATACACTGCAAAAACTTGCAATGTATAATCCTTACCCGATACTGGGGGTGGGGTCAGTGCCATTGGAGCACAGCTGAACTTCCACAGTTCTTCTGGAATATCATGCCTTAGCTTATTTTCCCACACAGCCTTGCGCTCACCAGTACCTCTGATGTGTCCTCATGTGCGCCTTGACAGAACGTTTAGATGTTTGGTGGTTGTAACATCAAGCAACCTACCGACAACAGTCAAGAACGGTGGCTCCATAGGGAATCCCATGATACCATGGCTACAACTGCTTCCAAGTCTGTAATACGTGAAAATTTCTAAAGGAGAGCCAGATGTTCTTCCTATGCATTTTGCTAATGAGAGGAATTTGCCTGGGTGATATAGCCCCCCCCCCCATTGTGACAATCTTCCTCCGAAGCTGGGATCTTATAAGTTGTTTGTGTGAAGCTGGCCTCAGAGGGTGGTAGCTCAGCGGGAGTCAGGGGCAATAAATTAAATGAATCCTACCCCACTCTCCTGCAGTGTCTCCCATGCCCTGGTTGTACATTCAACAGTGGATGGGTCCCCAGCAAATTTGGTGGAGGGAACTCCAATACAGGATGGAGACCTGAGGCCCTCTGTAACAGCCAAATGGTGAAAGTATTGTATTGACTGGCAGCAATAGATGGCGAAGTGTGCCTGGGCGCAGAGATAATACAGTTCAATGACAGACGCCTCAAATCCCTCCCCGACGGAATAGCAATATTAGTGTCTCCCATTTTATTTGGGGTTGTTTCCCTGTCCATGATGAACAGTCCAGTTGCGTTTTGAGTGCACAGAAAAATGCAGCTGCAAACCAGAGCAGAATATTAAAAAAATATATACAACATTTTTGGAAGCAGGACCATCTTAATTAATCCTATGTGCCCTGCTATTGACAGTGTGAATTAAATCAAATGGATTACCTGACCTGTCCTGTGATATTGCTAAGTGTGGTGTCATAATTGTTAAGCATCCCCACTTTACTTTCTGGTGTACCCGAAATTCCAAATATTTAAGCTCGTCTGCACACCAGTGTAGAGGGAAGTCCGGAACAAACTGTGGTGTTTTGGAAGTTAGAGGGACATTTTAGAGTTTCCCCCCCAGTTTATCTGCACAACAGAGAGCGCAGAAAATGTGATTAATTCCGACAGTGCAGCATTCAGTCTTACTCTAGCTTCCCGTAAGTAAAGGCTTGTCATCAGGACAGAGGAAATAATGGGGAACCTGTTTGTGTAGCGAATGTCATAGCTGCTATAGTCCTGCCTGAGTTTGGTAGCCTGGGGCTCCACAGCCAATGTAAATGAAGACAGTGGACAGCCCTGCCTAGTGGCCCTTGATAAACCAAAGTATTCAGACAGCACCCCACTGAGCAGTACTCTGGCCGCTGGGTAGGTGTACAGTAGACGTATCCAATTCAGGAAGGACTGAGGAAGCCACATCCTGTGCAGTATGATGAATAGTCTCTTTTTAGGGAATCAAATCCCTTAGTGGCATCTAAGAAAACAGCTGAAGTATCCAGATCGAAGTCTAGATCCTGTAGAAGGGCACAAATTGTGAGCGGTCAACCGTCCAGGGATAAACCAGACTGGCCTGCAGGAATGGGTATGAAACTAATGCTGGATCCCGGAAAACAAGGTTGGCCTACAGAAAATAACAGCTGAAATAAAGAAAATATTGAAATTGAGATGAAAAAAAATAAATACAAAAAACAGCAATTTTTTCTCCATGTTTTACTCTGTAACTTCTTTCTGCGATGTCAGAATTTTGAAAGCAATATACGGTTACGTCTTCTGGACTCTACTGGTTGCGGGGATATATAGGGCTTGTAGGTTCATCAAGATCCCTAGGTACCCAGAGCCAATAAATGAGCTGCACATAGCAATGGATTTTTATTCAATACCAGGTACACAGCAATTCATTTGCTGAAATATAAAGAATAAAACATAGGTATCAAGAAAACCTTTGTATTTCCACAATGACACAAGATAAGATGTTGAGAAGCAGTGGTTATTTGCACATCTCTGAATTACGGGGTGCCCATACATGTGAATTACAGGGCATTTCTCAAATAGACGTCTTTTTTACACACTTGCTAACATTTGGAAGGAAAAAATTTAGAGAAAGACGGGGGCAATAACACTTGTTCTGCTATTCTGTGTTGCCCCAAGTCTCCTGATAAAAATGGTACCTCACTTACGTGGGTAGGCCTAATGCCCGCAACAGTAAATGCAACATGGACACATCACATTTTCTCAAAAAAATAACAGAGCTGTTTTTTCCAAAGTGCCAGCTGTGGATTTTGGCCTCTAGCTCAGCTGGCACCTAAGGAAACCTACCAAACCTGTGCATTTTTTAAAACTAGACACCCAGAGGATTCCAAGATGGGGTGACTTGTGGGGCTCTCACCAGGTCCTGTTACCCAGAATCCTTTGCAAACCTCAAAATTTGGCCAAAAAAACTATTTTTCCTCACATTTCGGTGACAGAAAGTTCTGGAATCAAAGAGGAGCCACGAATTCCCTTCCACCGTGCATTCCCCCAACTCTCCCGATAGCGATATAAATGGTACCTCACTTGTGTGGGTAGGCCTAGTGCCCGCAAGAGGAATAGATCAAACAATGGTCAATGTAGGTCCTTACATGAGGGCAACTGTTGACCCTGGCGTGATCCATTCCTGACGCAGGCACTAGGTACAGGCACTCAAGTGGGGTAGTGTTTTATCAGGACAGGTGGGGAAACACTGGATGGTAGCAATTTTGTGGATCCCAGAATATTCCTGTAGTTTGTGTGACAGAAAAGCAAGAAAAAAATTGAGTTTTTATTCAACATTTCAGCTTTGCAGGGTATTCTGGGTAAGAACACTTTAGGGAATTCACACAAGTCACACCTCTGTGGACTCCCCAGGATGTCTAGTTTCCAGAAATGTCTGGGTTTGGTATGTTTCCCTATAAGGCCGCCGAGCCCAGGACCAAAAACACAGGTGCCTGCCTTACAAAATCAGGTTGTTTTGTGATAGATAATTTTCATGCCTCCACAATACGATTTGGGCAGTGGAATTTGGGGCTGAACTAAATTGGGGAGCTCCCAAGAGAACACTCTCTGTGCTTGCCTCTGCATGCAACTTGCTCTCTGGATTGGGTTAAACCACTATTGTCTGTTGCACAGACTGTGCTTGCAAAGGGACAGCAGGACTGTCCTCATCACCTCCCTCATAATCACTGGAAGAGAAGTTATTGAATGGGACTCCTCCGACAGAAAAATCACTCCGAGTCTACGCCACTGTCCTGTGCCTCTGATGCTGCCTCAGTCTCTGATCCTACGTCAGAGCTGCCCTCTATAACCCGAGTGAGGGCTTGAGGAGCAGTCATCCAACGAGATGGCATCTCTGCTACTGGCTAAACTGTTGCTCTAAAACAATAGCCTACGTAGACAGTCCCAAAATTTTCTAGTGTGTGTGTGATACGTGCAACAGTAGAGGTCACCTTACCTTTGCTTTTTCCCCTCTATCAGCACGTTCTTTCAAGGCACTCAAAAAACACCTTGTTGGGAGAGCCAGACCATACCATCTATGCAGTACTGTCCTCAGGTGTTGACGGCCTTGCGGGTAGCAATCAGGACTATTGTCTGAGACCGGTGCATCATACAAATCCCATGCATCCGGGTCATCTTGGCTCATCCCTGTGTGTGTTGGTGACTGCTTCATTGAGGGTGTTGCTACTGGGGACAGATGTGGCGAATGTGTTGGAGATTGCTGTGGCGAGAACCGTGGTGGTGTCTTTTCTTTAGCCACTTTCGCTTTTGGCTGCATTTCCGCCTCTTGGAATGCGAGCTTGCGCTTCATCTTTACTGAGGAAGAGTTCTGATTCTCCCCATGTCTTTTTGTATATGCAGCCTCCTCTGGGTATGGTCTGGCTCTCCCATGCCCAGTTCTTGTTTAAATCTGTGACCTTGTAACTGTGTTGAAAGGCCTTGTTCCTCTGTATAGGAGCCATGTTTCGGCTCCGAGGCTGCGTGTTTCAGCACCAAAATATTTTCGACAGTCTTTTTCGGCTCCGATGAAACCTTTTTTACTTTTGGGGTGCCGAACTCTCGGTGCCGAGTCTGGTCGGAGCCGGTATCTCGACCGGAGTCAGATTTCGGCTGCTGGGAGGCCTTTTTCGGTGCCGATGTTTGGTCACCTTGTTTTCGGGTTAAGCCATGGCCTGTTGGCGGTGGCGTCCCCTTCGCCTTCATTATTTTTGTGTGTTTTTTTACCGGGGCTGGTTTACTCACGGTTTGTTGCATCTTCGGCTGCTCACTCTCGGACTCGTCCGAGCCAGAATCTCGAATGGAGAATCTCTCCTCTTCTTCGACGTCGATGTGCCCGGCCGGTGTTGACGCCATCTGGAGTCTTCGAGCTCTTTGATCCTGCAGTGTTTTCTTGGATCGAAATGCCCAACAGGCCTCGCAAGTATCCTCTTTGTGTTCGGGAGACAAACACAGATTACAGACCAAGTGTTGGGTGTATAAGGATACTTTGCGTGGCAGTTGGGGCAGAAGCGGAAGGGGGTCCGGTCCATGAGGTTTGAAGATGGACGCGGTCGGGCCGACCAGGCCTCGCCGAGGAGTGGAAGCCCCAAAGGGCCGCCGGAGCGCTTCTTTTTTCGGTGTCGATGTGCTAGCACTAACCTGGTACCGAGCGCAAACAATACAGTCAAATTTTCCGATAGCTAACTAACTTTTCCGAACCAAAATATGGAGCGAATAGGAACACGTCCGAACACGATGGCGGAAAGAAAACAATCTAAGATGGAGTCGACGTCCATGCGCAATGGAGCCGAAAGGGAGGAGTCCCTCGGTCTTGTGACTCGAAAAGGCTTCTTTGAAGAAAAACAACTTGTAACACTCCGAGCCCAACACTAGATGGCAGGATAATGCACAGCATGTGTATCTGCAGCTACACATGCCATCGAACATATATATATATAGATAGATAGAGAGCAGGAGAGATCACTTTTATATGTTATGTGGGTCCGGTTTCGCAGCCCCCCCGGGAAACCACACACACATTGCCAAAAGTGATCTATATATAGATCTATATATATTTGTTTAGTAGTTGGATGGTTTTCTTAGGGGCCATAGTGGCCCCCAGTGAAACCATACAACTACTAAAAAAATTATAGCCCCCACAGGGGGTCGCCCTACCCAAGAGAGAGTCCTGGTCAAAATATTTATTTTTATTAAATTTAGCCCTTGGGGGACACCTACCTTTTTTGTGTGTAAAATATGCTGGGGGGGGGGGGGGTTTGGGGAAGGTCAGCCCGTTTGCCAAGGGGGCTGACCCCCCCAATTGAAATCCCTGGTGTCTAGTGGGGCCAGGAAACTGGTTCATGAAGGCCTCATTTGAAATGGGAGAGGCCGTTTGGGGTGGTTGTCCCTGTCGGAGCAGGAAGCGGCTTGCAGGGAGGGGGGGGGGGGGGAGGGGGAATCGGCAACATCGAAGATATTCCTGGTCTCCCAGGGTATTTTTAGAAAAAAAAAAATCCTCAGGTGCGATGCACCCGAGGATTTTTTAACCCCCTCCCTGGTGTTGGCCACTGGTTGCGACCCACACCAGGGAGGTAGTGTGGGCGTTGGACAGTTGCCGACGCCCGCACTATAGGGGTTAATCATAGCTACCAATGTATTCCAAGGTCACTCCACCTCCCCATATGCCCTATTTTATTTTGTATTTACCCCTATACTTACTCTCCCTCGTAGTCACTTCATTACACTCCGTGAGCTTAGATCTGATCTGCTTTAGCAAAACATTTTCATTCCCTTGCACCACCATCTGTTCTAGAGATTTCAGGCCTCTCTCCAAACGTGACAGATGTTCGCAGAGCCACCATGCTTAGCAATACAGCTACCTCAGATGGTGACCATAAATGCCTTTCACATCGCCCCTACCAAACTAACTTAGCCTTCATTACGTTCAAAGAACTCTCAATTTCAACCCCAACTCATCAGCAAACATCCTATCAATAACGTGTCAGGTGAGGAACGCAAAATGAAAGTTGTCGGGACCATACCAGGGAATACAAGGCACAGCTGTACAGGAGAGTGGTCTGAAATGGTGCATGCTAGACGCCCACCCTCTCGCACCCATGAACCTAAATCCTTTGATAGCAACCAATAGTTCAGCCTCGACCGACTACTAAGCATCCCAAAGGAATACGTGACCTCCCAGCTGTGTAGATGGGTAGCCTTGCAAAAGTCCCCAGAATAATGCTTCTGCATTGTTGCTAGCAAGTGGCTTGAAGTTAGGACCCTATGACTGGGAGAACATGGGACCTAACAAGGCTTTCCTCAATGATACAGTTAAAATATCCTCCCCAAATTTAAGATTGAGGGTCAGTGGAGAGGACCTTCCCACAAAGATAATCAAGGAATCCGGGATCATTCACTCTGGGCCTGTAACAATTCATTTAATTGTATCCATCTTTCCTTAGGCTATCTATAGCATATCGTCCCTGTTCGTCAGCAGGGGAGACCAGAGAGTAGACGGGAACCCCGTTCTTTATCAACATTGGTACTCTATGAGGAATATTACTATAGAAGCCTATATGCGACCCACTTTAATGCAAAGTAACAGCCTGAGCGCGGGGAAAAATTAGTCTCCTGTACTAGGAGCACATTCACCTGGTGGTAATCAAGATATGAGAGGACCTGTCTAATCTTAAGGGAGTTTACTAAGACACCTTACATTCCAAATCATACAGACCAATGTGTTCAATCCAGGGGTGGCTCCTCCATGAGGGCAGAGGAGCGTCGACCCCCCACCCCCCCACCGCCAGCAGCGGCAGCTGCGGAAACCTTTACAAGGAAAAGATAATAAACACTGTTTATTATCTTTTCCTTGTAAACGGGCGGGCCATAGGGGTGACCAGTAGTGAAGGGGAGAGCTCAGCGCTTCCCTTCAAAGCGCATGTGTGTTTGGCCATCTGTCTCGGGCCAGCCAAACACACATGCGCACAGGGCTCTCTCCAGCCCAGCAACATGGTTGTTGGGCAGGAGAGAGCCTGCACAGTCTCCCAGTCTGCCTGGGAGCACCCTGGCTGGGCCCTCCCAGCCAATCCTGAGGCTGCTCTGAGCAGCCTCAGGATTGGCCACAGGGCAGGCTGGGAGCCTGTGCCTTCCTGCAGCCAGTAGAGGAACGGGGTGTGGCGCGACGGCAGGTACGTTTATTTTTATTAAATTTTAATTAACACTGCAAGCCACTTCGTTAGTACCTGCAAAACGTTAGAATGTGCGTCATGAACACATGGATGACCAGCGCGTTTGGAAGTGCATTTTGGAACTCACCATAACATGTTCAATGTGCAATGCCATAATACACAGCAGACTGTGGCAATAACATTCCCCCAAACCAATACCCCTCCCCACCCACACTGGCACCCCGATAACACAAGGATCATGATCCCGCCCACCAACATCCAAGTAACGAAGATAGGAATCCACAAGGACAACTCCCACGCGTCCTCATCAACGTGGGGGGGGACCTAGAGGGTAGGACCAGCGAGTCGTTGAGATGCCCAATGACTGATGTCAAAGGCGCCATTAGTATCCTTCCCTTCCTCCTAGAGAACCAGCGGTCCACATGTGCTTCATTGTAAATGGAAGCTCTACCACTGGTATAACTATTTATGCCAACAACTGGAAAACTGAACATTCGAAAACTCAAAGCATTATTGGATAAGTTACTTACCTTCGGTAATGCCTTATCTCGTAGAGACAATATCTAGTTGCTGATTCCTTACCTTAGAATTTCCCCAGGCGTCAGTCTGGATCCTGAGATTTTTCTCAAGCAGTATCACCAGTGCACCGTTAGGTGGCATTGATCGACTCCACATCAGTCGTCTGCGCCGGATAAGATGTCGCAGGTCCTATGTAGGTGTCACCCCAGTGCACTGGCGTCAATTTCTTTTTGCAACTTTCTGCGACAGAAGCGCAGAGCTATGAAGAACATTGACCACTGGTGCAACAAAATTAGGACTCTGAATGGAGAGTCCCTATCCCACCAAATCAATTTGCAGAGCGGGGAGAAGGGGGGGGGGGGGGGGGGACGGGAGTCGATAAGGGATATGCAACTAGATATTTTCTCTACCAGGTAAAACGTTGCCGAAGGTAAGCAACTTGTTCATCTGATAGAGACTTCTAGTTGCAGATTCCTTACTGGTGAATACATACCCAAGCAATACGATCCCCAGAGGTGGGTCTGAGAACCAAGATCAAACTAGAAAGTCCTGCAGGATTGATCTCTATAGACCTAGCTGTCCAGGTAGTAATGTTTGGCAAATGTGTGCAAAAACGGCCACGTTGCTGCCTAACAGATATTAAGGACTGGAACTCTGTGTGCTAACTTCAAATGGTCACAGCTGTAGCTTGAGTAAAATTAACACACAAGCCCTCAGGGGGTTGCTTTTTGGCCAGGGCATTCCAGATCTTTATGCAGAGTACGACCTATCTGGAGATAGTCCACTTCTGCACTGCCTGACCTTTCTTTGCACCCACATAGCCGACAAAGAGTTGCTTTTCCACCCGGAACTCTTATACGATCAAGGTAGAACGCCAATGCCCTTTTCGGATCGAAGGGGTAGTCTATCTCCTCTCCCTTAGAAGGATGTTGGGCATGCGTGAAAAGTAATCAAGGTGATGGACTGGCCTACCTGAAGGGGCATAACCACTTTTGGCAGAAAAGAGGTCCTAATGTGAAGCATCACTTTGTCAGGGTAGATGGAAGGGTAGGGCAGCTTAGATGACAATGCCTGCAACTCACTCACCCTGTGGGCAGATGGAATGGCCACAAAGAAAACTGTATTCAAAGTGAGAATACTGCAAGGACACTTATGGAGAGGCCTGAAAGGAGCCCACATCAGAAAGGTCAAAAACAAATTCATATCCCACTGGGGCATAATGAATCGGGGTGGAGGAAATGTATGTGTAAGACATTTAAGGAACCTATGTACAATAGAGGACGTAAACAAAGGTTGATTAGGCAACCTCAAAAATGCATAAATTGCAGACAAATAACCTTTGAGAGTGTCGTAGCACAGTCCCTCTGGGCCAGAGAAAGTATGAACAACAGACCCTCAGAGAGAGGGGCAGAAAGGGGGTCAACAGACTTGTATGTGGACCATGCCACACATGTCTTCAACCGACAGGCATATACCATTTTGCTGCTGTGACAGAAGATCCTCCAGAAGGGGTAATCTGATCGGATGACTGAAGAACATGCTCAATAGCTTGGGATACCAGACTCTCTGTGCCCAGTCTGGAGCCACAAGGATTACTTGGGCCCGGTCGTTTTTGATCTTCTTGAGAATTCTGGGTAGAGGCGGTATGGGCAGGAAAGGTGTACACGAGGCCTGAGTTCCACTCAAGACGAAAAGTGTCTCTGAGTGATTGCCACCTTGGTAACTCCAACACGTTAAACTGCAGACATTGTGTGTTCTCTGCAGAGGCAAACAGATCTAACCAAGTCCCCTACTGCTAAAAGAGACCTTGCACTACCTCCGGATGGAGCCCCGATTTGTGACCCATTAGACATTTTTGGCTGAGTTTGTCCGCTCTAGTGTGTAGAGAGCCCACCAGATGCTGATCCACCAGGGATACGCCCTGCTGTTCCAGTTACTTTCAGAGGAGGGAGCAGAGCCTCTTAGCAATGGGTTCATGACTCCCACCCCCTGCTTTTTTGCAGTACCACATGGTGGTGGTGTTGTCCGTGAACACCTAGAGTAACTTCACTTTGAGAGAGGGAAGAAACGCTTTCAATGCTAGTCTAATCACACTGAGCTTCAACAGGTTGATGTGGAGTCCGGACTCTGCCAGAGACCAGATGCCTCTGGTCTCGTCCTCTCCCAGGTGGCTGCCCCATCCCAGGAGTAATGCATCCGTCCGAACTTTCAGGTCTGGTTGGAGAAAGAAGAGGGATGTGCCTCTGACCCATTGTAGGTTTGTTAGCCACCACTGCAGATCTTGCTCAGTTCCCGCAGGGATCTGGCCCATGTCAGAGAGATTCCCCTGATGCTGTGCTCACTGGAACAGCAGGTCTCACTGCAATCTGGCATGTGTCACAAAACAATATCTGGACTCGCCATACAGAAGAATAGCCCTGAAACTGCACCGTGACCAGGACAGCTCTGATGAAAGGGAGCATCTGAGAGGGAGTCAGATGTTACTTCTGCATGTTGATAGTGAACCCCAGAGAGGGCAGGAGGTCCACCATAGTAAGCAGGTAGGAGATGAGTGTCTGAGGCGAGCCCATCATTGAGATAGGGGAAAACTGGCACCCTGGATCTTCAGAGATGAGCTGCAATCACAGCTAACACCTTGGTGAACTTCAGAGAGGCACAAGTAAGGCCAAAAGGATACACAGCAGACTGAACATGCTTGTAGCCTACTGTGAACCATAGGTAATGCCTTGGCGAGACAGAAAGGGAATGTGGAAGTATGCATCCTGCAAACCCAACGCTACCACCCAGCGTGAACATTTTGAACTTATCCTTTTTGAGGAAGAAATTGAGAGGGTACAGGTCTAGGATACGACAAAGGCATCCATCTTTCCTAGGCATCAGAAAGCAGCTGGAATGGAAATAATGACCTACTTCTGGTGTCAGCTCCCTCTATATGGCTCCCTTGGCCAAGACAGCCATCACTGCCTGGCGGAGTAAAGCAAGATGGTCCTCTGTCAGCCTGTTGTAAGTGGGTGGCATGGGTGGAGGGGAAGTCTTGGAGGGGCGGGAGTAGCCCCTTTGAACAATATGAAGAACCTATTGGTCTGATTTTATAGAACTCCTTGGGGACAGGTGATGGTGCATCCTGCCTCCCACTGGTTGATCATGATGGTAAGAGGGCAAACTAAAGGGATTTGGAGGCTGTAGATGCCAGGGGGCAGGGATGGTTTTCTTGCACAAACTCTGGCTCCCTGACACACAGGGTCTGTGGGTAATGCGTCTTCAGTCATGTAGAGGCTGGGAAGCTTGTACATTGTGGTGGGTGGGCGGGTAAAGACGAGGGGGCAAAGAAGCCACACCCATGACCACAAAATACTGACCTGGGTTGGCGAGGGGCCACTGAAAAGCCCAAGGCACTGGCCATAGCTCTGCTATCCTTGAAGCGCTCCAATGCTGAGTTCGCCTTGTCTCCAAAGAGATGAGTCATCAAAGGACATCCCCATGAGCAATGGTGTGACATCCTCGAAAAAGACAGCTGTTCTCAGCCAGACATGGAGCTTTAAGGCCACCGTTGATTAAACCACTCTACCTAGAAAGTTGGTGGTATCCAGTTCATTTCTGATCCTGAACTTAGCTGCATCTCTCCCATTACAAACAACTTAGGAAACCATGGGTAGCATCTGTGCAACCGAGTCCCATAGAGCATAGGAGTAACAGTCCAAAAGGCATGCGGTGTTCACAGACCACAGTGCCAGGCTGATGGAAGAAAACATTTTCTTACCTAAGGTGTTCAGCCTCTTTGATTTCCAACTCTGTGTGCCGGTAGGAAATGCACCACAATTTACACAGGACATGGAGGCTTGGACGACCAAGCTCTCCGGGGCAGAGTGTTGCATGAGGAACTGGTGGTCCCCTGGAGCAGGATGGCGGCAGAGAGCAACTGTTGTGTTCACAGGAGCCCCTGTTGTGGACTTGGACCAAGTTCCAAGCAGGATGTCTCTAAGGGTTTCATTAAAAGGGACAAGTGGTTCAGAGGCGGTTGCTTCTGGCTGAAGCACCTGTCAAGACGCTGGTCTTGACTGCCACGGAAGGCAACTGAAGGTCCAGGACCTCAGTTGCCCTTTGCACCACCATAGCAAATGATGCTCCCTCCTTCATAGCCACAGTATGGGGAGAAAGCATGACAGTGTCTGAGGAGGTGTCCAGTCCACTGGCCTCCAAGTCCTCACACCAGTCTGCATTTGGGTTTAAGGCCTGGTATTCCTCAGGGTCCAGTGACCCCTCCGAATCCTCCCCAAGTCCTAGACCACAGGAATAGAGTTTAGGCTCTGGCCTGGAAGGCATGGCTCCAGTCAGCATTCAACGATGCTCCTCCGGCTCTGTGTCAGAGTTGGGGACGTGAATGGGGATGGCACCGGCAGTGCTGGAAGCATTGAGACTAGTGCCAGGGAAGATTGAGGTGGTACGAATGGTGTCAGTCCGGACCCAACTGTGGATCCAAGGGGCCAGACTGGTGCCGGGGGATGAAGCTGCCGGTAGGTAGCTAATAAGGGGCCCTCTGAAACCTGCGGGCCCGAAGGTGTACCAGCGGTAACAGTCCACCCAAATATGAGGTGCATGACCTCATAGGACTCACAGAGTTGGGCGGGGGTTGCTCCAGCTCCCTGAAAGTCACAGAAGTGCAGAGTCGGCCCAAGCACAGGCTCAACCGCAGAGCCAGGCCATAAATGACAATGCTTCCTTGTCTCAAGACCACAACTAACGGGACAAAGACCTCTTTGACTTCTCGTTCTTCTTTTTTTGCGAGACTTACCTGAAAGCCCAGGCGGGTACTGCTCACTAAAAATGCCCAGATCCAGTCTGACGTCTGGAGACAATTCTAAAGTAAGGAATCTGTGGCTAGGAGTCTAGTTCAGATCAGATTTACGTAAAGACGTGGTCTTGTCGATGTAATATGCAAGAGCGCTTTTGAAATCTTGTGTGTGAAATGCCCTTTCTATGACCAAATGTGGTTCAGAGAAGAAGACTGCAAGATCTGTGGTTTAGTTAAGAGGCAATACCAACGTAGGAGGAAGTCCCAGTTCTAAAAATAACTCTGTCCTTGTGGGCCTGAATGAAGGGTCCTTCATTACTTACTTGCAATTCACTAAAGTGTTTGAGTGAAGTAATGGTCATCATGAAGTCTACCTTCCAGGAAAGGAACTGAAGGGGGTATGAGGGCAGAGGTTCAAAGGGAGGTGCCACAAGACTTGTGATGACCATATTGAGATTCCACATGGGAGAAAGAGGCATTCGAGGGGGTATGACCCTCTTTGAGACCCTCCATTAAAATCTCAACAAATGGAATCTTAAAGAGGGGATGTATATTTCCTACTTTGTATGTAGGCTGCAATTGCAGCCAAGTGTGAGAGAATAGAGGAGTAGGTGAGGCCCGCTTGTTGAAGATGCAAGAAGTAGCCGATGATGTCCTGGCAGGTAGGTTTTAGAGAGTCCAGGTTTTTAGAAATGCACTTGTGAAAAACCTTTTACATTTTGCAGCATAATAGGTCTGTCTAGTGGCTGTCAAGCTTCCCTTAAGATAGGTATACATTTGTGGGGAAGACTGAGAGGTTGAAGTACTTGAATTCTAGGACCTCAGGTGCAAAACTTCCAGGTTGAGCTTTCAGGGGTCTGACTGCCTGACTCGACCTTGTCTCTGTTTGTGAGAAGGCCCAACATGAGTGGGAGACTCTTGTAAACACTGATGTACCTCTCCAGAAGTGTGGAGCACCAAGGTTGTCTTGCCCAGGAAGGAGCTACGAGGGTGAGCGTTAGAGTATTGTCCACGGACAAGGGGCGAGGGTACCTGGTGGCAAAGTGTGGGCCTTTTCCATTTTCTGGGGTGGTGAAAAAGTTGATCAGTGTGATGCTCCAGTGCTGGAAGTCTGTTGTGTAGGACATGCAGATTAGTTCCCGGTCTGAAAAATTGTTCTCCACTCCCAAAGATGTTCCACCATGAGGTGAATGTTGTATCGAAGTACCCAATGGCAAATCCCCAGCGCTAAGACAGATGGAGTGTGTTTTTCCCTGTTTCTGTACATAATACATAGCAGTCAGGCTGTCTGTTTTGAGGAGGACTACTTGGCCCAAATGACATGGAGGAAGACTTTGAGAGCTAGGCAAATGGCTAGCAGCTCCAGGTAGTTGATGTGGTAACCCTTTTGTTGAGTCTGCCACATTCTGCGCACAGTGCTGATGTTGAGATGCACAGCCCATCATATGAGAGAGGGGTCTGTTGTAATGGTTGCCTGAGGTAAGGGGTCTGGTAAAGGCATGCCTTACAACAAGCTGTTCCACCACTGCAGATGATGAGCCTTGGTCTGACCCAACACTAGATGTTCTCAACGAGCACCTGCTTGGGACCACTGAACCATGAGGCACTTTTACACTGGGAACATATGAAGTCTTGTAAGGGGTGGATTGGCGAACATGAGGCAATCATCCCTAGAAGGTGCATGAATATTCTCACTGTGACGGGCTGAAAAGAATTAGCAGCAGCTACTAAAAGGCTACCACTCTGCTGGTTATGGTGAGCCTTCCCCGTAACTGCATCCAACACAGAACTGGGACCCGAGGGTGTTTATGGTGAGCACCATGCTTTAGAGCAGGGATAATGCCACCTGTGTGTGGGCTAGACACAGTAGCCAGCTTCTGCTCTTGAGCAGCCAATCATTAAGGTAGGGAAAGACATGAAAGCCCTCTTCTGCAAATGCGCAGCCACTACTGTGAGGCACTTTGTGAACACCGCTGGAACTGAGGGGACTCTGAAAAGAAGTACTTTGAATTGGTAGTGTTGTCCACTTACCAAAAAACAAAGGACCTTCAGCAGGGTGGACGGGTATATGGAAATAGCCATCTTTGAGATCACACACCGTCATATAATCAATCTGTTGTAGGCGGGGATGACATCTGGCAGAGATGCCAGACAAAAATATTCTGTTCAGGTGTAGCAGTTGAGAGGTCTGAGGTTGACGACAGGCCAAAGGGAGTCATCCTTTTTGAGGATGAGAAATCAGAGAGAATAAATACTGACGAGGCACCCTCACTCCATGGTGCCCTACTAAAGGAGAGTGTGCACTTCTTCCGGCAGGAGGGAGAGGTGTCACTTGCTGATAGCATATATACATGATGGAATGTTGGGAAGGGCTGAGTGTGGTTTTGATTTATTAGCAGTGTTGAACCAGAGTAAGTTCCCACTGATCGGACATGATTTCTTCCCACCATCATGTGACATGTCATCGGTTGGTTGGGTGGGAGGGAGGGAGGCAGGCAGGGCACATCACTGTGTGTGGGTGCCAGCTCCATTACTGGAGCCACCTTCGCTCTTACCTCTGTTGATACCCTTGTAGAAACCTTTGTGTACTGCTTCCCAGTTTGCTGGTGGAAGGACTAACGTTACCCGAGCAGTGCAGCTGCTCATGTGAGGATATTTTTGCTCCCTCAAAGGCTGTTGTTTATGGAAGGAGCCCCTGTACATTATAGTTTGCTGCACACCCATAGATGTGGCTTTTTTCCAGCACCTCATCAACCTGTCTGAGAGGTCACCTGTCAAAACAGGAGGTTGAGGAGCAGTTGCTGGACTTCAGGTTTGAACCTGGAGATACAGATCCAGGCATAGGGCTAGAGGATAATGCTGGTATTGACATGCCCAGATACTGTCTGCCGCATCTAATGCACAGCAAATACTGGTGAGCAAGATAATCTTGCCCTTGGATACTATTTCCTCCCCTGTTTTTTATATTCTTCTGCACGTTGTTTAAGGAGTTTCTGCATCACGTCCCACTGGACCCTATTATGTCTTGAAAGGAGTGCCAAGGAATAGGCTAGGCACCAATGCATTGCCATGTCAATCCTTTTTCTCTATTTGTTGGGAGAAAGAGCATCCACTGTGGCCTGGGGAGGGGCGTGCTACGGGCAATGTGGATCACTTAACAGTTTGGAGGAACCTGGCTCTTGATATCCACTAAGGGGAAAGGGGTGTAAACGTTTCCTAGACCCTTGGCTTCACTACCCTTACCTTGACAGTCTCCTTTAAATTATCAGAAGACTTTAGCATGCCCTATAGTACTAGCAAAAAATTAATGGTACGCTCAGATTCTGAGAGCGTCTCCAACAAGGAAGTCATCCTCCTTGTGGGTGACATGAATATCAACCTTACAATAGGCTGCTGCCTTTTGAATATCCTCATGACATGCTGTTGTGTCATCAGGAGAGGTGTCCTTTATCACGTAGTGCTTGAAGAGAGGATAACCTAGGGTGTGGGGGTTCATTCTAATCATTTTTTTTTTTAAATGAGGACCTGGCGTTGCAATTTGGTCTTGACTGTTTCTATTGGAGCAGTGTCAAGACTAATTTGCATATGACTGAGTTCAAACTGAGGTGGCATGTTGGGCGAAATAACAATGGGTTGGATTCCTACCCTGAGCAATTGCCAGTTGTCAGAATTACTGTAAACATTTCTCCCAGCACTTTTTAAGGATTATCATTATAATCCTTCTCTGCATCATTAGTGGTTCTTGGACCTGAGGGCTGGACATAGTGGTCGAAAGGACCATACGGGGTACCTGGCTCTGAATAGGAAAGGAGGACCCCCTCTGATGACTGTGTGGAGGCAGTGGGGTGGTATGCGTGATGGTAGTGGAAGACCTGGGGCTTGTGGCAGAGGAAGAATACTAGTGGCTCTGTCCTTCTGCTGCTTCCTTGTCGACTCACGGGAGGGGTAACATGGAAGAAGGTTCTCCCCTGAAGGCCAGTCTCCTCTTTCAAGGAAGGGATCTGGAAGTGCGACAGAGGTGGCTTGGGTGAAATCTTGCCCATAAATGGGTAAATGAACACTGTTGTGTGGCATTTAGTTCCTGATGCAGTGTTTTGAGGATTGGAGCTTTGACATCCTTTCTGAGTACTGACAGACTGCAAGGATGACTTGGGTGTCGAAGACTTTTGCACCAATGAAGTCTGTGCAAGGGCAAGGGTGGAGCCTTTGTTGCTAGCTCCAGGTGGAACTGGTGGCAATGTAGTGGCTTGGAATTGACAGTTAATGGGGCTGATGCCCTTGAATGAAGGCTTGCTCAGCTCTGAAGGTTTTTTCTGGTTCCCACTGAAGCCTGAAGGCAGTGGGGGCCCTTGTGCTGGCTTTTGTTTGCAAACTTGTTCTGGCTCAATACCAGACTCCCAATGGAGCTGTGGTCTACCTGAGAGGGGACATCTTTTGGGGCCCAGGCTAGTTGGTTTGGGTCTTGTGGGCCGATGGCATGCTCACTATCCAGGCGTGGTGTCACAAGGAGAAGGAGGACAATGAGCTGAGGCAGAAGATCAGTGACCCTCACACCAATGACTACAAGACATTGTCTCTAGGCTGTATGCAGATTGCACTACCAGGAGAACAGATAAGACAGCGTCCTTCTGTTCTTCATCACCAAAGGGATCTTCTCCCCAAATATGTTCTGATAAGGTCTGTTGGCACATCTTCTGGTGTGAAAAGCGCTGTTCCTTTCGGTACCTTAGAGTCTTTTTGGACAGGAAGGCAAGACGCGAGCAACAGGAGGCAGCATTGAGGTCAGGAGATATTTCTATTTTCTATTCTATTTAGGATTTTATAAAGCGCATGGCTGCCAACAGGCTTCCCAGCGCTACTGCAGAACCAAACAGAAAAGAAACAACCATCAAGAGCCCTATAAAGGAAAAATAATGTTTTTTAGAGATTTCCGAAAGAAGAGTTCAGAGTCTATTGATCAAACTTCGGCCGGGAGAGAATTCCACAGTTGGGCTGCCCTGAGAGCAAAGGATCTACCTTCCCATCTCGATCCTTTATACCGAGATACATTAATTCAGGGATGCAGAAGAGGATCTGAGCAAACGTTGGGGAAAATAGGGAGTTATAATCTGTTTAAGAAAGGCCGGACCTCTGTTGTGGAGGGCTCGATGAACCAAGCAGGCTGCTTTAAACTTTATATGCTGTTCTACAGGTAACCAATGAAGGGTGGCCAGGGAAGGTTTTGCTGAAGTATTATTCGGGGTTCCCAGCAGAAGACGTGCAGCAGCATTCTGTATTACCTGTAGACTCCACAGGACATATTTAGGGGAGCTCATAAACAAAACATTGCCATAATCCAAACGAGAAAGAATTAAGGCCTGAACAATAAGCCTTAGGATTAAAAACAGGAGGAAAGGGAACATTTTCCTACAGGTTCTCAGTGCACCAAAAGCAAGAGGAGGCTAGTTTCTTTGCATTGCATTCCATTGTAAGTTGAGTGTCCAGCCAAAAACCCGAGCTCTTAATATTGTCTTTTGATGGGGGAAAGAGTATTTAGTCCTAATGACGCAAGTAAGGAGGGCTGGGAGGAAAGAGAATGTCCCATCAGCAACACCTCAGTTTTCCCATCATTTAATTTCAATTTGCTTTCCAGCATCCAACCCGCAATGTCAGAGAGACACGAAGAGAGGACAGCTGATTGTGAGTTGTTATTAGAGCAGAAAGAAAAGACCAACTGAGTATCGTCCGCATAGGAGATAAGAGATAGGTTCAACAGTCTTTGCCAAAGAGGCCATATAGATATTAAATAACATAGGACTCAACAAGCAGCCCTGTGGAACACCACGTTAAGGAAAAAGTATCTGAATAATGTGACTGATTTACAACTTGAAATGTCCTATGCAAGAGGAAACTTGTCAGCCATTTAAGGCATTTGTCCTCAAAGCCCATTTGAACGACTCTGTGCAGCAGAATCTCATGATCCATTGTGTCAAATGCTACACTCAGATCAAGAATAATAATAGCTGCTTAGCCGCCTCCATCTAGACGGCATCTAGCATCTTCAGTAACAGCTAGGAGGGCAGATTCTGTACTATGAAAAGGTCTGAAACCCATCTGGGTATCGTGAAGGCGGTTGTACTTTTCCAAGAAACCTGACACCTGGGAATTCACATGTTTCACAATAACTTTAGAGGCAATGGGAAGAAGGGCAATAGGTCTAAGATTCTCAAATAAAGCAGGGTCAAGAGTAGGTTTTTTCAGCAATGGCTTGATCACAGCACGCTTCCATCGATGGAGAATGCAACCAGAAGACAAAATATCATTAATAATCCTGGTTAGAACAGGCATTACAGCTTTTGAACCCATGGCCAGTGTAGAAGGAGGGGAAGGGTCTAGAGGGGAGCCCGATTTAATTGAAACGAGGTATTGATGTACCTCCTCTTCCTCAATAGGCGGAAATACTGACAGAGATGCACAGGGGACTGGTCCATCCGAGCTCAGGATTTTATTATCCCTATGAGCCGAATTAGACTGACTGACCGAAAGGGAGGCTTGAATGTTAAGTATCTTTTGCAAGAAAAAGCAGGCTAATTCATTGCTGTGCTCCTTTGAGCCTTCAGTTGAAATTATCCCTGATGGAAGATTTCTTATTTCTCTAACAATAGAGAAGATTTCTTTAGGGGAGCCGAACGACTGTTCAATCTTCGCCGTATAATAGGCGGCCTGGGCCGCTTTATGTTCTAGATGGAAGGAACGGGTTTGGTTTCTCTAAACTTTTTTTTAACTCGGGATCATAGGATTTCCTCCATCTTCTTACATTCCTTTTTTAAACATACCAGATGAGGAAAGAACAAGGGGAGTTTTTTGGTCGAATAATCTTAGTTATAGTCTTGGTTGGTTAGTACTATATCTAAGGATTGAGTAATCCAATTATCAAAATTATCGGCGGTGTAGGACCTGTCAGGAAATACAGTGGTCTGCTGATCATTAAGGGTATATATCCAATCATTTTTATTTAACTTTGACAACTGACGAAATGTAAGGTGGCCTTGCGGTTGATAAACTAGAGGGACCGGGGTCTGGGGAGATAATGTAATTAAAAAATGGTCAGTCCATGTTAAAGGAAGGGGGGAATCTGCTACAATATTGGAGTAATTACTGAAAACTAGATCAAGCGTATGCCCTTTGCAATGAGTGGGACCGGAAATGAGATGTGAGAACTCTAGTGCTGCTAAATCTCCTAATAATCTCGTACCAGGACCACTGGCAGAGTCATCTACGTGTATATTAAAATCCCCTAAAATGGTGCAGTTAGAGTATTTACAGGCATAGGCTGCTACAATCTCTGGAAAGGCCTGAAGAAACTTCCCATATGAACCCGGGGGCCGATATATCAGGATACCCAAGAGAGTTAAGGTGGCATTTAATGCCAGAGAAAAGGCTAGACTTTCACAGTCTGGGATGGATAGGGCATTTTTGGAACACTGAATTGAGTTTTTATAAATAATTCCAATTCTGCCTCCTCTGCCAAATGGTCTATCAAGATGGAGGAATAAATAGTTAGGGGGCAAAGACAATCACGTCAGGGGTAGAACCCTCTAGCAGCCAGGTTTCTGTTAGAAACCGAACATCTGGGTTACACTCATCAAGTAGCGAATAGATGTGCAGTTTATGGGCTGAGAGGGAGCTAGAGTTTAAGAACATAAGCTTGTAGGTGTGTTCCTTCTTCCTTCCTGTTTTTGGAGAAGGGATATGATGACAGATAGTTTTACAGGGATTGTGGCTGGTGATAAATGTACTTGAATCAAGCAGGCAGTTATCTATGATCCCTGTTGATTTATTACAGCTTAAAAGCACAACCCTTGAATAAACCAATCTAACAGGGGTTACATCCAGGGTGCTACTGTCCCCTGGACCCTGCCGGACGCAGACGGGCACAGACGGGTTTGCCTTTGGCGCACCAGCTGCACGCGTCCACTTGCAGTGTCTCATTTGTAGTGTGGGCCACTAGATTGCTGCCCCGTGAAAAATGGCGTCTCAAAATGGCAACCCCCGAGCCATCGGGAGGAAAAATGGCTGCCGGGAGCCTAAGGATGCCAGAAACAAACCTCGCCGAGTGGCGAGAACAAAAGTAAAACCCTTGTTAGGGACTACCGGCTCTACCCAACACGGGGGCCGGAGTCCAGCTAATTAATAAAAAACGATCTACAAACCTTTATATTTAATTATTAAAAGAGCTAAACAGTAATTGAAGAAGTTATATACTTGCGGTGATCTGCCCATGATTATTTTTAATTACAGCAAGGGAAATTTTGAAAGGGTGCCCACTCCAATAACTGTACAGCATTCTCTGGCAAGGAATGACTGGAGACGCCATTCTGCACTCAACACTCAGTGCACCAATAATAGCCTTTGGTGCTGTTAAAGATATTTATGGATTGGAAAGATGAGGTTAGTCTAATCCAACACAGTGGGATCAGAAAGGAACCGTAGAGGGCTGAGGAAATCTGTTTAGCACACAATCAACTCTGAGCCCACTTACTATATGTGTGAGCCCGATGTGCGCACGTATACAGAGAGGATTATCATACTGCATTTTGAAAGTCTTCTTAAATCAATTTGCGAACATTTGGGCACAACACTAGATAGCAGGAGTATACTAAGCATATGCATCTACAATGCTGTATGTGAGTTTACAGTTAACGTCCATATGGTTTGAATTAGGCTGTTTTTTTTTTTCTTTCAAAATTAAGGACACTGAACTGGCTTTTTATGTATTTAAAAAAATGCCTTTCAAGTGTACTAGTATGTTAGTTTGCGTCTTTATTTCCAGATGGAGAGCTTCTGCATGTTGTGGTCTTATTGGGCATTAAGAAAGATGAACAGCTTGGTCTTTTGAGACTGCATTAAGAATGTGATTCACTGAATATACTCAAACATGACACCCGCCCGTTCATTGGAAATAAAAAGATTTTGTCATGTTGTGGCTGCTGTGTAGTGCCTAAAAAGAAAACGCACAGTCCTCAACTCTGAGTCCTAAATTTTCCTTCACAATAGTTAAGAAATGGAACATGCATCTCATGTTCATGCAAATTTACACCTGGACCCTCAAACATTTTCAGTAAATCTCCGATATATGATCCTGAAAGGTTCTTGCAACAGTGAGTCAAATAAAGATCAATCCACCAAAGATGGTTTTAACATCAAAAACAGGAATAATCTGCACGTTGCAAGAATTCATTATGGGGTTGCAAAAATTAATTGTGAGGTAATTACAGAGGCACAATCTTAGATGTGACCATGAGCCCTTAAGATGGTGCCGAACAAGGTTGAGGGTAAGCGGATGGGTTTTCATCTTGCAATATAAAGCTTTCTTTCATGACCTGAGGATGACCATCATGGTTAGTTACCGCCACATGGCGAGGCATGCAAGTCACTCTTGACATAGTCTGAATACCAAGATGTTAGGAATGACCATTTGTTTGTGTGGTGTTCACACAGATTTTTGCCTTCTGTAGCTGAACCCATTTGTGTTGGTATTGGCCCTTCTGTGGACTTTACCCGTGCTAACCAGTGGTAAAGTGTGTGAGCTTTTCCCTTTAAACATGGTAAAATTGGCATGTACATGAGTGGCATACTTAATTTACTTGCTAGTCCCTAGTATATGGTACTATATGTTCCAAAGACCTGTACATAAAAAGCTACTAGTGGTCTCCAGCACTTGTGCTACCCACTAAAGTGAAGCATCTCAGGCCTGCCATTGTTTTAAACTGCCATTTCACCTTGGCAAAATAACCTCTTTGTCAACCTTAAACTTACCTTTTTTTTTTTTAAAAACTCTTATAAGTAACCCCTAAGGTAGGCCCTAAAAGCTCATGGGCAGGGTGCACGGTATTAAAATTGAGTACATGTATATTTATTGTTTTATATGTCCTACAACAGATCCTCCACCCCCCCCCCCCCACACTTTTTCCAGACAAAAGTAGTTTTGCGGTTTGGCAAGGCTGGCTTCACACTGGTTGACATTTATTAAGTGCTAAATTCAGTTTGGGGACACCTAGAAAAGAAGTACTTCTGCCATGCGTAAAAATCCTCTTTAATGGTAAACTTAAATTTAAATTATTATTTTGGAAATGCCAGTATTAGAAAGTTGGTATTTACCTGCCTAAGATTTCTGGGGCCTTTCTGGGAGTGGAAAGCGGCCTTGGACTGTTGATGGCTTACTCACTGGGAAAGGTGTATTGGAGCTAGCCCGTGGACACAGGACCTGGGAGGAGAGGGCAGTCAGTCTTCCTGATAGGACAGCTGCGGAGAAGCGGTGCCCTGCCCTGATTACATGTCAAAGGGAACTGCTGCAGCATGCAGAGAGACTTGACACCTGGCATGCATCTGCATTTTGCTTCACTAGCCAAGCTGGAACCAAACCCACTGGCCAAACCCACAGTTTTGGGAGTAGAGAAAGAATTGCCCCCCAACCACAGACTGGCTCTGGGCATAAAAGTGGCAACCCCAGAACCTGAAAGCAGAACACCCCTGGACCTGTGAAGACTCAGAAGAAGGGCTGCCCTGTCTGAAACCTGAAGGCAGACTGGACTTCCTTTCTTTGAACCCAGGAACCCCCAAAAAACTCTCAGCCTCAGTTGGCTGACCGCCTGTGTGCTACAGGGACACAACATGCTTTCAGAGGCCATGTTCTGCAACGTTCCTGCTTTCTCTGCTGACCAATTTCAACTGGAACTACTGTGGACTCTGCTGGAGTGAGTCCTAACCCCCTGGAGGAACTCCCATATTCTGGACCCTTGGTTGGTTTTAGAGGTATCCCTCCAGTCCCAAAAAACTACAAAATCGATGCAGAGCAACTTTTTCCCCCATGAGGATACCATTGGTCCACTGATGAGCCGCAGCCTCTAAATCGCCATTCAGATTCAACTTGATGGTTTGCCCCTTGAAGGGATATGAACAGCCAGAAAAGTTTCCAAGTCTGAACGCAAAGGATTTCACTGGGACCAAAGCTTAGCATCAACCTGCGGCACCCTTCCTAGGACTGGTCTTTGCCCACTCGCAGCTTCCCCCCGTTGATGTTGAGAGCCTTGAACTACCCTCTGGACCCAAGGCTCTCACCGAGGTCCTGCTCTTCAGCTCGCTGCAGTTGATGAGATTCTTCGGATCCAGCCTGCAGCCCGACTAGCTGAAGATCCCATAGACAAGCACTTTTCTCCCAAAAAGTTTCTAAGTGCACAGACAAACTTTTCACCAAGCTGAACCTGTCCCTGTATCTGTCCTGCACTCCATTGCAGTTGGAATTAACGTTCAACTTGGACCAGGTCTAGTATGACAAGACAATCACAGAAACTTTTGGCACTACTTTTTAAATACATTTTAATAATTTCTAACTTCGGTCCTACTTACTGAATTTGTGTAGTCTTTGTGCAAATTATTTATTAAAATACTCCTTATTTTTGTTGAAACTGTATTGGGTTTTTTCTTGTGTTGCGTTTTCACTTTATTACTGTTTGAGAGTTGCAAAGATAATTTACACATTGCCTGCAAGTTAAGGCTGACTGCTATATGCCAAGCTTCCAGAGGGTTACACATGAGTTTATTTATTGATATTTGTGGTCCACCCTGAAAAGGATTATGATTTCTTGAAGTGGGTTTCTTACACAAGTCACACTGGGATATCTTGTTAAAAGACATTATATGAGAAGCAGGACATTAGGGGCTTAAGAGGCATTGGAAAGAGAGAGGAGGGTAGGCTTGTTAGGGGCACTTAAACAACAGATATTTCAAATTAACCCACATTTATTAAGGCCTTTGAACAGAGAGGAGAGATGTATGTGTGTGTTTTTGTCAGTGTGGGCATATAAAAATCCCATGTGAAATCCGACACATACTTCCTCATACCAGACTGAAAGCCCTTGTACCCAACCATTTACAACAGAATTGAATTTTTTTTTGGGGGGGTAACACCCCAATTGTCCCCACCACATGACCTCCCCTCCCCCACAAACTACGCCCCTGCTCAGAGTTTGAAACACAAACTAGGAAACATTATATTACATGCTGAGGTACCCAGAGGTTTGTTTTTGATAATACCCTGATAAACTTACAGTTCTGCTTCTGATAATATGCACAGTCACTCAGATCTTCGCTTTAGACAATATTCTATATCACAGAGAGCGTAATTCCCTGAAATGCTCTCTGACCTGTTTCTAATCATACACAGGGTTATTGAGCGTTCATCTAGATAATATGAAGATTCACTAACGGTTTCTTATTGATGTGATCCTAAAAACATGAGACTCCCTCAGAGCTCTCATCATTCTATCCCGACTCATTTGAAGCTTTGAACTTACTAATATGCAGACTAATTCAGAGTCTACATGTCTCCACTGCTCATGATAACACAATGATTCATTCACCCAGGCATTTGTTTTTGATAATACCTAGAACAACTGAAAGGCTTACCCTGGAACATTCTTTTGTTAATACCAGGAGACACACAATCTCTTTTCAACAATATCTAAATCCTTTCAGAGCTTGACAGGTAAAATCACAGAGTAGGAACTAGGTTATTTTCCAGTGGGCCTTTTAGTAAATTTTCTGGTTCATTGTGGATTGGTGGGGTTCAGGGGTCAATTGACTCCCAATCATAGTATTATTTGGATTCCCTTTGGCATACTGTGTAGGTCCATGCGCGGATGACCACTTCGTTGGGTGAAGGGTAGAATGTTTTAAAGACAAATAAAACAGCTACATGTGTGAGATTGGATATGGTCAGTAGTGACATTTCAATACTTGCATGATCCTCCTGGGAGAATTAAGAGTGAAAACAGAAAGACAGAGCTAAGCCATCCAAAACAGTCAGTTGGTAATAGTCTGCTTTCAGGCAGAGAACTCATGTAAAGTAAGAAAAGCTACTTGACATGGGGTACTTGGAAAAGATGAATCAAGCCCTTGTAGAACGTAAGGATGTAGCTGATAGTTCTGAAATTTGCATTGGTAAGCATTCCAGAATAATAAGCCCTAAAAGAGAAAGCAGGTTTTGAGTGTGGTGACTTCAAGAATTAACTCTTCAGTCTATGCTTACATTGTGGATATTGTTTTTCTCATAATCAGTGTTGTTGTGGGCTATTACACAAAGCCCTTTAAACAGAAACCTCACCAAGCATGCATTACTACACTTAAGTCAGAGTTGATAACTAACTATGCTGGGGTCAGGCTACAGGCCAGAGGCAGATCCACTGCACAGGGAACATGGCCTGACCAAAGCCTGTCCTACAATACTATTTAAAATAGTCAATTGAGCAAAATGCTGATTAATAAATATATATGGAATAAAGTACCTCTTCCATATATTGTAAGGATGTTACAAGACACCAAGGTTGCATGAAAAGAGGATCTTGAAAGGAAACCGATCTCGTTTTGGGACCCACGGATTAAACTGAGTTTTTAGTGGTGTTTTCTTTCGCAATATTAATGACATTATAGAAGTTTACCATTTAAGAGCTTTTCTAGCTTCTGGAGTAAGAAGAATAAAAGAGATAGTGGTTAATCCTTGCTACTGTGTCCTTAACAGGTGTAGCATTTTCCATCAGAAAGACATAACATTTTACATTCTCCTATCTATATTGCAGACTGAAACAGTGCATGTTCAGTTAAGATTAGGACAGAGTACTCATTCCAAAACTCTTCTTTTTGTTTTCTTAATAATGTTGACAACATTCAACTAATTTGCATAAAACTTTTCAATAAAAGGTTTGCCATTGTAAGAAGTCTAGTGCACTTCTGTCAAGCTGGGGCATGGTAGGGATGAAGTCAATAAAAGGGGGAGTGTGTGTGTGGGGGGGGGGGGGTAGTCAAAAAAGTGATATTCTCTATTTTAACTCTTTTGGGACATAAAAGTCCTCTGCTGGGTAATGGACATGCACCCATGCCCTGAATGCCCAACTGTACAGATGTCAGGATCCCCAATGCTGATTTTTGCTTTCACATGCAAACACAAATCATGCATGTGTGCATTGTCACAGGCTTGTCTCACGGACTGCGATCTTATTGGATTGGCAGGAGGCTTGAAGCACTACGCTCATAGTGGTGGAAGGCTACTGCCTTCACCACGAGCTAAGGATCACAAACATGGTTGTGGCAACATACAATGTAGTGATCAGTAGAAGTGAACAGGTCCTTTATAACCTGTGTCTCTGGAGTGAGGCCTGCAGACTCACTTCTTTTAAAGTTACTTTTAAACTGCTGTGTCCTTAATTCACCCTTGGTCTACATCAGATTGGCATGAAGTGCTGCACAGCATAGAGGTGGTGTATCTGCAGTGAGTGTATGTGTGCCTGGAATGGGGACTATACAGTGGTAATGCAGTATTGAGCAGTGTATGCATGGTGAATGCATGTGCTGGATGTAAATGTGTTTAGAAGTGGTACAGTACCTGAAGGATGTAGCGCTGCACAGTGCATGCAGGACAAATGCATGTGCTAGGTGTAGGTGTGCCTAGGAGATGTACCATACTGGAAAGGTTCAAGGTGCGCATATTTAAATGCATATGCTGGATGTGTGTGTGCCTATGAGTGGTACAATACATAAAGGATGCACTGCTAGCCAGAGCGTGCATGTTAAATACAGGTGCTGGATGTATTTGTGCCTATGATTGGTAGAGTACATAGAAGATACAGTACTGCGTGGTGCATATATGCTGTATACCTGTATTGGGTGGTTGTGTGCCTGTGGATGGTACAATACACAGAGTGTCCTGTGTTCCATTTGCTGAGAACTAGGCCTGCATGCTGACACATGGGAAGGAGATAAAGATATCCCCCTAGACAGATTTATGTATTGCTGCATTCCTGCAGGATGGGTGGGACACACACTGGGGAGGGCAAAGCGAGGCTTCCCCTGTACACTTGAAAGTTTGCTCTTTGATTCAGTAAAACATCACAAGGAAGGGGCATGGGCGCACCTCAAGAAGGAAATAAAGATAAGGGAATCATAAAGAGTAGGGCTGGGTGTCCCCTGAGCTAACCTTTTGAGGAACATATCACTGTGGCTGACATCCAGGTGTGAACTTTAGTTACTCCCATTGACAGCTTTGGAGACACTCCTGCTTTTCAAGAGGAAGAGGGAGCACAGGAATGGACTCCTCAACGAAGCAGAACCCCAACATAACATGTGAAAGACTTATAAGCTAAATTATGTTTGGTGTCTGGAAATGGACTATAAGAAGGGGAGTTTGAGGCTCCAAATACTGTCATCTGTCAAACAGTGAGAGGACATCTACCTGTGAAAAGGACTGGGGTCTAAGGCCTGCTAATCTCACTTCTGGGTGGGCTAACATCACCCAGGAAATCCAAGACCACCTACCTTGGAGCCTGAAGCACCAGCGCCTGCCTGCCTGCTTGCCAAGACCAGCATGCCCTGTGAGGAAGAGATCATCGCTGCCCCTGTTGAGGGGACTTCCTGTATGAGGAGTGAGGAATAGGCTGCTGCACCAATCGGGCCATTACCCATGTGCAGGGCAGAGTCGGTGACCCTCATATGCCGCGAGAGGACTGACGTGAATTTAGCCATGTCTTGTGCTGTGCTCATCAGTCCCGAGCCTGTGCATAGTAGCTCAGTGGCAAACCAGTATGCCAGGAGGGGCTGCCATGGAAAAGACTGCCATGCCATAAGGGCTGTAGGTTTGTGCAGTAGTGAGGCAGCAACCCTGGATGCCTGAAGGGGCCATCGTTGAGAATATCGCAGTGCTGATCAGGCTGGAGACTGTAGACTGAGATGCGGTGACCCCGCATGTCTGAAGCGGTCACCAGGAGCACCAAGGACTGGGACTTGTTCTGCCACTTGTCCCAGCAGTGAGGACGCCATGGGAGCACCTGTGCATGATCACCCAGGTGAGGGTCCCAAGCCAGAATCAACAGACTTCTCCAACTCCCACCCATGGAAGACAAACTGAACACTTACTCCGCAGGAGGATCTGTAGAGAGCAGCCAGTCACATGACCGTGAGTGAGAGACTCTGCACCCACTGAGCACACCCACCAGGGTATTGTGTGGCCTACTCACCTGGACTCCGCTGCAGCGAGCTTGAGTGTTTGCGGATAGGGCGCACTCAGGTACTCTGAATGCTTCTCACCTGCCAATGTGAGTAATACTGGTTTTAGGGATTTCAGTACCAGGGAAACTTGCTGCTAGAAGCGCTATGGCACTGGAACACTGTTGACTGTAACTTTGAGTCAAAGTGGACTCTTGAGACTCGGTCCACTAGTCTGCATACACAGATTTTGTAAATTGCTACCTGGCTGCCAGAATGACATCAAGGACTTTGGGAGGAAGATCGAAGGAGGTGAGCTGCCATTGCTCAATCTCCACGCATGGAGGTGGAGGGTTTGGAGGCCCAGGTGCAGGATCTTGCCCCGTTTCTGTGACAATAGATCCTCCTGAAGCAGCAGTTTTATTAGAGGACGGATCTCAAACCCAGGAGTTCTGGATACCATATCTTCCTTGCCCAATTTGGACCCACTGCGATGACTTGGGCCCAGTCAGTCTTAATCTTCTTCTGAACTGGAACCAAGAGGATTACAGGAGGGAAGCCATACAGGAGCACTGAGCTCCACACTAGATGGAATGCGTCTACAAGAGAGCACAATCCTTGGTAACTTCCAGGTCTCAGCGGTGGTGAAAAGAAGAAACTAGGGTTCTTCTAAATGCTGGAAAACCTTGTGCGCCACTCTGGGTGTAATGGGCATTCGTGATCCGCTAGGCGTCGGAAATGGAGTTTGTCTGCCCTGGCATTAGATATCCCTTCAGGTGGTTGACAACCAGAGAAATGCCCTGGTGAGTCAGCCACTGCCAGAGGGACAGAGCTGCCTGGCACAAGACCAAAGACCCCACTCCGGCTTGCTTGTTACAGCACCACATGGCGAAGCGTTGCCTGCTTGTTACAGTACCACATGGCGGAAGCATTGTCTGTGAGAACCTGTATTAGCCTCTCCTTGATGGATGGAAGGAAGGCTTTCATAACCAAGCAGATTGCTCACAACACTGACAAATTAATGTAGAGGTGAGATTCCACCGGAGACTAGAGTCCTCTGACACCATCTCTCTCATATGTCCTCCCCAGCCTATTAGTGATGTATCCGTCACCACCATCAACTCTAGGAGGGGTAAGGAGAGGGGCATACCACTGGTCCAATTGTAGTCAAGCAGGCACCACTTAAGATATTTTTGCTGTCTCCTCTAAAATCTGGAAAAAATCATATAGGTTTCCCAGGTTCTGTGCCCACTGAGACTTCAGAACTCACTGCAGAGGGTGCATGTGCCCAGTGGTGTAAAAAAGTCCCTCATAGCCAGTGCAGTGGGGCTCCAGGGGACCCCGTCAGCACAGTACTATGTGCACGGGTGGCAGGCCCCTGACTGGTGGTCCAGCAGCCCCCCCCCCTCCAGGTACATTGCAGGGGGGGGGGGGCTCCTTCAAGTTTCATTATGCCACTGCATGTGCCATCTGTAGTGGTTGACCAACAGGATGCAGGAGGCCAATAGCCCCAGCAGCCTAAAGACCATCTTACTGAGATCCAGGGCAGAGCTAGAAACATCAGGATCACACCTGAACACCATCTTACTTAGATCCAGGGCAGAGCTAGAAACGTCCGATGTTATGGACTCTCTGCTCCAGGAGGGTGGGGCGGGGAAAGCACAAAACTGCACCATATCCAGGATAGCTCCAATGATTGGGAGCATCTGCGAAGGAGTGTGACTTTGGCAAGCTGACAGTGAACCCCAATGACATTAGACGGTTCACCATTATTTAGAGGTGGTCTATGACTGCCAGGGGCAAGCCCATCTTCATCAGCCAACCTTCAAGTTATGGGAACACTGGTACAACACCTATGATGGTGTGCTGTGACCACCACCAATAATTTCAAAAACATACAAAGGGCACTGGTAAGGCCAAAGGGGAGCATCGCAAACTCAAAATGCTCCCAGCCACTGTGAGCCACAGATAAAGCTTGTGGGCCTGCATAATGGGAATATTGAAATATGTGTCCTGCAGTCCTGTCACAATCCAGTCTCCAGGATCCAGGGAAGACAACGCCCTGGCCAGTTAAAGCTTTTGGAATTTGTCTCTCCACAGGAAGGAGTGAGAGAGTGGAGGCTCTAAAATAGGGTGAACGTCTCCTTACATCTTTGGCACAAGGAAGTAGCAGGAGTAACACCCAGTTCCTACTTCAGAGGAACGAACCATCTCTGTAACACTTTTGGCCTAAAGGACCTGCACTTCTTGCTGCAAAACAGACAAGTTGGAGGACCCATAAGTCCAAAGAGATGTCTTGCCACCTCGGAGGAAATGTCTGATTATGCCTCCTACAGGGTGGGTGGGTGTCAAAAAGGATATACTAAAGCAGTTTTGCAGTTGTGTTTGCGAGAGGATTGGGAGACTGGGCTGCACACTGTCCCTGATGCCCTGAACATCGCCTCTGGAAGGCACAGCCTCAGCCACAAAATGGCTGAGAAGGTTGTTGTGCCAGTGGTGGGGTGTGAAAATGGCACTATTGGAAACCTTTAGTGTAACCATGAAAGGGGAGAAACTATTGAATAAATTGTCTGGTAGGGGTAGGCAGCCCCAGGGAACATGCTATGGTGCAAATTTCCTTGAAGAGTTCCAAGGATGAGTCTGCTCTCTCATTGAAAAGGCAAGAGACATCAAATGGCATTTCCCTTACAGATGCCTGAACATTCCCAGAGAAGCCTATAGACCTCATCCAGACGTGGCTCTGAAGCGCCACACTCATGCCCATTGCTGGACCCAAGCAGTCGGTTGTGCTGAGGCCAGACCACAAAATGAATTTAGTGCATCCTGGCCATCTTGTATGGTTTGGGGTAAAGTTGTCTGTAGCTCCATCAGAATTGCCATCAGGATTTGACCAACTACATCCCACAGGCATGACTGAAGTGTTCAATAAGCGTTCTTCATTTGAATTCTAGTTTCCATTCAGCGGTCCTGTATTCAGTGTTTTTTGCCTTCTAATACAGCCATTGTCTGGGGTGCTGTGTCACTAATTCCATGGGACAATGGCAGGGACAGGGTAGATATTCAACTGGATCCAGCTTCCAGGCTTGTCTGGCTTATCCATCTCTAAGTGGGAAGGTGCTCACAGTGATGGTTTCTACAGCACCATCAAATCACTAATGGAAGGAAGATAATGCCTGCTGGGATCCTACAGCAATGGCAGCAGGGCGGGGGCTCTCAGTGCTATGGTGACAGTGCTGACAGGGAACTGCTGATAGAAAGCTCACACTACTGAATCTTATATCAAAGTAAAGCTGCTTGAGGTAGCGAACATTCCTGGGGTCCCATGGGGTACAGAGCAGAGAGAGGTCACTGTGACAAACTTGGCACTCACAAGGCATGCTGGTGAAAGGTTATATTACTTGAAAGTGTCCTATGCTCCATGCATTCTACACCACAAGCAATGCCTGCCCTTCATTCAGAAGTGGGAGTTCAGCACCAAATGGGCTGTTATTTGCCAAGAAAAACAAACAATAACTAGTTCAAGCCTGAGTCGGTGGCATGAATAGGGACCAAATCAGACCCAACTTTCACTCAATATCAAGTTACTTGGTTTCACCCTGGGCAACAACCTCTGTCTCAAGGACCATACTGCCAAAAAAACAAGGACAGCCTCGAACTATCAGACTGGTGGCAATATTGTGAAACAAAATAAAAATACTATGCGACTATTAGGCAGACTCAGACCATCTCTATCACTGCACCCAACTTCCTGTATCTATTAGGGTCTTACAAACCCTGTGCAGGAACGAGCTAAAGACACACCTCCTTAAAAAGCAATACATCACAATCCAGAAACAGGTCACTTCTCCAAGAACCCCGTGTCCCTCCAATCAGTCGCTGACACTGCATGGGGCTCCGCAGTGGATAAGACATGATTACACTGATGATAAAATATGACCACACCTTAGTTAGACCTCACTAACTAAAGGACCAACAGAGGCGCTCAGAGGAGGGAGACTAGGTGTAAAATGAAAGATTGACTTGCCACATAAAGTACTCAGAACTGAATCAGACAGTAAATACAGTACTTCCAAACAAAGTTACATTTTCTCAGGTCTCATCAGTACATTATGACCTTTTAGCAAGAAAACAGATTTGGTCCTGGACAGTTATAAGATGGCCCTTAAACATATTTTTCAGTTGGGAAAAAAAACATAGCTGATTTCAATCTTTCTATGCCATGTTCCATATACCATGCACTTTCCCAATAAAGCACCCAGCACAATTTCTTGAAGCTTGAAGTAAATTAAAGCATTCTATACAATCAGCTAGCCAAGTCCACGTTATGCAGCTTGATCAAAAGTCCACAGAAAAAAAAAATGTCTATGAAATACATGTCTGTAATATTTAACATGAGATGTCGTTTTAAAGAAAATACTACTGACCTGGATCCTCGTGACAGCGGCATTAAATTATAAAAGTAATAAACTAGAGACAAGATTAAGTTACACACAGCATCTGTCTCCTAAAAAAAAAAAAAAAGGAACATATTTAGCACTTAAATATTATGCAAATTCCAGAATGTACTGCTTGTACACTATATTAGTTAGTGACGGAAATGTTATCTTTACTTTACAACTGTGTTCCTTATTAGTGGTTTAATACTTCAGTTTGTAAAGGGTCATAATGAGCAAGTTACTTACCTTCAGTAAGGATTTATCTGGTAGAGACATGTTCTAGCTGCAGACTGCTTACCTTAAAATTCCCACCCAGGTGTCAGACTGGATCTGGAGATTTTTCTTTGAGCAGTGCCCTTGCACTTTAGGTGGTGTCTGTCGACTCTGCGTTTGTCGTTGGCGTTGTGGCCGCTGTGATGACGCCCAGGTGCGCTGACGTCAGTTTCTTTTCATGACTTTCCACACCAGCAGCGCAGAGCCATGAAGAACACTGAAATTGGTGTGCCAGAGCTAAGGGCCTGAAAGGGAAATCGCTGTCCCTAGAAATTGGTTCACAATGGAAGAGGATGGGTAGGTCGGAAAGGAATCTGCAACTAGAGCATGGCTCTACCAGATTAATCGCTACCAAAGGTAAGTAACTTGTTCATCTGATAGAGACTTCTAGTTGCAGATTCCTTACCTTAGAATAGATACTCAAACAATACCATCCTCGGTGGTGGGCTGCAAACCAAGATCATACTAAAACTTGCAGGACTGAACAACTAAAGTAGCCGTCTCTTCAGACCTGACTTTCCAGGCAGCAATGTCTTGTGAACGTGTGTAGGGATGCCCAAGTTGCTGCTTGGCAGATGTCCAGGACAGGAACTCTGCGTGCTAACGCAGTGATAGCAGCAGTTGCTCTGGTGGAGTGAGCACGCAACCCCTGAGAGGGTTGCTTCTTTGTCAAAGAGTAGCACATTTAGATGCAGAGCAGTACTGAATGTGAGATGGTACGCTTCTGCACCGTCTTCCCTTTTTTCTCACCCAGCCAACAAAGAGTTGATCGTCCACCAGGAAAGTGCGATTGAGGTAGAACGCTGTACGAGGTGTGGGTGTAGCGGGGCGCGGACAGAATAGAAACAGGTCGGGATATCAGAAATTTTAGGTGAATTTCTTTTATTTTCTTTAAGGGCTTCTTTTTATGTTGTTTGGTAGGTCCAAGTCCCAACAGTTCTTGTACTTAATGTCCTTTCTCTTCTTCGTCCCAGGTCCGTCCTGCCAGGTAAAGGCCTCTGTGATCTCCGACCAGGTGAAGATCCGGTAGACAGTCGGCGTAGGCGGCAGGAAAGAGAAAAGGAAAGGTAAGTCCCGGAATTTGAGGTCTTGGAGTGGGGTTAGAAAGGGAAGAGTGCGGTGAGGTGGGAGGGGTCTTGGGGTATACACCAGTCCTATGTACGCTCTACCCGATAAGGTTGAGCTCCCCGTGATCCAGAGTACTTTTATATACCAACAAGGGCAGTCCAAATACAAAGAAAGAGAAAGAAGGAAAAAAAACAAAGATATCTCTATTAATATAGTGAGTGTTATCACAGTCCACCTCATGATGACATGCAGTGAGTTAGAGGGGCAACTTCTCTTCTTTGATGCCACTAATTAATTTTATTGAGGAGGGATAGAGAAAAAAACAGAAGAAAAGGAAAGAATACTCATGCATTTATATGCAGGGCAGGCTCTTCTATCTATTTTTATCCCCCTACCCAGCTGTGAAGTCGTCCCCGCCTAACCCTTCCCTCCTCCCGCTCCCTCCTCCCTCCCACGAAGTGTCCGGTAGCCGGGTTGGAGGCAGGAACGTACCTGCCTTAGCCACGCCTCTCCAGGGACGTGGCGGTCAGTGGGTCTCCCGGGGCTTCTGTGCCCTGTGCCGTCGGATGTCCCTGGCTCGCGTTGCTTGGTTCCTCCATCTCTGGAAGGAATTTCTCGCCTCTCTGCGTCCTCGTCCGGCTTCTAATTCTCCTCTCCCGACGTGGGGCGTGTCGGTTGTCCGTCTTTTATGCTTATGGCAACCCGGACTTCCGGGTTTCCGATGGCTTCCTCTTCCTGGTTGAAATCTGCAGTGTCCCCGGGGTACCCTTTCCTCCCGTCGTCGTGGCCATGAATAGCCGGGCTGGGAAGCACCCGGCTACAAACTGCAATGCACTTTTTGGGTCAAAACAATGGAGTCTCTCCTTTTCATGATAGGGATATGAGTGTGCGTAAAAAGTAGGCAAAGTGATGAATTGGCCAACTTGAAAAAGCATAAAAACCTTAGGAAGGAAGGAGGCCATTGTACGGAGCATCACTTTGTCAGGGTGGACAGACAAAAGTGGTGGCATGGAAGAAAGAGCTTGAAGCTCACTCACTCCGTGAGCAGAGGCGATGGCAATAAGAAAAGCAGCCTTGATTGTTAGGAGTCACAGGGGACAATTGCGCAGTGGCTCCAAGGGGGCACACTTTAGGTAAGTTAGAACCAAGTTCAAGTCCCAGTGGGGCATAATGAACGGAGTCGGAGGAAATAAATGGGCAAGTCCCTTAAGGAACCTTCCAACAATGGGAGACTTGAATAAGGAAGGTTGGTCTGGCAATCTAAGAAAGGTTGAAATGGCCGATAAGTAACCTTTTAGGGTGCCCATAGCAGAGCCCTGCTGGGCCAAAGAAAGGATGAACAAGAAAACTTCAGAGAGATGCAAAAAGGGGATCAACAGACTTGTTGGTACACTATGCCACAAATGTATGCCAACGCCAGGCATATACAGTTTCAGTGGAGGGACGCCTGGCTGCCAGAATACCATCACAGACTTCGGTCTGAAGGTCGAAAGATGTCAACTGCTGCCGCGCAATCTGCACGCAAGAAGGCAATGACTGGACAGGTTTGGGTGGAGAACCGTGCCCTGCTGCTGCGACAGAAGATCAAGGTTCTCCAGGCGAAGTCTAGGAGATTCTTCTTTTCTTGATTGGTCCTGAAGAAAAGCCAAATGATCTCTAGGTGACGATATGGGCGTGAAACATGTCAACCACTTATGAGGGTTAAAGGACGACTTCCCTGTACAGGTTGAGTGGAGGAACATTATAACCTTGGTCACTCCCCCTGTTTTTAACCTTTCCCTAGACCCCTAGCAATAATAAAAGGATCAACGGTTAGGCCTAGAGTCAATTTGAATACACCACCTCCAGAACTTCACTTCTCCTCGTAGGTTTGCATCTATTCCTACTGCTGACTACAGCACTTATAAAAAGATTCCTGGCAAAGAGTCCCCTAGAAGGGCCTGTCGGGCATTGTAGAGCCAGCCCGAGGGGCAGACCCAATAATAAAGCCTGACACCCACTGGGTGCATGAGGGTTCTTGCTTCTATTCATAGGAGTGCCTAGTTGACCCGAGGGAGCTCCCGTGGAACAGAGCACCTAATGTTTTTATATCTGGTTATTGGGCGGATGTGAACTGGACCAATAAAAAATCTCCACGTCCCTCTATTTTACTCTTCATCTCCTTCTACTCTGTTTCTTTAAAATCATAATTCACCTAGGCATGTTTTTAGTAACGCCGAGTATATCTAGATACTGTAGTAAGTAAGTGATCTAAAGAGATTTTAATCTGTGCAGAGGTAAAATGTATTAGTAACTTTCAACATCAAAACCTATTTAGAATTTCAGTGTAAGCACAAGGGTGTTACACATATTCTATTATTTTATTTATTTAAGTTGACATAGCAGATGCCGGGTAGCCGATAAAATGGTTTTCTTGTTAAAGACAGTAGACAAAATATTATTTAAAACTGGATGGTAAAGGAAAAATATTTAAATGTATAAAGAAGGGTTCTCAGCCAGAGTAGAATCCTCAGGCAAAATGACCTCACTCAAGCAAGTCTAAATCATATCCAAGGTGAAAGATTAATCTTAGTTTTCAACTCCTGCTTCAAAATAATCGAATAGAAAAAAACAAATGCTTCTTAAGTTTGGGAGTATCAGTCTCTGAGTAAATGCTGTTCAATCTACCTGATGTACTTTAGTGCTTTATGGGCCTGGGGCCTAAACCACTGTTATTGCTCTATACTCCCTCACAGGATCGGTTGTCTGAGGGCTTCGTGGGGACAGAAGTCCTGCATGGGTGGAACCCTCCCAGCACTTGGTTGCTATTTCACCCTGCCCAAAATGAATCCTGAAAACACAAGGTTACTGTTGAAAGAAATCATTTAACACTTCCAAACTATAAAAAAATGCAATCCCTCCTTTCTGTCAATTGCGAACTAAGGGTGTGCTGAGTCACCAAATATTTCATTTAATACATAACATCATAAATGGTGAGCTAACATAGGGAAACAGTCAAAGTGTGTTTACACATAATCCAACCTTTACTTCATGCTCTAGAGAATTCAACATGTCACTAAAAGTAAAATGCACTGTTTACAAAACATATTTAAATTTACAAGACGGTGGATCTGTGCAGTACTGTACATGGGGTGAATGAACACAGCCCCCAACAATGTCAACCACAAGGTCATTTCAACATTTCTTAAAATCGATTTTGGGCTTGTACACAAGTTGGGGGAAATTTAATGTCTCAACAAGAATACACACTTGAATGCAATTGTGAAAGAACGCAATCCTCTAGAAGGGCGAGCATTAGGCACAAACAGTCATAACCCGGCTGTGGTGTGGGCCTGTTTACAGTAGTGCCAAGACAATGTCCTGCTTCCCCCACCACCACTCCACCTTCCCACAACCACCACATCTTCAGTTCTGCACAATGACGACAGGGCAAAAGAAACATGTGGAGGACTCAGGAAGGGAAGAAACATAAGTAAAGACCAAAAAGTGCACCAAAAACATGCAAATGGAGAGCTACAGTGAGATGGTGATGGATGGGAATGGGGAAAGTGAACTCAGGGGTGCACATGGTCCTCACGGTACATATGGTCCACTTAGGGACAAACTGGCAGCAGGGTCCTTTGCCCAATTGGCTTATGAAGAGGCTGGCAATCTTTGAATGGGCCAACCAAGACAGGAGGGGGTAAACAGAAAAGATGCCTGCAGATCCCCAGGCAAGTCAATATACTTCAGGATCCCACTTTAATTCGAAAGTCAGCACAACAAGGACCAGCATGATGAACCTAGCCACTACCACGATTATAGAGGAGACAGACAGGGTTGGGAACAAGGCAACCTGAGCACCATGAGCAGATAACACGTGCTTTAGCTCCGTGCTAACACTGTTAAGCAAAGGTAGAGGGATAGCCAGCACACACCCATCTTTGCCAGTGATGCTGCCCATAGGAAGGGAGAACTGCAGCCTCCAGCTTTGCAAAGGAACAAGAAATTAATGTTGAGGATCATCAGGCTTCGCCTGCCAGATTGGCGACATGCCACGCTGGGAAACATGGACTAATTCATCTACAAAGCTGAAGAAGAACAGGGACCACAGAAACAAAGGCAGAGCAATCTCCAGGCAGCACCCGAGGGGGCCAGATACACAATCCCATCGAGGATAAGGACCAGCATGCACCCAGAGGCAAAATGGTGCAACAAAGGTGGGGGATAGCAGGCTAACTTCCCCTTAGCCAGAAACACGCCAGCAAAGGTACACAGCACACTTAACCAACAAGAGGTGGGGGTTGGCTGTAGCAAACACCCTTGGATAGTGACGTAACCCAGCTCAAGTGCACCAGAGTTCAAAAGTGCACAAGCGAAGTAGAAAGTTATCGAACACCAGCAAGAGTCATAGTGCTACCCAGGCACTTTACAAGTGGGTAGCCAAGAGAATGAAATTGCAAACCAGTCAATGCTAAATCACAAAAGTGCAAAAGCAAATTGCTGCAGGTAAGTAACTTGTACATCTGATAGAGACTTCTAGTTGCAGATTCCTTACCTTAGAATACATACCCAAGCAATACCATTCCCGGAGGTTGGCTGTGAACTAAGATCACACCAAAAAGTCCTGCAGGACTGAAAGGCCAAAGTAGCCGTCTCTGCGGACCTGACTGTCCAGGCAGTAATGTTTAGTGAACGTGTGCAGGGATGCTCACGTCGCTGCCTGGCAGTTATATAGGACTGGAACTCTGCATGCTAAATGCTGTTGTAGCAGCACTTGCTCTGGTAGAATGAGCATGCAAACCCTCAGGAGGTTGCTTTTTCGCTAAAGCATAGCACATGTTGATGCAGAGGACTACCCATTGTGAGATGGTCCTCTTCTGCCCCACCCTTCCTTTCTTCAAACCCACATAGCCCACAAAGAGTTGATCGTCCACCTGGAAATCTTTGGTACGTTTTAGATAGAACACTACTGCTCTTTTTGGATCCATGTGGTGGAGTCTCTCCTCCTCAAGAGAGGGATGTGGGGGTACATAAAAAGTAGGCAAGGTGATTGATTGGCCTACACATAAAGGTATCACCACTTTGAGATAAAAGGAAGCACTGGTATGAAGCACCATCTTGTCAGGATGGACCGCTAGAAATAGTGGCTTCAGAGAGAGAGCCTGGATCTCACTCACTCTGCGAGCAGAGGTGACAGCAATGACTAAGGTAGTCTTAAGAGTCAAGAGCCGCAGGGGACAGTTGAGGAGCGGCTCGAGAGGAGCACACATAAGATATGTGAGGACCAAGTTCAAATCCCACTGGAGCATTATGAACAGGATAGGAGGAAACATATGGGTGAGCCCTTTAAGAAACCCCCCAACAATGGGAGATTTGAACAGAGAAGGTTGGTCAGGCAGTTTAAAAAAAAGCAGAGGTGGCAGACAAATAACCCTGGAGGGTGCCCAGAGCAGAGCCCTGCTGGCAAGAGAAAGAATAAAGAGGAGAACCTCCAAGAGAGATGCAGAAAGGGGATCACACCATGCCACAAATTTGTTCCGACAGGCGTATACCGTTTTGGTGGAGGGACACCTGGCTGCCAAAATAACATCACAGACTTCGAACGGAAGGTCGCAAGCTGTCAACTGCTGCCACTTAATCTCCACACAGGGAGGCGGAGCCCGGACAGGTTTGGGTGAATGATAGTCCCCTGTTGCTGCGACAGAAGATCCTCCCTAAGGGGCAGTCTGATCAGAGGATCGAGGGCCAGCTCAACAGCTCAAGATACCAGATTTTTTGTGCCCAGTCCACAGCCACCAGGATTACTTGGGCCCAGTCGTGCCTGATGTTCTTCAGATCTCTGGGCAGAAGTGGTACTGGCAGTAAGGCGTACAGGAGGCCTGAGCTCCACTGGTGATAAAAAGCGCTGCCAAGCAAATGTCCTCTTGGAGACTAGAACACACAAAACAGCTGACATTGAGCGTTTGCTGCGGAGGTGAAAAGATCTAACCAAGACTCTCCCAACTGCTAAAAGAGACCCTGCACCACCTCCGGATGGAGACGCCATTCGTGACCGACTATGCATTGACGGCTGAATTAGTCGCCTCTAGCGTTCAGAGCCCGCCAGATGTTGAACCACCAATGAAATGCCCTGGCATTCCAGCCACGTTCAGAAGCGAAGAACCTCTAGAAAAAGGGTCCTTGACCCCACTCATCCCTGTTTGTTGTAGTACCACATGGCAGTGGTGTTGTCGGTGAACACCTGCACCACTTTCCCTTTGAGAGAGAGAAGGAATGCTTTCAATGCAAGTCGGATCACCCGGAGCTCCAAAAGGTTGATGTGGAGCCCTGACTCTGCGGAGACCAGAGGCCTCTGATCTCCGTCTCTCCCATGTGGCCGCCCCATCCCAGGAGTGATGCTTCTGGCACTACTATGAGATCTGGTTGGGGAAGAGAGAAGGAACTGCTGTTGCCCCAATCTAGATTCAATAGCTACCACTGCAGATCTAGTGCAGTCCCCTTCGAGATCTGGACCATGTCAGAGAGATTCCTCTGATGCTGCACCCACTGGAATTTCAGTTCCCACTACAGAGCCTGTATATGCCATATGGCATGTTGGGCCAGCAGGATGCTGGAGGCCATGAGGCCCAGGAGCCTCAGAGTCATTTTCACCGAAATCCAGGACAGAGGCTGAAAAAGCGGGATCATAGCCCGAATATCATGGACTGGATTTTTTCGGGAGGATAAGCCCGAAACTGCACTGTGTTCAGAACAGCTCAGATGAATGGGAGCATCCAAGAGGGAGTCAGGTGTGACTTCAGCATGGTTAAGGTGAACCCCGGCAAATGCAGGAGATTCATCGTAGTCTGGAGGTGGGAGATTACTTTCTGGGGTGTCTGCCTTCAACAGCCAGTCATCCAGGTAGGGGAAAGACTAAAACCCCTAACCTGCAGAGTCGAGCAGCAACCACCACCATCACTTTTGTGAACACCCGGGGGGTGCTGGTAAAGTCGAAGAGGAGCATGGTGAACTGAAAGTGCTTGTGACCTACCAGGAATGGCAAGTAACGTCTATGGGCCGGCACAATGGAAATGTGGAAATAGTCGTCCTGCAAGTCCAATGCTACCATCAAGTCTCCATGGTCCAGGGCAGAAAGGACCTGAGCTAGAGTTAGCATTTTGAACTTCTCCTGTTTCCTGTTTGAGGAAGAGATTGAGGGACTGGAGATCTAAGACAGGGCGAAGGCCCTTGTCTTTTTTGGGCACCAGAAAGTAGTGGGAATAACAACCACGACCTACTTCTGGCGCAGGGACCCTCTGCCTTGGGCAAGAGAGCCTTGACCTCCTCATGGGAAAGTACCAAATGATCCTCCGACAGATGATCGAATGATGGTGGCATGGCCGGAGGGGAATTCTCGAAGGGGAGGGAGTAGCACCTTCGGACAATTTGTAACACCCACCTGTTCGTGGTGACAGATTCCCAGTGGGGGAGGTGATGGCAGATCCTGCTGCCAACTGGTCCCGGATGTTCCAATAGACTAGGAAGGCTTGGAGGCAGAGGAGGGGTGGGGTGGGGTAGACTGGGTGGACAGCTAGCTCCCTGATCCACGAGCACATTGGATCCCGCGTCTGCGCAAAGGCTGTGAAGCATGTGCAGGTCGGTGGCTGGGTGGAAAGGAATGTGGTTGGGTGCCCCTTCCGTAGCCACGAAATGGGCAAAAAGAGGACTGTGGGGGGTGAGGAACAGCTACGAGGCCAAGGGACTGAGCCTTAGCCTGGGAATCCTTAAAGGGCTCGAGCACTGGGTCCGCTTTGTCTCCCAAAAGACGAGTACCAAAAAAAAAGGGCATGTCCATTAAAGATTACTGGACATCTCCTGAAAAGTCAGACATCCTCAACCAGACGTGGCGCCTCAAGGCCACTGTTGTTGCAACCAATCTACCTAGTGAGTCGGTTGTGTCCAGACCACAACGAATCACAACTTTGTGGCATCTCTCCCATCTGTAACGGCTTGGGAGAGAACCATCCGGACCTCCTCCCAAACTCGAGGCAGCACTTCTGCGACTGTATCCCAGAGAGGATGGGAGTATCAGCCCAAAAGGCATGCAGTGTTCAGAGGCCGCAGTGCTAGACTGGTGGAAGAAAACATTTTCTTCCCAAAGTTATCCAGTCTTTTGGACTCTCTATCCGGGGGAGCAGTAGGCAATGTGCCAGATGATGAATAAGCCCGGATCACAAGGCTTTCAGGCGTAGGATGTTGAGTCAGGAATTTTGGGTCGGTCGGCACAGGCCAATGGCGGCGGGCAACTGTGCTATTAACAGGAGTCTCTGTGCTGAGTTTGGACCAGGTACCCAGTAGGGCGTCCGTAAGGGCTTCATTAAAGGGAAGAAGGGGTTCTGAACTGGAAGCCCCAGGCTGGAGCACCTTGGTCAGGAGGTTAGTCCTGACCTCTACAGAAGGAAGCTCGAGGTCCAAAACCTCAGCAGCCCTTCTCGCCACCATTAAGTATGAAGCTACCTGCTCTGTAGCCACGGTAGGGGAAGAAAGCATGCCAGCAACAGGAGAGCTATCTAGCCTGCTGGCGTCACCCAAAGCCAGAACCCAATCCATGTCAGGGTCAAGCTGGTGTTCTATAGGGTCCAGCGACCCCTTTACACTATCCCCGTATCCATATCCATATCCATAGAAAGAAGGGTCTGGATCCGCCCTGGGCCCAGTAGCGCCCATGGAAAATGGAATTGGCATTGATTCTGGCTCCAGGTCGCAGGGCATAAGTATAGGATCGATGTCAACTGTGGGCCCAACCGATGTCGGGAACGTCAACATCTCTCCTGACGCCGGGGAAGGTTGCATTGGCACGACCGGTGTCAGGACTGATCCAGAAATGGATCCGAAGGTGGCTCCCGGAGCCGGGGCAGAAGCTGCCGATGTGGAATCCGAGGGGGCCCTCGCCGACTCTCCTGGGCCCGAAGGCACCAAGGTTGGGTCAGTCTGCCCAAAGATGAGGCGCATGGCTTCATAGAATTCTTTAAACTGGGCAGGGGTGACACCGGATCCTGGAAAATCAAGGAGGTGCGGAGTCAACCCTGACGCAGGCTCCAAAAGTGGAGGACCACAGTGTCCTCATCAGGCACCTGCACGAGACTGGCATTCAAGGACCCATTCTCCGCTGGATCTGCTCCTTCTTGGTACATAAGCTTTAACTGTGGCACCTCACTCCTTGGAAGTCAACAAGCTCATCTGTTGGGTGCCTTAAGGTTCATCGCTCAGCCCCACCCTTTTGAACACATGTATGACCCCTCTGGCCACCATCTGCGTACACGACACCAACATCCTCTCCTACGCAGACAACACACAACTCATGAGCTCCCTCTCGGACAAGACACCCAACACAAGATAAAAGTTCAATAACTGGTTAAAAGCCAGTTGCCTCAAGCTCATCACCAAGAAGACAGAAGTAGTAATCTTCGGCAAGAACACCTCATGAAGGGACTCCAATTGGTAGAGGTCGAACTCTGAATTACACCCAGAAACCATGTCAGGAATCCTCAGAATAATCATCAACAGCACAATGGACATGACCGCACAAATCAATGAAATCACTGCACGCTGCTCGCTGCTTCCACACCCTGAAGATGCTGAGGAAGATCTTCAAGTGGTTCCCAAGCAACACTAGAAAACCTGACACTCCCACCCTAGTCACTAGCAAGTTGGACCCTGGGAACACTGTGTACGCCAGAATCATCAAGCAACTCACAAGAAGACTACAACCCATCCGGAACTCTGCAGCCAGAATCATCCTCCACACAGAACTTACCGCACACCACAGCTTAAGGAGCTACACCGGCTCTCGATACACAAACATGCTCAATTAAACTGTTCATGCACACACACAATCAAAGCACTACTCAGTTCACGTCCCACCTACCTAAACAGCAGCATCTCCTTCCACAACCACCCAGACACCTCTGCTTGGCAGGACTCCTGCTTGCACACACCCTAGGCATACACAGAACCAGATCAGGAAGACAAGCACTCTCTTAGATCACTCCTAAAGCACGGAATGGCCTTCCACTCCACATCAGAGCCTCATCCCTCTTCTTGAATTCCACAGGAAGCTGAAGACCTAGCTTTTCAATTACCCAACCTAACGTAGTCAGGGCTCAACACACACAATTGCTCAGTGGTGATAGTGCGCTTTAAAAATACATATAACATAACATCCAACACAATGCTATTCCTTGCATCACTTAACACGATCATTGCACCTCAGTAGTTGTCATGCACAACATGGAAACACTCCCCACTAGGATCACAAAACAAAGACAACACCCTTCTTACCACACACCCTACATGACATAGCTTGCTGCGCATGTGGGTAAGTACTTCAGTGCTCCCACACAGGGGTAGTAAGCCTCAAGTAAATGCCGCAATAGAACACCCATCATTAAATGGATTTGTCTTTCAGCAGCGCACAAGGTTAATTTTCATGCTGTTTGTGACAGCCCTTAGATTGGGTTGAACGCATTATGGCCAGTATTTCTCTTTCATTGGATCATGAAGACAAATGTGCACTGCACTGGTCTTCAGAATCTCTGAATGGGAAATCTTGGTGGGCTTACAGCTCATTGCAAATATCTTTTTGCTGATAAAACACAAACATTCCACTCTCCACTGCCTTGTCTGAACCGTTATCGTTCCAACAGGAATGCCCCTTAGAGAGTGAAATGCATGAGAAGGCCCTGATATCAAATGCATTGTAGAGGTGAAACAGGAGTTAACCCTTTCTAGACTCTGGAAACTACCATGTTTAAAAAGTATTTCTAAAAAGAAAACACACTTTGGTGAATAGTAATTAAGTATTCTTTATTGCTTGATTATCTAAAGCCAGTACAATGTGGATATTTGTGGGTCACTAGTACAAGCAAAATTAACAAACATTACATAAAAGGCTAGGATGAATCATAAATATGTTAACCAATAGAATACAAATTTTGGGGTGAAGACACAACCAAAGTCTTAGACAGTTCTATGGCATAAATATAGGAAAGAAATTAGCCCACATGTTGCTAAGTCAAACCCTGCTAGAGGCTGCCCCCCCCAACCAATTGGTCAATATCAATGTCAATATCAGCGTTTTTCCAGCTGTTTTGCTGCATGGATGAGGAACCTCACTGCCTTTATTGACGATTGAATTGAAGTCCCATTCAGAAGGGTTTTCACTGCTGGATGGCATGATGTAACTTGGAGGGCTCTTAAGGTAGGACACATGATTGTTTACCTTTGGTCTATGAGGGTGGGGGACACACAAAGCAGGTGCAGTTTCCTTTTTGTATCCAGGAAGCAACACTCGTCATTGGGCTAAATCTGCTTCCATACGGGAACCAGGCCGTTTGCAGGATAAACACCAAGACGTATGTGCAGCAAGGGTATATTTCATGGCTGCAGAAAAGTGAGCAGTTAGGTATGGCTGTGGGCTGCAAGTGGCATATGGTGATAAGATCACAAATGCATGATGTTTGTGTGGAAATTCTGCCTTATCAAGAGTTTGTGATAAAAGCTTGACAGCTCTATTGGTGATCCTCTTAAAGGCAGCATATTCCATGAGTGTCTCCTAGGCATCATCTAACTTTAAAGCTTTGGTCGATTTTTTTTATTTTATTTTTTAAACAGAGCGCCAAGAGACCTCACGACTGGGCTGCTTCCCTGATTTTTGCCAACACAGGTGAGCCACTGCATCAGCTTATGTGGATTACAGCTTCCAGCATAATTTTTCTAGGGCCCTATTCCTTGACAGGCCCTGGCAGGGGAGGCCAAACTCTAGCCTGACTTGGGATTGTGAAACATACTGTTGTGTCCTAAACAGCTTTTTGAAAAGGTTTGACTGTATTCAATTTAGGGTGACCATGTCTTTCCTCTGCATTAGTTCAGGACCATAGGTGACTATCCACTCATTTGGTCAATTTGGGACTCTACAGTCTTATCAGCGTTTTGCTGAGCAGGACGATGTTGTCTGCATATTGGAGACAACATAGCTGTTCCTGGTCCAACCTGAGGGAGAGGGTGCCACTCACCACGTGGGCCAGGTGACTGTCAGTGTCGGCCATGTAGATATTAAATAGATATGGGGCTACAACACAATCCTGTTCCAGGCCCATGTTGGTACTAATCTTACTTGTGTCCTCCAACCTTGATTTGTGCCCAAGTGTGAGTGTATAAGTTAATAATTGCATCCAATAGCTTTGACAGCACTCCCCAGCAGGTCATTTTGTCCCACAGCATTTCTCCCTGAACCTTGTTGAAGGCAGATTTCAGATCAAAAAAGCAGACGAATGGCTTGCGTGATCTCACCTTAACTTGTTCTACAAGGAGTATAACTCCCAGCAGGTTTGTTATGGTGCTCATACCTGCTCTAAAGCCAGTCTGTATCTTTGGAATGATGTTTGCCTGGTCAACCCAGGCCTCCAGGTCTAAGAGCAATTTTGAGACATATAATTTAGCATTTATGTCGGCTAGGGCAATTGGTCAATAGATTGCTGGATTTGTTTGAATGAGCGCCTGATTTATGAACAGGGCGAGGTATACTGCTGCACCAAGATTCCAGGGTGGTATTTGTTAGATATGCATAGTTGAAAAGCTATGTAAAATGGGTGGTCCAAAATGAAGAAACTTTTTTGAATAAGGTATTGGGTATTTTCTTCAAGATGGCTACCTTGTATGTGATATTGTGAATTGTCACAACCGTTTGGCAACCAGAGCCCCTCCATTTTTCTTGCTTTTCAGAGATGATTGCGCTTCCTCTTTGAGAGGGATCTTCGTTGGTCACTTCGAGAAAGAACTGAATCATGTGTTTTTGTGTAGATGATTGCTTACCAGCTAGGGTGCCTTGACACTGGTTGAGTTGTGCCCTCTTTGGCAGTTTATGCTCATGCATACAGTCCTGATCTTGGGGGTTGCTTTTCTTTAGCTCATGTTCTTTGGGACACAGGGTCATTGAGCCCATGGGTGGACAATCTTCTGGGTTTAGCTTATAGCATTCCTCGGGCTTGAGTTCTTTGGGTGAAGGACCAGTAAGGCTACAGTAGAGTGCTCGTATTGTTGGAAATCCACCAAAGTCACAATGGATACCTGGTGGTTTTTGTGCAAGAGCGTGAGGTTTTGAGACTTTCACTTCGTTCAGCAACTCAGATAGAATTGTGGGAACAGTTGAGAGCATGTTCAACTTTGATGTACACTGGCAAGAGTGATAAGCCGTGGCAGGATCTTGTTGAACTCTCTCATGTCACTTAACACTTGCAACATAGGTCAATGCCCTGAACTGCAAGAGCATTTTGGAGGTCCAATTGTATTTCCAGTTTGTCTGCATGAAAAGGTAGTGCGGATGACATCACCTCCATGGTGTTAAGCACGGGTGACCAACTGGTCATAGGTGGAGGGGACTTTGCTATGACTAAAACGTGGCTTTCCATTGTGACATGTGGCCTACCAGGTGAATTGACTTGGGGCTCCTTGGACACTAGTGGCATTGTAGATGTAGGCACTGTAGACAGGTATGGTGTTTTCATTGATGCGCCCTCGTTGTTGGACCTGATGCTTGGACTTGTTACCATCTGAGTGATTGGCGTCCCAAGTGGTAATTTTATTATTGAAAGCAAAGTGTTATAATCATGCTTTGGTCCAGATATATAGGGTAAGCTATGCTGCTCGCTTGGAACTTCATTGGACTGATCAAACGGAATTTGAAGCATATCCTCCCACAGAGCGAAGTATTCAGCAGCCTCTTCCAGCAAGCTGTGGTTTAAGCTGTTGTGGGACTGACCTGTTGGGCCTATCCGTGACAACCACTGAGGCCCTTTCTGTTAGATAAGACCGTCCGGAAGCTCACCATGTGGCCTCGTGCTGGGGGGCTTGGGCTCCCTCCTAATATGCTTTGATGGTTTGATGCCAGCTCTGAAAAATGTACCTGGGCCTGTACCACGAACCAAGTCTTAAGATATGTATCACAGGTTGTCTGTTTTGCAAGTTTGGTAGGACTTGAAGGTTGCTGTGCAGGGTCTTGCTCATAACCCTTCTTGTGCTCCAACTCAAGGACAGTAGAGCCTGTGATGCGGTCTGCACAGTTATTGCCTTAGGAATGTGGCAATGGATTATAATTCCAAAGTTATACAGAGTTTGGGGACTGTTCAGAACTTGGTGCCCCTGCTCTTGTTCCTCACCAAATGAATGCACTGACCTGAGGTGAAGACTCATAGATTTCTTCTGGTCGATCCATCGACAGGTGAGGAACAATTATGCGCTTCCGCAGCAGGTTTAAAAAAAGTCAGTTATTTGTAAAAAAATTTAGCCATGTGATTGATACTATTAATTATTGCTGGCAAACTGTCTGTCCCGCTTACCCCCTGTACTGTCTGTAATGAACAAGCCTCGCGGTTAGACATGTGTTTTGCCTTCACTCTAACCCTGTGTCTTTTGGCTAGCTTCATTTCCCTGCGGATTTTTCCTGACCTCATGGTAGATAAGGTGGGGGAGTGAAGTTGGAGAAACAAAAAGGCTGAAGGTCTGAGTAGCTGGTTGGTCAGATGGAACATGGTGGAGGGAAGGCGGAAAGGGGGAGGGCTGGGGGAGCATTTCAGGTAGATGCAAGCCGCACCCAGACCTAGCCGGGCCGCTTCTGTTACCTAATTCCGGCTCAACCTTCGGCTACTGCCACAAATGCTGTGCCACACCCAACAGCCTAGTGGGTCATACTGCACCATGACACACTGATTGCCTCCCGCCACCAGCACCGAGATGTGCTACGTACCACAGCCAGGCCTTTCTCATCCTCTGCCTGAGGAGCTCCACAATACTTGCTCTCCCCTTTACTGTCCCCTACACATGCACCATTCACCACTCACCATTCCGATCCTCGTACTCCTGATGGCTGTGGGTAAAAGAAGCAGGAGCGGTGAACAATAAAATAATTTCTATGTTTAAGACCAAATTTATTTTTTGGGGAGCTGGTAAGTTCAGGGGCTACACTCAAGCATTGAGAGAGACAAATCTCAATGGAACTAACCAATATCATGAACCTGGGCTGGACTACATTGGAAGGTATCAGTGTTAATGGCTGGATTTGGCTAATTTTGAGTAAGGTTAGATGTGTCTAGGGATAAATTTCATACAGACAAAACAGATACAAATGTTTAATATTGCAACCTTGAGAAGTTACAGTTGCTGTGGTTGGCAACTGTCAAAGGCTGGATGCACCAGGTTGTGCCTTCTTAAAAGAGACAGAGTGGGAAGTTAAATGCAGGTCTGGCTGATTTAGACTGGGCACTCATGGTCTTGAGGGGCAAGGTGTTAGCTGTTTTGAATTCTCATAATAACATACGCAAGTACAGTGAACCACTTAAGTACCCAACGTCAGCTAACAACACAAAAGGCCTTTAGAGACAACAGCTGTTGTGAGGCATTAAAGGAAGTGCTGCATCGTGCTCAACTGCCCCACCTTCCCAGATGTGGGACGTGACACTGGTCTCAATTTTGAAAGAAGTATCACTGGTCCATGTCAGTTTTGAAAGAAGTATCACTGGTCCAGTTGTTTTTTCAATCATAGATGAGAAAATTGTAAAACTATCAGGAGAAATGTAGTCGCTAAGATCAGACCTTGCTACATTTCACCAACAACTGGAGAAATCAAAGAAACATTTGGAGGACCTAGAAGAGACTCAATAACACAGCCAACTTGGAGCATGAGCTGAGGCACCTCTATGGTAAGAATTTTGAATTAGAAGAAAGGTCACAGAGAGATAAGGCATGTTTCTTTGGTGTGCCAGGAAAAAATGGATAAACTTGAATGATGGATTTCCAGATCGAGCTTCTGCCTAATTGCTGCGAACTGAGTTGTCTCCTCCGTACAGTTCCAAAGTGCACCCAGGAATCATCAATATAATCCGAACAACTCCTCTTGACTCAGGGCAACAGCATCTTGTTTTCTTAGACACTTGCAAGTGAGCTAGGTGGCGATGATGGCAAAATAAAATAGAAGCTCTTAATATGAGGACCACACATTTCATATTTCGGAGGACTGTAGACTACTTTAAATGGAAAAAATTATTGGCACTTAGTCCCAGACAGAAACATAAGGCATTAAATATGGTCTGATCACCAAGAGCCATGCTTATTATGACAGACAGTAGGTCCAAACATATTCTGACCTCATCTCCTTAAAACCTTTGTGGACTCACTAGAAACCACAGAAAAAGGACAATCACCTATAAGGGGATGGGTTACAGGGACCAACTCCATAGAAGGCACAAGAGATATCCCAACCGGTCACTGTCAATGACCCATCAACAACGACCAACCCACATGCCCGCATTGGAACTAGGAGGGTCTGAACCAGTTAATGGAAATCCTGGCTAAATATATAGATAAGTCCTGATCAGTGTTTAAATCCACAGACAAGGTTGTTGCCTACTTGGTGGCTTGAACCACTTGCCACTGTCAGGTGCGCTAGGACCAAACAACCCAGTGAAGGTGAGCCACTGATACCAAGCTGCCCAGTTTGTACTTGGTTATCAGATCTGTGACCATCTATAAATTATGATATTTTCATATTACTTTCTCAATTTTGGACGGCTGGTTGGAGTAGCAGAAAAAATGGGTACACCTAATGACATATTTTAAAAGACAGTGCTCTGAGAACATTGGAAGATCTTCTCTGGGAAGTTGTTATATGCATCCACCCAATCATCCACGCATACATCCGTCCATCCATCCTTTGACTTATCCATCCACACTCTCTAAATTCCCTTTATGCTGCCATCCTTTCACCTGTCCATCCACCTCCACTCGCTCTTCCTTTCAGCCACTCATCCATCTTCCACACTCCCACGTCTGGCATTATAGGCAATTGATTCATTATGTTAAGAGCCCTCCAATGTTGCATATCTTCATTACTTATTCCCACATAATATTAAATGGTGTTGGGACAAAAGGGTGGCTATAGATGGCTGTAAAATGCTAATAACCATTTTTTAAAAAGAAAATAGAAGATGAGCTACATCTGTACTGGTAAGAATGACCATCACTTGGCTATATGGACGGAGATTGGTTCACCCTGTTACTTAGTCATAATAAATGCCTGAGGTAACTTAGACTCAAATTCTCTTAATTTACAGTACTGCAGAATTTGTATTGGTTATCAAACAGGTCAAAGAAAGCTGGGTTGCACCATGACCCTTCATGCTGCATATTATGGAGTTGCTCTCGACTGACTGCTACTAGTCAAAGATCTGGACAGACTCTCTTAGCAGGTATTTTGACAGTCTTATAAACTAGCTATCCTACACAAGATCAATGACATAGCACGACACAGCACATTGGCACAGATAAATTGCTACTTTCTTGGCGACTGCAAAAGTCTATATCATGCAATCCTTCACAAGAGAGTAGCCATAAAATTTAAATGCCCCCTAAGTTTTTACCAAAACTCCGATGACACCAAGCAAGAGAAGCAAGTGAGTCCGACCCTTCTAGAAGAGTTTCCTTGTCTCTTCCATCCAAGCATCTATTCATTCATTCAGTCACCCTTCCATCTACCCGATGTGATCCTTTAATTCACCTTTACATGCTGTCATCCATTTGTTCTTCAGACATCATTCAATCTTTCCCCATTGCACTGATCGGCATTGCATCCACAAGCTCATTCACACATCCATCATCAATATATGCATCCACCCATACATCCGCCCATACATCCATCCACCCATGCATCCGTCCTTTGACTTATCCATCCACACTCTCTAAATTCCCTTTATTCTGCCATCCTTTCACTTGTACATCCACCTCCACTAGCTCTTCCGTTCACCCACTCATCCATCTACTCACTCATCCACCCACTTATCATTTATCCTCCCCATCTCTCTTCCTAACTTTCTTTCATCCTTCCCCCCCATTGAATATTTCTTTCCTTTTTCTATTTAACCATCTTTTGTTCTTTCTCGCTCCCATATGCTCTCCTATCAACTCTGGTATTCCTTTACAGGGTTAAATTTGAGCTTTTATCAGCTAATTTGCAAACAGATGAGGCCTATAAAGAACCCTACATCTGCTGAAGCTGCTAAAGCATGGGGTTCACGACGTCCTAAAACTGCTGATTTGCTGCAGTACCCATGATAAATGACTGGTCAACAAAACTATACCACATAGCCTACTGCGAACAGAAACATATAAAGTGCATGAATGTCTACCAATAATTTTTTATCAACTTATCCACTAGCTGGATTGTAACTGGAAGGGGACAGTGTAACGAAAATAACTGTTGAGACTACTGCCCCACTATTTGACTAACGTTATTTGTCACCTTTTTTCTTTGCATATATTCTCTCCCCTGACATGGATGAATAGACATACAGACATACCTATGAGCACACAATGTGCTGCATAACATTTAATATCAAGACATAACATTTAATCCCAAGAACTCCAGCATTTTCTAGAAGTTCTCCAACCCCTCAGCGACTGGAAACAGCATCACTTCCTCCCAAGACCTCTGAGACTCCCTTGCCGACTACTTCCAGAGCAAGATATCCACCATCTACAGAAACTTCTCACCCCAAACTGCCACTGCTGAAACCCTCAGTGGTCTAGACCCCACAAAAAACCACTGCAGCAACAGGATCACCATCTGGAACCAGCTCACCAATCAATCAATCATTCATTTGTAGAGCGCGCTACTCACCCGCGAATGTCTCAAGGTGCTGAAGGGAGAGGGGTGGGGGGGGGGGGGAGGAGGAGTATGGGGGGAGATGCTACTGCTCGAACAGCCAGCTCTTGAGGTGTCTCCTGAAGGTCAGTATGTCCCATGTTTGTAGTAGGTGGATGGGGAGGGTGTTCCAGGTCTTGGCGGCGAGGTGGGAGAACGATCTGCTGCCGGCTGTAGTCCTGTGGATGCGGGGAACGGTGGCGAGGGTGAGGTTGGTGGAGCGGAGTTGACGGTTAGGGGTGTAGAAGGTGAGTTGTTCGTTGAGGTAAGCTGGGCTGGCGTTGTGGAGTGCTTTGTGGGCGTGGGTGAGGAGCTTGAAGGTGATCCTCTTGTTGACAGGGAGCCAGTGTAGGTCTCTCAGGTGGGCTGAGATGTTGTTGAGGCGTGGGATGTCGAGGATGAGGCGTGAGGAGGCGTTCTGTATAAGTTGCAGTCTTTTCTGGAGTTTGGCCGTGGTTCCCGCGTAGAGAGCGTTGCCGTAGTCCAGTCTGCTGCTGACAAGGGCCTGGGTGACCTTCCTTCTGGTTTCTGTGGGGGTCCACCTGAAGATCTTGCGGAGCATGGGGAGGGTACTGAAGCAGGATGATGAGACGGCGTTGACTTGCTGGGTCATGGAGAGCAATAAGTCCAGGATGAATCCCAGCCACACATGAATCCCAGCCACACAGAACACCGCCAACATCATGCACTCCATCCACTCAGGATCTCCTGCAGACTCCTGTTCACACCACATGTTCAACCTCGGCAACAGCACCATCAGCAGCAAGCTCACTCACATCTGCAACATGTCCATCACCTCAGCCATCTACCCAGTTGGCTGGAAACATGCAGAGATCAAACCCCTCCTTAAGACACATTGAGTCGGCCCTAGTGAGCTCAAAAACTGCTGTTCGATCTCCCTGCTCTTTTGTTCTGCCAAAGTCCTTGAAAATGCTATCAACCAGCTACTTATGAAATACCTAGAGAACAATGATCTTCTGGATGCAACCCAATCTGGATTCTGCTCCAACCACAGCACCAAAACCACCCTGATCGCTGCCACGGACGACATCAGGACCCTCCTGGACCAAGGAAACTCAGCCTCCCTGATCCTCCTTGTACTCTCAGCGGCATTCAACACTGTCTCCCGCCACACCCTGATCAAGACACTTAACGAGATCGGCATCCAAGACGGCTCCCTCAAATGGATCACATCCTTCCTATTCGGAAGAACTCACAGATTCCTCCTCCTTCCTTTCACATCGGAGCCTAAGAACATCATCAGTGGCATCCCTCAAGGCTCATTCCTCTGCCACATCCTTTTCAAAATCTATATCAACACTTTAGCCAACATCGTCAGAAACTACGGACTGAACAACATCTCCTATGCGGAAAACACCCAGCTCATGCTCCCACTATCCAAACACCCCTCCACCATGAAGGCCAACTTCCACCTCTGCAGGACCAGCGTTGCTAACTGGGTGCAAGACTACTCTCCCAGACTCAACATAGACAAAATGGAAGTTCTGATCCTCAGGAATACTGCCTCACCGTGGACGGCTCCTGGAGGCCTGACGACCTGGGACCTCTCCCCCTTTGCCCCCACGGACCAAGCCTGAAACCTAAGCATCATCCTGAACGAACTCACCATGAAGAGCCAGATCAATGCAGTCGCCTCTACCTGCTTTCTCACTCTTCAAATGCTCCTTAAGATCTTCAATTGGCTCCAGGTCTCCACCAGATGAACCGTCATGCAAGCCCTCGTCACCAGCCACCTGGACTTTGGCAATGCCCTGTATGCCAGAATCACGTCACACTTCACAAATAGACTTCAAATCATCCAGAACTCAGAGGCCAGACTCATCCAGGGCCTCCCAAGACAGACCTACATCACCCCGCACATAAGGAAACTCCACTAGCTCTCCATACACAAAAGATGCCAATTTAAGAATCTGACAAATGCCTACAAAGCCTTCACAACCAAGGACCAGAATACCTTAATCCTCCCCCGAGCTACCACCTACCCTCCAGACCCTGCGCTACGCCTTTCTCTCTCCCTCGCTCACCCTTCTCCCCTGCATCCACGCAGCAACAGTGGAGATCATTCCTTCTTCAACCTCACTGCGAACAGCCTCCCCATCCACTTCAGGGCATCCCCCTCCCTCCAGGAATTCAGAAGGGGGCTTAAGACTTGGCGCTTTGACTGAAGCCCCCAGACTGCCTGGACCTACTGTAGCACCTGGATACCCCCATGGGTGATTAGGGCGCTCTACAAATCCGGACCGATTGATTGAAGCAGAAAGATCTTTGCAAAGTAGAAAGAAAAGAAATCCAAAGCTGACTTTTGAACAACAAACAATACAATTATCAAGATGAAGTGAAAGGCATTTCAAGCAGACTACCACAGCACAACAAACTAACAATGGAGATAAGAATTTTGAAGTATTCTACTTGGTGCAGAAGATCATTAAAAATGTGGTTGGTATTAGCATGGCTAGATGTCTGTACTTTTTTAGGATTTGAGAAGAAGCAGTGACACCTCACTTTTTTACCCCAGCATGTATACCATTTCCCCGCCCAATACCATTACTGGGGTACAGCTCAGCCCCAAATGCCTTTGCCAAAAATACTTACAACTCAATGTCAATGGTCCTTCAAACTTAGAACTACTTTCCTTTCTAGCCACGGTTTAAATGATCTTTGGTGTGCCAGGTATAACAATTTCCTGCTGTGCCAGATGTGACAGTTCCCTATTTTGTTCCTTTGTGAATACATTTTTCATCTGATGTAAGCAATGTGTGCTGTGTAACTATGACATTGCTTCCAGTGCCTCATATTTATAAGGGGGTGTCCTCGTTTTCTAAACTGCAGAGAAGTGAATTTGGATTAATTAAAAATTCATTATTTGGGGGTGAGGACTGGGGCCCAAAATTCATTATTTAGGGGTGAGGACTGGGGCCCAAAACTGGAGGGTTTACTTTTTCACCTCCAGGAAAGAAGCTCAGCTCAGATTTTTTATTCGGCGATTCTTGCCATGAAAAGTAAAAAAAAAAAAAAAAAAGCAAACAAATACATATATAAATGACAGATCAAAATGAAAGAGAATAAAAATCCATGACATACTAAAATATGATAAAATGGAATAAAACATACTAAAAAATAACAATTATGCAATAAGGTGCACCCAAAAATGTTAAAACCAAATATTATCAGAGGGCTACCTATCAAGTGCATTGCAGTGTCAACACTAAACTGTTCTTTGCCTAATGCACCACATCGTCATCAAAAAGCTCGACACTGCGAAAACAACAAATTGCCGGGTGTCGGATTGCAAAATTCTTAAGGCTTCTTTACATTCTCTTCAGTCAAAACTACGACGTGGGGGGGGCAACCCATTTCATCCTAATGCTATGGTGTATAGGCCAGAAGAATAAAATGTGTTCAATGGTTAACTGCCATGAGTTGCAAAATGAGCAGTGGCCGTTTGTCTGGTTAGCCAGTCGACCCCACCTGACAGTATATGATGCAAGGGAAAGGGTCCCATACCCAAACTGGAGATAAAGCTTTCTTGCAATTCTAGGCTCTATTTCGTCCATAGACTGATCCAGTAAGAAATCCACTTTGTGTATAAGAAAGGCATGCGTCTTTGAGGTCAAATTTGGCCAACTACACAATAAGCCATGTTAGAAATGGGGTTTCTGGTTGGCTAGGGTATGCACCTCAGCCAGGCAGAACTTACCCACTCTAGTCAGGGCAAGGGAGTTACACATCCAAGATAACCCCTGCTCACCCCCTTGGTAGCTTGGCACGAGCAGTCAGGCTTAACCCGGAGGCAATGTGTAAAGCGCTTGCACAACACACACACACATGTGACGCAATATCCCCACCACAAAGGAAACACAACACCAGATTATATGAAAATATACTGTATTGTACACAACGTAATTATCAGACCAACGTCACATAATAGTACTATCCTGCTACCTTAGCAGTTGTCAGAACGTTACACATTAGTTACTCTGCAAACTAGCAGTAGTCACACATAACACACAGGTTACTCAGTATTCTGCAACATAAGCAGTAGTCGGGAAACACGTTATCACATTAGAACACTTGTCATAAGAATATCATAAAACTCCCATAGTAGGAACATTAGAAAACCTATGGCAAGTTAGGGAAACATATTAGCAAGTCATGTCCATAAAAGGAACATGTACACACATATGTAAAAGCATCATGTAACAGGTAGGCAATATATCACAATTAGAAAAGTCTGTAACAAGAACTTCAATTATGATCCTATTGGTCCATTTAAAAGTACCTGGTAGATGGTAGAGGCACCTCCAGTGCCTAAGACAAAGAAGAAAGGGGCCCCCAGCGCTCCTCTGCGCAATGAGGGGGCCTGCTTAAAGTCCTGGGGAAGAGGGGGGCGGCACGCACCCCCTCTGTACTGCTGACGGGCCTCTCCTGGGGCCCGCGATCACTGGGGGCCCCCCCGGGCCTCCACCGGCCCTCCTGTGGGGGGCCAAGGTCACCCAAGACTTTTAAAGGGGGAGGGGGGCACCTCGCACCCCCTCCTTGTTGCGACACGGGCCCCTCCGGGGAACCCGCTACCCTCTGGGGTCTCCCTGGGCATCCGTGGCCCTTCCTCGAAGGGAGACCCCTAACTAAAAGACTCCTGGCCCGCGAGGGGGCCAACAAGGGAGCCGGGGGCCAGGGCGAGCCTCCGGCGAGGCTGCCGCCCGGCCCGGGCTAGCAGGGGAGTCCTCCAGGACTCCGGCACGCGAGGGAGAAGCGTCCTCCTCTCCCTCGCCGTCCGGAAGACGTCGCGGCCCAAGGTGGGGCCTGTTGGTGCCCCGGGGGCGCTCTGAGAAGCGCGCGTCCCCCGGGAGCACGATAGGAGCGTGCCAGCTCCTTCCTTCACTTCTTTCAGTGCCCCGGGGGCACTAGAGCCGGCGCAAACCTCGCGCCTGGAACCAGATGCTCTGCCTGGGCTGCGGCGGTGATTTCTTTCAAGAAAATGCGCCATAGAGAGCGCAAAGGCACCATGATGCTCCCGGGTTGCGGCGGTGATTTTCCATCAATCGCTTTTCATAGCGCTAGGACAATTAGGCAGCCTGGGGTGCGGCGGTGATTTCCATCAAGCGCTTTTCACAGCGCTAAGACAATCATGCAGCCTGGGCTGCGGCGGTGATTTCCCTGGGCACAAGAAAGGCGCTTTCAAAGCGCTAAGACACTTATGCTGCCTGGGCTGCGGCGGTGATCTTCTGCAGCATTTCCACAAGAGCGCTTTTCCCCTAAGCGCTAAGGCGATATTATAGAAGATCGGTGCAGGGGTCAGGGGCCACAGCACCCTGCCCCTGGGAACAATAATCAAGGAAAAGTTACAGGGCTGGTGGGCCCAGCTACAGGCCAGCACAAGGGGTGCAGATGGTGGCAATTCCTCCTAGTGACCAGGCAGGTCACAGGTCAGCACAGCAGCAGCAGTCCAAGGCGGTTTCCTGGTGAGTCCATTCATCAGCGTTCTGTGTCCAGTTTCAAGTTCCAAGAATGTTCAAATTGTGGGGAAAATTCCCCTGTACTTACAGTCCTGTTTTTACAGTGTTTTACAATGATAGGCAGAGGAGGTTCCAGCCAGTTACAACTGGTTCTGGGAGTGCCCCCTCTCTCCTTTCAGCACAGGCTCCAAACATCAGTGGGGGGTTAACGACCCTATTGTGTGAGGCCAGGGCACAGCCTTTACAAATGTAGGTGTGCCCCGCCTCTCCCTTCTCTCAGCCCAGGAAGACTATTCAGTATGTAGATGCACCTCGGTGACACCTCCACCCTCCCTGTGTACAGGCTGTCTGAAAAGTATGCACAAAGCCCCAACTGTCACTCTGCCCAGACGTGGATTGGAGTCAAGCTGCAAAACACCAGAATCATAAGCACAGGTAAATGCGCACTTTCTAGAAGTGGCATTTCTGTGATAGTAATAAAAAATACACCCACACCAGTAAGCAGTATTTATTATCCCCATCACAACCATACCAAACACGCCTACGCTACCCCTCATAAATCAGACAATACCCCTTAGACATAAGGCAGGGCATTTCTAATGCAATCCTATGAGAAGGCAGCACTCACAGCAGTGAGACACCAAGTTAGGCTGTTTGTCACTACCAGGACAGGCCATGCAATATGGCACATGTCCTGCCTTTCTACATATATGGCACCCTGTCCATAGGGCTAGCTAGGGCGTACTTTAGGGGTGACTTACATGTAGTAAAAGGGGAGTTCTGGGCCTGGCAAGGAAATTTAGATGCCAGGTCCCTGTGGCAGAAAACTGCGCACACAGGCCCTGCGCTAGCAGGCCTGAGACAGGTTTGAAAGTGTACTCCAGTGGGTGGCGCAAGCAGCGCTGCAGGCCCAGTAGTAGTATTTAATTTACAGGCCCTGGGTATAGAGATACCACTGTACAAGGGACTTATAGGTAAATTAAATATGCCAATTAGGTATAAGCCAATCATACCAACTTTAGATGGGAGAGCACCTGCACTTTAGCACTGGTCAGCAGTGATAAAGTGCTCAGAGTCCTAGAGCCAACAGCGAGAGGTCAGAAAAAACAGGAGGAAGGAGGCAAAAAGACTAGGGATGACCATGCGTATGGCCAAAAGTCCAACACAACCCCCTACCAGCCAAAATCCAGGGGAGAACAATCAATACCTTGATGTACTTCCCTGATTGGGGCGATAGAACAAGGACCCAGGCCCACAACAGCAGGGGCATGTTCCAGTTCTACGCCTTCCTGACTCCACTGGGATCTCTCTGTCAATGCGTCCCAGGCAGCCTAGACCAACCCACGGGGATTCTCTAGCTGCCAATGGCCAGAACCAGGCCCCAGGCCATCTAGGGGCCTCTGGTCTCTGAAACCATAATGAGTGGGGGGCGGTAGCCCCAGGTGCAAAGCAACCTGTCTCCACTCCATTTCCGATCAGTTCAGGGGCTCTACCCTGCCACTGATTCACCAACCTAGGGTCCTCACCCACAGGTTCTACAGGGGCTAGAGGCGAGGCTCTCCTCCCTCTACCCCTCCTTCTAGGATCCCGCCCTCCTCTCCTAGGAGGGGTATCACCAGAATCCACACTTGCCAGGGTGCTGGGTACAGCAGCCCTGCACAACTTTCTCGCCAGCCCAGGATCACTACCTGGCGACTGACCACCCAACCTAGGGACGACACCCTTGGGTTGCACCGGGGTCCGGGGCGGGCTTCCCCCTCCCTGAACCCCACTTCCAGAGTCCTGCGTCTCCCCACCTCGGGAGAAGCCACCAGAAGTTTCACACGGGGGGGGTGAGCACACTAACCGCCCCCCCAACCAGATCAGAGTTTACCCCCTGAACCTGTCTATCTAGTCCAGGGACGACACCCTTAGACTGGACCATTGCCCTGCGAACCAGGACTTCCTTGGGAGCACACCTACCCCCTACCAGATCAGAGCTTACCCCCTGAATCTGGCAATCCAACCCAGAGTCACTACCCTGCGGTTGAACCACTGTCTGGCGCACCAGGACTTCCTTGGGAGCACACGTACTCCCCATCAGGTCAGAGTTTACCCCCTGAACCTGATCATCCAACCCAGAGTCACCACCCTGCGGTTGAATCCTTGCCTGCCGCACCAGGACTTCCTGGGGGGCACACCTACCCCCCACCAGGGAAACACCTTCCCCAAGGGCCACACAAGAGTCTGGCAGGCGCAGGTCTCCTGACCTCTGCCCATCTGACAGAGTCTGGATTCCCCCCAGCCCAGAAATGGTCTCACCAAGGTCATTCCTGGGGGGCTCTGCTCTCAGACCTGACCCCTGACCCTCCATGTTCTCCACTGGGGCCCGCAGCCCCCTCTCAACCCTATGCCTGGATTTCCGCCTCCTCCGCTGTAGAGCGAGACTACCAGACACCAGGACCGGCGGAACGCTATCACCAGCCACCCGCCTAAGTCCTAATGACAAAATGGGATCCTTCTGAACAGCTGGCCCTACGGCACATGTTAGACTCACCTCCTGGCGTTCACTCATGGAACCTTCAGGGGCCTGGGACGGGATCTCGGGCACCTTGGGCCTCAGCCCAGCCCCATTCCCTCTCCTCGGAGACGGGACATGGGGTGCCTCACCGACCCCAGTCCACTGGGACCTACCTGGGACACTCCATTCCTTTCCCACCACACCTTGTCGGGAAACACCTAGACCACTCTCATTAGGAACACCCCCTAATGCCACACCAGACCCTCTGGTACGCAACCAGAAGTCTGCCTCCTTTGCGAGCTCCCTGGGGTCAGAGAGCTCACACACTGACAAGTGTTGGCGTAACTCTGAAAAACAACAACGAAACAGGTGCTCTCTGAGAATCAGATTAAACAGCCCTTCAAAATTGTTTACTGTGCTACCCTTCACCCATCCATCTAGTGCAATGCAGCAATCCTCCACAAACTCCTCCCAAGACTGGTGGGACAGTTTCTTACCACCCCTAAACCTTTTTCTGTATTCCTCAGGGGAAAAACCATACTTCACAATCAGTGCGTTCTTCACAGCGGAGTACCCCTCCCTGTCACTCTCTTCTAGAGTCAGTAGGGCATCCCTCCCCTCCTCAGGAATAAAACTCCCTCGGCCAGTTCCCCAATCCTTCTCAGGGATCATGCGCTCTACCAGAGCCCTCTCATATTCCTTTAACCACTGACGTATGTCACCCCCCTCTTGGAACCTAGGTACCAGATCTATGGGTATGTGAGGAACATCTTTGCTACAGCACTGTACATTGCTGCCACCACTGGACTCCACCTGCAGCACTGGTGAGTCCAGAACCTTCAGACTGCGCTCTAGAGCGAGTCTTTCTCTGGCAAAGGCCCTCTCTGCCTCTGCCATTCTCTCCTGTACTAAGGCCTTCTCTACCTCAGCCCTTCTCTCCTCAACAGCTAGGCGCGCTAACTGCAACTTCAGGTCCCTCTCTTCCCGCCCATCTCTTAGCTCATCAGGCGTCAAGGAATGAGAGGTAGCCCTGCTTCTTACACTGGACCCAGCAAGGGACTCCCTATCACTGGGGCCTTCCCTGTCAACTGGCGTCCCCAACCGGTCATTCTCACCCTCCTGATCAGTCTCTCTACCACTCTCCAGGGATGAGGTCTGGGAGCCCTCCCATTGGGAATCCTCGCTACACTCAGGATCCTCTGGGTACCCCCTAAGCACACTCCCTCCCTGGGTAAATGTCACAAACCTTTCAAAGAAATTCAGAGATCTCCTGAGGTCCCCTTCTACAGGCAGCCCTCTCTCTCTACAGAACCCCTCTAATTCCCCCTGCGTGTAAAACGGCAGGTCCTCTAAATCAAAGGTAAGCCCCATCTTGAAAAGGTACAAATAACTCAACTGTGACAACCACAATAACCAAGCGTGAGAACTGAAAACAGGAAAAATTACCAAAGAGAGAAAGTTAAGAAGCCAAACATGTGATGGTCTAAACGCAATCCTTGTAGTGAAATAATGAGTCACAATGGTATTGTGCAAGCGCAAGTCCTATCCTCACCGCTGACTTCCAATGTTAGAAATGGGGTTTCTGGTTGGCTAGGGTATGCACCTCAGCCAGGCAGAACTTACCCACTCTAGTCAGGGCAAGGGAGTTACACGTCCAAGATAACCCCTGCTCACCCCCTTGGTAGCTTGGCACGAGCATTCAGGCTTAACCCGGAGGCAATGTGTAAAGCGCTTGCACAACACACACACACATGTGACGCAATATCCCCACCACAAAGGAAACACAACACCAGATTATATGAAAATATACTGCATTGTACACAACGTAATTATCAGACCAACGTCACATAATAGTACTATCCTGCTACCTTAGCAGTTGTCAGAACGTTACACATTAGTTACTCTGCAAACTAGCAGTAGTCACACATAACACACAGGTTACTCAGTATCCTGCAACATAAGCAGTAGTCAGGAAACACGTTATCACATTAGAACACTTGTCATAAGAATATCATAAAACGCCCATAGTAGGAACATTAGAAAACCTATGGCAAGTTAGGGAAACATATTAGCAAGTCTTGTCCATAAAAGGAACATGTGCACACATATGTAAAAGCATCATGTAACAGGTAGGCAATATATCACAATTAGAAAAGTCTGTAACAAGAACTTCAATTATGATCCTATTGGTCAATTTAAAAGTACCTGGTAGATGGTAGAGGCACCTCCAGTGCCTAAGACAAAGAAGAAAGGGGCCCCCAGCGCTCCTCTGCGCAATGAGGGGGCCTCCTTAAAGTCCTGGGGAAGAGGGGGCGGCACGCACCCCCTCTGTACTGCTGATGGGCCCCTCATGGGGCCCGTGATCACTGGGGGCCCCCAGGGCCTCCACCGGCCCTCCTGTGGGGGGCCAAGGTCACCCAAGACTTTTAAAGGGGGAGGGGGGCACCTCGCACCCCCTCCTTGTTGCGACACGGGCCCCTCCGGGGAACACGCTACCCTCTGAGGTCTCCCTGGGCCTCCGTGCCCCTTCCTCGAAGGGAGACCCCTAACTAAAAGACTCCTGGCCCGCGAGGGGGCCAACAAGGGAGCCGGGGGCCAGGGCGAGCCTCCGGCGAGGCTGCCGCCCGGCCCGGACTAACAGGGGAGTCCTCCGGGACTCCGGCACGCGAGGGAGAGGCGTTCTCCTCTCCCTCGCCGTCCGGAAGACGTCGCGGCCCAAGGTGGGGCCTGTTGGTGCCCCGGGGGCGCTCTGAGAAGCGCGCGTCCCCCGGGAGCACGATAGGAGCGTGCCAGCTCCTTCCTTCACTTCTTTCAGTGCCCCGGGGGCACTAGAGCCGGCGCAAACCTCGCACCTGGAACCAGATGCTCTGCCCGGGCTGCGGCGGTGATTTATTTCAAGAAAATGCGCCGTAGAGAGCGCAAAGGCACCATGAGGCTCCCGGGTTGCGGCGGTGATTTTCCATCAAGCGCTTTTCATAGCGCTAGGACAATTAGGCAGCCTGGGCTGCGGCGGTGATTTCCATCAAGCGCTTTTCACAGCGCTAAGACAATCATGCAGCCTGGGCTGCGGCAGTGATTTCCCTGGGCACAAGAAAGGCGCTTTCAAAGCGCTAAGACACTTATGCTGCCTGGGCTGCGGCGGTGATCTTCTGCAGCATTTCCACAAGAGCGCTTTTCCCCTAAGCGCTAAGGCGATATTATAGAAGATCGGTGCAGGGGTCAGGTGCCACAGCACCCTGCCCCTGGGAACAATAATCAAGGAAAAGGTACAGGGCTGGTGGGCCCAGCTACAGGCCAGCACAAGGGGTGCAGATGGTGGCAATTCCTCCTAGTGACCAGGCAGGTCACAGGTCAGCAGCAGCAGTCCAAGGCGGTTTCCTGGTGAGTCCATTCATCAGCGTTCTGTGTCCAGTTTCAAGTTCCAAGAATGTTCAAATTGTGGGGAAAATTCCCCTGTACTTATAGTCCTGTTTTTACAGTGTTTTACAATGATAGGGAGAGGAGGTTCCAGCCAGTTACAACTGGTTCTGGGAGTGCCCCCTCTCTCCTTTCAGCACAGGCTCCAAACATCAGTGGGGGGTTAACGACCCTATTGTGTGAGGCCAGGGCACAGCCTTTACAAATGTAGGAGTGCCCCGCCTCTCCCTTCTCTCAGCCCAGGAAGACTATTCAGTATGTAGATGCACCTCAGTGACACCTCCACCCTCCCTGTGTACAGGCTGTCTGAGAAGTATGCACAAAGCCCCAACTGTCACTCTGCCCAGACGTGGATTGGAGTCAAGCTGCAAAACACAAGAATCATAAGCACAGGTAAATGCGCACTTTCTAGAAGTGGCATTTCTGTGATAGTAATAAAAAATACACCCACACCAGTAAGCAGTATTTATTATCCCCATCACAACCATACCAAACACGCCTACGCTACCCCTCATAAATCAGACAATACCCCTTACACATAAGGCAGGGCATTTCTAATGCAATCCTATGAGAAGGCAGCACTCACAGCAGTGAGACACCAAGTTAGGCTGTTTGTCACTACCAGGACAGGCCATGCAATATGGCACATGTCCTGCCTTTCTACATACATGGCACCCTGCCCATAGGGCTAGCTAGGGCGTACTTTAGGGGTGACTTACATGTAGTAAAAGGGGAGTTCTGGGCCTGGCAAGGAAATTTAGATGCCAGGTCCCTGTGGCAGAAAACTGCGCACACAGGCCCTGCGCTAGCAGGCCTGAGACAGGTTTGAAAGTGTACTCCAGTGGGTGGCGCAAGCAGCGCTGCAGGCCCACTAGTAGTATTTAATTTACAGGACCAGGGTATAGAGATACCACTGTACAAGGGACTTATAGGTAAATTAAATATGCCAATTAGGTATAAGCCAATCATACCAACTTTAGATGGGAGAGCACCTGCACTTTAGCACTGGTCAGCAGTGATAAAGTGCTCAGAGTCCTAGAGCCAACAGCGAGAGGTCAGAAAAAACAGGAGGAAGGAGGCAAAAAGACTAGGGATGACCATGCGTATGGCCAAAAGTCCAACAAAGCCCTTTTGGTATGACCAATATGTCCTCTTGACTTGATCTTTAGGCATCATACATGCCTTTTCACAAGTGGTCCGTAAGCGTTCAAGACCAATAGTCAATAATATGGTACTCACAATACTTTACCTGTGGGAGGTTGCCTCCTGGAAAGAACAATAATAGTTTTTAACAGGGTCTATGGCCAGCTAAACTCAAACTGTGGCTTGCCAAGAAGAGTTAACTGTGTACTCCTCCCTGTCTTGACTGTAGATGATGGGAGCCCGAGTCCCATTGTAAAAGCAGCACCAGTGGTGAAAATATAGTCCACATGTCCTGGTATGTAAGCAAGAGATCTAGGTGGCACTCGAGTATGTGTGAGTAGCCGTGAAGTGTGCTGGAGTCATTCTGGAGTTTACTGGGCCATAACTGAACAAGGCTATGAACAGGAAGCCACATACCCTATTGAATCTAGCCACTAGAGAGATACAGCAGTGAGGCAGTGATCATTGACAATAACCAAGGCTTTTCTGGAAGTAGCTGGAGTCTGCTTCTGTCCGAAAGTGCCAGAACTTTTTCCATTAGCGTGGACACTGGTGTTGACGTCCCTGTTGCAAAGGTGAAGCTGTGCAGGGACCCTTCCCTCTCCACTACAAAACTTTTAGGGTTACAGTCCCTCACAAGTTCAGAATATACCATATTGTGCCTTATTCAATGCTTCCACAGGGTTAATGATAGACAAGGAAAAAGAGGAATGAAGATCCCAAGGTACAAGAGGACCAGAAACTGGGGGACTGTATTCTTCTCAAGATGATCAATACACTTTGACAGACAAAGTTGAACATCACAAGGGATGATAAAGGGACGAGGAAAGTTGAGGAAAAAATTGAGAGAGTAGCTAATTGGGTGTGACAGGTAAAACAAATATCTGCCTCATACACTGCAGCAAACAAGCAGCTGGAGGTGCAATCCTGCAGACTTTAAAGATTGTGCAATAAAAAATACTGTGAAACTGAAGCAATAAAGGAAGCTAGATAACATAATCAAGGGCTACCAGCTTGTAGTCCAAGAAACGAATAGAGTGGTGGATGCAGACTTTCTGACGGCAGCAATGGAAGGATGTTTTGTTGCATGAGAGGACATTCAGAACGAGAGACTAGTTGGGCTATAGACAAGGAGTTCAGAATTCCAGCAAATCCACACTAGAGCATTCTCTCTCCCTAGCTCAGAATCACTGCAGCCTCAAACGGAGAAAGAGGTGACACTGCTCAGCTCCTTGGTCTTCCTGGCTCAACTGAATGAAAAAAAAGCAGTTCAGCCAACCTGGGGAGACGTAGAGGCTGACTTTAACATTCACAGCAAGAGCTGTGAAAGGGGCTAAACAGCTAACAGCAGTGGCCCTGAGCATGGCTGTTAGCTGTTGAACAATCACCGCAACGGCTGTGAATCAAAGGTGTCAGAGGTTCGGGGATTTCAACCCCGTTGAGGCCCAATGCTTTTGTTTTTATAATTAGGACATTCTTCCCACTAGAGGGGGAATACTCTAATAGAATTACAGTCCAGCGAAGCTGGACTATACCGGCCATTAAAGGCTGGAGCGGGCCTTTAATAGCCAGTATAGCCAGCTACAGCAGACTATAAGGCTATATTACAACACTGGAATGTTGACAGCTGCACAGAAGATAATGGAGTAGTTCTGGCCTTATAATGGCTGGTATAAGACCGGAGCTCCAACATTCCAATGTTTGTCTTCATGTTTTTCCCTTTCTAATTTAGAACATTCTACCCTTATTGGATGGAATGCTCTAGTAGTCTTATAGACCTTTTACCTCAGGCTATACTGGTTGATAAAATCCCTCAATCATCTTTTAGGCCCTCGCCTGCAGATCGGGCCTTCAACTCGGGCTCAGTGCCTCTAACAACCGGTGTAGTGCGGGCTGTAAGGCTATATAGGATCGCTCGACAAGACAATGAAAGCCAGCAACAGTGTCATTACCAGGTGATAAAGTGAACAGAGGCACAGTAAGAGAGAAGGACTGTTCAAGCCACCCAAAGTAGGAAAGATGAAACAAGCAGGAAGTAGGGACAGAGACCAGTTTTAACAGTGTTAGTTGAACGTTCCCAGACTTAAGATTCCTACATTTCGCTAACTACATTTTTCTCACCAATATCTTTCATTTGCAGTTCCAGAAGTACAGGATTCCCTACCTGCTGAAATCCAACTTTTTTTTTTAAATGACTCTCGAGTCCTTGAAATATGAAAAAGACCTTTGTACTTTAATGTGACCATTCTCTTTGTGTGGTCATCCTTTCTGTATTTTAATTATATTTTATTTTTTCCTTTTACAATGCATTATAATTTGATGTACCAGATTTAAATCTGTCATATCTGGTTTCATTTGCTTCTTATATACTCTTATTAACGAATCATAAGTTCCTGTTAGACTCCAGTTTTAGGTGTTGAAATGAACAAAAAAATAAACAGATATTAAATTAAGCAACCCAAATATAAGCCCTTGTCATATTACCCTAGAGATATGTAAAAAGTACACAGATGTAAAGAAGAAGCATATTTAGTGTTGTCTTTTTCGGTTATCTTTGAAGAAGGAATTGCAATGTTTCGTTATGTGGTGCTTATTTAACAACATTTGTTAGGGCATTGTACTAGCCGGTGGTGTACCGAGAAATACATTAAATGAGAAATGAGTCATCAAGGAAGAGTCCTAAAACTAACTGGAGACCTTGTGAAGGGCTGTGACCAACACTAAGTAGAGGATGTCAACCTTCAAAACAGCAGAAAAGAATGCCACATCTTTCAAAAATATGATCTTATATCTAGGCAGTGCCTTAGGTTAAAAAAATGGCAGCATCTCTTTGAATGGCAATGACTAAGCCCTTTACCACCTGCTTGATTCCCTCCAGTTTTAGGTTTCACCTGAACAGTGCTTCCGCTCTGCTTGTGAAATGTCTTGTAATTAAAAAAAAAAAAAAAAAAAAAAAAACTTGACAGGAGCTTACAGCACGCCCTTTACATACTATTTGTAGACTTCTGTATTTCTCTCTTCCCTGTTCAGCAGCATCAGGGTCACATCATCAGGATTCACTTACTTTTTCTTCAACTGTTCCTTGGAGTTTGGACCCATTACAGTTGCCGGCTGATGGCAAGTGCCCTTCCACTGGCCGCCTGCTACTTGAGGCACTTTTTGGAACAGAATGAAAATAAATCTCACTAAGTCTAGTGGATATGTTGCGATAATTGCCTGATGTGATGAATCCTGTTATTCACTTTCAAAAGAGTGATCTAAATCCGTTAGGCTCTTCACAAAGTTTTGGCGCATTGACAATGTCTTTCTTAAATTCATGTAGTAACAACTGGGTGTCTTCATTTGATGGGTTTTGGAAGCCTGAGCTGTCAGATAGAGGCTACTTCTTGGTCCATGGTGGGGTCCGTGGGTTCAGTGCCATTGACGTGCACCTTTTTGGGAATTCACCAACTCCTTTATGTATTGCATTTTCAGGGGTTTGGCGCTCGATCATGCCTTTTCAGGAGCCAACTAAGAATATCAATGATACTGCATTATTTAACTCCTCAAGGATGTCCAGGTGCAAAGGATTCCCAACCTGCCCAGATTCGGATGGACACTATTCTTCTCAACCCAGCACCTCTGTTCTGGGCAGTCCTTGTACTGCTCCTGGGCTTCCACTCACTCCAAACTATGTTCGACTCCTCGGGTCAGGACATTGCCCGCTTTCAGTCTGTGCAGGGGGATCACCGCTCCACCCATAGACCTCAATTCTCATTCCATCATTGAAATGGGCTGCTTCTAACCTCACTGGCTCATATTAAGCTCAACCACCCCTAACATCACTTCACTTTGCATATACTTCAATCATTCTCTAATCTCCGCTCCAGCCACTTCACGTTCTCAATTGTTCAGTCTTCCATGAAACAGGCCATTTAATTTCCTTGAGAATGGGACTGGTTGATCTTCAGTAAAGCTTGACACTGACTCACTTCTTGGCTGTCCCCACTGTCCCATCTCCAATCAAGAACCAGCAGCAGGGCTCCCTGGGACCCTACTCTTTGAAACAAGGGTGTGAACTGTCCACTCTAGGTCTGACTGATGGCTTCCTTTCTTCCATTACGGAATACGAAGCCCCTTGACCCCAAGGCTCATTAGCTCGGTCTCCTGCAGCAGCCTTTTGCATTCAATTGCAGCACAAACTACACTTTTCAGGAGCAAATCTCTCCCACTGCACCATATGCAGTCCTGGTAATTCCCACCTCTTTGGTAAGTATTTACCTGTGCGATATTACAAATTTGGATACTCTCAGAGGTGGAAAGGAGTTAGTACTTTAAAATAAGCAAGTCACAGTGTCGGCCAACTTCAACACATAGGCAGATCATTACCTATTCATTGATCCAAAGCTATTTAGTTACCCTAGTGTCTAGATCTCTCTCATTTGGAAAAAGGTGTTAGTGAAACTCAAGGCACGCCTTTTACTTCTTAGCTCATTGTTGCACTTTTGTTTTGAAATCTTTACATTGTACTAATATTACGTATAGAATGCAAAAAAATTACACTTTTACATTCTTTTAATTAGACTTTTATATTAGACTATTCTAATACTAATCACATTACATAACCAAAGCATCCAAACAAATCTCCACCAATTGTTTTAAAACTATAAACTTTTAGGTCTACTGTCTTAACAGTTTTGAAGTAGCAAGCAGCCCAAGCTTGAGACAGGCATACAGATATAACTTAGGAGTATATACTTTTCAGAACAATTGGAATTGATACTAACACAGTATGACTTCTGTGCTAGTTTCCTATACAGCAGGGAATAGTTACTAATGTATTTCATTCAAACGAGACTCATCAGCCCTTTCTTCACTCCTGAGGGAACCTGACCAATGTCCTGGGGGGTGATAGCAAGGGTGCTTGGCCATGCTTCTAAACATGCAGAAACACAAACTTTAGAGAGCAGCATAATAGCAAAATACTCTCCTTCACTGACACCTTTCCCAAGGTTGGAACTAGTAATCTGTGTTGTGAGTTTACATGAGCAGCCACATGATTCCTTGACCAGAACTGTCCCTCCTGGACTGAAAATCATAGGCATGCTTCAACTTCTTTCCTACCCATAATGCATTAGTCCAAAAAAGGAGAACTATTCATCTCTTATCCTAACACTGACATAAACATCTGGTCTCCTTTCCACCTCTCGCAACAAGAAGACTCTACCTTGCTCCTACAATCCTAATGTCCCCTTCCTCCATTGCTCCTGACTGAAATCAAGCATCTAATGCCAATTCCTACTGACTCTTTCACATACTGCCACAAATCACTTTCCAACCACGAGAATCCCTCACAAATTAAGGGGCAAGTACAACAGTCCAGAGACAACTAGTCTCTCCCTAACCACACTGGTCGTCATAAACCTAATCAGACAGGTGACAACAAGACACAGCTCACCTAGACAACACATAAAAGCTAACTCCACCTCACACCACATAGAACTAACCTGCAACACATCTGAATATATATTATCTAGTGGCAGTCGCCGCAAGGTAGTTATAGTTAAGACCATGTTTCCATGAAAAAAGAGGTTTTTGACTTGCTCACTTCTTTGGCACTGTTTGACGAATTTTCACAAAACTTTCCAAAAAAAAGTGCACTGATGATTCTTGTTGCACACGGAAAGTTTCGGAGTGATCCATCAAGCAGTGGCTGACAATACGTTTCCCAGGTTAATTCCCATAAAAGGTTTGAACAAGACAACAGCCTGAACACCAAGTTTGACAGAAAGCTAGCTTTCGGTATGCAGAGTGTGCTTTTGGTTATTTGGTGTAAATCTGTTTAGTAGTTTTTGAGATATTAAAAGGAAAATACATTTGAATATCTAGGGCCATGAATCCGTAGCAATGTTTTTGTGGCAATTGCGGAATATTCATGAATGAGCATGCAAACGGGAATGCTGTGATTGGCCGACTCCAAGCTGACTAGAAAGTTGTGGCCACCATTTTAGGGAATGGGACACGGTCCCCGGGGCTGAAAAATTAAATGTGAAGTGTGATAAGGGGTCAGGGTGGAGTTACCCTGACCACAGGGCTGCGATATAGGAGTCTTTGTAAGTCAAATTATGACCTTACAATATATCGCAACATCAAAAAAATAATCAGAGAGTCATTCATACACTAATTAATTTACTCATAGTAGCGCTCAGACACTCATGCACTCACTCACAGACACACTCAGGGGTTTAGGGGGTTTGCCAAAGGGACTGGCTGCAGACCAAGCCCTGTGGCCAACCCTGCAAGGTTGGATGGTTATCTGGGGTTGGCTGCAGGGAAGCCCACCTGCCAACCAACGCCATGCACGGCTGAAGGAAATGTGCGGCGGTGGTTGGATCAACATATAGTAATAAAAATTATCATACGTTAAACAAAACCCCATAGAAAATCACTGAAAAAAAACCAAGGTTACAGGGGGCGGTATAGATAGGGAATAGAATTTAAAAAACAGAGAAACCCACCTATTAAACAAACGGTGAAAAGGACGTTATAGTCAGGTTCACATTTCAAACATACAAAACCATAGAAATTCACCTGTTACCTCAAGTAACTATAACTCGTGCCCTAAGGTAACTGTAACCCGCACCCTCTCCATGCACTGCTAATTACCCCACAGATGGGGACACTCATGACATCTTTGATAACATCATTGATAATATCAATGTAATATTTGCAGTAAAATATCTGAGGAAAAACTGTGCATGGCGGGGGTGAGTTCTAGTTACCTTAGGGCATGAGTTATAGTCAATTGAGATAACTCTAACTCTAATGGGTGACTTTGTATGGTTTTGTACATTTAAAATGTGAGCCTAACTATAATATCCCTGTAAACTTTGTATTTTTAAGTGAAAAAAAATGTATATATATATATATAGATAGCTCGGCGAGGATAGCACTGTGCTGATCCTATGCTTAAAAACTTTGCTAGATAAGCAGACATTTGAGGTGAGCAAATCTAGAGTGTCGCTGGTGTTGCAGGGTGTTCCTTATTAGAGCAGCTCTCCACCTAAAATAGGGAACTTCCCACAGTTCTCCTTTGTTTTTTGCATAATTTATGCGTCACTCTAACCCTGATAGGGCCTTGGTTTGACATATATATATATATATATATATATATATATATAAATATAATGCAGAAGAGCACTGTATAGGGTCATAAGCAAACAAAGATGGAAGATCTCCATGAGGCAGAGTTAGCTGAAGCCAGACTGATAGCTGTAAAGGAAAAGGCTGGTGATGATGTGATCTTAGAGTTAAAACATGGATTGCTTTATCAATGATCCTGTAACTGAATGGCAGGCTTGTAGTTGGTGAGGTCATCAGGGTCTAGTGTAGGTTACTGTAGGAGTTGCAGGACCTGGCCAGACTAGACAGCTTCAGAGAAGATGCCTTGAGTGAAGGAGGCACAGACAATGATGATCGACAGAAAGAAAAATGGCAATGACTCTTTCCCATAACGATCTACACATGATGTAGGAAGCTGGCTCTGTATATACTATATCAAAATGAGATATAGTGTGCACAGAGTACAGAGGTTCCACAGAGGCTTAACAAAGGCTAAAGTAGATAATACTAATGCTCTGTTTTGTGGTGGTGTGGTCGAGCAGTTGGGCTTATCAGAGAGTAGTGCAAAACATTTGTTGTACACACACAGACAATAGAAGAAGCACACACTCAATGACTTCACTCCCGACCAATGTTTTTAAATACAGCAAAAACATATTTTCTTAATGTATTTTTAGAACCACAAGATTCAAGTTGCAGGTAAGTACTTCAAAAGATTCTTATTTCGCACATGTATCAACAGTACTTTGTTTGAAACTGATAAGTCATACAGTTTTTTAAATATTGGCAATAATCGGTTTTAAAAATGGATAAAAGGCAATTTTCAAAAACAGTTCCGTGGGGGGTGGGTAGAAACGTTACATTGTTTTACAGGTAAGTATTCGACAATACTAGTTGCTGGGTTTTAGGAAGTCCACCGGTTGGGGTTCAAATTAACCCCAAACGCCCATCACCAGCACCATGACGCCAGCTGGGTGCAGAGGTCAAAGATGAGCAAATTTAACGTGGGCTCCTATGGTGCAGGGGGTATTCTGAATCAGGCCTGGCTGCAGGTACTTACCCGCAGCTTGGAGGGCAGACCAGGGGGGGGGATCAGAGGAGCACAGGGTCGGGGGGCACAAGTAGGCACTAAACACACACCCTCGGCGGCACAGGGGCGGCAGGGTGCAAACAGGGCGTCGGGCTGGTCCAGAATGCTGGTCTATAAGGAGACCCCATGGGTCACTCAGAGGCTACAGGTGAGGGCCAGAGGGGTGTCTCAGGCACACCACTGGTCAGACAGGCAGGAGGGCTGCCTGCTGAACGTGCTGCACCGGGTGTCGGCCTGCGGGCTGCAGATGCAGTGTGTCTTTAGGCGTCAGATATATTTCCCCAGAACTTTTTGGACAGGGGTGGTCCTCGGGATTCCCTCTCCCGGATTCGTCGTGGAGGGGTGGAGAGGTCAACCCAGGGTGGGTACTTGCTCGTAATCGCCTGGGAACCCTCTCTTGCTGGGTGGACCACCTAGACATGGGCCATGGGCGTCGGATGCACAGGGGTCAGGACTCACGCATCCGGAGTGAGGGTGGAGTCCTTGGTTGTTGGTTTTTTCTTGGACAGGGCTGCTGTCCTTGAGAGTTCTTGGTCTTTTTGGGTGCAGGGCATTCCTTTGGTGCTTGGCAGAGGTCACTGGACGTGTCAGGCTTTTGCAGGTTCTTTGAAGCAGGAGACAGGCCAGTAAGGCTGGGGCCAAAGCAGTTGCCTTCCTTCTTATCTGCTGGGGGTTTCAGCTAAGCAGTCCTTCTTGTCAGGTCGGCAGGAATCTGGTGAGCTGGATTCAGGGAGACCCTTAAATCCTAGATTAAGGGGCATTTTAGGGGTCAGAGGAGGCTACTCCCCCGAGGGTGGCTACACCCTCTTTGTGCCCACTCCCTTTGGGAAGGGGGGCACAAACTTAATACTATTGGTCCCTGTCCTCCAAACCAAGATGGAGGATTCTGTAGGGAGGGGGTCACCTCAGCTCTGGACACCTTAAGGGTGGTCCTGGCAGGGATGGTCACTCCTCCCTGTTTTCCCTAATATTGCTGCCAAAAGAGGGGCTTTGTCTGGGGGTGGGGTGCCCTGAAGCAGTGTAATCCGAGGCTTGAGCCTTTTAGGCTCACCGCCAAGTATTACAGTTCCTGTAGGGGGGAGGTGTGAAGTACCTCCACCCAGGACAAGCTTTGTATCTGACCACAGAGTGCACAAAGGAACTCACCCAATGTGGATAGAAACGTGTCTGAATGTGGCAGGTTGGCACAGACCGGTCCGTCCTACACTAGCAGTTTGGCTAACATACAGGGGGTATCTCTAAAATGCCCTCTGTGTGTATTGTTCAATAAACACCATACTGGCATCATTGTGGGTTTATTGTGCTGAGAAGTTTGTTACCAAACTTCCCAGTATTCAGTGAAGCCATTACGGAGCTGTGGAGTTCGTAATGACCAACTCCCAGACCATATACTCAATATGGCTACACTGCACTCATAATGTCTAAGAATAGACTGAGACACTGTAGGAGCATATTGCTCATGCAGCTATGCCCTCACCTGTGATATAGTGCACCCCGCCTTAAGGCTGTAAGACCTGCTAGTGGGGTGATGTAACTATACCAGAGGCAGTGGTTTGGGGGCATGGTACCCTGAGAGGGGTGACATGTTTACTTTGTCTTTTTCTCCCCACCAGCACACACAGGCTGCAAAGGCAGTGTACAAGTGCTGGGTGATGGGTCCCCTAGGGTGGCACAATACATGCTGCAGCCCTTAGAGACCTTCCCTAGCCACAGGGCCCTTGGTACCAGGGGTACCTTTTACAAGGGACTTAACTGTGTGCCAGGGTTGTGCCAATTGTGGAAACAAAGGTACAGTTTTTGGGAAAGAACACTAGTGCTGGGGCCTGGTTAGCAGGATCCCAGCACATTTTCTATCAAAGTTGACATCAACACTAGGCAAAAAGTGGTGGGTAACCATGCCAACAGTGGCACTTTCCTACAAGAGCCTTATAAACCTTCAACTTATATCATCCAATGACTGTGGTTGATGTACAGGTGCATGATTTCATTGCAGCCTTTTGGAAAACTTTTCTATCTGTTTTCCTTGGACTTCCATCTACAGCCATAACTAATTGTTCAACTTTTTAGAGAAAGACTAACGTACAAATTACTTACCTTCGGAAATTATATATCTGGTAGAGACATTTTCTAGTTGCAGATTTATTACCTTAGAATTTTCCCCCAGGAGTCAGACTGGATCCGGAGATTTTTTCTTCGAGCAATAGCCTTGCACGTTGGTAGGTGGTGTCGATTGACACCACAGGAGTCGCTGGCATCGTAGTCGCCGTGATGACATCGGGAGTAGTACATAGACGCCGCCTCAGCACAGTGACATCAGTTTCTTTTCACGACTTTCCACGCCAAAGTGCGAAGCCGCAAAGAACACTGAAATTGGTGCATCAGAGCTAAGACCTTGAATGGGGAAGCCCTGTCCCTAGAAATCAGTTCACAACCGGGGAGGATGGGTGGGTCGGTAAGGAATCTGTACCTAGAATATGTCTCTACCAGATATATCATTACCGAAGGTAAGTAACTTGTACATCTGATAGAGACTTCTAGTAGCAGATTCCTTACCTTAAAATAGATACCCAGGCAATGCCATCCTCGGAGGTGGGCTCCGAACTAAGATCACACTAGAAAGTCCAGCAGGACCGAACAACCAAAGTAGCCATCGCGATGGACCCGACTGTCCAGGCAGTAATGTTTAGTAAATATGTGCAAGGATGCCCACATAGCTGCCAGGCAGGAAAACTGCATGCTAACATAGTGCAAGCAGCAGTTGTTCTGGTTGAATGAGCGTGCAAGCCCTCAGGAGGTTGTTTCTTTGCCAAAGGGTCGCACATCTTGTTGCAAAGAAGCACCCATCAAGAGACTGTACGTTTTTTGCACCCCTTTCCTTTCTTTGTACCCACATATCCAACAAAGAGTTGAACGTCCAACCGTAAATCTTTAGTACGATTGAGATAGAACGCCAATGCTCTTTTTGCATCCAGATGGTGGAGTCTCTCTTCCTCATGAAAAGGATGTGGAGGTGCGTAAAAATTAGGCAAGGTGATGGACTGGCCTACATGAAAAGGTGTAACGACTCTGGGAAGGAAGGAAGCTTTAGTGCGTAACACCACTTTGTCAGGGTGCACAGACAAATTTGGGGGCTTGAAAGAAAGAGCCTAAAGCTCAAGTAATGTCAACAAGAAAAACAGTCTTGAAAGTAAGGAGCTGTAAGGGACAATTATACATTAGCTCAAAGGGAGTCCACATTAAGTAAATAAGCACAAGACTGATGTCCCACTGACGCATGATAAACGGAGTGGGAGGAAACAAATGGGTGGGACCCTTAAGGAATCGAATAACAACAGGAGACTCAAAGAGTGAAGGCTGATCAGGCAACCTAAGAAAGGCTGAAATAGCCGATAAATAACCTTTAAGGGTGCCCAAAGCAGAGCCCTGCTGGGCTAAAGAGAGAATGAACAAAAGAACCTCAGAAAGAGGGGCAGAGGGGATCAACAGATTTGTTGATACACCATGCCACAAATTTATGCCAACGACAGGCGTATAACGTTTTGGTGGAGGGACGCCTGGCTGGCTGCCACATTGTATTTTCAGTGGGTCCAGCTTTAAGGCAATACGAACAGATGTCCCATCCTCATTTAGCCCATTCCATTATTCCGGGACAGGAGTCTTTGCTAAGAAACTACCTAGTTTACTTCAGGACAATCATGTATCCCCAACCAGTCATTCCATGTGCCAAGCGGTGTGTAGTATTCAATTAGTTAGTTCAGGGTGCTATTCACAATGGCACATTTGAAGATAAATGTCATCTGTCAGATCTCCTGTTTTCCTGAGAAGCAGTCCAAGTTTTTAATATAGCCCCTTTTAGAAATGGGGTCTCTAGTTAGCAGTGGTTTGCATCACGTCCAAGTAGGGACCCTCACTAGTCAGGGTAGGGGAGTCACACAGCTAAGATAACACCTGGTCACCCCCTTGGTAGCTTGGCACAAACTGTCTCGTTTATCTCAGAGGAAATGTGTAAAGTATTTGTACACATACACACACGGACACACACAGACACATGCACACACAGACACACACATGCACACACAGACACACACAAACACAGAGTAACACAGTGAAAACACCACAGAAGGACTCCATACCAGGTTAGAAAAATAGGCATTATTTATCCGAGTATAACAAGACCAAAATGACAAAAATCCAAACTACACAAATAAAGATATGATTTTTTTAAAGATTAAACCTTAGTAAAGAGCTTAGAAAACACAATTGTTCCAACTGGGGCTATCACAAAGTCTTGTCTGAGTTGTTCCCGACAGTCTGACGTCATTTGTGAGGGAGTGTGGGCCGGTCATGGAGTCGCACAGACCCCAGGTACAGTACTTTTGAAAACGACGAGGAAACAAAGACATTGCACTGAGTCGGGGAGGTGAGGCTTGGCTGGAGCTGGTGTGGTGTCGGTTCGTTACTGCTATAACGTTTTGGTGGAGGGATGCCTGGCTGCTAAGATAGCATAAGAGACCTGGAAGGTCAAAAGCGATCAAGTGCCACCGCTGAATATTCAAGCATGAAGGCAGAGATTGGACAGGTTTGGGTGGAGAACCGTCCCCTGCTGCTGCAACAGAAGATCCTCCTGAAGGGGCAGTCTGAGTGGAGGATCGGTGGCGTGCTCAATAGGTCTGCATACCATACTCTCCGTGCCCAGTCCGGAGCCACCATGATGACTTGGGCCAGGTCATTCCTGATCTTCTTGAGAACTCTGGGCAGAAGTGGTATAGGCATAAAGGAGGCTGGAGTTCCACTCGAAATGAAGAGTCTCCGAGCGAGTGCCGCCTTGGAAACTCCAGTGCGCGAAACAGCTGACATTGCACATTCTCTACAGAGGCGAACAGATCTAACCAAGGATCCCCCACTGCTGAAAAAGACCTTGCTCCACCTCCAGATGGAGACCCCACAAGTGATTGGCTATGCATCGACGGGTGAGTTTGTCTGCTCTCGCGTTCAGAGAGCCCGCCAGATGTTGAACCAACAGGGTAATGTCCTGATGAGTCAGCCATGTCCAAAGGCGCAGTGCCTCCTGACAAAGGGTTCAGGACCCTACTCCGTCCTGTTTGTTGCAGTACCACATGGCGGTAGTGTTGTACGTGAACACTTGCACTACTTTCCCTTTGAGAGAGGGAAGAAATGCTTTCAACCAAAGTACGATTGCCTCGAGCTTCAGAAGATTGATATGGAGCCCAGACACCGCTGGAGACCAGAGGCCTCTGATCTCTGCCTCTCCCATGTGGTCAACCAATCCCAGAAGTGATGCATCCGTTACTATGGATAGAACTGGTTGGGGAAGGGAGAGAGATCTGCCGTTGACCCAATGCTGATTCAAAAGTCACCACTGCTGGACTTTCGCAGACCCCTCAGAGATCTGGACCATGTCAGAGAGAACTCCCTGATGCTGTACCTCCTGGAACTTCAGGTTCCACTGCAGAGCCCGCATATGTCATCTCGCACTAGTAGGATGCAGGAGGCAATGAGGCCCAGCAGCCTCAGAGTCAGTCTCACTGAAACCCAAGATAGAGGCTGAAAGATCGGAGTCATAGCCTGAATATCCTGGACTCGCTTTTCAGGAGGATAGGCCCGATACTGCACTGTGTCCAGAACATCTCCGATGAAAGGGAGCATCTGAGAGGGAGTCTGGTGTGACTTCAGCACGTTTATAGAGAACCTCAGCATGTGCAGGAGTTTTGCTGTAGTCTAAAGGTGGGAGACAACTTTCTGGGGTGAGTCCGCCTCTTCAACAGCCAGTCGTCGAGGTAGGGGAAGACAAACCCAGATGGGCTGCAACCACAGCCATCACTTTCGTGAACACACCAGGTGCGCTGGTAACGAAGAAGGGGAGCGCGGTAAATTGAAAATGCTCGTGACTTACCACGAATCGTAGGTAACGTCTGTGGGCGGGTAGGATGGGAATATGGAAATAAGCATCCTGCAAGTTCAACGCTACCATCTAGTCTTCTGGGTCTAGGGCAGACAGGATCTGAGGCAGGGTGAGCATTTTGAATTTCTCCTTCTTGAGGAAGAGACTGAGGTCCAGAAGGTCTAGGCTAGGTCGTAGCCCTTGTCTTTTTTGGGCACCAGATAGTAGCAGATAGTAGCAGGAATAACAACCACAACCTACTGGCTGCCACATTGTATTTTCAGTGGGTCCAGCTTTAAGGCAATACGAACAGATGTCCTATCCTCATTTAGCCCATTCCATTATTCCGGGACAGGAGTCTTTGCTAAGAAACTGCCTAGTTTACTTCAGGACAATCATGTATCCCCAACCAGTCATTCCATGTGCCAAGCGGCGTGTAGTATTCAATTAGTTAGTTCAGGGTGCTATTCACAATGGCACATTTGAAGATAAATGTCATCTGTCAGATCTCCCGTTTTCCTGAGAAGCAGTCCAAGTTTTTAATATAGCCCCTTTTAGAAATGGGGTCTCTAGTTAGCAGTGGTTTGCAACACATCCAAGTAGGGACCCACACTCTAGTCAGGGTAGGGGAGTCACACAGCTAAGATAACACCTGGTCACCCCCTTGGTAGCTTGGCACGAACCTGTCTCGTTTATCTCAGAGGAAATGTGTAAAGTATTTGTACACATACACACACACACGGACACACACAGACACATGCGCACACACACACACACACACACACACACAGAGTAACACAGTGAAAACACCACAGAAGGACTCCATACCAGGTTTGAAAAATAGCCATTATTTATCTGAGTATAACAAGACCAAAATGACAAAAATCCAAACTACACAATTAAAGATATGATTTTTTTAAAGATTAAACCTTAGTAAAAAGCTTAGAAAACACAATTGTTCCAACTGGGGCTATCACAAAGTCATCTCTGAGTTGTTCCCAACAGTCTGACGTCATTTGTGAGGGAGTGTGGGCCGGTCACGGAGTCGCACAGACCCCAGGTACAGTACTTTTGAAAACGATGAGGAAACAAAGACATTGCACTGAGTCAGGGAGGTGAGGCTTGGCTGGAGCTGGTGCGGTGTCGGTTCGTTACTGCTACCAGGGAGGTGAGGCGTCTGCTCCTTTAAGGCTAGGGAGGGGAGGTGATGCATCGGTTCCTTACTGTTGCAAAGGAGGTGATGTGGCATTGGTGGCGAGGCATTGGTTCATTACGACCCGGCAGGGTCAATGAATCCAGCAGGTCTAGATGCAAGGCGTCAACTCTGCACTGTTGCAATCATACCATGGGGCCCAGGTGCTCAGGCGGAATCGGGTGTCATGGGCTTCAGTGACACGGCACTCGGGACTCACACTGGCAGAGGCGCTGCGCTAACATTGGGCCTGCATCCATCGGTCGTTGCACTCAGCGAAGGCCACGGCTCTGGTGCAGGCAGTGGTGCAGATTTGGATAAAGACGCCGGTTCCAAAGTCTCTCTGGAGTCGATGTACTTGGTTTCTTCTTGGTTGCACCCAAACTCCCACCTAAGGGCCCAGGAACTGGATTTGGCACCACTTGACAATTCAGGACTCTGTAAGAGAGCCCAGGTGCTGGCAGATTTCTCTGATGTCCCTGAGACTTCTCAACAGGTGGCAAGCTCCGTCCAAGCCCTTGGAGAATCTTCACAAGCAGGATGTAGAATGCAAAATCCACCCCTTTCACTCCCAGGACAGAAGCAGCAAGCAGCTAGCTAGCACAGCAAAGCACCAGACAGACCAGCAGTCCTCCTTACAGCATCCACCTCTTCTTCCTCGCAAAATGTCCTCAGTGCAGAAGGATTCTAACTCTGTGGTGTCAGCGGTCCATTACTTATACCCATTTATTCTTTGAAGCAGGCAAACATCAAAGAGAAGTCTTTGTAGTGCACAAGATCCTGCCTTTCCCTGCCCTGACCTAGAGACACTCCAAGAGGTTGGAGATTGCTTTGTGTGAGGACAGGCAACGCCTTATTCAAGTGCAAGTGCCAGCTCCTCCCACCACTATAGCATTAAATGCAGGGTACACCTCAGCTCTCTTTGGATGACTGTCTAGTGTGAATTCACAAACAGCCCAACTGTCCTCCAAACATGTATTCCACAGACAGGCATAGGCACAGAGTGGTTAAGCAAGAAAATGCCCACTTTCTAAAAGTGGCATTTTCAAACTTACAATTCAAAAAACAACCTCACCAAAAGTTTTATTTTTAAACTGTGAGTTCAGAGACCCCAAACTCCACATCTCTATCTCCCCTCAATGGGAAAATACACTTAAGATATTTCAAGGCATCCCCAATGTTACCCTATGGGAGAGATAGTGCTTGCAATCATGAAAACGGAATTTAGCAGTATTTCACTATCAGGGCACGTAAAACACAATAGTACATGTCCTACCTTTTAAATACACTGCACCCTGCCCATGAGGTTGCCTTGGGTCTACTTTAGAGGTGACTTAAATGTAGTAAAAGGGAAGGTCTGGGACTGGCAACTGGGTACACTTGCCAGGTCGAACAGGCAGTTCAAAACTGCCCACACAGACACTGCAGTGATAGGTCTGAGGCATGTTTGCAGGGCTAGTCATGTGGGTGGCACACTCAGTGCTGCAGGCCCACTAGTAGCAATTGATATACAGGCCCTGTGCATGCATATTGCACTTTAGTAGGGGCTTTCTAGTAAATCAAATATGCCAATCATGGACAAACCAATCGCCAATAAAATTTAGACAGGGAGCACTTGCACTTTAGCACTGGTCAGCAGTGGTAAAGTGTCCTGAGTCCTAAAGCCAACAAGAAAAGGTCAGAAAAATAGGAGGACAAAGGAAAAAAAGTTTGGGGGTAACCATGCAAAACGGTCCAGATCCAACAGCCCCAAGTGTGTTGTACCAGCCCCAGTCTCTTTGGAAATGTTGGTGAAATATCTACCTTGAAGATATTTCACACTTTTAGAAAACTCAATAAAGAGATGGCATTCTTGTAAAAGCAGCTTGATGTTTTGCAGTTGTGAAAACACGTTACCTCTATCTGCACATTACTTCTTATGGGCTTAGCAAATGGACTTACAACACAGCATTATCTGAGGTTTAAACAGACAGTGGTCCAATGGCATGCAACTAAATAAGATGCAATTAGAAATGAAAAGCAATGGCTTCCTCGAGGCCAGGAATATTTTGTGTGGAATGGTGTGCCATGAACTGTGTGTAGTAGCAGTAGAACTCCTTTTTGTACAGAAAGCTTTTGCCCAAGCCAGCCAACAAAACACAAGAATCCTATCAGTTCTACAACTACATGTGAGGCTTTCTGAAGTAATTTGTGAGTTGCAGATCTGCCGAAGGGTAGTGTCACAGTCTCCCACAAAGACAAGAGACATTAATCCTATGACTGATTTGGACTGACCTCTTCCAGACGGCAGTGGCACAGTACAATATTACAGACTGAAAATGGGAACATTCCCACTTTTGCAAGATACAAGTTGTGTTCCTACCTGAAAGAAACAATGATGAGAAAAACGTTAGGTAATGGGAGCTAAATTGGATTTAATATTTTCAGTAGATTTTAAAAACAAACTAGGTTTTGCTAGTCACCTCCTCTTCCGAGAAATAGGAGTATATGTTCTGTGGCACCAACAGTACTTCAACAAAAACAAAGGAAGCCTCATAAAGCTTCACTAACACGTAAGCATCTACATTATGTAGCTCCTAATGCAGAAGGAGAATGTGCTTCTCTGGAATACTAACTGCCTTTGGCTTCAAAATAGGAACTTGAATAGTGTTCTCATACGTTATAGATGGAAACTACTCCCATGTATCAGAGCTTAGAATCAAAGGTGCTACTATATCCCATGACTGGGAGCTGTCTGCTGACCAACAGTCTGTTTTGAAATCTCCTGCATGTGCTCAAGCATTTCTAGTATCAAGACACCTGGGACAGGAAATTGTTTCTTCATAAAATCAGGCAGGTACTGGCTGGATGCTAAAAAATGACCTTCTTTCTTCTTTGAATAAAAAAAGAACTAAAAGGGTGATGGGGACATTTAATGAAGTTCAATTAAGATATTAGTCAGACGTTGTGTTTTTGAGACTGACTACGGGGTCTAAGGCATCCTTTCTGGACAATTTTGATTACGCCTTCAAAGCATTTGGAAACTATTTTATTATTATTTCTGACCGTTAAATGTAGCTGGGCCTTAGAGAAAGGTAATTCCAAAAAAGCTGGCCCATGAAGTATTTACGATTATCAAACACTGGAGAATGTGGAGTTGACTCTAATCATGGAAGACAGCTGGAACTTAATGTCCAATCTATAGTTCTCCTTCATTGATTTGATTTAAATTTATAAAGCACAACAATTACCCATAGGCATCAAGGCGCTGTAGTCCTGAGCCTCCAGTAATAAATTAGTGTCATAAACTATAATTTGATTATAGAATGAGCTACTTAAAATGCAAAAAGCCAGATCTTAAGTTCCCTTCTAAAAGGTAAATGCTCAGAGATCGCAGTCAGAAACTAGGGAAGCGATTGAAAAGGCTCGGTCTCCCTATCCCTTCTTCCCAACTCTGGGCACGGTGACCAAACTGATATGTCCCGAGTAGGGGTTTCCACCTGGTATATACCGGTGAAACATATCTTTAATCCCAGCACGACTGTCATGGTAGAGCGCTTTATGCACAATACAAGTAAGTCTTGAACATAACCTGCTTTCCGACAGAGAGCCAGTGCAACTCACCCAGCTCAGCGGCAGCTAACTGGTACTTGGGAATATCCATAACCATTTTTGCAAGTGCATTATGTACAATCTACAGCTTTGAAAAGGTTCTAGTGCTGGAATCCAAGTAAAGGGAGTTACAATAATCCAATCTAGGCATGACTAAATCTAGCGCAACCTGTGTTTGCGCTGGTACAGAAAGGAATGGAAAAACGTTCTTTAGCCTCCTTGTAAGCCAAAAGCCGGTTGCCACACTGCAATTGGCCTGATCATTCACAGATAGCTCAGTGTCCGTTCCTACGTTCCTCCCAGGTCACCCTTGAAGCAGTCCCCAAGATTCGGAAAATTACAGGAGGAGGAAGATCCTTCTCCTACCTAGCAGCCCGGACATGGAACACACTTCCCCTCTAGCTCAGACAGGCTGCATCACTAAAGCAGTTCAAGACCTGGCTTTTAGACTGAGTAGCACACCTTCTTTCAGCGCCTTGAGACCCTATGGGTGATTAGCCGAGCTTTACAAACCCTTGATTGATTGTCTCATTGATTAGATGCATCACACTTCGATGCTGCGATAAGAAAGAGTACATCCAATTCTTGATTTAATCACTTCAACATGGTGGTATTTTTGTCCCCAAGCAAAAAATAAATCTGGCCAAGGTAGATTCTGGGCATGCCTTCAATGGGTAGAATTTTTAGCTGTTTAGAGGCTCAAAATTCTACAAACATAACAAAATGTCAGAAATATAGACAATACAAAGCAAATAACAATTTACCAAATTTGCAATCCAAAGTTGGAAGTTTCTAAAACAATAAACAAATAAAATAGGTGAAATGGGGGAAATCGGCATTAGTTAACTGAAGGCTACAGCTGCAAAAACAGAGACCAGAGACTCGACTGAGACGTTTATTTAGAGGGTTGCTTTACTATGTAAGAAGGCTATTATGAAGACCACACCTACCCAGATCCAACTGCATTTTTGCATTAATTGATCAAGGCCCTAACTTCTCAGAGTGGCCACTGATACACAGTGTCTAGGTTTGTGTTAGAAAGTTTTTGTTTCTATTATGTCTTTTGTTTGATACCCACTTAGCCATGATTTATTATTTAGATACTCATTATAATATTGTTTTGCTTTTCAGATATTACAAGAAGTTGAAAAATTGTGCTCCATTATATTTATTCTCATTGTAGTTTGCGTGTGACATTGTTTTTATTGGTACTTGTTATTACTGGTCTACTTAATTCATTTCATATTTTCTTCCTATGATTTGGAAGATTTTGTTGCTTTATTTTTTCTTGTAACCTTTTATCAATCTAAATTAAAGTATTAAACTAAAAATAAAAGGTGTGAGAGCACAGCAAACAAGGTAACACGTATTGCTTCGTTATGACTTAATGCCATGGGCCAATTACAGTAATGCAATGTCAATATACAATTTTAAACCAAACGTACTCACAAGTAGTAGTCACTGAAGAATGTGTAGAAATTAACTGTATTTTATCAAATGCTTACAATAGCATGCCTCAAGCAGAAAGGAATTCATGCCTCAAAGAATAGTTTAGTCAAGTACCTACCCCTAATTCAGTAGACAAGATTAAAACTTTTCCTTTTGCAGTTAAATCCTTATAAAGCGCTTCAATTTCAGCATGGTAAAGCTGTGTTCTCTCTTCTGTTGTTTGCGTCTCAACTGAAAACAGTATATTTCCAACTCTGAAAAAAATAATCATTAAACATTTAACAGTTTTCGAAGAAAAATTTAGCTCTCTTCAATACCAGTCTTTCTAGTGGAAACTCTATGTAGCTGCAGATTCCTCACCTTTTCAGTATTCCCCAGGCATCAGATTGGATCCAGAAACTTTTCAATAGTACATTGGCACGCATTCAGGATGATGCCGTGGGGCTCCGCACTGATGGTATTGCACTACAGAAATGATGAGCCGGGCCCATATAGGCATCATTCTTGTATGCTCATTTCAGTTGCATAAGTGGCTGTCTGCCATAGGCAGTGGAAGTAGGGGTGCTGGAGCACCCAAAGAATAAAAATGCTGGAGAAACATGAAGGTGAGTAATACAGATGCCTTTAAATTTTGTTTTTATCTTCTCACATTTGCTATGCGTTTAACAACAGAGGTCAAATGCCAGTGTATGTCTTTTGTCAATTTGCTGCTTATTTTTTTTAATATGGAGACTGGAGTTTACTTTTCTTTCTCCAGCTGCAAAGTTAGCACATTTTGTATGGTGAACTATCTGATAATGTTCCTGGCTACAGGGAGTGTGAAAGGAAAGGCTGTAGGATATCAGTGTTTTCTGCTAACAAATAGCAACATTTAAATATCTATAAATGGACCTTACAAATATTTCAAAACATAGTGTGCAAAATAACAATTGACTGGGATGTGACCGTGAGCAATTACTAATGGGTGAGATTAATTTAAGATTTCGTGGTTCACTTTTTGCATATTTTAGCCAAAGCCTAGCAGATCCTAATGCAGGGTATGGTTCACCAGTAGATGGTTCTCCTCTGCACAGCCTTGCTTTGTTTGGCTTGGGTGAACACCAATAAGAGCTGATCATCCATTTAGTTTTCGTCGGTACAATCTATGGAGAAAATCAGTGCAATGAAATCTCTCCTCCTCCTTAGTGGGGTGAGGCAGGGCATAGTACACCGGCAGGGTGATCATTTGGCAGACGTGGAACAGTGTCACAACTTTAGGAAGAAAGGATGCCCTAGTCCGCAGAAGTTAGGAAAGCACAAAACAAGCATTTGTTTTATACTTCTGAAGCATGATGGAAATAAAAATTTTAATAGGATCATAACAGATCAAGGAACTTTACTTGGTGATAGGCAAATGATAAATATTTAATGAAACAACCCCGACACATTATCGTTTGTGCATTGTACACTTTTATAAGTAGAACTGCATATCTGTGCAAGTTTAGTGACCATTTCAATGGAAAATGTCCTTTCTGTATAGGACAGTACTGTGATACATCATTAGTAATATATTTGCACCAGTGTGCTACAAAATGCACCAGAAAGTACATACTACACTTTTACCTCTCTCCTGAATGGGCTGACTAATTTGTTATACTTGTTCTTTGTGTGAGGCTTGACATTTTCACAGTCCCCGACTTTGATGGCAGGACCCCCAACTCTGATAATTTGTCTAGCATCACTGCTGTCTGGACCCAGGTACACAGCCACAAGAGTGAATTGGTCAAGAGCAGTGTGCAGATTCCTAGAGTGGGGATCTTATTAAACAGCCAATCAAAGAACAGGGAGGATTGGAGGGTTTGTGAGGAATCCGTGGCTATACAGTTTCTCTACCAGAAAAAGCGTTACAGAACGTAAATAACTTGTTCTTCTAATAGACACTTCTAGTTGCAGATTCTTTAACTTTTGAATAGATACCAAAGCAGGGTGGACCTATAATGGACTCAAACCAGAACGTCCTGCAGAGCTGAGCAGCCAAAGTGCCCTTCTCGGCGAACCTGGTTATCCAGGAAATAGTGCTTCATGAACTTCTGGAGGGATGCCCAAGTAGCTGTCCAGCATAGACAGGCACTCGGCACGCTATTGCAGTGGTAGCAGCTTTGATCCAGGCAGAATAAGCACATAGTCCTAGTAGACGCTGCTTTTTAGCTAAAGCGGACAAACTGAGGAGACATGATGTGCAAAATAACAATGGATTGGGATGCGACTGTGAGCAATTACTAATAGATTAGATTAATTCAAGCATTTCATGGTTTACTTTTTGCATATTTTTGCCAAAGCCTAGCAGAGTACGGTTCAGCAGTGGATGGTTCTTTTCTGCACAGCTTTGCTTTTTTTTTTTTTTTTTGCTTTGGTGAACACCACAAAAAAACTAATCATCCACCCACTTTTCTGTTGGGATCCAAGCAATGAAGTCTCTCCTCCTCCTAAGAGGCCTTGGAGGGGTTAGGCAGAGCATAGCACACTAGCAGGGTGATGATTTGGCATTCTTGGAACAGTGTCACAACTTTAGGAAGAAAGGATGCCCTAGTCTGCAAAATTAGTTTGCCTGGGAAAAAGGAAGTGTATGGTGGATCAATACAAAGAGCTGGTAGCTCACCTACAAGCTGTGCCAAGGTGTTTGTGACAAGCAACTCTGTCTTGATAGTAAGAAGCTTTAAATGGCAGCTGTGAAGCAGCTGCACTGCACATCAAATAGGTAAGGTCCGGATTAAGGTCCCATTGAGGCATCACAAAAAGAGATGGGGAAACATATGTTTGAGCCCTTTAAAAAAAACACATCACAACTGGTGACTTAAACAAGGAGGGCTGATCTGGCAACTGCAAGAAGGCTGAAACCAGTCTTGGCAGGCAAGAGACAAAACAAACAATAAATCAACAGATAACATGGTCTGCAGGGGGACAATCTGATATGTGCCGCACCAAACCACAAATCTGTCCTAACAACAGGTGTACACATTTTTCGTCAGAGGACGCCTGGCTGCCAAAATGATATCAACCCCCTCCAGGGGAAGGTCGAAGGTGGTCAGCTGTCACTGCTTGGTATCCAAGCATTAAGGCTCAGATTGAGAAGGAATGGGTGCAGAACCATGCCCTGCTGTTGAAACCGCAGGTCCTCCTGGAAGGGCAGCCTGATCTGAGGACAGATGCTCAAGCTCTGGATATCAAACTCTTCCTGCCCAAACTGAAGCCACTAGGATGACTTGGGTTCGGTCTGGCTTAGTCTTCTTGAGAACCTGGTGAAGGAGTGGTATTGGCGGGAAGGCATACAGGAGTCCAGAGTTCCTATCGAGGTTGAACATGTCTCCAAGAGAAAGATGCATTGGAAACTCAAACTCGCAAAAGTACTGACAATGCGCCTTCTTGGCTATTGCCAGCAGATCTAGCCAAGATTCTCCCCATTTGTTGAAGAGACTTTACACTACTGCCAGGTGTAGTTGCCACTCATGCTCAGTTAGGTGTCAACAGCTGAGCTCGTAAGCCCTGGCCTTCAAAGATCCTGTCAGGTGGTTCACCACCAGGAAAGTCCCTTGGTGATCTAGCCATTTCAGGAGGCACAAGGGCTGCACAAACAGGGTCCATGACCTCTCCTGATCCTGTGGTTGCAATACCAGATGGCGGTGGGGTTGTCCGTGAGCACCTCTGCACCAACCTCCCTTTGATGGGCGGAGGAAGGCTTTCCACGTCAACCACATAGCCCTCAGCTCCAGAAGACTGATATGGCGCTGAGACTGCCGAGACTGGAAACCAAATGTCCCTGATCATCACCACTCCCAAGTAGTTGCACCAAGCCAAAAGTGAGACATCCTTTACCACTGTCAGCTCTGTGTGTGGAAGGGAGAGGGGTCTGCCACTGACTTAATCGGGGACTAGCAACCTCCATTGTAGATCTTTTGCAGTCTCCTTCAAAATCTGAACAGGATCGGAGATATTCCCTTGATGTTAGGCCCACTGCGACTTCAGATCCAACTGCAGAGCCCTAATATGCTACGACATGCCATCAGCACCAGTAGCCTTAGAGTCTACCTCAAGAAAATCCAGGACCAGTTCTAAAAGATTGGGCTCATTGCCTGCATGTCCTGCACAGTGCCCAAACTGTCTAAAATGAAAGGGAGAGTCTGAAAAGGAGTCAGGTGTGATTTCGGCACATTGGTACTGAAACTCAAGATGACAGGAGGTTTGCCGTAGTCTGGAAATGGCTGATAAAAGCCTGGCCTGGACCCACCTGCAACAGCTTGTCACAGTGGTAAGGGAAGAATGGCACCCTGACCTCCAACAACTTTCGTGAACACCTGAGAGGCGCTGCTCCTGCCCCACCACAAACCACAGGTAGCACCAGTGGGCCTTGGTTGGTAAACAGGCGAACATTTCAAGTTCTTCTTTTCTGAGGGCATTTTAAGGGCAAAGGTCTAAAATAGGCTGCACAGTTCTATTTTTCTTGGGCACCAGAAAGTAGCAGGGATAACAACCACCCTCTCTATAACTCCTTTGGCTTGCCGCAATATGGAGAGCTGGTCCTCTGTCAGTCGCTGGGGAGATGGCAGAAGGTGCACCAGGAATGAAAGGAAGGGTAACCCATGCAGATGATCTGTAGAACCCACCTGTCCAAAGTTATGTCCTGACATCCCAAGTGAGTCTGTGAATTCTGCCTTCTGCAGGGTGGCTGTGCTCCCATAACGACATGCTAAAGAGGTCTGGGAGATGGGGCTGTAGGGGAAGTGGTAGACTGGACAGCCCATTTACCTTGGTCACAGGGGTGGTGGGCGTCTCAGCCCTAATGATGAAACCGGATAGGACACCTCAGCCAAACCCATGAAAGGAGCAGTGGAATTGCTACGGTTGCTAAGGTGTGGCAGGAAGGTTCAAAGAGCAAGCAATAGCCCTGCTCCTCTTAAAACGCTCTACAGCAGATTCAGCCTTGAACCTGAACTGGCAAGTCCCGCCAAAGGGCATGTCCATTAGGGAGGACTGGACTTCGCCAGAGAACCCAGTCTAAATCAGCCACTTATGGCAGGGAATAGCAACACTAATGCTAATGGCCCGCACAATGGAATCAGTGGTGTTCAAGCCATAACGAATCTGGCTGCATCATGACCATTCTGAAGCATCTGAGCTAACAGGTCGGAGGTAATCTGGCACACCAAGGAGGACCTGTGCTACCAAATCCCAAAGAGTGTGGCAGTTACGTCAAAACAAGCAGCTGGCGTGAACAGATCATAGAGCTAGACTGGTTGACGAAGAAAACATGTTTGCCAAATGGTTCCACCCACTTAGATTCCCTGTTGAGTGAGTGGTAGGAAATGTGTTGCCATTATATTCGCCCATGGAGGCTTGCACCACTAAGCTCAGGGGTGAAGAGTGGTGCAAGAGAAAAGCAGCATCATCTGGAGTGGGGCAATGGCACCTGGCAATTTGTCGACTGATTGCGAGGTCAGAACAAGGCCCAAACCCCAATGAGGTATCCATTAATGACTTGTTAAATGGAAGAAGAGTCTCAGAAGATGTATACCCTGCTTGGAGGACTTCGGTCAATACATTTGTTTTATCCTTCAAGGTGCAGTCTAGAAATGAAGTACTTCAGCCACCCTATGCATTACCATGGTGTAGGAAGTGTTTCTGGGGAGGCACTGAGACCACTAGCTTCTTGTAAGTCCTTGTACCAATTATCATCCTGGTAGGGCTCGGTGAGCTCATCACCAGGTCACAGTCATTGACAGAGTCCGTTCCAAAAAGGCAATGCAGTGTATGCTGCCTCTTGTGGATGTGTGGAGCTGGTAAATTTAGTGAAAGAAGTGGTGCCTTAATCACAATCTGGTGCAAACTTTGTTGTGGTCAGATCGGTGTTGATGTTGAAGAAAACTATCAGCTCCTCCTCCTCTTCCTCCAGCGCTGATGGTGTCGGTATCAGTGTCAAAGTACACAGGGTTAGTAGCATAGTTCATGGAGGCAGAAGTGGGGTCAGAACTTGAGCCAGAGGCAAGATGGGCTTCGAGGGCCCAACTGTTGCGGAGGTGAAACAGCTGGAGGTATTGCAGATGGGAAGCCTCTAGCCTACTTGAGACCTGAAGGAGCGCCAGAGGGAGTCTGTAAGGATCTGAAGAGCTGAAGCATGGCTGTTCAGAACTCTATGATCTAACAAGGCATGGCCTTCAGCCCTGGAAACTCAAGCTAAGCCAGGACAGTTGCGGGATCAGGTCCGACTTCGGAAGCGAGACAGAGAAGAGTGGCCCCACCCCAGCAACTGCTCATGCAAATGCGAGTGACATGAGGGAAAGGAATCACCGTTCAATTTCTTATGCTTCCATGTGATTTACTGGAGGATTTGGTTTATGAGGAAGACCGGCTTCTTTAGTGACTCCGGGAGTGGGAACAGGACTGGCACTGAACTTTGGATGCAGCAGAGACTTAAAACAGCCAACATGAGTGGTCTTTTTGTGCCTGCCCATGTAAAGTTTCACCTTGTGGTCTCTGATGGTCTTCGGGTTCAGCAATGCACAGTTGCTGTAGGCTGTGGTCCCATCCCAGACACTACAGATGTATCTGGTGGGGATCTGTCAAAGACATTTGTTTGCGAGAGTCACTACAGTGCTTGAAACCTGTTTTTTGGGGGGGCAACATGCATTGCACACTGAAGAAATTTCGAGGTAAATGTATCCGAGACACACAAACAGAGCTCTGGATCTTCGCCTGGAGAGTAGAAGCGGAAAAAAAGGAACTGATGTCAATGTGTAGAGGTGGTGCGCTTATGTGCCCCACATGTTTCTATAGTGGAATGCAGTCAGTGTGAAGCTGCACAGCGCCTCCTGACAGCGTGCCGAGGTACTGCTGAAATGTTTCTGGATCCAGTCTGATGCCTGGAGAATATTCAAAAGGTAAGGAATATGCTAAAATAAGTCTCTACCGGAAACTATATTTATTGTGCATATGCTTTATATACATAAAACAATTGTAAACATTTACAGTATAGAGTACTTCCTAAAGAAAACATTACAATGAACCCCTAAAATAATTGATACTCATACCAAAATGTCATGCACATTAATAACTTTCAGCCTAAAAATCATCTTCACTAAATGGAAATTGTTTTTAAACTAATCTTTTATAATGAGATCTGTGACAAGAAGACTACATAGCAAGTTTGTTTCTAAATAGAACGAATTTTAAACATGAGTTTTTGAAGAATATACGAAATGTACAAAAACCAATTGTAAACATGTACAAGCAGAAATAAAGACGAAGACAGCCTTTTGGAGAATCTAATTTATTAGCCCTTTAATGTAGGAACGGACCAACTCCAAGAAGTGACGGGGTGCTTTTCATGGGAACATGTAACAAGTAACAGTGCTAGGAAATACAGACAAATACGACAATTCAATAAAGGGCAGCTATAAAACAAAATTGCATTACATACTAACAGCTATAAGTATTCAATCAAAAGAAATAGGCATTTAATTACAAAATCCCTCTGAAATTGTTGTGTGTTGTTACAATCACTTAGTCCTAGATATTTTTGTGGACCCTTTCAAAGGAGAATGTGTTGCTCGTGCTCTTCATGAAAAGAGCTGTTAAATTGCATTTGTGTTCTTAAATGCTAGAATTTTTCAAGCACTCCAAGGATACAGTTGGCTTCATGAGATGACCAGTTTGTGGACAAGATAATTTGGAGTTAGTGGGTTAGTTTGAACAGGCCGCTGGACTTTTCTTGCCAAATAAATTGAAAATGAAACGTAAAACATTAATTGATAAAAGCGAACCGATTCAAAGCGCCATGGCTGCCATGATCGTGAAGCAGAGGCACAAAAGGAAAAAGAAGTTCACTCACAGTCAAACATACCTGCAATAGTGCAATTATCCATGTAACAGGGTAAGTCTGCAAGGCGGTAACAAAACCTCGACAAGGAGGGACAAACGTAAAGCATTTACCAATGATAAAAAAGGATTTTTGAAAGGCAAGCCCACATTACTTACAACAGGTCAAAGCGCTTGAGCGCTCAACCTAAAAATGGAGAAAGACTTCAGCAACAAGGGTGTAGGAAACAGAAAAGGACAGACAGGAAAAAGGAGCAGAGAAAAGTGGACAGAGACACAGAAAAGAAGGCTAATTGTAGGGAGAGTGGAAAAGAGCAACAAACGACAGACACTAAATTAGGTGAGGTGCAGCAGAGAAAGAAAAGTAACTGTTTAAGCAGGGAAAGGGGTGGAGAAAGGCTGGAGGGATGATCCAGAAGGTAAAGGTATGGGAGAAAAAGATGGAGAACTATTGGTAGTAGAAATTCAGTATGAAAGAGGAGAATGATAGAGCCGATGGAGGCGGGGGAGAGTGGGTGGGAGGCTAAGAAAACAGAGTTGGTTCAGTCTAGGGTCTCCAAAGCAGGTACCCCGTCTACCCGGGATCTAAGAGCATGTTACAAGTATCTGCTTGATACAGAACATTCAATACTACACCAAAATTAAGTATAGTGAGAAATGCCCGTCACATGCAGTGCATGAGCGTCTGCCCACATTTTACAGACAGTGCAATCTCTGTCTGCCTACACAATGCACAAGGTAAAAACACCAGTTTCTTATAGACGCCAATCAAAAGCACTCAGTTAAGCACAGTGCAGTATCTTCTCCTAGTGTGCTTGTCTGACTAAGCCCATGGTGCAAACTGTGCACTGCCTTCTTCGGTCCATTATATCTGCAGATAAAAGCTCTGTGCACACAGAGCAGTGTTTCTTCCCTCTGTGCCTGTCTGACTAAGCCCATGGCGTAACCTGTGCACTGCCTCCTTCAGTCCATCTTACCTGCTAATAATAACATAGTGCGCATAGTGCAGTGTTTTCTCCCTTTGTCCACACTAAGCAATACGGTGCAAGCTGTGCAGCCTATGCTGCTTTTCATTGCGCCTGTTCACATTATGACCATGGTGGAAACAGTGCAGTGCCTCCTCAGTTTCTGTGTGTCAGGTTGTATTAAGCACACAATACAAGTAGTGAAGAGCTTGTGGACAGTGCTTTTTCCCCTCCGTGTCTTCCCAGTGTTTACAGTCTCTGTCACAATAAGCACCATACAATAGTCCAGCGTTTCTGCCTGTGATGTGGCACCTCACACTAAACACACTGTACAAACAGGCAGTGTTTCCCCAAGTGCTGTCTTGCATCACTAACCATGAGACAGACAGAGCTCTATTTTTAACCTGCTTGACTATGTGAAGCCTTTGAAACATATGCAGTGTTTACCATTTTAGCTGGCCAATCACTGTGAATAACTTAATGAAAAGCAGCACTTGCGCGTTGCTATGCTCAAACTAAAAAGAGTGATGTGCTTATACTCTCTTGGCTCAGTGGTCAGCATGGCCTAATGCTTTGAAAAGGACCAGCAGCTTTGGAATTCCTGTAAATAAATAGATGTCATTGCCTAATCATGTTAACACGAGGGACTGTATCATTTGCTTAAATTTCTTTATAGTATAAAAGATTTTATTGCAAACAGGAATCAAAGCTGGTACACCATGCTCCTATGGACAGAGATTCAAATTCCTGTCCTATAAAAAACCTGAAGATTCAGCTCACTGAACAACAGACAGATGTTTGCAGTCTAGAACAATAAATGCAATGAGTGATGACTGTACAGGAGAGAAGGATGAACTCCATTTTGACGGGGGAGAGCTTGGCACAATGAAGGGACAAGCCAAGGACTGAATATCCCTCAGAATCTGGCCAGGACATTTTTATATGGGAAAAAGAGAACATTTCCACAGACAAGGCACGGCTGTAAACTACATTTAGACACAGTATCCACCAGAAAGAGCCTCACTGAAGTTAGGTATCATGTTCTTCTGATGGCTACTTCTAACTGCAGAATCCTTACCACTAGAATAGATATCAAAGGAGCACCTCTCCCCATGATGGTGGGTCTGTGGAGTGGCTAAAAAGTCCTGCAGGACTAAATGAGTGAGTGGTGCTTTGCAAGCATGTGCACCAATATTCAAGTTGCAGCCTAATAGAAATCAACACAGGCACTCCACGTGCCAACTCAGTTGTTGCAGCCATCATGTCCCTAGTGGAATGGACCTTCAGCCCTTCTGGAGGCTGCTTCTTGGCTAATGTGTAGCAGAGCTTAATGCAGAGGACTGTGCACAACGACAAAGTCCTTTTCTTAATTGCTGTGCCATTCTTTGCTCAGAGAACCACAAAAAATAGGGATCCACTCAATATCTTTGGTGCAATTGATTTAAGAGTTTAAGGCTCTTTGGGGTCCACCTGATGAAGTCTTTACTTATCCTTTGAGGAGTGAGGCAGAGAAAAGAATGCTAGGAGAGAGATGGACTGCCAAATGTGAAAAGGAGACAAAAAGCCTACCCTGGCCCTCAACACCACTTTATCTAGGGAAAAAGGCAGTGTAAGGAAGCTGCACTGAGAAACCTTGAAGTTAACTCACACACAGCGCTAATATTACCGTGATCAGGAATACAGCCTTCAGAGTCAGGAGACGCATCGGGAAGCTGTGCTGCGGTTCAAAGTGAGTGCAAATGAGGAAAGTGATGACCAAACTGAAATTACGCTGTGGCACAACAAAAGATGTGGGAGGAAATAGATGTGTCAAACCCTTTATATACCTCATAAAAACAGGTGATTTGAACAAGAACAGTTGGTCCCGCAGACCCAAAAAGGCAGAAGGGGTTTAAAAATAACCTTTATTGATGTCCACTACAAGCCCTCGCTGGGCCAATACCCGTATCAATCACATATTCAAATGAAAAACCAAATCTTCAAGCAGGGCACAACTTGGTAAAATTCGACTTCTCATATTTTGCAGAGCTTTTGCCTAACATAACATTACAATCAAAGATCCGCATAGAGTAAAAGATGCAGCCCCAGTTTCAGTGCAGTTTGTAGCATGAGTGATGACCACAGCAATTAAATGATGAAACAACAGAAAAAGACTCTGAAGAAGTGAGAAGTTTAATGAAGACTAATTTGAATGAAGCAGTGTACTGATGTTACGTGTACACGGTCAGATGACATTATGACATTTTTACACAATAATTCTTTATTTACATCCTTGGGTTATTACCGCCCTTCAGTCTAACAGGTCCTTAAAGGGACACTGAAGACAGTGTGTATGTGTACAGTAAAGTGGCAGTCATACATGGAAACACAACAAACACAAAAAGCACAGATTGTTAATGCCTATATTCCGGTTTGCCTAGCCTTTCCCTAAAGAAAGGGACCCTATCACAAGCAGCAAAGAATCAATATTCCAAAATACAAGCAGAAATGTAGAGTAGTGTGCCACAGAGCAGGCAGAGGTTGTAGAGAAACAATCACGGAGACTATGCATAAGTCACATTCTTCTACACAAAAATCTGAAGTTCAGACAATGTGTTTTATCATGGGTTTTCTCTCTGGATCCATGAACAGTAGAGTTGTCCAAACATTATTTGGAGAATGCATTTCACAATATAATTTTAATTAAAAAAAATACATAAAATAGAGAAAACATGCCTACGAAAGGCAATATTTCCTATACTCCTTAGCATTTTGAAATACACAATCAGCAAGTCAGAAATATATATAACTGAAAACACCACTATTTAAATATTTATTCTACAAAATAAAAGGGGAATGTGCCCAAATATAAAAAAGTGTAAAATAGACCCTGCTCCATTAAGTATTCCTTCAGCTAACAATTTGGAGCATGCCCTGCAGTGCCAATCAAGTAGTTTGTTATTGAAGGAGAAGAGATCTGAAGTAATAAAGACTCCGTATACCTTTAGCCTACAGGGAGGTGGGGGACAGCCTTTACAACATTGTCTTTACAAAGGGATGTCTTTATTATGCATTCTTTTCCAAGCATGACAACGAAGGGTAAGTATTTTTAAGGGGAAAAAAAAATATATATATATATATATATATATATGAAACACCTACTGGGGTCATAGGAAACGGAGGACCTAGTTTCCATAGGAAAATCATTGTTTTGCCAATAACTTTGGAGCCGTTTGAGGAATATTCATGAAATTTTCAAAACTAGTTTACCGCTCACTTCAGCATCTGTCTTTAAAGGACCATGGGGGCCCATTCCCCCGGCCATGACTTTAAAAAAGAAGCTGGGGGAGCCACAAGGTCCCCCTACCTGAGCCTTTAATGGCCCCAGGGACCCCATCACTCAGGTCTGGCTCACTTGCTGTATCCTGGTGTGCCCACCAAGGGAACACAGTGCTTTCCCTGCCCACACCGGCATGGGTAGGGAAAAATGTGTTTGCTCCCATCTGAAGTGAGCATTTTCAGATCCCCCATCAAACAAGAGTAAATAAGAGTAAATATAAAGCTCGCTCCCAGCAGGCAGGAACTCTAAAAATGCCTTCGCCACCTGGGAGCAGCCTTGTATTCTGTTTCACTCTTCAGTAAAAAGTCTATGGAGTACAGTGGTGCCTCATCTGCAGTAAATACTTACAGAAAATTATAAATACACTTCTCTACCTATTAACACTGTAATAAAGTGATAATAGGGAGGGAAGAACAATAAATCCTACTACTTACCTAGATCTAAGACCCTAACTCAGAACGCAGCAAGACGCAGGAGGCAGACCAAATGTGCTTAAAAAGACATGTCTGCCTTTTACCTTTGGTAAACACTGCCATAGTCAATCACATACTGCCTTATCATGGACATGTATCAAAGTATACCGTGAACGTACTGCAGTATACCATGGCACAATATATAGCTAAGTATTTTAAAAGTTGTAACTGTAAAACTAATTACAATGTTCACACATTAAGAAAAATTACAGTTCACACCAAATAATATAGTTTCCGGTCACATTAAATCTACATCTGCCGCTCTACAACACTCCACTTTTATACTGTATGCCACTACACTCAACCCCACTAGCCACTACACTGTACCCAGCTTCATTCTACAACACTTAAGTCCACGGTATTCCACTCTACAACACTACCACTCTCCACTGTATGTCACTCCACTCTATGCCACTCCAGTCTATTCCAGTATATGCCACCACACTGTACCTCACTCAACTCTTTGCCAGTCCTCTCTACACACTTTACTGTACACCACTCTACTGTGTATCTCCACTCTAACACACTCCAGTTTATTCCACTGCACTGTAGACCCATCCACTGTATGCTGTTCAACCGTACAACACTCCAGTTCTGCCACTCCACTGTATGCTACTACACTATATACCAATACAGTGTACACTATTCCACTGTACGACACTCCACTCTAATATATGCCATTTCACTGTATTCCACTACACTCTGCACCACTCCACTATAGAACAATACACTGTATGCTATTACATTGTATATCACTCCATTCTTTGCAATTCCACTCTATGACACTCCACTCTACCCTATTGTACTCCATTCTATGCCAATCTACTGTATGCTAATCCACCATATGCATCTCCACTCAACAGTACGCTACTAACAGTCAACGTTATCCTACTCCACACCATTCCACTATATACCATTGCACTGTATGCTACTCCACTGTATGGGGAAAGACTGTATCTCTGGGGACTCTGCGTCCCAGAAGCCTACCGGAGCAAGAGGGGGCGGAGCAAACCATCGCAGGTGCTTCAAAGCACAGAAGGATTCCTCACAGAGTGGGAAAGACTATCTCTGGGGACTCTGCGTCCCAGAAGCCTACCAGAGCAAGGGGGCGGAGCAAACAATTGCGGGCACTTCAAAGCGCCAAAGGATTCCCCGCAGCGCGGGCCACGCCCAGACGAAGCTCGGGCCAAGGGCAGGCCCGTCCTTTGCCCGTCAGTGACCGGAAGAGGCCGGGCTGGGCCACCCCTCTGAGTACTGGGAAAGTAGAGGTATGTGAAGCAAGCAGTTTTCGGCGGGGACGGATTCAAAGCCCCAGGCAGTAACGAGCAGTGCAGAGGAGGAGACAGGTATACAGGGAGTGCAGAATTATTAGGCAAGTTGTATTTTTGAGGATTAATTTTATTATTGAACAACAACCATGTTCTCAATGAACCCAAAAAACTCATTAATATCAAAGCTGAATATTTTTGGAAGTAGTTTTAGTTTGTTTTTAGTTTTAGCTATGTTAGGGGGATATCTGTGTGTGCAGGTGACTATTACTGTGCATAATTATTAGGCAACTTAACAAAAAACAAATATATACCCATTTCAATTATTTATTATTACCAGTGAAACCAATATAACATCTCAACATTCACAAATATACATTTCTGACATTCAAAAACAAAACAAAAACAAATCAGTGACCAATATAGCCACCTTTCTTTGCAAGGACACTCAAAAGCCTGCCATCCATGGATTCTGTCAGTGTTTTGATCTGTTCACCATCAACATTGCGTGCAGCAGCAACCACAGCCTCCCAGACACTGTTCAGAGAGGTGTACTGTTTTCCCTCCTTGTAAATCTCACATTTGATGATGGACCACAGGTTCTCAATGGGGTTCAGATCAGGTGAACAAGGAGGCCATGTCATTAGATTTCCTTCTTTTATACCCTTTCTTGCCAGCCACGCTGTGGAGTACTTGGACGGGTGTGATGGAGCATTGCCCTGCATGAAAATCATGTTTTTCTTGAAGGATGCAGACTTCTTCCTGTACCACTGCTTGAAGAAGGTGTCTTCCAGGAACTGGCAGTAGGACTGGGAGTTGAGCTTGACTCCATCCTCAACCCGAAAAGGCCCCACAAGCTCATCTTTGATGATACCAGCCCAAACCAGTACTCCACCTCCACCTTGCTGGCGTCTGAGTCGGACTGGAGCTCTCTGCCCTTTACCAATCCAGCCACGGGCCCATCCATCTGGCCCATCAAGACTCACTCTCATTTCATCAGTCCATAAAACCTTAGAAAAATCAGTCTTGAGATATTTCTTGGCCCAGTCTTGACGTTTCAGCTTGTGTGTCTTGTTCAGTGGTGGTCGTCTTTCAGCCTTTCTTACCTTGGCCATGTCTCTGAGTATTGCACACCTTGTGCTTTTGGGCACTCCAGTGATGTTGCAGCTCTGAAATATGGCCAAACTGGTGGCAAGTGGCATCGTGGCAGCTGCACGCTTGACTTTTCTCAGTTCATGGGCAGTTATTTTGCGCCTTGGTTTTTCCACACGCTTCTTGCGACCCTGTTGACTATTTTGAATGCAACGCTTGATTGTTCGATGATCACGCTTCAGAAGCTTTGCAATTTTAAGAGTGCTGCATTCCTCTGCAAGATATCTCACTATTTTTGACTTTTCGGAGCCTGTCAAGTCCTTCTTTTGACCCATTTTGCCAAAGGAAAGGAAGTTGCCTAATAATTATGCACACCTGATATAGGGTGTTGATGTCATTAGACCACACCCCTTCTCATTACAGAGATGCACATCACCTAATATGCTTAATTGGTAGTAGGCTTTCGAGCCTATACAGCTTGGAGTAAGACAACATGCATAAAGAGGATGATGTGGTCAAAATACTCATTTGCCTAATAATTCTGCACTCCCTGTAGGCCTGTCCACAAAAAGTCTTAGCATTCCCGCAGCGCCTGGGTGAAGACAGGGCCTAGACTGGGCCCCCTCTCTTAGAGAAGTGGTTATTGCCTTGCTATATGTTGAATCCTTAAGGTATGTGAATTACTGACTACAATGGGGGAAAAGGAAAAATAGCACACAAAATGGGGAATGTGAACCAGGCCCTTTAGCTCAACCGTCTATTACTTGCGACTTATCTTCCATAGGGGCCATAGAGTCCGAACTAGAACAAGTAGAGGAAAAGATTGGGGCCTTTCAGAAATCTACTCATAGGCCGCCCCTGGAGCCTACTTTTTTCATTAAGCCCATGCAAGGGGCTCAGTCATCCTTGAAGGCCCCCACTTCTGACATCCCACAATTTGGAATTTGCGCTACCCCTGTGCAAGTCTCAAATGAACGTAAGGTACTAAATATAGATCGCTCGCAGGTGGATTCTCCACCTCTGAAAAAGAGAAAAGAGGGAGGAAAGGCCAAAAACACAAAACGAGTTCAAGGGACTAAAAGGAAAAGTTATATTAATCCGGGAAAACCTGTTAGCCAATTAGTAGCTCTTGACACAACAAGCGAATGTAGAGAGAAGGAAGCTCTTTTCAATGATCCTACCTATATAATTGACTCTATATTCAAACCTTTTTGCGTAGCCTTGGAGGAGAAACTCATTAATCTGATAACTGAGAGATTGGATCATTTTCATACTGGTATGATCTTAATCAATCAAAGGATCATTTAATCCTGGGAAGTCCCATAATCAAGACCCTGTGTATAAAAACGGAAATGTATCACTTAACCTTTCATCCAGTGATATTGGTTCATCCCTGGTTCAATTTTCAGATGGTCCTGGATCCGCATATACGGAGTCTAAGCCATGTCCGGAGAATCGAAAGGGAGCAAGCTCTGGGTGCCTAATTCCTCCTTCTATTAATTCTAATAATACCCGAGAAGAGACACTGCAACTACCTCCTGAATGTACGCCGTATGTTTTGGTTTTAGCAAATGTGCCCCCTCCGCCCCCCAGATGCCTGCCATAATGAAGATACCTAAGCCTTAATGAGGAAGTCTGCCCACTGGTTGAGGATTAAATCTAGATATCAAGGAGACCTATATAATAAGATTCTTATGGCACGTACAGTGAAATGGGTTGGCCCATCAAAGAAAGTATATGAGGGTGATTGTGTTGTGATTCATTTTGCTAATCCTTATCTAGTCAAGCACTTGTTGGCTAACCTGGGCCATCGTGTCAGGACCAAAGAAGGGATTCAAACCTACCCATTAAGCCACTCCTATGTCCCTACTACTTTTCCTGCTTGCTCTACAGTAGTTCAGTGTGAACATAATCCAGGGTTGCTTCTGTCAAGTTCGGACAAACGCTCCCATCACCAATTGTTGTCAGGTCCTTCATCCCTTAGACAAGAATGATTGACTCACAGATATAGATCGGTTTATGAGGGTTGATTTGGTGGGGGTAATGGAAGGAGATGGGCATGATACATTCTTATCAGAGGAAGGGCTTCATGAGACAGGTACTTCCCCTAGTGTTTCTTTACCTATTACCACTAGGAAAGAACTGGCGGCAGGTTTAGGTTTTAAACCTTTAACATTAATCAGCTGGAATGTTGCAAGGCTTCGGTCTAAGATCAAAAAAATCCAGATTGGCTGAAATTCATATCTATATACAATATAATTTGTTTCCAGGAGACTTGGTCAAGGGACCCTCCTTTAATGGATGGTTATTTATCCTTACATCGACCAGCAACTGCCTCCACAGCGGGAAGGGCATGAGGGGGTCTTTTGGTTTTTGTTTCATTACAACTACCAAAAATGGAGGCAACTCTAATCTGGTCTTCATCCTATTTTATGATTGTTTTATTGTCGATTGAGGGAAGTAAAGGTATCCTGTTAATAAATTTTTAAAATAATATACAATGTGGTCTCCTTAAGGGAAGCCTTGAGGAGGTAATAGATTTTCTTGACTCATTCACTCTTCAGGATAAAGAGCTAATCATGATATGGGTAGGAGATTGCCTGATCTCAGAAGCTGTCTGGGTGAATCACTTAACGAGTTTATTTCAGCCTGGAAACGACTTTCAACTGGAGGGGGCTAATAGTATTAACCAGATGTCCGTGGAATCTAACTTGAATATAATAGATATATATCTTTTGAGCATCATGAGATCATCACAGCAATCAACCGTTCGTGACTAGAAAAGGCTCCCGGTCCTGATGGAGTCCCTGTTGACCTTTTTAAATCTAGCCAAATCTCTGGGGCCCTCTAGTTACAAATGTTCTAAGAAGTGTAGTAAAGAGCAATATTACTTCCTCATGGAAGTTGGCCATAATTATCCCTATATTTAAAAAGGGTAATAGACAAGACTCAACCTGCTATAGGCCAATCTCCCTTATAGACTCTACTGCCAAGATTTTGGGGAGTGTGATCCTGTCACAGATGGAGGATTGGGTGACTAAGGCAAAGATTCTTTCCTCGCTTCAATATGGTTTTAGACCTGGTATAGGTACTGTAGAACAAGCACTAAATTTGCACCTTATTCTTAGTAATTGTCACAGTTAGAAAATAATCTGTCCATATCGCATTTGTTGATCTCTCAAGTGCCTTTGCTCTGGTAAACAGAGGAAAACTTTGGCAAATTATGGATACCATGGGGATCGATTTGAACTTGCTGGAGTTAATAAATCGCTTACATACTGACCTAATGGTTTCAGTGCAGTTTGGTACGCATGGCGAGATAACTCACCCTTTTCCATCAAGGTGAGGAGTAAGACAGGGATGTATCCTAGCGACATTCCTATTTCTGTTATAAATGAATGGGCTTTATGACTTCCTAGTAAAAAATGGGAAGGATTTCCCTAGGATGGGACAGATTCTTATTAAAAACCACGTCGTCAGTCTTATTGTATGCTGATGACGTGGTTTTAATTGCATGCACAGCCACTGGTCTTCAAGGCATGTTGGACCTTTTTTTTAACTTTCATACAGGATCTTGATTTGAAACTAAACTTCACAAAGAAGTATGTTATGACTTGCGGCCCTCAAAACACAAGGTCAAAACGATTTAGCATGGGAGGAAATACCATTAACAAAGTGAGAGACTTCTGTTATTTAGGTATGCATGTAAGTTTCTCCATGTTATGGAATTATCATTTTAAAATTAAGACTCAGCAAATGGTGAGAAACGCTCACAAACTGGGTCATAGACCAATACACCAGATCATTATGGTTTATAACTCTAAATGTGTATCAGAGGCCATATATGGGGTGGGTCTGTGGGGTTATGCTAAAGTAGACCTGCTTCAACGTGTTGAGAACAAATTTGCTCATAGATAATTGCAGGTACCTAAGAATGTAGCAAATATCATCTGCCATGAGGAATTGGGTTTTCGGCACATAGAGGACTTGATTGCTGTTGCCCCTTTTTTTTATTGTGGCTTAGATGTTGGAGTAACCCTGAGGCTAGCTTGGTACAAGATTGTATGACTAATTGTATACAAATGGCTAAAACAAATAGAATTACTTGGTTTTCATATTTGAAAACATCTTTCCGAAACCTGGGGCTTGAGAATATGTTCACTGATCCAAAGTCCCTAAATGCAAAGGAGCTGGTGAAAAAAAAGCACACTGAGTATATTTTGAATCTTAGACTCCATGGGGCTTTGAAATTAAAAACTTTTGACCCCTATGCCCAAATTTCAACTACGGTTACTATGGAACCCTGTTTATCTTGGTTCTCGAGTCCACTATTATGCTCTTTCTTGTCCTCATTTAGATTAAATTTAATACATTTTAGAGTGGCCTTCCCTAAACAATGTATTTGGCAAAAAGAGCTTCCAAATTGCCCCCGTGATGCCAGATCTAGACAGAGCACATGCCACTTTTTTCTATTTTGTATGCTATATGCTGTCCCTAGACATGTTTTTATACTGCTCTGTCTACGCAAATTAAAATTTATACTCTATAAGGATGCATTGACTTATGTTCAAAAACTGCAAACAATTCAAATCTGTTTTTCTGTATTAAATTTTATTAGGTCTGCCATTGCTATCAGGAAACAATATGAACTGATTGACGCAGCTATATATTAGCTCAACTTGGATACGGATAAGATTTCAAAATGAACTTGTGTTTTTTTTGTTTTTTTTTTTACATATACGCAAATGTCATATTTTATCTTTTTACATATTTATAATGGTTTTAAAATCTGTTTGTTACGATATTGTTAGTAGGAATTAATATGAATCTGTAGAGCACCGACATAGTAACGTAATTAGGTTTAGATTAGGGTTACGTCTATAAAAAGTAATGTAATTAATCTATATATTCTGTAATGTATTGTAATCATTTATATCTGTATAAAATGGACTTGTGCTTTTGCGGCAATTTGCTGAATAAAGAATTTTCTGACTGACTACTACAGTCTACCCCACCACACTGCACCCCGCTCCAATCTACAACACTGCACTCTACGGTACTCCACTCTACTCTATTTTATTGTACTCCACTCTAACACACTCCAGTGTACACCACTACACTGTACACCACTCCACTATACGCCAATACACCCTACGCTTTTACACTGTACTCAACTACACTTTATGATACTCCATTCTATCCCACTCCACCTTACGCCACTCTAATACACGCTATTACACTGTATGCCACTCTACTCTAGCCCACTCCGGTCCACGCCACTGCACTGTACACCAAGCCACTATATGACAATCAATTGTACGCTACTACACTCTATACTCCATTTTACACCTTTCCACTCTATCCTACTACACTGTAGTACACTCCATCCTATGCCACTCTACTGTATGTTATTTTACTATGTCACACCACTCTATGTCACTACACTGTAAGCCTGTAACAATCACTATTACACTCCACACCACTGTATGCAACTCCACTCTATGCTATTACACTGTTCGCCATTACAGTCTACTCCACTACACTCTTTAACACTCCACTGTATGGTATTGCACTCTACAACACTCCATAGTACGCCACTACACTCGACAGTGCTCCGGTCTACACTATTCCACTGTATACCACTACCATGTACCTCACTCCACTCTAATGCCACTATTCTACTGCACGCTATTCTACTCTATGTCACTCCATCCCACTCCAGTGTTCCCTATTCCACTGGATGCCACCACACTGTACACCAGTACACTATAACTCACTCCACTCTTCAGCTGTCAACTCTACAACACTCCATTTTATGCCACTCCTCTGTACGCTATTCCACTCTATGACATTCCACTCTGACACACGTCACTCTACGCCACTGCACTGTACGCCAATCCATTCTACTGTACGCAACTCTACTGCAGGGCACACCACTCTATGCTATTCCACTGTATGCTACTCTACTATATGGTATTCCACTGTATGCCACCCACTGCACTCTAACCCACTAGACTCTTCATCACTCTATACCACTGTGCTCTACGCTAGCCCACTCTACACTATTCCACTGTACGTAGCTCAACTCTCGCCATGACACTCAATGCTATTCCACTCTACGTCAATCCACTGTACCACAATCCACTATACGCTGTTCCACTCTACTTCTATGACACCCCACTCTAAGATATTGTACAGTATGCTATGGTAACGTACCTCACTCCACTGTAAGCTACTGTTCTTCATGCCACTGCACTCTAGGATATTCTATTTCACGCTATTGAGCTCTAAGACACTACACTCCACCCCCACTCATCAATCCATTCTAGGGCTACTCTGCCATACACACTCTACATTATTCCACTATATGCCACTCCACGCTATTCCAATATAAGCCACTCCATTGTGTCACCCTGCACAATACTCCACACCACTCCACTGTACATTATGCTACTCCACTGTACCACATTCCACACTACAACACTGTACTCTACAACAGTACATTTTACAACTGCCCTCCACTGTACTGTGCCACACTTCACTTAACATTCCACTTAATGACAGTAAACTCTACGATTTCAAACATGTTTTTATTAAAAAGAAAAACAAAATAATGAAATGAAAAAAACAAAGGATAAACTATAGTTCAAACAAATCTATTCTTTCTATACAAACCAAACTTATAATACATAAACATGAGAAATTCTTCAGTTACAGTTATACTTTGAATTTATAGTTTACACACCCTCATTTAATTTATATAACTTTTGTTATTGTTTAGCTACAAACAAATGTTAAAGTACAAAAAATGTACATTTCTAAACTTATACCTTTAATAGTTTATGCAAAGTCAAATTATTAAAAATTATTCAAATTCTAATTATTAAACTCACGCACCACCATACACAGTATTTTCAACTCAGCAGCCACACTACATTAAATATAACTTGCCACTCTACCATGCACTGTGATCTCACAAAATACATGATTTGCGATGGCATATTTATTATTGTAAAAAACATTAATTTACATGGTATAACTGATATAAAATTAAAGGGCGTAAGCCGTGTATGTAGAAGGAATGAATTAAAGTTAATGTACTGTGTATGGAGGTGCACGAGTTATAACAACTTGAAGGTGTTGGATAAATTATAATTTACATTTCTCTATTTATGTTTATACTTTTGATTTAAAATGTAAAGATATAATTTAAAGGTACGCATATACATTTAGAAATTTTACATTTTTGTGTACTTTAACTTTTGTTTGTATCTAAGCAATAAAGTTGTATGTTTACCTCTCCGCAGCCTTTGACACTGTCTGCCACCACACACTCCGCACACGCCTCCACAACATAGGAAATCGCCACAAAGCCTTAGACTGGCTCACCTCCTTCCTCACCGACCGGACCCAGAGAGTCCGCCTTCCACCTTCCCACTCCACTGCTACCAAGATCATCTGCAGAGTCCCCCAAGGGACCTCCCTCAGCCCCACACTCTTCAACATTTACATGATCCCCCTAGCCAACATCCTCTGACCACACAGAATCACTATCCTCTCCTACGCAGATGACACCCAACTCATCCTCTCCCTCACCCGCAACCCCACCACTGCCAAAACCAACCTACACGCTGCTTTCCTCGCCAACGCCAATTGGATGACAAGTAACCACCTCAAGCTTAACTCCAACAAAATCGAGATCATCATCTTCGGCCCCAACAAAACCATATGGGACGACTCCTGGTGGCCCACCGCCCTAGGCCCCGCACCCACCCCCGCAAACCACGCACGCAACCTCGGCATCATCCTGGACCCCTCCCCTCTCCATGACACAACAAATCAATGCACTAACCTCCTCCTGCTTCCACACACTCCGCACTCTAAAAAAAAAATCCTTCAAATGGATTCACCCAGAGACCAGGAAGACAGTCACCCATGCACTCATCAGCAGCAGACTTAACTACGGTAACGCCCTCTACGCCGGCACCATACTCAAAGTCAAACGCAAACTCCAGAGAATCCAGAACACAGCCGCACGCCTTGTCCTTGGCCTCCCCCGCCACAAACGAATCTCACCACACCTCAAATCCCTTCACTGGCTCCCCATAGACAAGAGAATCACTTTCAAGATCCTCATCCACGCACACATATCCCTCCACAACACCAGCCCGACCTACCTCAACGAAAGAGTGAACTTCTACACTCCCACTTGCAACCTCCGATCAGCCGACCTCACACTAGCTAGAGTCCCTCGCATCCATCGAACCACCACAGGAGGCAGGGCCTTCTCCTACCTCGCCCCCCACAACCTGGAACTCCCTTCTCACCAACCTCTGCAAAACCAAAGACCTCCTACTCTTCAGACAAATCCTCAAGACATGGCTGTTCGAACAGTAACACCCCCCCCCCCACCCACCCACTAGCGCCTTGAGACCCTCACGGGTGAGTAGCGCACTCTATACATTTTTTGATTGATCGATGTATGTAGTTAAGGATGGTGCACATATTATGAATTTTAGATAGAACTATACCTGAAGATTTTCTAATGTTTATTTATTTTAATATATATCTTTCAAGAAAGGAGGTGTTTTGCTTACATTATATATACTTATCCTATATTGCAAAGGCATGCAGTTTTAAAGGTATATGCACGCATGCAACACATTGCGTCGTAAAGGCATGCAGTGTAATGTCATACAACATCATGAAACGTAATGGGATATTTAAGGAGTCAGAGAGAAAACCCATGATGCACCCGAAGCAGAAAAAAGGTCCTACTATGTTTTAAAGTTCAAAGGGGGGTGGGTGGCAAAATGTATGGATTAATGAATATATCCATGATAGGAATAGACAAGGTTTATTAATGATGGTTTCTTCATCAAGTGAGTGCCTATAGTAGAGTGGAGTGGCATGCTGAAAATCTCAGGAGGTATGGGATGAGAACAATATTATGCAGAGGAAAAAAGTCAAATTTACACAAGCAGATTACAAAGGGAGGCCTGTGCAACTAGAGTATCTCTGTAAGCGTGCAGTGGTGCTTAAGAATGGTGTGAACGGACCTCAAAGTGGTTGTTCCTACAAATACTAAAACATCCTTCATCAAAGCAGATAGGGGTATATTATTCCTGGTAAAATGTGCACTCCAAGTAAGGTCTGATTACTTTATAGTAGCATATTACGATACAAGAGTGTATCAAGGAACAGGGAGTGAATTGCCATGAAGCAACATGGATGCAGATTTTGGGAGCTCCTGAGCCTGAAGAATAAGCTGATTGGTGAACATGCCTTGTCTTCGACACATTGTGGTGATATAGCTGGTGTGAGAGAACTCTAGTTACTGTGGGGTCAATGTGGGACATGGCTTTGGACTGAAGTGACAAGCGCACCCAAGTATCTTAATTCTTGCCACATCTGGGCTCCCGGGTCTTTATGACCCTCAAAGCATACGTTATTGGAGATGTTCCAGAAATTAGTAATAGCTATATCTGAAATAGAACCAAAGTTAGACCGCCTGACTGAGTCGATTATACAACTTGAACTGGCATAATTTGTTTAGGCGATGAGGAAAAGCAAAGTGTGCTCATGATAGAAAACAAATCATGGGCCAGACTCTTGGAGCAGTGGAACAATAACCCAAGGGTAGATCACTTCCTTCCCCATTGATGTTGAAAGGTCAAATCATAAAGGTTTTTTTAGAGACCAGCTTGGGCTAACATTATGGTTTCTTAAGGAAGGCCTGGAGCTGGATTAGGTGGTCTGCCATCATATTCAGTCACACACTTGGAAAACTCACAGAGGGTAGACACTTGATAATCATTAAGTTTGTTACCAAGCTGGCTCAGGATCAGTTTCTGAAAAATGCTAAGAGGAAGGGGAGATTAATGTCTGGTGGCTCCTCAGATTGTTATATTCCCTGATGTGAGCAGCAGGAAGGAAAGGAGGAGGAAGGTAGGGCTGGGATAACAATCATAGCCAAAATTAAAATTGTGCATGGTGACAGGCAGTCTTCTGAGAAGCCAAGAAGGCTCAGGCTGTATTACGAGACTGGTTAAATAGTTAGAGACCGGGCTCTGTGGAGAATCAGGAGGGGGTTGGGAAGATTATGTGTGGTTCTTTGTCTTGTCATCATGCAGAGTAGTGGTGTATTTTTATCCTATTTATTCTTTGTGATAATGTATTCTGGATACTTGGTCACTTGTGGGAGTGCAGATTGGAAGTTGCTAGAGAGATTGCATTGTGGCAAAATAAAAATAAACCTCTTGGCTTTGGACTGTGGCTGGTAAAATGTTACATTGTTCTGTTGATCTTACAGGTGTACCCACGTGCTTCTGGGCTTAACTTGATATTTGTTAAAAAATTAAGTTGCTATCTAAAAAAAATTTATGTTTTAATGCAGGAAAAGCCAAAGTCTTGAAGATGTTATGAAACAGCAGGGGTAGTTTATTCATTTTACATCTAGTGTCAATGAACAAAACAGCAAGAGGTTGGACAGAACTACCACCTCTGATGACAAACTAGAATAAAGTATATGTCAGGGTACAAATTTCTTACAGAAAGACTGACTCTTGCTTGGAGCATACATTTGAGGCAACAAACACGTTTGTGGGCCATAATAAAAAAATTTAAGGGATAATCCAAGGTCTTTTGACCTATTTACGTGAAAGCCAAACCTAAAGCTTGGGTTGATTACAAAAGTCTTGTGAAATTATTCAAATGCAATTTATTGTCAAGCAACAGGTTCCATTGTAGTAATACTAAGCTTGCAGTTAAAAACAGTCCTTTCTGTTCATCCCAACAAAAATTTGGTATCTAGGCTAAGAAACACTACCCCATTGATGCTGCCAGAGGACCCAGAGTGTTTGTATCAGTTAAGGCTAAATAACGTAGGAGCACATTTCCTCAGATAATCAGGACAAAGGAAAATAAAAAAAAGAGGCATGTCCAACATTTATTTTTATTTTTTTATTTTTTACGAAAGAAGACAGAACTCAAACTCAGCCCTGCTCATGACATCAGAAGACAAAACAACATTTTCATTATCCTTTCTAAATGCTCTGTAATCTAAACTACAGTTTAAGCCCTGGAACACAGTTAGCACACAGCAAAGACAAAATAAGAAAAAAAATATACCATGTAAAATGTGTTGTGCTTTTTTACATCAACATAATTTTCATTACAATACATGAAGTAAAATGTAATCTACCTATATTGTTCTTATTCGTCTCCATAGAATGCCCCTCCTCAAGTACTGCCACAACACAGATTATGGGGGTCATTGGGACCCCAGCGGTCGGCGATAAAGTGGCGGTAGTACCGCCACATTATGACATTGGCGGGTTGGCTGAAGCCAATCAGCCAACCCGCCAATGTAACACTCCGACCGCCATGGCAGTAACAGCCGCCGGGCTGGAGATAACCATCTCCAGCCTGGCGGCCGCCATTGTCTCACCTGCGGGATTATGACCCCACCTACCGCCATGGTTTTTGTGGCATTAGTATCGCCACAAAACCATGGCGATAGGCCCTATCAGTGACAGGAAATTAGTTCCCTGTCACTGATAGGTGGCCCCCACCCACCTACCTCTCCAAAGACCCCCCCCCACACCCCTTCATCCACGCCCCCTTCTCACACATACACCGACACACACTCATTCACACATACATACATACACGCATGCATCCAATCACACACACACACTTCAAAACATACACGCACATGCATTACGATTACTATACATACACGCACTCACACTTCCATACATTCACGCAGTCAACATTAAATGCATAGCCACAATCACGCACCCACATACATGCACACACCCCCACACACACAACACCCCCCCACCCCCGTCGGAGACCTGACTTACCTGCATCCAGGGGGTCGTCCAGCAGGAGACAGGACGGGGCGCTGCTACCGCCAGCAGAACACCTCCAGGCCTTATGATTTCTCATAATACGTCTGGCGGCGGTCCACCTTACCGCCATCCGCCTGTATGGCCACAGCCAGACTTCGGCCCTTCTTGTGGCAGAAATCCGGCTGTGGTCATAATATGGCGGACGGCTGGTATGTATATATATATATATATATATATATATATATATATATATATATATATGTCACTTACCCAGTGTACATCTGTTCGTGGCATGAGACGCTGCAGATTCACATGCTGTGCATTATCCTGCCATCTAGTGTTGGGCTCGGAGTGTTACAAGTTGTTTTTCTTCTAAGAAGTCTTTTCGAGTCACGAGACCAAGGGACTCCTCCCTTTCGGCTCCACTGTGCATGGGCGTCGACTCCATCTTAGATTGTTTTCCCCGCAGAGGGTGAGGTAGGAGTTGTGTATATAGTAAAGGTGCCCATGGAATGGAGTAAGTATGTTTGTACATAATGTGTATAAGAATATTATCTATTTACAAATTTACCAATTTCATTCAACTGATAACGGCTACAGGCTCCCAGGGAGGCGGGAGGGCGCATGTGAATCTGCAGCGTCTCACGCCACAAACAGATGTACACTGGGTAAGTGACATTTTCCGTTAGATGGCATGTGTAGCTGCAGATACACATGCTGTGCATAGACTAGTAAGCAGTAATCTCCCTAAAAAGCGGTGGCTTAGCCTGTAGGAGTTGAAGTTGTCTGAAATAATGTTCGTAATACAGCCTGTCCTACTGTGGCTTGTTGTGTTGTTAACACATCTACACAGTAATGTTTTGTGAATGTATGAGGTGTAGACCATGTGGCTGCCCTACAGATTTCTGTCATAGGTATATTCCCTAGAAAAGCCATTGTGGCGCCTTTTTTCCTAATGGAGTGCCCCTTTGGTGTAATAGGTAGATCTCTTTATGCTTTGATATAGCAGGTCTGAATACATTTCACTATCCATCTGGCAATGCCTTGTTTGGATATTGGATTTCCTGCATGAGGTCTTTGGAAGGCTACAAACAATTGTTTTGTTTTGCGAAACTGTTTTGTTCTATCAATGTAATACATTAGTCTAATGTATGTAAGGCTCTTTCGGCTACTGAGTCTGGTTGTGGAAAAAAGACAGAGTTCCACTGTTTGGTTTAGGTGGAACGGTTATATAACTTTTGGAAAGAATTTGGGATTTGTACGGAGAACGACTTTATGTTTATGTATTTGTATAAAGGGTTCTTGTATAGTAAATGCTTGTATTTCACTTACTCTTCTAAGAGATGTGATAGCTATTAGGAAGGCTACTTTCCAAGTTAAGTATTGCATCTCACAAGAGTGCATGGGTTCAAATGGGGGTCCCATGAGTCGTGTTAACACAATATTGAGGTTCCACGAGGGAACTGGTGGTGTTCTCGGGGGTATGATTCTTGTTAATCCCTCCATAAATGCTTTGAAGACTGGGATTCTAAAAAGTGATGTTGAATGTGTAATCTGCAGATAGGCAGATATTGCTGTGAGATGTATTGTAATAGAAGAAAAAGCTAGTTTAGATTTTTGTAAGTGTAATAAGTAGCTTGCAATGTTTTTGGCGGAAGCACGTAGTGGTTGAATTTGATTATTATGGCAATAATAAACAGATCTTTTCCATTTGTTTGCGTAACAATGTCTTGTAGTAGGTTTTCTAGCTTGTTTAATGACCTCCATACATTTTTGTGTGAGGTCTAAGGGGGTCATTCCGACCCTGGCAGTCCGGGGACGGAGGAAGCACCGCCAACAGGCTGGCGGTGCTTCAGGGGCAATTCTGACCGCGGCGGCAAAGCCGCGGTCAGAAAAGGGAAACCGGCGGTTTCCCGCCGGTTTTCCCCTGCCCCAGGGAATACTCCACGGCGCCGCTGATTCCGACCCCCTTCCCGCCAGCCTGTAAACCGCCAGGAAGAGGCTGGCGGGAACGGGTGTCGTGGGGCCCCTTGGGGCCCCTGCAGTGCCCATGCCACCGGCATGGGCACTGCAGGGGCCCCCTAACAGGGCCCCATTAAGATTTTCAGTGTCTGCAAAGCAGACACTGAAAATCGCGACGGGTGCCACTGCACCCGTCGCACACCAGCAACTCCGCCGGCTCCATTCGGAGCCGGCTTCATCGTTGCTGGGGCTTTCCCGCTGGGCGGGCGGGCGGCCTTTTGGCGGTCGCCCGCCCACACAGCGGGAAAGTCAAAATGACCGCTGCGGTCATTTGACCGCGGTACGGTCTTTTGGCGGTCTCGCTGCCCGCCGGGGTCGGAATGACCCCCTAAATATCCAAATTCTAAGACTTCAGGAGCCAGATTGCTAGATTGAGCGATGCTAGATTCGGGCGTCTGATCTGTTGTTTGTGTTGAGTTAACAGATCTGGTCTGTTTGGTAGTTTGATATGAGGTACTACTGACAGGTCCAGTAGTGTTGTGTACCACGGTTGGCGAGCCCAGGTTGGTGCTATTAGTATTAGTTTGAGTCTGTTTTGACTCAATTTGTTTACCAGATAAGGAAGGAGTGGGAGAGGGGGAAAAGCGTAAGCAAATATCCCTGACCAACTCATCCATAACGCATTGCCCTTGGAATGAGGGTGTTGATACCTGGACGCGAAGTCTTGGCATTTTGCGTTTTCTTTTGTTGCAAATAGGTCTATTTCTGGTGTTCCCCAGCGTAGAAAGGAAGTTTGTAGTATCTGGGGATGAATTTCCCATTCGTGTGTTTGTTGGTGAGCTCGACTGAGGTTGTCTGCCAACTGGTTTTGAATCCCTGGGATGTACTGTGCTATTAGGCGAATGTGATTGTGAATTGCCCAATGCCAAATCTTTTGTGCTAAGAGGCAAAGCTGTGATGAGTGTGTGCCTCCTTGTTTGTTTAGGTAATACATTGTTGTCAGGTTGTCTGTTTTGACAAGAATGTGTTTGTGGGCTATTAGTGGTTGTAATGCTTTCAATGCTAGAAGCACTGCTAACAGTTCAAAATGAATTATATGCAGTTGTTTTTGGTGAACGTCCCATTGTCCCTGTATATTGTGCTGGTTGAGGTGTGCCCCCCACCCAATCATGGAAGCATCTGTTGTGATCACGTATTGAGGCACTGGGTCTTGGAATGGCCGCCCTTGGTTTAAATTTATAGGATTCCACCATTGAAGCGAGAAGTGTGTCTGGCGGTCTATCAACAGTAGATCTTGAAGTTGACCCTGTGCTTGTGTCCATTGTGTTGCTAGGCACTGTTGTAAGGGCCACATGCGCAGTCTTGCGTTTGGGACAATGGCTATGCATGAAGACATCATGCCTAGAAGTTTCATTACAAACCTCACTTGGTAGTGCTGGTTTGGGTACATGTTTAATATTATATTTTAGAAGGCCTGTACTCTTTGTGGACTTGGAGTGGCAATCGCCTTTTGTGTGTCGAGTGTTGCTCCCAAGTATTGTTGAATTTGGCAAGGTTGTAGATGTGATTTTTGGTAGTTTAGCGAGAACCCTAGTTTGTGTAGGGTTTCTATGACGTATTGTGTGTGTAGAAGACACTGTTGCTGAGTGCTGGTTTTTATTAACCAATCATCCAAGTAAGGGAATACGTGCATTTGCTGTCTCCTGATGTGAGCAGCTACTACTGCAAGGCATTTTGTGAATACCCTTGGGGCTGTTGTTATACCGAATGGTAACACTTTGAATTGGTAATGCACGCCTTGGATTACAAACCTTAAGTATTTCCTGTGGGAAGGATGTATGGGTATGTGGAAATATGCATCTTTGAGATCTAATGTTGACATGTAGTCCTGTTTTTTGAGCAAGGGAATCACGCCTTGAAGTGTTACCATGTGAAAGTGATCTGATGTAAAGATTCAGTGTTCTGAGGTCTAATATAGGTCTCAGCGTTTTGTCTTTCTTTGGGATTAGGAAATACAGGGAGTAGACACTGGTTCCTGTTTGATGGTTGGGTACTAGTTCTATTGCTTGTTTTTGTAACAATGCTTGGACTTCTAGTTGTAACAGGTCTAAGTGTTGTTTGGACATATTGTGTGCTCTCTGAGGCACATCTGGTGGCAACTGGAGGAATTCTATGCAATAACCATGTTGGATATTGGCTAGGACCCATGCGTCCGTAGTTATGTTTTCCCAGTTGTGGTAGTATGCGGTAAGTCTCCCCCCCACTGGTGTTGAGTGGTGGGGGTTTGTGACATTGAAGTCACTGTTTGGTTTGCGGGGTTTTTGGGTTTTCAGTCTCCTGGAATGCTAGCTTTCGCTTGATTTTTATTGGAGGAAGAGTTTGGATTTTCCCCGTGTCCTTCTGTATGTGCAGCCTCCTCTGGGTATGGTCTGGCTCTCCCATGCCCAGTTCTTGTTCAAATCTGTGCCCTTGCATTTGACTTGAAAGGCCTTGCTCTTCCGTATAGGAGCCTGTTTTCGGCTCCGAGGCTGCATGTTTCGGCACCGAAGCTTTCTGTACAGTCTTTTTCGGCTCAGAGGAAACCTTCTTGACTTTAGGGGTGTCGAACTCTCGGTGCCGAGATGGTTCGGAGCCGGTATCTCGACCGGAGTCAGATGTCTTCGGCTGCTGGGAGGCCTTTTTCGGTGCCGATGTCTGGCTACCGTGTTTTCGGGTTAAGCCATGGCCTGTTGGCGGTGGCATCCCCTTGGCCTTTATTATTTTCGAGTGAGTCTTTGCCGGGGCTGGTTTACTCACAGTTTGTTGCTGCGCCTTCGGCTGCTCACTTTCGGACACGTCCGAGTCCGAATCTTGAATGGAGAATCTCTCCTCTTCTTCGACGTCGATCCGCTTGGCCGGTGTCACCGCCATCTGGAGTCTTCTAGCTCTTCGATCACGTAGGGTCTTCTTCGATCGAAAAGCCCGACAGGCCTCGCAAGTATCCTCCCTGTGTTTCGGAGATAAACACAGATTACAGACCAAGTGTTGGTCTGTATAAGGATACTTTGCGTGGCAATTCGGACAGAAACGGAGGGGGGTCCGGTTCTTGAGGTTTGAAGATGGACGCGGTCGACCCGACCAAGCCCCGCTGAAGAGTGGAAGCCCCGAAGGGCCGCCGGAGCTCTTCTTTATTTCGGTGTCGATATGCTAACACTAAACCGGTACCGAGCGCGAACAATACCGTCAAATTTTCCGTTAACTAGCTAACTTTCCCGATTTAAAATACGGAGCGAAGAGGAAGACATCCGAACCCGATGGCGGATAGAAAACAATCTAAGATGGAGTTGACGCCCATGCGCAATGGAGCCAAAAGGGAGGAGCCCCTCGGTCTCATGACTCGAAAAGACTTCTTCGAAGAAAAACAACTTGTAACACTCCGAGCCCAACACTAGATGGCAGAATAATGCACAGCATGTGTATCTTCAGCTACACATGCCATAGAACATATAGATATATATATATATATGGAAAATGTCACTTACCCAGTGTACATCTGTTCGTGGCAAGTTCCGCTGCAGATTCACATGCTGTGCATTATACTTCTGCCATCTAGTGTTGGGCTCGGAGTGTCACAAGTTGTTTTTCTCCTTCCGGTGCTACAATGGCTTTTTTACGAAATATTCCAATGGATGAAATATGCAAAGCAGCTACTTGGTCAACACCACATACATTCACTAAACACTACTGTGTGGCTGTTTTAGCAAGACAACAAGCCACAGTAGGTCAAGCTGTACTCAGAACATTATTTCAAACAATGAAAGAAGAGTGGCCAGGGCACACCAATAGCATGAATCCTGATAATGTTCAAGAATAAATAGAAAGTTCGTTCTTGAAAGATGATGTGTAGATATTTATTATAAGTGCAGGTAGAAAGTAGAAATCTCACTCAAAAGACTGCGTTGTACAAAATGACTATGTGTCCAGAGCAGCCAGATGGTGATAAATGGTCAAAGTTACAATAGGATGTTCGAATGTAACAATAAGTCCATACAGCAAAACAGCCAACACGTGTTTCGTCTTCAAGACTTTGTCAAGGCTTCAGATGTATATAAAACATAATATGTAAACACGAAAGGTACATAGATCAAGCTGCTGGTAGTCATGAGTCCTTGGGAGAAATCAAATAGTACAGGCAAATGATGGCCATGATAAGCCTCAAGTATTTGTGGAGCGAATAAACCTGTGCCGTGCGCGTCGGGGTTTTGGCAGAGTGTTTGGTGTGCACTGGCCACTCTTCTTTCAATACTTAGGCAACCACCCACTCTTCAGTGTGTGGCCCTCCGACACCTGTGGTGGCAGGTGTTAGGGCTAGTCTGGCACCCAACACCATATTGTTTAAATTTTATGACTTCGCTCGGATTTCACTATTGACATACGCTTTGCAGATGTGCAAGCACTCTCTGGCATCCGCCACCTTCTTCGCCTGACATTATTTCAAACAACTTCAACTCCTTCAGGCTGACCACCGCTATTTTTTATAGGAGGACAAACCACTTTGTAGTCTATGCACAGCATGTGTATCTGCAGCTACTCATGCCACTGAACAGAAAATGTCACTTACCCAGTGTGCATCTGTTCATGGCATGTTCTGCTGCAGATTCACATGCATCCTCCCACCTACCCAGGAACCTGTAGTCGTTTAAGTTAAAAACATTTGTGCATATGTGTATATATATATCTGCATTAGTATGGACAGCTCTTTTCTTTTCACCTATATACACTATCACTCCTACCTTACCCTCTGCGGGAAAAACAATCTAACATGGAGTCGATGTCCATGCGCAATGGAACCGAAGAGGAGGAGTCACTCGATCTCGTGACTCGAAAACACTTCTTCGAAGAAAAACAACTTGTAACACTCCGAGCCCAACACTAGATGGCAGAATTATAATGCACAGCATGTGTATCTGCAGCTACACATGCCACTGAATATATTATATATATACATATATATATATATATATATATACATATATATTCAACACTATCTCCACACACAGTGAAGCGCCGTACTCAGGTTCACAGGGAAAAGAGGCACTTTATTTTCATTTTCCATCACAGAGGCAAGAGTTATTTCATTCCTCAGGAGTAAATTATTTCATTTTCTTTCAAAGTATCTCACATTTTTCTGACGCGTTTCGGCTGCTGATGTCAGCCTTAATCATAGGTCTCTCCTGATAAGAAGAACAACCACGTGTTCAGCCTTCCATTTATATCATGGCTTTAAAGCCACAGAGTCTCTCTTCACGCTTTTCAAAGTTTCACAGCTGCAGTACATTAATTGATTGCGTAGGTCAAAGAACACTTGTACACAATATTATATTCAAGATATTGCTTCTAATATTAGCTTCTCTTAATCATCACTGTATTTTCATACACAATGTTTATATCCGTTTAAGTGCTTTAAGCAATATGCATTTTCCTCTTTACAAAACGTGTCTTTGAATATCCTTTCCTTTCATTTGCATTGCAGCTGACCATGTTTGAAATGTCTCGTGAATACTTTTGAGTTTCTGCGCTGTGCCTTCAGTGCCTCATAAATCACCGTGAACCAGTGAGACATTCACTTCCCTTGCCCGATTTCATAAATACTACAATGTTATAATTATTTCCATGGTCGGTCTTTTATCCCCGTACCTTTATATTCCTGTGTTGAAAACGGGCGGATCCGGCTCCTTTAGTCAAAAACTAAAGCGCAGAAACTCAAAAGTATTCACGAGACATTTCAAACATGGTCAGCTGCAACCTCTGGGAACAGATTTATTCTTGTGGTGGTGGACCATGCCACCAGGTACCTAGAAGCTATTCCCGTTAGCTCCGCTACAGCACATGTAGTGGCCAAAGCCCTCTTAGGAATCTCTTTCAGAGTGGGTTTTCCTAAGGGGTGATGTCAGACAGAGATGCACACTTCATGTCTGGCTACCTGAAAGAAATGTCGAAAAAGTGTGGGGTAACTTATAAATTCACCACCCCCTACCATCCACAAAGTAACTGTTTAGTTGAAAAATTCAACAAAACCCTCAAAGGTATGACTAAGGGACTCTCTGAAATACTCGGAAGGTGCTGGACATTGCATTCTATTTGTCTACAGAGAGGTTCCACAGAAGGGAGAAGGGTACTCTCGATTTGACTTTCTGTTTGGGCACCCAGTTAGAGGTCCTCTTTGTCTTGTGAAGGAGGGATGGGAGCAGTCTCTCAAACCTCCCAAACAGGACATTGTGGACCAAGTACTAGGCCTATGTACCTGATGGCTACATTAAGAAGGCCAAAAAAAACCATGAGGCCAGCCAATAACTGCAAAAGTTAAGCACTGACCAAAAGGCTGTGCTGACTGTTTATCAGCCAGGGCAGAAAATGTAGGTTTTGGAGCCAGTGGCCCCAAGAGCACTCCAACACAAATGGAGTGGCCCTCACACAACTGTTGAAAAGAAGGGTGAGGTCACCTACCTGGTGGACGCGGGCACTCCAAGAAGCCCCAGCAGGGTGCTACATGTGATCGCCTGAAACCTTATTTTGACAGGGCTGACATGAGCTTGCTCATGGCCACTGATGAGGGACAGGATAAGAGAGTGACCTTCTCCCTGACCTCCTCTCGCACAACCTTGTTGATGGTTTACTAGATGGGGTAGTCTTTGCTGACAGCCTCACTAAACAACAACAAGGTGACTGCAGGCACGTCCTCAGTCAGTTTTCAGAACTCTTTTCCCTGACACCCAGGCAGACTACCTGGTGTGCCTGTGATGTGGACACAGGTGACAGTCTGTCCGTTAAAAATATAATTTACAGGCAGCCTGACCATGTCAGAGATTGCATCAGAGCAGAGGTCCATAAGATGCTAGAGTTGAGGGTTATTGAATCTTCAGACAGCCCTTGGGCTAGTCCTGTAGTACTTGTGCCCAAACCTCATTCCCAGGGCAAAAAGAAAGAAATGAGGTTTTGTGCAGACTACAGAGGCCTCGATGCAGTCACTAAGACTGATGCCCATCCTACCCCCAGGGCAGGTGAGCTAGTTGATAATCTGGCTGCAGCCAGGTATCTCAGCACTTTTGATCTGACTGCGGGTTACTGGCAGATCAGATTAACAGATGTGCCAAATCGAAAACAGTATTTTCCAATCTTGGTGGGCATTATCACTTCACTGTGATGCCCTCTGGTCTGAAAAATGCACCAGTCACATTCCAGAGGTTGGTGGATCAAGTTCTGGCAGGCCTTGAAGACTTTAGAGCAGCATATTTATATGATATTGATGTCTTTAGCTCCAATTGGTCCACTTCAGGAGAGTACTTGAGGCCTTGAAATAGGCAGACCACACTATCGAGGCTACCAAATGACAGAGAGCAGAGCAAAGTTGTTTACTTAGCCCACCTGGTAGATGGAGGCCAAGTTGAACCCTTACAGAGCAAAATCCAAAACGTTACCCAGACTCAGGTCACAGTTTTTCTAGGCCAAACTGGGTATTACAGGAGTTTTGTAAAGGGGTATAGGTCCATTGCCTTGCCCCCCGCAAAAAATATCTCACATGCAAGAAAATGCCTAAAATGGTAAACTGGACATTAAGCTGCCAAAAGGAATTTGATGCCCTGAAGAAGTTCATGTGCTGCTCAACATGAGATGTTCAACTACATAATGGCTTCACTGAACCTAGGCATGTTTGGTGTCACACATGTTGGAACCATGCAACTACACCAATTCCAGTGCTGGTAGCATGATACCATGTACTCTGGGGTTCCCAAGGGGATCCCCATATCTGCCTGTACAGCCCTGCAGAGTCTGGATGCAAGCCTGTGCAGCTGCCGACCCCAAACACTGTTCTGCCCTCCTGCTGCTGAGCCCAACTCGGGCAGGGGAAGGCAGAACAAAGGATTTCCTGTAGAGGAGGTGCGTTACTAACTCTCATTTTGAAAAAGGTGTCTCTGGGCTGGGGTGGGGGTGCCTCTGAGCACCACCAGACTGCTTTGAAGGGCACATATGGTGCCCTCTTTGCATAAACTGGTTTACCACAGTGCAGGAGCCCCTAACTCCCGCTCAGGCGCGAAACCACACAAAAGACAGGGGAGCGACCACCGCCCCTGTCCAGCCCCTCCCCTAGGGAGGTGCACAGAGGTCTGCCAGGTGGCCCCTTGATTCTGCCATTTTGAAGAAAAGATGAGCAGAGGCCCTTGGGAGCATCTGACTGGTTAGACCAGCTAGGTAATGTCCCCGACCCCCACCCTGATAGGTAAGTCACTGCAGAAAGTGTCCAACCCCCTTCCTGGGTTACCCAAGGGCTCCCCAGAGGCTGGGACCCTAGATTTGTCTGTGGATTTATCTCTGGAACTGTCTGAAGACTCTCTGCAAGACATTTCTGCAACATGGACACCGGAACCGCTGCTGTTCTTCGCTGGGAACTGAGAAGAAGACCGACGTAGAAGGGCTCCTACTGCAACTTTGTTTCTGTAATCTCCATGGTTGTGCATCCTCCAGAGTACCAAGATCCCTGCTTTCAGTTAAGAAAGCAACAAGTAATCTCCCTTGAAGTGAAGGAGTCACTACCCAGCATCCACATGCTCCTCATCAACGATTGGTTTATGGATTCTGCTGTCTCATGGACTCTTCAAAGCTCTGTAACATAGTCGGTAGTTCTGTGGCTCTCCAGAGGTCTGACCTCTCTTCTCTGAAATTGCCAAGAGTGTGGTCCCTTGTTGGAGCTGCTAGGCTCGAAGCCTCTTCAGACCGCAGACCTCCTAGCTCTCAAGAAGCCCCAGCCTCCGCCACTCTTCAGGTACAAGAACGGCATCCTCTCTGCAACTTCTGCGACATGGGCATTCCTCTTTGCTGTGCTGCTGAAGTCTCCCTGTGACTCTGTGCCTGCTGCCAGAGGGTCCACCGGGAGGCTCCAATGATTCCTGTTGCCTTGCCTCTCCTGCTTGCTAAGGGCTGACGCGACTTACCTGCAAAGGCTGAATCGCCTGGACCTTGCTGGTTCTCAAAACCTGCAACACTCCGCGCAACCCTTTCTTGTATTTGCCAAGGCTTGTGGCTGGCCCTGCTGATCACATAACCCCTCTGCAATCCGACAACCAGCACGCGACAGCTTGTGGATGACTCCTGGGATCTTTCTGCATTGCCTGGGCTCCACAGCTGCCATTACTTGACAACCGTCCATCAGGAAAGCATCTCTAAGAAGGGGGGGCATTGGCATCCTGCACTGCTTGGGCACCTCCAGGTGGTCTGGACTCTGTCCCCTTTCTCCTTAGGTCCTCTTCATCTGGAATCCACGCCTGGGTTCCACCAACCTAGTCCATGGGTCACACGAGCAGCTGGACAACTGAGATCCCCACTGAGAGCAGCTGGACAACCGATATCCCAACTGACTTCAAGAGGAGGTTCCAACACTAATTCACCCCTGTGCACCTGGGCTCCCTGGTATAGGTACTCCACTTCTCTGGGTGAAGGGCACTCTCAAACCTTCATTGTTCAAACTGGATTTTTCGGGGTCCTCTGGGAAGGGTCCAAAAGCACGTAAACTCCAACCGCGACTTCCCCATGTTAACCTAACCCGGGGTAACATCTCTGCACACGGGCACCTGGGGAATCCTATCTACTTTTCTTTGGTGGTCTATTACTCCTCCAGTCCTGAGGGTCCTTGTGTGGTAGATTGGGTTGGTAGTGATTTTCGCATTCCATTTTCTTAGTATATCGTTTGCCCCCCTGTCCCCCCGCCCCCCACCCTTAGACCTCCATGTTGTTTTATGCCTGGACTAACCTGTTACTTAGTATATATTTGTGTGTACATATCACCACATTGGAGATATACCAAAGTTGGTTTAGAGGTTGACTCGAAACACAGTGCCTCACCTATAGGGGTACCCCATATACTAAGCTAGCCTCTTACATACCCCAATGGCAACTGCTTGGGAAAGTACAGCTCAGGCTTCCTCCGGGACCTGTGGCAGCACGTGCGCAACCGTATCCCACAGCGTTTGGGAATAATGGCCCAAAAGGCATGTGGTGTTCACGGTCCGCAATGCCAGGCTGGTGGAAGAAAACATCTTCTTCTCAAGTGTGTCCAGCCTCTTGGATTCCCTATCTGGGGGTGCGGAAGGGAACTTGCCCTGGTGAGTGGAGGCTATGATAACCAAGCTCTCTTTGGGGGTGGAGGGTTGTATTGTGTTAGAAAACCTGAATCACCTGGTGCAGGGTGTTGGGAATAGCCCCTGTGCTGTGTTTGAACCAAGTACCCAGAAGGACATCCATGAGGGCTTCATTAGAGGGGAGCAGGGGTTTCGAGGATGCCGCCCCAGGCGGAAGCACTTCTATCAGGAGGTTAGTCATGAACTTCACCGAAGGCAGCTCAAGGTCCAGGAATGGATCCATGGGTGCCCCTCACAGCCAAGGCCAAAGGCGCCAGCACAAAACCCAAAGGGGACCCTTCTGACTCCGCAGGTCCAAAGGAGTGCCAGCGGAGTCAGACTGCCCAAAAATGAGTTGGATGGCCTTATAAAGCTCTTTTAGCTGGGCAGGGGTTGCTCCGACTCCCGGAAATTCAGGAGAGCGTAAAGTCGGCCCCAGACGTAGGCTCTGCAAATGGAGACTTTGATCGACGATGCTCCTTCTCCTGGGATGAAGTCGACTTCTTCTTATGCCTCGACTTTCTCGAAAGTCCCAAGGACCCGAAGAAGATGGGTGGGTGGGGGGGGGGCGCTCCGCGACCAATCCCGAGACCTTCCTCCCAACCGAGATTGGGACTTACGTGGAACCGAGCTCCAGCCAGCCATCAGCTTTAGGGACCACTCCCTCAAAGCCTTAGGCCTCATGACCTTGGACTTGGAGCACGACTTCGGGTTTTGGTCGTGCTGCCGACACCAAAGGCACACAAGGTGCACATCTGTCATTGATATTGCCCGACAACAGGACCAACAGGGCTTGAACCCGGACTCCCTAAAGGATATCCTCAATGCACCAGGAGTTATACAACTCGAAAAACCCTCAACCAAAAGTTGAAAAAGGCCAGTCAAAATAAAGACTAAGGGAGAGTTCTCTCTGGATCAGTGCAGGCTGGCACGGAAAGAAAAGAACTGATGTCAGAATGCCGGGGTGGCACCTATATAGGACCCACCACATCCTATCTGATGATGGACACAGAGCCAATCAACGCCACCTAATAGCGTGCAGGGGTACATCACAAGAAAAATCTCCAGATCCAGACTGACGCCTTGGAAAATTCACAAGGTAGGAATCTGCAACTAGAAGTCTCTATCAGATTGAGAGAAATATTTAATGGCCCGCAGTGGACAGGGATGTTGGACAATGGACTGAAAGATGTATGGTGTGTAGTGTTAATGATAATGGCTTACTTTGCCCATGGGGAGTGTAGAGTGCTCAAGTGATGTATGGGAAAGACTGTGTTGATATTCTTGGCCCTTTTCAGACTTTAACGCACAACAACAATATGCCATTTTCATGGTAGATTAAGTCACAAAATGGTTCGAGGTGAGATTTCTGAGGAAACCCAATACAAGGTGTAATTGAGTTTTTCCACAGATATCATTTTTTTTAGGGAAGGGTTCCCATAGGAAATTTTCTCTGATAATGGTGTGTAATTCACATCTTATTAAATGACAGATTTCTTGCTGGATGCTGGTATTCAGCATAAGTGTAGCCTGTATCACCCTCTGGGCAATGGCCATGTTGAAAGGATGAATAAGTTAGTCAGTGATCAGAGGTGCTGTTAGGTCAGATACTCTTGTCAAAAATGTTTTAAGAGCAATGTTGTAGACACACCGTCACACATCTAAGTCACTGGAGTCACACCGTTTATAGCTCTGAGGAGACGTAGTATGCGTGATATGGTTTTTCCTAAATGGTAGACTACAATTAATGGAGTGGTGAGTATCTTGCTGAATTCTTAATAAAGCAAGGAACAACATTACGAGTAGTAACACTTCAAGCTAGGACAGGTACGATATTTTGAAGAGCACCAAGAAGCGAAATAGGGTGATGGGTGATTCTGTAAGAGTCAAATTACCCAGGGGTCAGGTTCTGAAAGGACATCAGAAATTCGGTGGCGAACACAAAGTGGTTGAAATAAATGACAATGGCAACAAAGGTCAGTGGTAGAATGGTGAACTTGTGGCAAAAGTGAAGCAGATCAATGACAATTCGGGTAACGAGAATGGGTGTGCTCAGCACAATGATACAGGAAGTGATACCAGAGTTACCAATGATCACACTTTTCAATACAAAGATGAACCACAGAAGAATGTGTCCTTTTTTCAAGAGAGACAAGTTCAGCAGAGAAGTTATAGTCTACCATTAAAATACAAGGGCTATGTTTTACCAAGACGTATTTTCATTTATTGACTTTATCCAAGTTTGATTTTTTATTTTCAATAATATGTTATTGTTTTTTTCTGGATTGTTGCATTTCACTTTGTTGGTTCTGCAGGAAGGAAGGAAGGAGATGTGTTATGTCCAGTGCCTGTCCATCATTCCGGAACCCGGTGTTGTGCATCAGTTCTGGAATGCTCAGAGTGTGCAGTTGATGAATATTGTGTCAGAAGCTTCTGTGTAGAAGGTGGTCCTACCAGCAAAGATGGGAATCAGATTGGGGAGGCAGCTATCTACTGATTCATATACTGCAATTGGGACTGATCTCACTAAGGTCTCCAGTTGCATTTTGTATAGGGACTTGGCATATAAAATAACATCATTGGTACACTGCAACTGTATCTTACCAGCAACGACTGAAGCATGCTGGATATATATTAGTAAGCGGGGCATCGCTCTAAGTCTCGTAGGGCTATTCAGCCTTTGAGATGTATAGGAAAAAGTTATTGTATCACACAACAGTGGTTGTGTGCTTTCCATCTCCGAGGGAGTGAATGCTCACTTTCTTGGGCATATGACTTGCCCATCTGGAGGTTGGACTGCACAAAACTTCGAGCTACTCATACACTTTCAGGGAGTGGCAAAACAGCAAACTGCTTTATACTAGAAGAAACAAGTGCCCCCATCCAAAGCCCCCAGGTTTTGCTAATTATAGAAACTCTTGGCAATAGAGTTACTGACCATATCACAGAGCACAAACTTACAGGAAGGTGGTTGCCAATAATTCCCTACTTCTCTAGGCTGGAGCATTTCTGCTTCATAGATCCCATCAAAGAGTAATCTATGCACCCCGAAGACCATATGTGTACCTTTCAACAAAACCAATAAAGAGAAATTTAAGTAAAAGTAGTAAGCAATGGCTGTTGTGTGAGTTGATCTGAAGACGAATCAGGGAGAAAGGATCTATAACATTAAAGTGATTCAAAGGAAATTAGAGCCTACCAAAAAACTAAAGTAAATTTGGCTAATGAAAGAAATATTGAGAATTAAACGAGAGGTATAGAAATCGCAATGGCATCATTCACTTCATAGGTATAAGGACACATTATTTGCGCACTGTGCAGAATAAAACACTTGCCTTTTTTTAAGTGCTAGTGCAAACAATGTCCAAAGATGGCTGTCACCCACTTTCACCACTGGCCCCATTGTCCACTTTCCAGTACTGGCCAACTTCCACCACTGGCGGTACCACTCTCTCTTTCATGCACAACTGCTCTGCTCTTTAGCCCCTCTACCTTGCACTACTTTCTACACTCACTCTGACCTTTCTTATCTCATTTGTTCTCTCTTCATGCAAACCATACTCTTCCTCCCCTTCCTTTCTATACAGGCTCTGCATTTGCTCGCCTTCAATATGACTGTTTTTTCTCTTTTCCCTTGTCTTCATCAACTTATTCTGATCCTCTCTCTCTAATTCTTATACTTCTTTTTCACTCACTCATCCTCTTCAACCCAGCCTTTTATCTCTCTCCATATATATATATATATATATATGCTTAAACATGATGGAATAAAATGCTATGCAGCACTGGACTTGGGCTTCATAATCTCTGTTCTTTTGTTTGTGAATTTATGGGTTGCTCCGTACCCATATGATGAGGCCGCCCTGCAGAGTTGGGGGCTCCCTTTTTCGGAGGTTATTTTTGGAATTAACTTTGGGAGCATGACTCGCTTGCCTTCACGCAGTGAAAAGGATTTACCCTGTGATTGATAGCGTGGAGGTGAGAAAGGGAATGAGAGGAGAATATTCTCTTTTCAACTTTTCCAGGCTGCTAGCATTCCGAGATATTACATTTGCAGCATTTTACCTAATAGACTGAGAAAATGTTTTAACCGGACTGTTTATTTATGAAATCACGAGATGCATCTACCACATATTGGTGCACTGAACAATATGAAACTTTTACATCATGCAGGATGTTGAAACGCAATAATGCTGTATTTAAAATCTATTCTGCCTTCAAAGATATATCCGATTATGCTTGGCAGTGCACTATGGGAGATGTATGCTTTAATACTACTATCACGTGACAGTTTGGTTACCAGCACGCAATCACTTTATAAAAATAGAATCACCTGTGAACAAGGCTCTACGGAGCTGAAACGCGTCAGGAAATAAGATAATAAGATTGGAAATGAAACGTGCTGTTTGATAAAAGGATACAGAGAATGCTGCTTAAACATGATGGAATAAAATGCTATGCAGCACTGGACTTGGGCTTCATAATCTCTGTTCTTTTGTTTGTGAATTTATGGGTTGCTCCGTACCCATATGATGAGGCCGCCCTGCAGAGTTGGGGGCTCCCTTTTTCGGAGGTTATTTTTGGAATTAACTTTGGGAGCATGACTCGCTTGCCTTCACGCAGTGAAAAGGATTTACCCTGTGATTGATAGCGTGGAGGTGAGAAAGGGAATGAGAGGAGAATATTCTCTTTTCAACTTTTCCAGGCTGCTAGCATTCCGAGATATTACATTTGCAGCATTTTACCTAATAGACTGAGAAAATGTTTTAACCGGACTGTTTATTTATGAAATCACGAGATGCATCTACCACATATTGGTGCACTGAACAATATGAAACTTTTACATCATGCAGGATGTTGAAACGCAATAATGCTGTATTTAAAATCTATTCTGCCTTCAAAGATATATCCGATTATGCTTGGCAGTGCACTATGGGAGATGTATGCTTTAATATTACTATCACGTGACAGTTTGGTTACCAGCACGCAATCACTTTATAAAAATAGAATCACCTGTGAACAAGGCTCTACGGAGCTGAAACGCGTCAGGAAATAAGATAATAAGATTGGAAATGAAACGTGCTGTTTGATAAAAGGATACAGAGAATGCTGCTTAAACATGATGGAATAAAATGCTATGCAGCACTGGACTTGGGCTTCATAATCTCTGTTCTTTTGTTTGTGAATTTATGGGTTGCTCCGTACCCATATGATGAGGCCGCCCTGCAGAGTTGGGGGCTCCCTTTTTCGGAGGTTATTTTTGGAATTAACTTTGGGAGCATGACTCGCTTGCCTTCACGCAGTGAAAAGGATTTACCCTGTGATTGATAGCGTGGAGGTGAGAAAGGGAATGAGAGGAGAATATTCTCTTTTCAACTTTTCCAGGCTGCTAGCATTCCGAGATATTACATTTGCAGCATTTTACCTAATAGACTGAGAAAATGTTTTAACCGGACTGTTTATTTATGAAATCACGAGATGCATCTACCACATATTGGTGCACTGAACAATATGAAACTTTTACATCATGCAGGATGTTGAAACGCAATAATGCTGTATTTAAAATCTATTCTGCCTTCAAAGATATATCCGATTATGCTTGGCAGTGCACTATGGGAGATGTATGCTTTAATATTACTATCACGTGACAGTTTGGTTACCAGCACGCAATCACTTTATAAAAATAGAATCACCTGTGAACAAGGCTCTACGGAGCTGAAACGCGTCAGGAAATAAGATAATAAGATTGGAAATGAAACGTGCTGTTTGATAAAAGGATACAGAGAATGCTGCTTAAACATGATGGAATAAAATGCTATGCAGCACTGGACTTGGGCTTCATAATCTCTGTTCTTTTGTTTGTGAATTTATGGGTTGCTCCGTACCCATATGATGAGGCCGCCCTGCAGAGTTGGGGGCTCCCTTTTTCGGAGGTTATTTTTGGAATTAACTTTGGGAGCATGACTCGCTTGCCTTCACGCAGTGAAAAGGATTTACCCTGTGATTGATAGCGTGGAGGTGAGAAAGGGAATGAGAGGAGAATATTCTCTTTTCAACTTTTCCAGGCTGCTAGCATTCCGAGATATTACATTTGCAGCATTTTACCTAATAGACTGAGAAAATGTTTTAACCGGACTGTTTATTTATGAAATCACGAGATGCATCTACCACATATTGGTGCACTGAACAATATGAAACTTTTACATCATGCAGGATGTTGAAACGCAATAATGCTGTATTTAAAATCTATTCTGCCTTCAAAGATATATCCGATTATGCTTGGCAGTGCACTATGGGAGATGTATGCTTTAATATTACTATCACGTGACAGTTTGGTTACCAGCACGCAATCACTTTATAAAAATAGAATCACCTGTGAACAAGGCTCTACGGAGCTGAAACGCGTCAGGAAATAAGATAATAAGATTGGAAATGAAACGTGCTGTTTGATAAAAGGATACAGAGAATGCTGCTTAAACATGATGGAATAAAATGCTATGCAGCACTGGACTTGGGCTTCATAATCTCTGTTCTTTTGTTTGTGAATTTATGGGTTGCTCCGTACCCATATGATGAGGCCGCCCTGCAGAGTTGGGGGCTCCCTTTTTCGGAGGTTATTTTTGGAATATATATATATATATATATATATATATATATATAGATAGAGAGAGAGAGAGATAGATAGATAGATAGATATTACCTTCTGGAATCTATTTAACAAGGCACTGAAAGGAAAGCAGGCCTAAAGCAGCTGACTTTAGGCACGCTCTTACTCTACACATGCTCTCGACTCTCACACCTATACTGCACATGCATTCCAGGTCACTAAATCAGAGCTTGTGCACTAAAGGCAGAGTCATTCAGTGGATATACACACTTACACTGCTTGTGTAGGAGGGAAGAGGATAACCAGAGGTGTGTACTCTTTTCATATACATAGTTCAAAAGCTTTATTTCAGTTAAAAACCATAAAAACACTTGAATTTAAAAATAATAAACCAGATAAACATAATATCTACGAACCCCATAAATCAAGGGTTTCGACAGGTCTGTGTGTAAAACCATTAACGCTTCTACATACACTCTGTAGCCCAGGTTTAAACAAATAGGTTGTATCCATTTTGCTCTAGCAATGGCGTAAGCTGAGCTGAAAAACGTGACATGAGCAATATTCTCAACTGCATTCTGGGGACACAAAGTGCAGTCAGTGTATGTTCTTTCACCCTCAAGCTCCCCCCTCCCCCCCCCCATTTTGATGTAAATCGAAATCTAATATACAAAGTTTTAGCCATTGATGGTAATACTTCATCCAGGTATGGTTCAAAACAGGGAATGGGTTTGATGGACAAGAATCATTTGGTAAGCTTCCATGCGCCCAAATTCAGCAGAAGCTCTTAGAGCAGGAACGACCAATAAGTCTGCTTAAGCAGACCCTTGGACTGAATAGCCAATCGATCTGGTCTGTCCCAAAAATAATTCAGACCTAGTTTCCCAAGCCAATTTTTGACATAACGCAAGCACGGAAGGGAGTTACATCTATCCATTTCTCATCAGTTTAAGGAAGCCCTCCCTGTAATGGGCCAGATCTTGCGTTGCCCAAATCCTGATCCAAAAAGTCAAAGGTCTTAAGGAATTTAGATCTTTTAAATTCTTGATTCCCAGATCTTGTAAAACTGGAATCAGAGGAGTACTCTTTAGAAAATGCAATAGGGGCAGCATACACTTATTTTCCTAATTTTTGAGGATCCCTAATCTATTTATTCCCCACAATTCTGCTCCATACGGAGCCGCTGTTTGCACTTTTACTTTATATATCTCAAGTACAGGTGAAACCGCTTTGCATAGTGAAGTTCGATGTTTTTTATGATAGCCCATGAATCCTGCCTTGGATTTATTTATCTGCGGAGACCAAGACATCCAGTAATTTAGCGTTACACCCAAATAATTAAAGTTTTCTACAAACTCCAAGCTGCACCCATTCACAGACAGATTCTTGTTCAAAACTGTGTGGTTTAATCACCATACACTTAGTCTTCGATGTGCTAATCACCAATCCATTATTTTTATAGTAACTGCTAAATGAGCTTAAAAGATTTTGAAGCCCCTTCAACTTCTGTGACACTAAAATAGTGTCATCAGCAAATAATAGTGTTAGAATGGGAGAGCCACATAACTTTGTAGAATTGTGGATATACTTCAGAAGGGGATTTACTTCATCATTCACATAAAGAGAGAATAACGTGGGGGCTTATACTCAGCCCTGTCTTACCGGTATAGGATCAGTTACTTCGCCTTGGGGTCCCCATCAAACGCTAGCAAAACTGGCCTGGTGCAGCCTAATGATTTGTAATAGAAGATCCAAGGGTCATTTAGTTCCTTTAGTGAGGCCTACAACAATCCCCTAGCCTAGGGACTAAACTAAAAGCTGTTTTTAGATCAATGACAGCAATATATAGATGCCCCGATCTTAGCTTGACATACTTCTAAACCACCTGATCTATTGTGCTTACATGAGACCTAAAGTCAGCCTGGTGCTGTGTAAATACCTTATGCTCATCCATCCAAATGGTTACTCGATTTAGGATTTGCTTGGCACAGACTTTCTGTAGGACATCTACCAGGCTAACTGGCCTATAACTTACAGGGTCCTGCTTATTTTCATTTTTATACAATGGAACTACTTCAGCTACTCTCCACGGGTCAGGAATTGGTGCTCCCAAAGCAACTGCTTTGTACATAAGATTAACATATGGAGCCCAAACTTCCTTGGTGTGTTTTAACAGGTCCCCCGGATTTTATTGAGGCCAGGTGCTTTGTTGGATTTGATTGCCTCCAGTGCCTTCAATGTTTCTTCTATGGTAAAGGGTTGAATGCTTGATTGACCACTGTCTTCCCCGCCTTGACTGCAGACCAAACTCTCTACCCCATCATCTGCTACCACTGCAAATCTATCTTCTGTTCTATAGTGGCTATTAGCATCTGGATCCGCCTATAGATGCGAGAAATGCCTGACCCAAGCCTAAAGATATATTTAGTGGTCAGTATGTACACAAGCAGCTTTGCTATCATGAGTTACAATTTTACAAAACATTTCCCTTTGCCTGCTTCAATTAGGTCTTTCCAGTTACAATACTCCAATTCCTTTGTGCTTCCAATAATATGCTCTTGTATTCTGCCCTCGCTCCTCTAATTCCCCCCTACCATTCTTGCTCTTAAGTGCTAATAGGAGCTGTTTTTTGCCTGTTTAAATTTTACTGAATACCACAGATTTGTCCCAGTCTTTCCACTGGGGTTCGGGTTGTTTTTGTTGGTGGTAAATTTCGTTAAAGTTCCCCTGTGTACTCTGAGTGGGCCAAAGATATTGTGGAATGGGCGACAGCTGAAGGAATCCGTATGAAACACACCCGAAAGGATGAAAAACTAGAAGACAATATGAGAGGCTGGGCAGCAATGCTTTCAGACTTGACAACAACCCCATCTCAAGATGGAACGATATAAGAGTCTGGTGAAAATAATGTTTAACTTGTTACACAATGAACTTTGTCTTGAAGAAAAGAATGCTACCTTTTTCCATGATACAATCCGAGTCGAACATAGTGTTTATACAAGCGCCCTTATGTACAGTAGGGGGGACAGTTACAATGTTAAGTCGATCTACTTGATCAATTCACAATATATGCATCACTAAACAATTTGCTGAAATATCCACTGGTTACGACTGAAAACAATAAAGATCTCTGACAAAAAAAAGTTTTGTTAAGTTATTCCTCATCTCCTCAGCAAAATGGGACTGAATGGGATTTTAGAGGGTGACCAGCCAATATAAGGTGACAGCATGTCTGCAAATGCTGTATATACCCTTGCCAATGTATCTGTTCTAGACAATACAGAAGGCCAACTAAGCATTCTCCGAATATTTCCAACTAATAGTTGGACTTGAATTATTTCCTTAGATATAGAACGTAGGCCAATGAATCCTTTACTTAGGGACAAGCAAAGGGGGTTATGATCACTATCTTCCCTAATGTCCACTACAAAGTCTTAAACCAATTCCCATTCACTTGCACTCAGCAAAATGTACTCTATTCTCAAGCGTGCGGTCCCCTTCGCATATGTAAATGCATTGGGGCAATCGGACTCTGTCCTACCATTGCATGCTCGAAGGTTATGTCCTACTGCTGGCCTAAATAGTTGCACAGAGGCTATGGTGTATAGTTCAGCAGGACCTTCATCAAGCAAGGGAATACCTCTGGCCCCATCCTCCTCCTCCAACACAGTTTCTAGCCCCCTAATTGGCTCATATTTGCAATTAAAATACCCACCCACAATGACTTTTGGATTTAGTGTACTTAAAATTCTGTCGAGGTCCTCAACCACCGAAGATTCCATGCTAAGCCTTGGCGGCCTAATGTAAACATTTAACAAGCATACTCCCCGCCCGCACTTCACCTATATCCTGATCCCTAGAATATCTTTAGAATCTATCTCGATCCGATCTACCAAGGCAGAAAGAGAAATGTTTGTCCCTTCCCAACAAACCCTCTGATGCCCTACCTTTCATAGATGGAGAGGCATTAATATAAAAGGTTCTGTAATCTGGCTTGTATGTTGGTTCTAATAGCCACGTCTCCTGGAAGAGATTAAAATGAAATTGATCAATGTATCCCTGCCATTCTGGGTCCATAATTTTACTTTTTAAACCTACAATATTCCAGGAGATCAAGGACACGTTTGGACCGAGTTTCTGTGGGAACACTATGGATGGACTGTTTCCCAGTCACTATAACTTGGTGACCCTCCCAGTGCTCCTTGCGATAGTGAATCCCCTTCAATCTCATGATTCAAATTTAATTTCCCAAACAACCTGAAGGAACTTGACCTAGAAACAGGGCTAGCAAATGCTTGATTTTCCAATTGCAGAGGGTTACAACATCAACAACATTGTCGACAATAGCATCATCATATAGTCAATCATTATCCTCCTAGTTAGATAGTACTGTAAATCTATTGTTGGACATAACAGTCGCAACAGGGGGACCATGCCTGGAATGCCACCCGACCTCAGCCCTGCCCATACCTGGGGAGTCTAACAGACTCAGAGCCACTCTGGACTGTGAATGCTTGTAGAAAACCCCTAATGGAACCAAATAAATACCTTCAGACAGTTTAGGATGAGATAGAAGAAATCAGCTATCGTGCTAACTCAGGGTAACAACAGTTAATTACCCCACAGTCCCCCTTCAACAATTTTTCCTGTGGACCGACCCATCTAATTCTTCTGACAAATAAGATGTCATCCGACTTGGCCACACGAAAATCTGAGTTTCATTATAGGCAGTGACACACAGTTCTTTAGTTGAACCATGGGTTCCTCCACTCGAGGTGGCAGGTAGGGGACATTAATGAGAGTAGCAACATACGGACAACACTCCGGTGGGAGCTCTTCTCTCTTACAGACGATTTAGTACTTGCTGATGAGATGGGGCAGGGCGACTGCAGAGAACTGTGATGGGTAATGGGTTGCCTAACATCCCGGCGAACTCCACTGGCAGCACCGTCGGAGCCACCTGAAGAAACTTGAAGGGACTCCGAAGATAGCTTCTCTCTCCCCCTTGAAATCATATATGTTTGACCAGCACGATTTATTTCTTGAGGCCTTGCGGTAACAGCATTACTGGTAGTGCAACCAATGTGTGCAGGGTGGCCAAATTTGCCACCTTCGCCTCGATTGCCTGTACCCTACCCTTTAGAGGGATCAAGCAAGCTTCAACAGTTTCTCTCACTTGCAACAGCAAGTCTGACATATTAGTTTTCATAAATTCAGTAATTTCTAACTTGACAGAATGAATTGCGGCTTGGAGCTCAGTGTCACTGTGCAAACATGAAACCGTACTTAAATTCCTGGTTTGCCGTTTTCTTTTCACAGGGGGTTGAACTATTATATCCATGAAGGAGGTAGTTCTCCCAGTTAAATTAGAACCCTACCCCTGATCAACTAACTGAACATTCTTTTTCACATACTCCGGGCCAGTGTTCCTCATTCGTTCCCCCATTGGCTCCAATTCTTTCAGTGGCGCCTCAGAGGTTACAAAACTAGCTTGGCGCTCGCACAAATCAAAGGACAAATGGCGCTCAGCTTGATCAATTTCCTTTTAAACCACCCCAACTGCCCTTGCTAAAACCAGAGTGGTGCTGAGCGTTCCCTGGGCACCCTCCTTTATCCCTTGATTCTTCCTTTTGACCATGACGATTTATGATGTATAATATATAATGTATAAACAATCAGTTAAATACTGAGAGTACAACTTACATGGAAATACCTTCTTGTCCTAATGGGGAGAGGCCAGGAGATTGGGTCCAACCCAGCCTCTTCCAGGCAATGTTGGGCAAAGTCGGGCCTGGTCTTTGCATGGGCACGTCGCGTGCAGCGAGGCCAAATAGTCAATGCAGGGAGTTGTGGTCCTGGGAACCCCCATCTGAATCTTTGCGTCCCATGCAGCAGGGCCAAATAGTCAATTTTATGCGCCTCCTAGCGCAGGTGAAATTTCTGGTGGCCCTCCCTCCACACTGCTATGCTGGGAGTTATGGTTCCGGCATCCCCCATCACCCAAGAAGATTAACCTTTGTATCTTTTTACCTCAATACTCCTGCATCTCATATGCCGTCGACAATGAACACTCCTGTTCTTTTCTTTCTGGGTTCCTCTGACCGGCCCTGTCCACCATAGAAGTTGGATGCCCCTGGGCTATCCACACTCCACCTGGTGGGGCAGTCTGCTTTGGCTGTGGTCTCTCGTCTTCTCCTTCGATTCTGCAGCGCTGGTCCTCTCCTCTTTGGCGAGCATTTCCTCGGTCTCCGCGTCTTCCGGTTCCCAAATGCTCAGGTCCTCAGAGTATGCATAATGGCTGATCTCCAAAACTGCCAGTTGTATCCACCAATCTTTGACATCGAATCGCAGATTGATCACCTTTTTAATTTCTCCAGGCACCAGACTTGATCCAGAACTTTTCAAAGCAATTGCACTAGTGCCCCGATAGGTGGCGCTACTGGATTCCGGGAAGCCTCACATGAACTTTGGAAGTGACGGCATAAAGCCAAATATATGTATCACAACCGTCTGCTGATGTCAGTATTCCACAGAAGCTCTTCCATGCCCTCAGAAGAGGCTCACCATGGTGAAATTGCAAGTGTGACAGTGTGTGGATTCTAATAAAAGGTCTACTCCACAGAATGGGAAGGAGGGATATCGGTGATGAAGCTGCAGTTAATGTATCCACCAGGAAGCTGGTTGACATTTCTAACTAAACATTCTTCACCTTTTGAATGGATACCAAAGCAGTACTACTCAAATGTTGCAGGGTTTGAGACGTGGACTTACAATACCAAGCCCTGCAGGACCAAGCAGGCAAAATATTCTCCCCATGGACATAGTTGAAGAGGGAATGCCCGGTGAAGATATACACCGAAGCCTAGGTAGCTGCCTACTAGATGTGAAGCACTAGGACACCCCTGGCCAATGCCATAGTGGTGACTTTGACTCTTGTAGAATGAACATGAAGTCTCTCAGGAAGCTCATTTTTTGACAGAGAATAGCATGTTTTATACACAGGATGATACATTTGGACTCAACATTAGCAAAGCCAAGAAAAAGCTGGTCATCCACCATTTACTTTTTTGTGCATCTGATATAAAAGATAAGTGCTCTTCTGGATCCAAATGGGGCAAGACAGAGCTAAAAAGGTAGATAGTGCTGGACTGACCCATATGGAAGGAGAATAGCACCTTTGGCACAAAGTAAGCATCAGTTTCCAACAGCAATTACACAAAGTAGTTGGTATATAAAGGTTATACTGACATTGCCTGTATCTCATTTACCACACCAAGTGCCAGATTAACTTAAATGAGGAGTATTGTCTCTTTGGTCAGCAGTCTCAGTGAACTACTGTGTAGAGGTTTGTATGGCATGCACCTCAAAACCTGAGGACCGAATTAAGATCCTAGTGAGGAATAATAAGAGGCACACAAGAAAACATATAATAAGCAAGCCCTTTTTATGAAATGTATTATAACCAGTAACTTGGAAAAATGAAGGTTGGGTAGGCCAACACAGAAAGTTTGAAGGACCTATGAGTAACCTTTAAAGGTGTCCACCTTAAAGCCAGGTGAGTGATAAAACAAACATAAAAACATTAGACAATCTGTCCAGCAGAAAATCAACTTTACAGTTTCCCTACCAGACTAATAACTTGTCCCAGTGACCAGAGTAAACAGATTTGGTTGATTAAGCAAGAAGAATAATGTGCACTTCTTCTGCAAGACCATCAAATCCACCGAGTGGTACCACAACTTGTCCATGCCTGAAAGTGTAGGTTGGGGAGGTTTGGGAGCAAGACCCTGTCTTGATGGTTAGACAAGAAGTCCTCCAAAAGAGGTAGAAGGATATGAGGGCAAATGGTCAGGCTCAGCTATTTGGACTGTCTCCTGGCCCAATCTGGAACAAATAGGATCAGTTGAGTTCAGTCCCTCCAGACCTTCTCATAGGGGACACGAGTGGCACTGTGGGTGGAATGCATCTTCCGGGGAGCCACAAGGCAGAAATTACACCATGCAGTAAAGCACAACACTGCACATTTCCATTGGCAGCAAAATGATCAAACCAGGTCACGCTTCAATGGGAAAACAAGCCTTTAACCAGCTCAGATGTAGTGACCATTCGTCATCAGCCAGAAGACGTCTGCTTGCCTAATACACCTTGGCATACAACCAGCCCACCAAATGTTTGGTTATCACTGTTTCTTAGCACAGGACCCATAACCACAGACCTCTGTGGGTTTGCAGTCCCACAGAGTGCTTGCTTTGACTGTTAAGACCTGAACCAGGTTCCCCTTGATGGGTTGAAGTAAGGCAATCAGGACCAACCAAATGGCACAAAACATCCTGAAGGTTGATATAGTGCCTCTGCTCAACTGGGAATTAAAGGCTCTTTGTCACCTCTTCAATGAGACCCTCCCGGCTCAGTCCAGGGATGCTGCATCTGTTACCGTGAGTTCTTAATGGTGAATGGAGACTGGTGTGTCACAAGTACCGGGCTGTCTCGTCTGCGATACTGATATTGTATAGGGTGCAGCCCCAGTTCTGTGCACACCGCTGGCAGAGGCTCCACTGTAAGTCCAACATGTGCCAACAGGCAAGAGGGACCAACAAGATACATAAGAGCATCAAGCCTTGGAAACATCTGCACCAGAACCAAGGAATGAGCCCGAAATATCGTAGATCATAACTTGAATGTCCTGGATGTACTGCACTGGTGGAAAGTCCTTGAATGTGACAATGCCGGGATAGCACCCATTAAAGTAAACTGATGAAGAGTGGGATTTCAGCTTGTTGATGGGAAATCCTATAGATGACAGAATGTTTACAGTAGGCCGAGTGTAGTCTGCAACAGACTGTGATGAGTCAGCCTTCAAGAGTCAATCGTCGGGATACACGTATCCCTGACCTGCACAGATAGGCCATAACCAACACTTTTGTAAATACCTGAGGGGCTGTGGTTAGGTCGCAGGGCTAGCTGAACTAATACTGACTCCTAATGCAAACTCGCAACACAAACAAACACAAACAAAATACTCTGGTCTGTTCCCTTGCATTGTACACTATGTCAGCTACAGAAAAATACCGTCTATATGTTTCCAGGGGTCAAGTCATTTTAGGACGAAAACCCTCACATATCCCTGGATGGCAAGCTTTATCATATGGTCACCCTTACACCACAACCAAATGGTATGGAGTGCGCTACAACTCCTTGACTCATGAGAGGCTCTTTCAGATGGATGGTCTCTGGGTAAGGTGTGGGTGATGGCGCAGAGTGCAGAAGGAAGGTAATGTGAATTAAAACTACCTCTTGGAGGAACTCTACCATATTATTATGTCCCCAAGGGAATAGGATTAAAACCTCAAAAAGTGGCAAAGAACTTAGGGCCTGATTTAGATCTTGGCTGTCGCACTGCTAAGCCGTGTCAGCTGTGGACCAGAGAGGACTGCCAAGTTGGTCCGCTGTATATAGATGTTACAGACCTCAGGCGCTGTACTGGCGGCAGTTCTCTGATGGAGGGAGGACATCGCGGGACCCAATGGACAGAGGACAATGGCAATGGCTAAGAAATAGAGTTAAGTCTTATACATTCACACACACACACACACACACACATTCTACCTTTGCCACAACTCCCCTGCATCACACAACACAACATACACACTTGTATCCATTGCCATTCAACCACAACGCAACGCAGACATGCCGCAAACACACATTGACGATTAGACAGGACACAACATACACACAACTTTGGCACTGCACCCACACATGACAACAACCAACACAACTACACACTCATCTACACAAACACATGCACACACAAGAACAACTACACACATCACAACAACGACTGCCACACAACACCACTCACCTGAATGTTGGATGCAGCAACAAAACACAACATACACAACATCAATGCCATATGAAAGTGGTGCACATGCTAACACAACCACATCACCCACTCCAGCTCCATCAACCTCCCCAGCCAATCGCATCGCACTGACACATACATAAATGTACTGACTCAAACACACAACTTGCAGCCCAACAAGACAGGTACAGATCCCCTAGCTATGTGCACAGTTGACAAGTATGAATGTACCGTCATTGAGACGGCAGCATTCATCCTCTAATAAATACTGGCACCATAATGACAGTTCTGAATGTGTGCGATGTGTGTTGTGTACTAGTGTGTCCCACCCACTTGTGTCCTCGACATATGCATGTCACAGTAACTTAAAAAAGGTTATTGTAACATGTATATGTCTTCAGTGGTCCTGTGCTCATGTGCAGTGATCCCCTAATACCACCCCACCCAAACACACACCGCCAATGTGAGTTTCCTATGTTCATGTCCAGCGACGGGAGTTTTGTTTTCTCTGTGGTTCTGTGGCAGCCGCGACTGAGGGTGTAGTCCAGTCATGTCCAGTCAAAAACAGCAGTGGAATGGGGAAAAACGGTGGGATTTTACCCCTTGCCCCCAACTTCTCCTAAACTGCCAACTCAGATTTGGAGGTCAGACCACCACTTTTTCCTTGGCAGAAAGCAGATCCAAATCTGCTTGGCGGTAACTGTGGCTGGAGTCATGTCATTAACCACTATTTCCTTTGGCGCCATCGACGGTGGATGTCATTCATTGGAGGAGTCCGCGGGACACGGGCTGTCTTTCGCCTACACGACTGCCAACATCTAAATCTGGTGGGCAGACTGCCAAGGTGGCAGGCGGGTTTTCAGTTGGAAAATCAACAGCGGACCATTACCGCCAAGATCTAAATCGGGCCCCAAAACCAGAAAGACAGAGAGTGAGAGAGAAAGAACGAGCGAGACAGTGAGAGAGATTGAGCGAGAGAGAGTGTGAGAGAGTGAGAGTGTGAGCGAGAGAGAATGAGCGTGAGTGTGAGAGAGAGAGATAGATCAACATGTTTCTGACCTGTTAAAACCCCATGTCAGCTGCCATGGGCAGTTGTCAGATTTGTGAAAACATCACACTGCCAATATGATTAAAACAGTGTCAAAAGAAAGCAAGAATAGTGAAAGTGCATCCTATGGTCCTGGGAAATTAGGAAAGGATCCAACTGTATCCATACCCGCTGTTCTCGGGTTAAGAGCCTTAACTTGAGGCTCAAAGGTAGGCCTAAACCAGGCTGATGACTATGAGTGGCTCATGGGCCACGAGCACCCGCCAGACTCTAGGACCTCAACCTCTCCTCATTTTCATTTGAGAATCAAGGTAACTACCAACTGGAAAGCTAGAAAGAGCCCCAGCTCCGAGAACTGAGAACTGGTGATGGCAGACGGCACAAACTGCACACTGGAACAAAAGGTGTGAAAATTGGGACAGTTGGTATTCCTCACTAAATTATAAGAAAGTGGACAAGGTGGTTGCAAAGCTGTGTAGCCTAGACGGCCCCAATTCAATGCAAAGATTTTTTTTTTTAACTACTAGGAACTACTTTGTGCACAGCTATTTGTACACAAAAAACCTCTGGTGCTTCTCGAGGCAAATGGGGCAAGGGCTGGTACCACTAAGCAACTGGCCACCCAGTACCCAAATGAAATCCCTGGAGTTCCAGATAGATTAGGCATTTGCACCACCGAAAACCCTCTCAGGAGATTTCCAGCTGGCCTGTAATCAAAACAATCCTCCCTGTTTCACGGCACACCTTGCCTTTCACCCTTAATCCCAGCTTTAGCATGGTCCCCTTCCTTCTCCAGAGACATCTATACATAGGAAATGACAAGATTGTTTTCCATATATGTACAGGAAATGGAACTAACATCAGGTACTATTCATAGTCAATATTTGTCTCAAGTAGATGTATAATTGTAACTATATTTGTGGAAACTGGATCTCCATGTAGATTGATATGAAATTAAAAGGATCTTACAAACTTCAAATATTCAACCAGGCAACAAAAGTACACACATGGATGAATTTTGAATTCAAGGTTAGAGAAGCTAATGGTAAAATATATACACAACAGCAAAAGGAATCTGCTTAAGAGCCGTATATAAATTAACCCCAATATAGAGGTAGTGATATCTCTGTTATTCAGTGATATATAGCGTGTTTACTTCAGGAATATTCATATGTTTGACTGAGAAGATGGCAATATTACAAGTATTTCAGGTGCAGATAATTTTCAAAAATTGGGCAAGACTTGCACTTCACAAAGTAATAAAAGTTTATAATCCAAAGAGCAGCTAAGAGAGGACTTGAATAAGCTATGTTCTGTGGACAAAATGAAACTCGTTGTATTCTCAGAATTGTTGAGTACAATTGCAATTTCAGACTAGGCAGATAAAACATGTACTCCTGAATTAACTTTTGAGATTCCCAAAAAACATCTAGACTTCCACTGGTTAACAAAATATGAGGAAATGCTCTTGAATTTTGAGTTATCGAATGTCCAGATATTTATTTATTTTATTTAAGTTCATTCGGTCTAAGAATTTAGACCATTAAAAATTCAAATATAACAGTCTTACATAATAAATTAAAACCGTTGGAATTCATAATAACAATCATACATAATACTAATAGGACCTAATAGCCAACAGTCGGATAAAATGTTACAATAAAATCCTCAGAACTGAGGCTATGATCATACTTAAAATGCAGTAAGTAAGACATAAATAAGATAAAAAAGCTATGATAAAAAACTTATATCTATCATGCAAATGTATACAGCTATTACATTCCGTAAAACTTTACTCAGTATTTTAGCCGATTTATGAGCTGGTAAGATTCTTTTCCATATATAAAATGTTTTGTCAGGTAGCGTGGCAAATTTCGGGTGGAAGATCATCTCTATAAACGGTCTCCGTTACTCATAAAAGAGGCCACGAGTTCCTGATAGAATTCCTAAGGATACCACATAGAAGTTCAGAAAATTCACATCAATATCAAATTGCATGGCACGTCTAAAAGGTAGGAGACAGAGAAAAATATGTCTTGTTAAAGTCTCCCTCTGTGGACAGGTGCCTGACCAACTTAAAGACCCTTGGCTGAGATATACCTACAACAGATAGACCAGGCCTCCGATAGATATTTGGTGACTGAGGTAGCTACCAGTGTGGATGTGTCATATTTACATATTCTGGTGGCGTTGGCTCTGTCCTGCAGTGATAAATTTTTACAGAGGGGAATAATCCACTTCCCTCTGGGGCTCTTGTATGAGGGGCAAAAAAACAACATATGCTCAGTTGTTTCTTTACAATGAAGGCAGACTATACATCTATCAGTTGAAAGGTTACTTGGTGACCAGCGAGCCGTATAGCTGTTGATAGGCAGGGTACCATATCTTAGCTGGAGATATAAGGCACAAGCATATGGGGGCATAGGAAAATTCATAAAGTTCTCGGGCCAGGGTTCATGTTTGAGTTGATTAATTCTGTTGTTAAAACAACAAGTGATGGACGGAATGCTGAACATTGTCAAACACTCACCCCCAGTCATAGATCTGGGTTTAATCCATCGTTCTTTTGCTCACCATGCCGCCCCAGTTTGGACCCAGCCATATGCAAATCAGTCTTGACCCTGTTCCTCATGGGAACAGTCCAGACCGAACTGCCAAGCCAGGTCCTCACTGGACCGGAAACAAGCATCCTGGGACCGGTTTCGGGGTTTCACCCCTCATCAGCCAGGCTAGCTTGAATCCAGTGGCATGGGAAGCACGGGACCCACGTCTGGGCATACCCTTCCCACTTAGGGCGACAAAGCAAAAACAACAAGTGATGGACGGAATGCTGAACATTGTCAAACACTCACCCCCAGTCATAGATCTGGGTTTAATCCATCGTTCTTTTGCTCACCATGCCACCCCAGTTTGGACCCATCCATATGCAAATCAGTCTTGACCCTGTTCCTCATGGGAACAGTCCAGACCGAACTGCCAAGCCAGGTCCTCACTGGACCGGAAACAAGCATCCTGGGACCGGTTTCGGGGTTTCACCCCTCATCAGCCAGGCTAGCCTGAATCCAGTGGCATGGGAAGCACGGGACCCACGTCTGGGCATACCCTTCCCACTTAGGGCGACAAAGCAAAAACAACAAGTGATGGACGGAATGCTGAACATAGTCAAACACTCACTCCCAGTCATAGATCTGGGTTTAATCCATCGTTCTTTTGCTCACCATGCCACCCCAGTTTGGACCCAGCCATATGCAAATCAGTCTTGACCCTGTTCCTCATGGGAACAGTCCAGACCGAACTGCCAAGCCAGGTCCTCACTGGACCGGAAACAAGCATCCTGGGACCGGTTTCGGGGTTTCACCCCTCATCAGCCAGGCTAGCTTGAATCCAGTGGCATGGGAAGCACGGGACCCATGTCTGGGCATACCCTTCCCACTTAGGGCGACAAAGCAAAAACAACAAGTGATGGACGGAATGCTGAACATTGTCAAACACTCACCCCCAGTCATAGATCTGGGTTTAATCCATCGTTCTTTTGCTCACCATGCCACCCCAGTTTGGACCCAGCCATATGCAAATCAGTCTTGACCCTGTTCCTCATGGGAACAGTCCAGACCGAACTGCCAAGCCAGGTCCTCACTGGACCGGAAACAAGCATCCTGGGACCGGTTTCGGGGTTTCACCCCTCATCAGCCAGGCTAGCTTGAATCCAGTGGCATGGGAAGCACGGGACCCACGTCTGGGCATACCCTTCCCACTTAGGGCGACAAAGCAAAAACAACAAGTGATGGACGGAATGCTGAACATTGTCAAACACTCACCCCCAGTCATAGATCTGGGTTTAATCCATCGTTCAATAATTCTGTTGTTAGCCTGCCCACCCCATCATGGTGCAGGGAATCTTCATTGATTTTCTCCCAATATCTTCTTTTAACAAGTTGCCTTGCGTTATTGGGGATCGATTCAGGGTATTTCCAATAATGGGGAAAACCTATTTTGTGCCAGGCAGATTTCATCTCCTTCAGCCAAAGGATTTTTTCCGGTCCCTGGGGAGAAGCTATGAGTTCTCTTATCGCCACCCTGAATGGTTCAAGTTCGATAGTTTTCCAAAGACGGATCCAGTAAGAGAGTGGTCTCAGGCCTGCTGTAGTTTTGATGCTATTTAATCCTAAATCGAGCCTAAGAGGGACCATTGGTGTGCCCATCCCTAACCGGGAAACCTGTCTGAGGAAATGGTTTTCTTTGGTTTGTAGAATGTCCAATTTTCTATGCAAACCCCATAGTTCCGCTCCATACAGAGCTGCCGCACGGATTTGGACATTATAGATCTCCGCAATTGTATTCAGGGGGGGGGACTCTGAGCCTTTCTAGACCTGCGTACTAGGGCCCCAACTCTTTGGCTTATAATAAGTGCCCCTTTGTCAATAGCTGCCTCCCATTTACCTGTGGTCAATAGTCTGATGCCCAGGTAATCAAACTCTTCCACTTTTTCCAGCGGGTTTGAGTTCATTTAACACCTACAATACCAGGATTTAATGTTAAAAGATGTATGCATGTTACCATTATTTTATTTTTTTGGTAGGGAGGTGGAGATGCAAAGAAAAAACCACCCCCCCAAAAAAAACAACAAGCATTGGGGGCAAATCGAAAGGCAGGATTGACAATTAAAGACACTGAACTTAGGGGTGTACCCCCCGGGCCACAGCAAGATTTTGGGGCCTCTCGACCTTTGTGGCGACGAAACAGGGATGAGTCCAGAGACACTCTGACAGTTAGCCAGTGAGTCCTCTAGGTGCCAATGAGTGATAAAGGGGACTAGAAGGGGACCCATCGGAAGCTCCCTCAAACCCCTCCTTCCCAAGTACAAAAACTGAAAAAAGCGGCCTGAGCAGCAGCTGGTCTAATGGAGGACCCTGGGGGATGGTGACGGCGTGCACAATGAGACTATGATGCAGGGGGAGAGAAGAGTGGACACTGCTCGCGTCCTCCTCCAGGACCATTGCACCCACCTCACGAAGGTGGTTCTCTTGAGGCACAGGGTGACCGAACATTTAAGCACAGTCCCAGTTGGAGGGGGTGTGGCACTCAGCCTGGTCAAAGGGAGGAGCTGATGGATGGCGGTGACTGAGTCTAGCCGGAGAGAATAGGAGCGGGGAAACCGACAAGGGTGTTTGTGCCTGGGGTGATGCGATTGTAGAAGAGATGTGCGACACTGACTCGAGTGGAGCCTGCAAAGCCCACTGTAAGTGGGCCAAGAGAACTTTGCCCAGGGACTCACGGACTACCCAGACAGGGGGTGTGCTGGGTGCAGACACGGTGCATACCAAGCCAACTGCATCACTGAAGATGGAGGAGGAGGTGGTGAGAGAAGCCAAAGCACTTGCCGAGATACCACCAGTGCTGATGGATCAGGGTTTGAAGGCCCACACCGCAACTATCCTCGCAGCCACCATTAAGGACACAAAAGAGTCGCTGAAAAAGAGAATCAAAACGGTGGCCCATGATGTGAACCTACCAAGGGAAGACCATAAGAAATGAGTGGATGGGGGGCAGACTCCGCATCGACTTTGACCCAGATTCACCAGACGGTGCTGGAAGATGAAAGCTAACAGTTGGAAAAGGAATGGGTGATACTGAGGGGAAAGGTTAACTATGAGGAAGGACGTTCACGTCAAACCAATGCTAGGTTGGTGGGACAACCCAAGAAGACAGAAGGCCCATCAATGGAACTGTTTCTTGAGGAGTAGCTGCCCACAAAGGTCTTGGAGGGTAAGATCCCTAAATGACTCACAGTGGAACGGGTTCATAGGATCCCGGGTAAGCCCCCGATCCCAAAGGCTTTGCCAAAAACAGTAGTGGCACAGTTGCCAATCATCAAGACAGGGATGCGATACTGCAAAGAGAGTACAGACCCTGGCAGGCGGAGGGGACACTTGTATCTACCCAGGGTACATAGGTTGTGATTCTAATATATTTATTGATTTATTCTGTGATGTACAATCTTTAAAGGCTTAACGGTTGTACACTAAACACAGCAGACACGTGTTATACTAGGCTATTCCAATATGGCGCCGAAATAAGACGCCGATTCGGCAGCTCCGTGATGATTTCTTTTCTGACATTGCAAACGTACATCACCGAACAATAAATATATTAGAATCACAACCTATGGACTGGAGGATTTTTGATTTGCGGATAAAACTTGCATTATGCAGTACTATTCTTACAACATTATTTAAGTGGGCCCTCAAACTCAATATCTAATAACATGTAAGGATAGTGTTTGAAATGCTGGTGCCATAGCTGGCTATGACGGAACTGAGGCATCCACGAAGGGTGGTGGGCGTGAGCAGAAGGATGGTAAACTCTGGAGGAGAGGAGTGGGAAGGGAGGGGATGAGAGTTGCTGGTTGAACATAACCACACATGCCTGAACCACGCATGGGGGAACAACGTGGTCGGAACAACGATTGTGTCTTTACCATGCATGCCTATACCACGCATGACTTTACAACGAATTTTGTTGTAAAAGCATGCTTAGGAAAGGTATATGTGGTAAACACATGTTTGGTTCTGTCATACCACCCCCCCCAACATAAAAAAATTCCCAACCACCCACCCACACTGAGGCCTAAAACTACCTCTCACCCGTAAAAACCTCCACCCCCACAACCTAAGCCCCTGCCCCTCCCCAAGCACTAAAACCCTGCCCCCGCAAATCCCTCCCACGCCCACCCTATAGCCTCAGTCCTTACCCCACACTAAAAACTAAGTTACCCCGCTACCCCACACCCACCCTCGCATCTAAAATATTCCCCTAACCTGAAAAACTTCACTCCCCCCAAAAACTTGCCCCTGACCCTCCCCGCCCTCAGCCCTCCAACTCGACACCTCTTGCCCACCCTGAGCCCTAAAAATACCCTCAAAAATTACATTTACAGCCTGCACATTTTCCATGGAAATGGCTACTAACTTTGCATAGACATACTGTACCTATATAGCACACAAATGATAATGTGTGGAGATCGGGTCTCTGTGAATATTTATCAATTGTGCCTCACCAAGTAAAGTTCTTTTTTTTAATTTTTTTTAAATCTCTTTATAAAATTTTACAGTTAGCAGCTCTTACATTGATTTAATAAACAGTGTATTTTTTATGCAATTGTGAGTTTCTTTTTTTTTTTCCATTATTTTGCTTCTGATCATTTTATACAACTTGTTCTACATACTTTGCAGTTAGAATCTTTACTGCATTTGGTTCAAAGAGCATTGTAAAAGTAATGAGAAAACTGGAAAGAGGAAAACAAAAGATAAAGAAGCCAGAATGGGGCTGTGAAGACAAGGTTATATATATAATGGGTTGGGGGGAGGTGAGAAAGATGCTAGTGATGAAGATGCGTTGGTAGGGGAGTTGACGGTTTCTTTGTGGATGTTTTGTTAGGCTGGCGAGGTCTGTGTGGGGTTTGGGGGGGTTCTATATTACAGTCTTGTGTGTTTCTTTTAGAGGAGTATTGCGAGTACTTGTATATGGTTGTAATGTCTTGTTGCTGCAGTCATTTGCCGTTATCTTGCAATATTTTTCTAAGGTGGGCGGGTATCATCCTTTTCGAGTAACTGCTCTAGGAAGGTGTCACATGTCTCCGCATTTTTTACTACAATCCCTATATCTTTTAATAAGTCCAATACATGTTTTTCTGCGTTGGTCCAGTGTATTAGGTCTTTATGGCATCTGTTTATATCCGGGGTGCCAGGAGACTTCCATTGTGTTGCGATGAGGCGTTTAAAGATAATAAACGCTAGATCTGCGCATCTATGTTTTTTCCTATCTTTATTGCGTCTGTGTCGTATGCCCAATATGCAGGATTCGGGTGTAGGATTCAGCTTTAGTCCCGTCCATTTATTTGTCTGTTGTGTGACAGTGTGCCATGTACGAAGTAGTGGTGGGCAGCTCCAGGTCATGTGACAAAAATCTGCTTCCATGGTTCCGCAACGTGGACATTCAGATGTTGCTTGTGGGAACATGCGTTTTATGCAAAGTGGGGTTAAATATGTCTGGTGTAAATAATTTAGTTGGGTGTATCTGAAGCGGGCGTTGCGAGAAATTTCTCACGTGGTCGTTAGGGCCATGGTCCATTGTTGCTCTGTGAGAGGTGTTTGCAGAGCCTTATCCCAGTGTGATTTGGCTTGTGTTTGTGTTTTTGCAGGGTAAGCTTGTAGTATGTGGTATATTTGAAATATACTTGGTGGCGTGTTAATATCTGCTAGTAGGGCGGGGGCTGTTGGTGGTTCTGAGTTGCCTTGGCCCTATACTTTGCGTATCAGTCCTTTGATTGCTCCCTATGTTAAAATCCCCCTGGTCCTAAGTTGTATGTCTCTGCCAATTTTGTATATGTTATCTATTGCTCGTCTACATATAGGTCGCCGACCTGCTGTATATCTTTTGTTATCCATGACGCTAGATACAATGTTTCGTGCAATTTATTTATTCCTGGTATGGCTAGTAGGGGAATCTTTGGTGAGTATTGTGGTGCGCGGGTTCCCTGAGATACATATCGATTCCAGGTGCGTACGGCTACTGTCAGTGCATTTTTGTGATGTGAGGTGTGTGTCCCT